>NC_069125.1:49685629-50356046 GCF_026914265.1 Mya arenaria | reverse complement strand
ATGTTATTTGTTTGAACATTTGTTCTCGCACCTTTTATACAGTACATGTCACGGTGTGCATTTACTTTTTACTTCAACGTTTGTGTATATTTCTTTATCTCGAAACACGTAGTTTAATTCGATTAAAAATCATAACAACTACGAATAAAATATTCTCAGAGTATAAAGAAATAGATGGATTTTTAACACGGTAGAAAATGTACACCTTTTATAGCCAATACTTAATTAAACAAGAAAGAAAATTAAATTAAGACAAGATTATACACAAAAATTACAACTGTATAAAACATATGTTTTCATATTAGTTCTGTTATTATTAACAGATTTATTAATTTGTATGATTTATGGTTACTACAATATCCAATCATTACTCTTATCAACAACTCGACCGTCTCCGGCAAGCAAGCTTCTGTTGGATAATGGCCGAGGCGTTCCGATTGACCATCTTGCTGACTTTCTGACAGATGTAGAAAACGATATTAACAAAAAAACACACACGTTTTTTTAGTTTGCATGGTACAATAAACCGGAATTATTTTTTTTTTGTGCTAACTAAAATCTATATGGATAAAACGATATTTGAAAGCATAAAATAATAGGGATGGGAAAAAATGTATGCACGCAAATTTAAAAAAGAGGAAATTATCAAAAACTTTAATCCAACTTGGACCAACATGAAAAAAATCAATTGCTCCTGAAAAAAAAACGACGTATTTTTCAAGCATAAAACAATAAATAATAACTATGATGAAAATAATTATAATAATAAAGATGAAAATAATAATAATAATAATAATAATAATAATAATAATAATAATAATAAATTATAATAATGAAACAACTAATGCAAATTTTCGCTCCTTTTACGGAATGATATCAGAAAGGTGTAACGTTATTTGAGCACATTTACGACTGTCGAATTCTTGCTACAAATTCGACAAAATTAGACTTCTGGATGACTTAAGGAACAGGATTTCCTACAATACATTTCCTAAAATACCTAACACTTGGTAGTTCTATACCAGCCTCTTTAAAAACGAAACTTATATAAGAAACTATAAAAAAAAATGCACCACCAAATAACTTAACTGATAAATTACTACAATAAAGGCAAATATAACATTAAATTAGTTCATTATTAATCGTTGAATGAAATGAACGATTCTGGTAGAAATAATTAAATGTCTAAACTTTTGATGCTTTTATTTCCAAATAACATCGGGATTTTGTTATGTAGAAATTAAGATAGTCTCTTCTTCAATCTCAAATTTAGGGAAACAAAACATGAATGAACTTTCCTTACGAAAGTAAAATAAAAACAACGTTTGTAGATCAAATGTCAAAACTCGATGGATTTTACTGTTTTTCTTCCTTTCTGAACTAAGAATCACCTGTTTTATACAAAATTATTATTGATATAACTACCTTAATAGTTATTTCAATGAATTTATATCCGTATTACTAATAAATGAAATGCATCACTGTTCTAATAACCTACATAGAAGTTAGAAATGATCATAGTCATCATAAATGCACAGGTTTATACTTCGATTTGCATTATTAACAATGATAAATTCGTTTTATCTATACGAATATTCTTTTTGTGACCATTTGTAATATGCTATTAGATCATTTATCTAAAATCAATAAAAAATGTAATTCAAATCAACTGAGTTGTCTTTTTTACTAACAGTATGTCCAAAAAAAACCTCAAAAGCGAATGTATATTTTCGGATTTAAAACTTTACGCACATGAAGGAAACATTTTCAAAATAACAATAAATCGCATGATATCGTCAATATTATGCACTTATAGTCATAACGATAGTTCTTGTTTTAAGACTTACGGAAAATATACGTATATTATATACTGTTACATATTAAGACATTTGGAGGGTTAAAATAGTCTACTGAGAGGACTGTTTGTTATCAAACAAATACAAAAGAAAACAGCATAATTTGAGCAAAATGACAGTATTTCGGATTTCCTATATTTCAGTTCTGAGAAACATGTTTTGTGTTAAATGTATAAAAAAACGTAATTGCCAAGTTTTCTATAATAATCAGAGTAAATTTGGCACTCTAACATAACGCATCTAACAGTCTTGACTCTCACATTATGTCCGACAAGTATTTCATTTTTTTTTTATATTATCAATAACAATATCCATTAGGGACAATTAGCTTGGGGATTAGTACCATTTAAAACAAACATTAATGATAACAAAGTAGGCCGAAAGGACCAGGCCGAAATGATAACTAGGCCGAATCGACCTGAAACAAATGAACACAAGGTACAAGTCTATATACGATCAGATACCACTAAATGAAATTCTTATATATTCTATAGTCAATTGACCAGTTTGTGCCCGAAATAAAACGGATGTCTAGTGTTTTACAACCGCCATGACCACCTATGGGAAGAAAGTTCAACTTGTGTACTAAATTTAAACAACGTTAGAAAAAAAGTTACGTTTCTGATTAAAGAAAAAAAAGATTAGTTCAACGTAGCCACTACGTTTTGGATTAAGTGACCACATCCGGTGCAAATGTACAACAATGCGGTAAAAATGTAGTCATTGATTCTCCAAAAATTCATTTTTTTAAAAACAATTTCACCTAAAGTCAAGAAACCTTGGTAAATTGTTATTTGGGTTATGAAGTTTTTCACCCTTGGTTTCGTCTCCCGCTGCACTTAGTAAAACCAGAATTAAGGACCTTGAATTAGAACGTTATGGCATTTCTGGACTTGAGTCGCTCAAAACTTTATAACCTACAGTCAAGAAACCAAAGGGAAATGCTAATGGGGTGATGAAGTTGTGCACCTATGGTTTCGTTTCCCGCTGCTTTTGATAAAACTAGAGTTATGGCCCTTGAAGCAGCAAAAAAATAGTATTGGCGGGATGTTATTTAGGTGATGAAGGTTTACATGTGTTTGTTGTCGTTTTGATGTCGTTGCGCAAAGTATATCGAGAATTATGGTTCTTGTGAAAGCAATTGGTATTTTATGACTTGTGTCACTCTAGAAATTATATCATCTAGAGTCAAATTACCTTGTGGGAGTTTTGTTCAGGCGATGACGGTATGTTCCTTTGGTTTTTGTTTCTCGCTGCACATAGTATATCCAGAGTTTTAGTTCTTGAAAAAGCAAAAAAGGGGCTTTTATAACACAATGCAGCCAGAATGTCAGCCCTTTAACTAGCAAAACTTGGAAGTTTTTTTTATTGGTTGAACTTGTGGCACTAATATCTTCAAAATTATTAGTCATAAACTCATGACATCTTGCAGAAAGGTATTTGATGGTATAAAGTTGTGGGACTTATAACTTTGATGCACATTTGGACAAGCATGGACACAATAATGGCCGTGCACTTTTGAGAAACGCGGCATGAGGGGGCATTCGTTTGATATGGACACATTTCATTGTATGATCAGTATATTTTAACTTGGAAAAATAATGAGTTTGAATTTAATAATTGAAATAAGAGGATTACTTTTCATGTTTACCAAAACTGTTCTTTGTAAATTTAGATGTCTAAAGTAAGCCAAAGTACATTCTTAAATTGGAATTTGATTAATAAAAAATGGTTTATTGTGATTATCATTATGATAATTTCCATCTAAAGCATAAACACTTAAAGAAGTAAATATTACGCAATGTATTGAAGGAAAAAAATAGTGAACTTAGCTTAATCCTGTTATAAGGGTCTTATGAAGTTTCAAGAAATTGGGGCCAGGCGTGTAACTGACTGTACGAAAATACGCAGTTGCGTAAATTTTGACAGGTCCAAGTTTTTGTCATACCAAAACCCCCGAATTTGAAGTAAAACCCGAAGGGGGTAGGGGGTGAAGGAGTTAATGCTGCCCGTCATCGATCTGCGTAATCCCAAATTTCCAGTACTTATTTTGTCATCGTTCTTAAACATTCTATGTCAAGTTATGGAGTTAAATAATGATAATGATGTATTTATTTTGTTTCTTTGTTTTACTGTTATAATTTGTTGCGTATACCAAGTTTATTTATTTACTGTTTAATGTTTTGCCATAAGTATGTCTGCTATCTCTCTTTTGCGCGTGATCCATGAGAATAAATAAAACTTTAAAAAAACTTGTCACGACTTCCATTTCATCGAAAAATAGACTATTTAAAAAAAAATCAAACATATCATTTAAAACTAAAGACATAGTTACACAAAATACCAAGGTTGCAAGTTTTACTTTAAATGTCATGATTTATATCACACTTGAATATAACTTTTTCTATTTAAAATATGCATATCTCCAATGATCTCTCACTGGCACATTTGAAAAACAAAAGTTGTATTTCGTTTTATCTCTACAAAAAGTTGTCTTTTTACAGATAGATTAATGTTTTTTTTTATCGTTGACAATGTAATGAGGATCTCACCTACAGTACAAGATAATGCTAGAGAAATATACAGTTAAGACGCCGTTGTTGTTATTCACGGCCAATATAGGGATACATTTCGTCAATAAATTATAACACAAGGTTGTATAATGTAACCTCTAACAAACATCCCACAAAGGATCAGACCGAACGAGGGCCCCCATTGTTAAAAAAGTTACCAGTTTTAGTAACATCCTATATGTTACAATTTTAGGGTTTGAGCTAAAGATATAGAAAGGGTCTGCACCCTGTCCCTTTTCGGTAGCGTACTTTTGCCGTCATGGCGACCAGCATGTGCAGCCTTTTGCCTTCATAGAATTTAATGATTCAGACGCCTGCCCCCCATAGCAGCACCCTGTCCCCCTTAGCAGCACCCTGTCCCCCTAAGCAGCATCCTGTCCCCTTTAGCAGCAGCATCCTGCCCCCCTAAGCAGCACCCTGTCCCCCTTAGCAGCATCCTGTCCCCCTTAGCAGCATCCTGTCCCCCTAAGCAGCACCCTGTCCCCCATAGCAGCATCCCGTCCCCCTAAGCAGCACCCTGTTCCTTTAGCAGCACCCTGCCCCTCCTAAGCAGCACCCTGTCCCCCTTACCCTGTCCCCCTAAGCAGCATCCTGTCCCCCTAAGTAACACCTTGTCCCCCTAAGCAGCACCCTGTCCCCCTTAGCAGCACCCTGTCCCCCTTAGCAACACCCTGGCCCCCATAGCAGCATCCTGTCCCCCTTAGCAGCACCCTGCCCCCCTTAGCAGCATCCTGTCCCCCATAGCAGCACCCTGCCCCCCTTAGCAGCATCCTGTTCACCCTGTCCCCCTTAGCAGCATCCTGTCCCCCTAAGCAGCACCCTGTCCCCCTTAGCAGCACCCTGTCCCCCTTATCAGCACCCTGTCCCCCTAAGCAGCACCCTGTCCCCATAAGCAGCACCCTGTCCCCCTTAGCAGCATCCTGTCCCCCTAAGCAGCACCCTGTCCCCCTTAGCAGCACTCTGTCCGCCTTAGCAGCACCCTGCCCCCCTTAGCAGCACCCTGCCCCCTTAGCAGCACCCTGTCCCCCTGCCCCCCTTAGCAGCACCCTGTCCCCCTAAGCAGCACCCTGTCCCCTTAGCAGCATCCTGTCCCCCTAAGCAGCACCCTGTCCCCCTAAGCAGCACCCTGTCCCCTTAGCAGCACCCTGTCCCCCTTAACAGCATCCTGCCCCCCTCAGCAGCACCCTGTCCCCCTTAGCAGCATCCTGTTCCCCTTAGCAGCACCCTGCCCCCCTTAGCAGCACCCTGCCCCCTTAGCAGCACCCTGCCCCCTTAGCAGCACCCTGCCCCCCCCCCCCCCCCCCCTAAGCAGCACCCTGTCCCCCTTAGCAGCACCCTGTCCCACTTAGCAGCACCCTGTCCCCTTAGCAGCACCCTGTCCCCCTTAGCAGCATCCTGTCCCCCATAGCAGCATTCTGTCCCCTTTTGCAGCACCCTGCCCCCCTTAGCAGCACCCTGCCCCCCTAAGCAGCACCCTGTCCCCCTTAGCCGAGCCACACCCTGTCCCCCTTAGCAGCACCCTGTCCCCCTGAGCAGCACCCTGTCCCCCTTAGCAGCACCCTGTCCCCCTTAGCAGCATCCTGTCCCCCTAAGCAGCACCCTGTCCCCTTAGCAGCACCCTGTCCCCCTTAGCAGCAACCTGTCCCCCCTTAGCAGCAAACCTGACTAAATCTACACAAGTTCGTGAAAGCTAAGTATAACACAATATAGTGTTAACGTTTATTTTCAACATACATAGTTTGATTCACATTATTGTTTGTAATTATGAGGGTGTCCACATTCCCCCTGCCCTGCGGCATACAAAAATGGTGTGACGCCCTCATGAATCTGACTCTGTACAAATATTTAATTATAAAGTTGTGTACATTAACATGACTGACATCATGTGTCTGCTCCCGCTTCATGGAATGCACCATGTTTTTTTAAGTACAAGGAACATGCTTTTATTCTTTAAGTAGTCATGCATTATGAATAAGTAGTCATTTAAAAACCTGTATCTAAACAGTTTAAGAACCGTTTATATCACATTTTTGCTAAGATGCTTTCAAAGAATCAATTTTAAATATTTGTCAAACAATTAAATGAAAGAAGTTACAAGCTATCTTCTAAATTCTAAGTAATTTAATATATTTGTGTACATATAATCATTTATACATTTATACAATATACATTTGTGCATAAAATCACAATCAGTTCAGGTAGCTATCTCAAGTAATGAATTACCAGTAGGAGGTAAATCAAGTGGTATTTGAAGTATCATATATTAAAATTTAGAACAATACCAAACTGACTGAAACTTAATTATATCGGTACATGTATTTACAAAATACAGTAACACTTATGTTGCTTTCACAACACTCAAAAATGACTCCTCACTTATTATTCATTAAACCTGAGTAGCATAATTTGGTACTTATATACATGTGTTCGTACAAACAAATTGTTGAACAAAAATCTTATTTCTACCCAATGGATAGTTAAGGATAATGGCAATACTAGCTCAAGTTTAAAAACTTAAATAATTTATACAACATTATAAATGAAAGATTATGGCAATACTAGCTCAAGTTTTAAAAACTTGACCAGATCAGTTCTCTGAAGGCAAAACAAAAACGATTATTTTATGAAACAAAAAAAAAAGTGAAATAATTTATATAACATTATAAATGAAAGATAATGGCAATACTAGCTTAACTTAAAAAACTTGAAAAGATCAGTTCTCTGAAGGCAAAACAACAAAAAAAAGATTATTTTATGAAACAAAAATAAATTTGTGAAATAATTTATACAACATTATAAAGAAACACGACAGTGAAAGTTCAGAACAAACATCCAAAGTTCTATTTCCTGAATAATCCCAGCATGAAACCTCTAAGAACTTGTACAGTGGAGTTGACAGTACACAATAAACAGCTTCATGAGAACGATAACTTACCAAGATAAAAGGCTTGCAGAGTGAAAGCCAACAGTCTTTCCTTGAAAAGGGCCATAACTCAATAGTTGATAGTGATTATTAGTTATTCAAGTTTTTCAATTCTGACCAAAATTGAAGTTTTTGCACTACTATGATGATGATGGCTTCAATACCAATAATATGACAATAACTCACATCTTTTAGCTTTGCTAGCAAAACAATATTACAATAGTAGTTTATGACAGTTGAAAATAATCAGAAATTAATAGCATAATTTTTTTTGCTCTATCAACCCCAACTGTTTGCTCAACACACAAACAATCAACTGTTTGGTATTTTGATTATTTTTTAAATGAAACATGATACTTATGTTTTATAGTATAATCTACACTTGTTGGGTTTTTTTGTAAGCAAATGGCATAACCTCCATATTGTGATCTCTTTTATAACCCTAACTGTAGTACCTTCTGACTTTGCAAGGTATTTTTTTAATATTTCCTTTGCCATAGCAATAATAATTTTTGTTGCTTATAACAGAAACTTATATTTCCCATTTCGTTTCCTAAGCACATGTGAAGAACTTATCAACACTGCCAAAAGTAATACCTAAAATATGTTGCTTTTTCTGGCCACACAATAAAACCAGCATGCTTACTTCATAAACCATGGCCGGCATGTTTTCCAGAAGGACATTCACAACATTTCTGTTTCCTTAGCAACTTAAATTTTTGTCCAGCGAAATTTAAAATGACATGCTTATTCTCTTCGAGATCATGGACTTCCCACTTGTGACGTTTTCTTGAACTAGCGGAATTGTAACTAATAACAAAATCCTGTTGCACAAAAAAGACTTTGTGAACCAGTGAACATAATTTTTACATTTAAGTATTTTTGAAAAACTTGCTTTATAACCTATTATCAAACAGAATAGTTATAAAATATCTGTTAACCGGGATACATTGACTTGAAACAATTTATTATACAAAACAATCAAATGTGAGTTCAGTGAAAACATCTTTGATCAATATACAAATGGTTCAGTATCCTTCATTACGAGGTCACTTTCACTTCCACACGGCAAATGGGACATGTTGCATTTTTCTGGAAAACAAAAAATGTGCAATTGATAATTAATACTTTTCCTTAAACAGAATGCTAAACGTTAATTGCTTCTGCATCAGTTAGGTAAAATTGAAGAATTATTAGGCCAACCAATTAAGCAGACAAAACTGCACTATTCATAACATTAAATATGTTGCTCATTTATACATAATTTGGTGATCTTTGACTTAATATCTGTCAGACTGTGTCATTACAACTCTCTCACAATAAATGCATCAAATACCGCACTTGCACTTGATTCCCATGCATCAAATACAGCACTTGCACTTGATTCCCATGCATCAAATACCGCACTTGCACTTGATTCCCATGCATCAAATACCGCACTTGCACTTGATTCCCATGCATCAAATACCGCACTTGCACTTGATTCCCATGCATCAAATACCGCACTTGCACTTGATTCCTATGCATCAAATACCGCACTTGTACTTGATTCCCATGCATCAAATACCGCACTTGCACTTGATTCCCATGCATCAAATACCGAACTTGCACTTGATTCCCATGCATCAAATACCGCACTTGCACTTGATTCCCATGCATCAAATACCGCACTTGCACTTGATTCCCATGCATCAAATACCGCACTTGCACTTGATTCCCATGCATCAAATACCGCACTTGCACTTGATTCCCATGCATCAAATACCGCACTTGCACTTGATTCCCATGCATCAAATACCGCACTTGCACTTGATTCCCATGCATCAAATACCGCACTTGCACTTGATTCCCATGCATCAAATACCGCACTTGCACTTGATTCCCATGCATCAAATACCGCACTTGCACTTGATTCCCATATCAGTATTTACAAACATCTTTCTATCTGGCATAAGGCATTCATGAGGCATAAACCAGTGATCCAGACATTTTACATGTAAAGCCTTGATTTCGATTTTGAAATGAAAACCATATTGCAGCAATTACTATACCTATGTAAAAAAAACAATCATTGCATAATACTATTGATCAGTGATCTTAAAGTTATCAATAATTAGGCAAAGGAAAAAGTCTCATTAATTAAAAATGCACCTACACAGATCCACTGGTCAATGCAGAGGGAAAAGTCTCATTAATTATAAATGCACCTACACAGATCCACTGGTCAATGCAGAGGGAAAAGTCTCATTAATTATAAATGCACCTACACAGATCCACTGGTCAATGCAGAGGGAAAAGTCTCATTAATTATAAATGCACCTACACAGATCCACTAGTCAATGCAGAGGGAAAAGTCTCATTAATTATAAATGCACCTACACAGATCCACTGGTCAATGCAGAGGGAAAAGTCTCATTAATTATAAATGAACCTACACAGATCCACTGGACAATGCAGAGGGAAAAGTCTCATTAATTATAAATGCACCTACACAGATCCACTGGTCAATGCAGAGGGAAAAGTCTCATTAATCATAAATGCACCTACACAGATCCACTGGTCAATGCAGAGGGAAAAGTCTCATTAATTAAAAATGCACCTACACAGATCCACTGGTCAATGCAGAGGGAAAAGTCTCATTAATTATAAATGCACCTACACAGATCCACTGGTCAATGCAGAGGGAAAAGTCTCATTAATCATAAATGCACCTACACAGATCCACTGGTCAATGCAGAGGGAAAAGTCTCATTAATTAAAAATGCACCTACACAGATCCACTGGTCAATGCAGAGGGAAAAGTCTCATTAATCATAAATGCACCTACACAGATCCACTGGTCAATGCAGAGGGAAAAGTCTCATTAATTAAAAATGCACCTACACAGATCCACTGGACAATGCAGAGGGAAAAGTCTCATTAATTATAAATGCACCTACACAGATCCACTGGTCAATGCAGAGGGAAAAGTCTCATTAATTATAAATGCACCTACACAGATCCACTGGACAATGCAGAGGGAAAAGTCTCATTAATCATCAATGCACCTACACAGATCCACTGGTCAATGCAGAGGGAAAAGTCTCATTAATTAAAAATGCACCTACACGGATCCACTGGACAATGCAGAGGGAAAAGTCTCATTAATTATAAATGCACCTACATGGATCCACTGGTCAATGCAGAGGGAAAAGTCTCATTAATCATAAATGCACCTACACAGATCCACTGGTCAATGCAGAGGGAAAAGTCTCATTAATTATAAATGCACCTACACAGATCCACTGGTCAATGCAGAGGGAAAAGTCTCATTAATCATAAATGCACCTACACAGATCCACTGGTCAATGCAGAGGGAAAAGTCTCATTAATCATAAATGCACCTACACAGATCCACTGGTCAATGCAGAGGGAAAAGTCTCATTAATCATAAATGCACCTACACAGATCCACTGGTCAATGCAGAGGGAAAAGTCTCATTAATCATAAATGCACCTACACAGATCCACTGGTCAATGCAGAGGGAAAAGTCTCATTAATTATAAATGCACCTACAAAGATCCACTGGTCAATGCAGAGGGAAAAGTCTCATTAATTATAAATGCACCTACACAGATCCACTGGTCAATGCAGAGGGAAGTCTCATTAATTATAAATGCACCTACACAGATCCACTGGTCAATGCAGAGGGAAGTCTCATTAATTATAAATGCACCTACACAGATCCACTGGTCAATGCAGAGGGAAAAGTCTCATTAATCATAAATGCACCTACACAGATCCACTGGTCAATGCAGAGGGAAAAGTCTCATTAATTAAAAATGCACCTACACAGATCCACTGGTCAATGCAGAGGGAAAAGTCTCATTAATTAAAAATGCACCTACACAGATCCACTGGTCAATGCAAAGGGAAAAGTCTCATTAATTATAAATGCACCTACACAGATCCACTGGTCAATGCAGAGGGAAAAGTCTCACTTATTATAAATGCACCTACACAGATCCACTGGTCAATGAAGAGGGAAAAGTCTCACTTATTATAAATGCACCTACACAGATCCACTGGTCAATGTAGAGGGAAAAGTCTCATTAATCATAAATGCACCTACACAGATCCACTGGTCAATGCAGAGGGAAAAGTCTCATTAATTAAAAATGCACCTACACAGATCCACTGGTCAATGCAGAGGGAAAAGTCTCATTAATTAACAAGAGGGCCAAATGGCCCTAAATCGCTCACCTGTCATATATTGCACATTCTTCCATTATATACAAATATTTAAAACCTAAGCCTATGAACACGGGGCGTAGCCAATTTTGACCCCAGGGCTAAAGTTTGATCAATCTTAATAGTGGTCCGATAAACGATGCTTCATACCAAATATCTAAGGCCTTCGCCTTTTGGTTTCGGAGAAGAAGATTTTTTAAGTTTTCATCATATACATATATAAGGAAACCCATGACCGCCCGGGTGGGGCCATTTTTTTGACCCCAGGGCCAAAGATTGAACAATATTGGTACAAGTCAACTAGATGATATACCATGCCAAATATCTAAGCTCTTGTCACTACTTGATTTTACGTGTGTATCTATATATGTATATTTGTTATTAATTGTTGTATGTGGCCCATATTGAAAATTGGTATGTGTACTAAATATGTTATCCAGTTTAAATTCAGACGTTACTTGTCTTTGTGACTTCGGAGAAGATTTTTTAAGTTTTCACTATAACACATATAGAGAAAACCCATCAGCCCCGGGGTGTGGCCAATTTTGACCCCAGGGCCATAATTTGAACAAACTTTGTAGAGGTCCACTAGACGATGAATCATGCCAAATATCTAAGCTCTAGTCCAAGTAAGTTCAGAGGAGAAGATTTTTGAAGTTTTCACTATAAACATATAGAGAAAACCCATGACCCCCCAAGGGAGTGGGCCATTTTTGACCCCAAGGCCATAATTTGAACAATCTTTGTAGAGGTCCACTAGACGATGAATCATGCCAAATATCTAAGCTCTAGTCCAAGTAAGTTCAGAGGAGAATATTTTTGAAGTTTTAACTATAAACATATAGAAAATAACCTAACCCCCCGGGGCGGGGCCAATTTTGACCCCAAGGCCATAATTTGAACAATCTTTGTAGAGGTCCACTAGACGATGAATCATGCCAAATATCTAAGCTCTAAGCAACGTAAGTTCAGAGGAGATTTTTGAATTTTTTTACTATAAACATATAGAGAAAACCCATGACCTCCCAGGGGCGGGGCCAATATTGACCCCAGGGCCATAATTTGAACAATCTTTGTAGAGGTCCACTAGACGATGAATCATGCTAAATATCTAAGCTCTAGTCCAAGTAAGTTCAGTGGAGAAGATTTTTGAAGTTTTCACTATAAACATATCAAGTATACCCATGACCCCCCCAGGGCGGGGCCAATTTTGACCCCAAGGCCATAATTTGAACAATCTTTGTAGAGGTCCACTAGACGATGAATCATGCCAAATATCTAAGCACTAGTCCAAGTAAGTTCAAAGGAGAAGATTTTTGAAGTTTTCACTATAAACATATAGAGAAAACCCATGACCCCCCGGGGCGGGGCCAATTTTGACCCCAAGGCCATAATTTGAACAATCTTTGTAGAGGTCCACTAGATGATGAATCATGCCAAATATCTAAGCTCTAGTCCAAGTAAGTTCAGAGGAGAAGATTTTTGAAGTTTTCACTATAAACATATAGAGAAAACCCATGACCCCCCGGGGCGGGGCCAATTTTGACCCAAGGGCCATAATTTGGTAGAGGACCATTTGGTGATCCTACCTACCATATATCAACAGCCTAAGCCTTGTGGTTTGGGAGAAGAAGATTTTCCTTTTGGTTGCCATGGCAACCAGAGTTCTGCATGGAATTGAATTCTTTGAACAACTTTGATAGAAGACCACCCAAGGAACATCCCTATGAAGTTTTATTAATATTGGCCCAGCGATTAAGGAGGAGATGTCTTTTAAGTAAATTGTTGATGGACGACGCACGCCGGACGCCGGACAAAAGGCGATCACAAAAGCTCACCTTGTCACAAAGTGACAGGTGAGCTAAAAATGCACCTACACAGATCCACTGGTCAATGCAGAGGGAAAAGTATCATTAATTATAAATGCACCTACACGGATCCACTGGTCAATGCAGAGGGAAAAGTCTCATTAATTAAAAATGCACCTACACAGATCCACTGGTCAATGCAGAGGGAAAAGTCTCATTAATTATAAATGCACCTACACAGATCCACTGGTCAATGCATAGGGAAAAGTCTCATTAATTATAAATGCACCTACACAGATCCACTGGTCAATGCAGAGGGAAAAGTCTCATTAATTATAAATGCACCTACACAGATCCACTGGTCAATGCAGAGGGAAAAGTCTCATTAATTATAAATGCACCTACACAGATCCACTGGTCAATGCATAGGGAAAAGTCTCATTAATTATAAATGCACCTACACAGATCCACTGGTCAATGCAGAGGGAAAAGTCTCATTAATTAAAAATGCACCTACACAGATCCACTGGTCAATGCAGAGGGAAAAGTCTCATTAATCATAAATGCACCTACACAGATCCACTGGTCAATGCAGAGGGAAAAGTCTCATTAATCAAAAATGCACCTACACAGATCCACTGGTCAATGCATAGGGAAAAGTCTCATCCACTGGTCAATGCAGAGGGAAAAGTCTCATTAATTATAAATGCACCTACACAGATCCACTGGTCAATACAGACAGAATGGAAGGAATGGAAGCAGGGCAGAATTTTCTGGGGGTCGCCCTCCTCATACTCCGCCATACATATATTACATTCTTCCACCTGGGAGTCTGTCCGTCTGTATGAGACCACAGGTAGTCGACAACACTCCCCCTTAGTTAAGCCCTTGTCTTTCACTTCTCCCAGTGTCTCAGCAAGCCGCATCAAGTCCTGAATAAAGATATTGAGTTGAGTGATAATAAATTAAATTATGACATTTGGAGTTGATATTAACTAGAACTTCATGATACATCTGGCAAGTACGGTTCTTATGGCTTATGCATATGATATATGTAATGACTTTGATTCAGCATAACTGAATAACAAGACAGAGTCAGATCTTATAAATATAAGAATGATGTTTGATAATTGTCAATTATATTGCTCAGTTCAAAAGCTCTCTAGAGCTCATGTTATTCTGTTTTGTATTGTCATCTCTAGCTCATGTTATACTGTTTTGTATTGCCATCTCTAGAGCTCATGTTATACTGTTTTGTATTGCCATCTCTAGAGCTCATATAATACTGTTTTGTATTGCCATCTCTATAGCTTATATAATACTGTTTGTATTGCCATCTCTAGAGCTCATGTTATACTGTTTTGTATTGCCATCTCTAGAGCTCATGTTATACTGTTTTGTATTGCCATCTCTATGGCTCATATAATACTGTTTGTATTGCCATCTCTAGAGCTCATGTTATACAGTTTTGTATTGCCATCTCTATAGCTCATATAATACTGTTTGTATTGCCAACTCTAGAGCTAATGCTTTCCTGTTTTGTATTGCCATCTCTAACTCATGTAATACTGCTTTGTATTGCCATCTCTATAGCTCATATAATACTGTTTGTATTGCCATTTCTATCTCATGTTATACTGTTTTGTATTGCCATCTCTATGGCTTATATAATACTGTTTGTATTGCCATTTCTATCTCATGTAATACTGCTTTGTATTGCCATCTCTATAGCTCATATAATACTGTTTGTATTGCCATTTCTATCTCATGTTATACTGTTTTGTATTGCTATCCCTATAGCCAATATAATACTGTTTGTATTGCCATCCCTAGCTCATGTTATACTATTTTGTATTGCCATCTCTAGAGCTCATGTTATACTGTTTTGTATTGCCATCTCTACGGCTCATGTTGTAGTTTTGTATTGCCATCTCTACATCTCATGTCATACTGTATTGTATTGCAATCTCTATAGCTCATGTTATACTGTATTGTATTGCCATCCCTTCATCTCATGTTATACTGTATTGCATTGCCAACTCTAGAGCTCATGTTATACTGTATTGCATTGCCATCTCTAAATTCACTTCATGGATAAGGGTAGACTTTAAGCCATGATCATTCAATGTTTCACAATACTGAACGCTTAGTAAATAAGCCAACAGTAGTAATATGTTTCTTATTTTTAATTTTTTCCATAAAAATTAATTCCAACGTTAAATTGAGAGAGTACCTCATAATCATTTCCTTGACCATTAGGACTGGCAAGGAAGATGTTTCCCAAACCATGTCTTCGCTGACGGCCATGCCCCTGTGTATGAAATTGTATATATGTATGATTCAGTTTCAACCACTTTCTCGCTTACAGCATTTTTTTCTTTATATCAACAATTAAGTTATACTAAGAAAAAACAATTAATATAATAACTTCGCCCTTGCACAAAAGTCAGGCAATGAAATGAGATTTCTAGAAACAGATTTATTTTTTTCTACTCGTGTTGAGATACCCAATAAACACTTTATCTCTTAAAGTGAATATTTTCATCAACACCTTTGATTAGAAACACTGAATGGCTCGTACAGAAGTTTAAGTGACTTACACGTCTCTGATGTTGAACTGTTCTCTCTGAAAACAAGGTGAATAAGAACATTAAGAATGCTCTCATTAAACAAGAGGCCCATAAGGGCCTATGCTCTACTAGCATGGCTCTTGTGGTCATTTTCAATCCAGAGCATGTATGTATGGGTAAAAGGCAACAAACATATAGTTCATGTTTTGTGTCTGGGTTACCTGAAAACGTTGCACGTTCAACATCTGAGGACAGAAAGTGTTGTAAGCAGATTAGTTGCATGAACAATTTTATTATGTGCCAAGTAAAGGTCATCTGAGGAAAAAATAATAATTTGATTTCAAAACTGTACGGTCAAAATTTCATTTCTGTAGCTTTAAAAATAAAAAAAGTTGGTCAAAAGGTCAAAGTCAAGGTCATCCGAGGACAACATTGATGCTTGTTTGCAAAACTGTACACGTGGTCCTAATATCATTGCTGTAGCTTTAAAATTAAAAAAGAAGATCAAAAGGGGTGGGGCCAGCTTTGGCCCCGAGGGCATAATTTCAACTGTTTTGCTAGACAGTCATCATATGATGCTCCACAACAAATATCAAAGGTATGAGCCTTGTGGTTTGAAACAAGAGGATTTTGAACAAATTTCTTAAATAAGTCTCTAGGAAACTTGTGACCACCGGGGCAGCGCCAGTTTTGACCCGAGGGGCATAATCTGAACAACCATGGTAGCAGACCACTAAATTATGCCTTATTCAAAATAGCAAGTGTCTGCATAGCTGGTTCAGACAAAAAGATTTTCAAACATTCCCAATTTAAGTATACCAAACCTGTAAACCTCGGGGGAAGGCCAGGAATGACCCCAGGAGCATAATTTGAACAAAAATTCGCAAACAATTGATCTTAGATGGATGTGCGAACACACAAAAAGATTTTCAAACATTTACAAATTGAAGTATACCAAACCTGTGAACCCTGGGACATGTCCAGTAATGACCCCAGGGGCATAATTTAAACAAACATTCACAACCAATTTTGTTTAGATGAATGTGAGAACTACAGACACTTTGGCCAATAGAGCTAAAAAAAATGGCCTTTGGCCTTTCAACAAGAACTAGGCAAAGTAATTCACAAAATCAACTGCAGAACCAAATAAGCAAGTTGTCTCCCTTTCATCCTAGACTTGACTTTACATGTTAACTTGGCTAAAAATAGACAAATTCGGTCATGCAGACTTGGCTTAAAATAGGTTAGCTAAAAATAGTATTTCTTTAAAACTTTCAAGGCCCACAATCTAGGCAAGCATGGGTGGATCTGGCTGGTTTTCGAAAGTAATCAGGCTCTGATTGATATCTAAATACTGTACAAGTTTCATTAAGATACAATCAAACATGAAGACTGTATCGTGTTCACAAGCAATTGTTTACAGACACACGGATGCACATACTACGTACACATTACTATGGCATTAGCACTTCTGGCCTTTGGCCAGTAGAGCTAAAAAAGAGTACATGAAATGTATTCTCCAAACGATTTTATACCATTATTAAAATGTAATTTGCTTTATAACTAAAATGACCAAAATGTCATTATAAGCACATCTTGAAATGATTAAGAAGACATACCGGTAATATCATAACATGTTTTCAAAATGGTTAGCAGATTTGCTCATAATACTGCTCTGTTACCCATCAAAAGAATATAGAACCAGTTTGCTAGAGAAAGGTTTACTAATCTAGTTTTGTTCTATTAATGCTTAGAGCACTCACCAAAGTTCCCTATAAGCTCAAGAAGCTGAAAAAGACACAAAAGAGAAATAATCACCACCATAATCATTGAATTTGATTGTGAATGGTAAAATAATATATATTCAGGAAACAACAAAAGGAAAGTACTTTCCCTTGGCATTTAGTAAGGGTTTTAGCCAGGTTATAAAAAGGACAGGTAACTTCAGAATAGGGACATGGTGCTAAGGCAGAAAAGGACAGGTAACTTCAGAATAGGGACATGGTGCTAAGGCAGAAAAGGGCACATTGTATCCCGCTGTGAAGAACTTGAACATAATGAAATTGACAGAATGGGGACTCTGTTTAATTGAATTAACATTATGTTTCAACAGCCAAAATTTTAAAATTTGTATGTATATATTCATGTTATAAGTTTGAATCAGAACATAACAAATATTTGACAGTTTTAAGCATTTTATTCTATGAGGGCAGAAGGATTCCCATGCTGGTCAATGAGGGCAGGACAGGGTGGAGCACCATTCCATAACTCTTTAGCTAAGACCCCATAAGTCCATAACTCTTTAGCTAAGACCCCATAAGTCCATAACTCTTCAGCTAAAACAACTGACAACACACCTTCACTAACATTCTTCTGTTTATTGGAAGAGTATATACCAGTCAGAGAAAAATACTATAAATTTGCACAAGTATTGATAATATCAGTCATTTTACCACTAAGTTACAGTGAAGTGTGTATATACATCTGTAAAAATATACATCAGGAAACCTACTTCATTAGTAGCTGATGACTGAAGCAATCTGGTGACTGGCTCCCTATGGGTACCTAAAAACACACAAACATATATCTAAGTTTAGGTATCTAATGTATAAATAAGCTTGTCATGTCATTAAGGCCTGAGGTAATAATGCTAAATTTTGATGCCTAGTCACCCCATATAATTTTACTTACATGTACATGTAATTAAATCACAAAAAAACATTGATAAGAGTTATTGCAGTTTATATTTTTGATCTTTATTTCAACTGAAATCAGACATGAAGCGGATTATTTTTCAAATTTTCAAGTCCAAAAAAAATATATGTCATCTTCTTTTCAGTCTAATATTTACACTTTCGTTCTCAACCGTGACTTCCTTTCAAATGATAACAAAATAATATGGGGTCAACAGACATCCCAAACTCACAGGGTGGTAAATCAGATACCTTATAACATCACCATTGTCCAACATTAATAAGCCTGCAATTGGGATAATTATTGTTTTAGCATCAAATTAATCAGAAAACAAAAATTATGAAACTGATAAAGTGTATCATTTGACATTGATCATTCCTGATATGCTTCTGAAAATCAATACATTTGCACTTTAATAATTTAATAATACTCATAACCCGGACCCCAATATCATGAAAATACTCGAGTCAAATCTCAATCTCAGTCAAAAATATTTTTTTATCAAATTACAGCATCATATGATTCATATGATTCAAACATGACGTAAATGTTTTACCTCTTTAAAATGGCATTCTCTCATTCATTATGTTGATAAAATAAATTGGTAAATATTTTATAGAAAAAAAATTAGAGCAAAAATTGTACTTGAGTCCAATTTATTATTTTTGAGTTTTACTCAAGTACATTTTGTGCTGTAAAATCTTTTTTTTGGAGAAAATTGAGCAATCATGTTAATCAACATTATGCACGTGAGAATGACTGTGCTTTTAAAAATAGTAAAACATTAGTAAGTTTTAATAATGTCATAATGTAATGTGGAAAAATGAGTTGAGATTGAGATCGAGATTTGACTAAAGTATTTTCGTGATATTGGGGTATATTTGTTTGTTTTCTTTCATCAAAATTGTACACATCCCATTTAGTTCTACATTAATACCTTGATATTGATGAAGTATGTATGATAAATATAACATTCCTTTACAACATCTACCAGTAAGTAAACTGAGGACACTGAAATAACTACATATACACACCACCCCTCTGTCTAGAGTTCCTGGAGCGTGGCCGTACAGGAGAGTACATGTGCCATTCATGGCCCCCTGTCTGGAGCTCAGAGGGTGGGGATAAGGCGAACATGGGGTCGAATGTCTCATTTGGAACAGGTTCATGACTGCTGGTTGTATCTTGCAGAGCTATGGCGTATTCCCTATCCATCTCTTCCTGTTAAAGATGTAAATTAAAATTCTGTAATACTGATTCAAAAAACACAAAACCATACATTGTATGTGGCTATCTGTGTTTTGATTTTTCTACAAAGTCACTCTGTAATTCATAACAGCTTTCACAAAATATGAACTATGCCAATAGAATATACTCATGCATAAACCCCAAATCTGTTTAAAACTTATAGTTTCTTTTACAAGTAATGATTTCAGAAAATCTGTTTATCATACATGGCCTGGGGACATATGCAATAAACATCTAACAGTCTGCCCGAGGAAATATGAAACATGGAAAGAAATGATAGTGTTTTTCTGATAAATTGATTGGTTGCGTCTGAAATCAGCAATAATAGATTATATCTGGCAAAAATATATCATTTATTTAACCAGCACGCTGATTTTCTTCAATCCTCTCTTTATTTGCATTTGGTTAATTTCAGCCATTTTTCTCCTTTGAATTCATTTATATATTTGGAGGTTTTTATCGTTCACAATATGGCCGAAAGCGACAATAACACTAATAAACTTCAAACATACACATAAGCATAGCAAACGACAATTAAGCAATTGCCAAAAACCAATTGTACTATCGATAATTGGTTATTTGAGTGGAACCAACTATCTATAGTCAAACTAGAACCGATTCCCAACATTTATCAATTGGTATGCTTGATAATGTGAGTGTCGTGTTGTAATGCAACAGCAACAGTGGACCAACCTGTAGTCTCTTGGCCATAGCTTCATCACTCTCATGCTGCCTGATCTGATCAAGAGCTGCCTTTGTTTTCGGTGTCACTGAAACCGATCCAGTTAAGTCTATAGTTGCATGGTCATCTACCCTTCCCAAGGGATGGTCTGTAATACAATTGTAAATCTGCTCTTTGTAGTTTTATCTGTTTATTCACATTGAAAGGAAATGCATTCAAAAATCAATGCTGTAACAGAAATAAGTCACAGAGTCTGTTACACTGTTGAATGGTCCTTTTTTTAAATTTTAAATTTAAATTCATTCAACATTCAAAATTAACCTGACGAGTCAGCATGACATCATCTTGCTCATGATATTCGGACTTGAACTATTTATTTGAAAAGTAACTATTTATTATTACAAACCTTGTGGTACAGAACTTGCTGTTGAGGAGGCTCTGGTAGATACCCTTTTTCTTCTACCAATAGCACCTGAAGACTCCTTCGATTTCTTTTCCAGCCTCCGAGCCCTAACTGCTGGCCGAGCACTGAATATGGGCGATATAGACACACGATGGTTTGGACCCGTTGCTGACTTTGTTGGCGTACATGTGTCTAAGTTTAAAGGCAAAACTGACACCAATGGGTCACTGCATGAAGTAATAGTGGATGTCCTCTCACACATCAAGGAATCTGAGCTACTATGAGGCAAACTATGAGACTTTGGCACTGCACAGTCACTAGCAATAAAAGCTGGTGGAGCTTTTCTTTTCTTGGTAACTGTTTTATGTTTTAACAAGCTAAGTATTTCATTATCTGAGTCTGATTCTGAGCTTGAACTTGGCCAACCATATGACTGTTTTGGTTTCTTTCTTCTCATCGTTTCTTTTGACAAAAATATTGTTTTATCTATTTTTCTTTTACTGGTACCATTTTCTTCATTTGCAGAAGAAGAGGAATTATCAACTGCCTTGGGGGCAGAATTCTTCATTCGAATGGAAATTTTCATTGGTGAAATTAAAGTTGAAGAATTATCCACAGCTTCGGGTGTTGATTTTTTCATATGAATAGAAAGTTTTGTTGGTGAAATTAGAGTTGAACTTTTTACAAACCCATTAACGGGCCTATTCATATTACTATCAGAAAGCTCCCCAGCTGACTTCATTTTTGAGTCTCCGTAGGAATTATTGAAAGTACATGTACTAGCAATATTTACTTTGGGTCTTTTAAATGGGGATGATTTGAGCTTTTCCTTTTGCTTTTTGGATTTAAGAGCTTCTGCCCTTCTTAATGCGAAGTCAGACTGTCCCGGCAAAGGAAGGAATGGGGAAGATCCTGAGTGAAACTTGCTTGGAGACCGCTCTGAATCATCATCAATGTGAGGTAGGTTGTCTTCAAGAATAGCAGCATGCCTTTGCTTATGAAGAACCGGTATGGAACGTTTTGTCAATGGACTGAAGATAATAATGACATATTTTCTTTAAACTGAAAAAGGTATGTTAAACAGGGTATTAGACTGGTAAGACAAAGTAATTATACTAATTGATGGGGGTTAAAACCAGAAAGTAACAAAAACCTCTGTTTTTAATGTCACTTGGTACCTTCTGGTAGCAACCACACAAATTATATCCATTAGCAAAGGTTAATGTTGGATCTGTATCAGACTTTGATTCATATAGAATGTTATCTAATCTTAAGATTCTTAAATGTTTATAGGGCAATAAGTATTCTTTGTTCATTTAAAATTCATCATAGGTTCTCCGTAATCTTGAGTTTCTTCCCCATCCAGGGTGTTTATCTAAAACCTCTCTGTCTCATTATGGACAGTGGTATTGGTTCTATTCTTGAAAACAATCTTCAATCTTAATGATCAATGTTGTCACTAATGCATGAGCAAAAACACTGTCCAGTCAAATAAACTTACGGTATTATTTACAGTTGATATTACTATTAGACTGGTATATTTAGACTAGAATGTACCTTGGTGTGTCAGGCACCAAAATCACATCATCCTCATCCATCTTTCTGATCAAGATTTGTGTAAGCTGCAATGATAATCTGAAAATTGAATGATTCAGTCTTTCTTATTTTATATTCTACATATACATATATTCTCCCTCCTACTCTAGCAACCCCAGACCATTTTGTTAAATATAGCTTATTCATGAAAACTATCATGCAGCTCATTAAGACCTTTACAGAACATTTTGGATTCTTTAAGTATCTAAATAAAAATAAAAGTTATGGCATTTTTAAATCGACAATTTCTGGCAGCTTTTATGAATTTTTGCCCGTATCTGGGACCAATTACTTTAATCCTACTCTCCGAATACATAGAAAATTATCATTTTTACATTTTTATTTACATGTTTGTTTAACCTGCCTTTTTTCTTCATGGTTGCTTTTTACCACTTATTAATTTATCCGTAGTAATCAATGGTCATAAACTTATTTATTACGCCTATAAGTGTAAATCCTTCATCAAGTTAATTAAAACACCATTTTATACATGCACTGAACTGAATAAACACATTCTATCGGCTTCAGAGTCAAAGAGTCACACTGTGTGACATCACATAACTTACAGTTATACCCACGAGGATCTCGTGGAGAGCATGGACATTGCTATGCAGGATTAATGTATAACTGTACGATTATTGCTTCATATAGTCTATAAGTGTGGTACAAGTTTGAGAGTTTATTGGCAGATCGTTTTACAAACATGTCATGTCAATGTTTTCTTAATCCCTTGATTGCCCTTGTTGATTGTTTAATCCTCAAATAAATATATCACACTTCCTTTTAAACAGGCAATAAATTGTTTAGGATGGGTAGTAACTAATTAAATTGTCACAGTGGTGTATACGGTTAGGTAATCTAGCCAGGCATTGAAAAGAGAAAATCAATAATCTTCGTCTGTGAAACTTGGTAACTATGAAAGTTATGATTGATGTCCTTTGGGTGTCTGAAAATTAGGTAGGCAAAATAAATTATTTTGGGAAATAATTATGGGTGTCCAAATATTTAGTGTCCGAACTCTTAGGTGAATTACGGTTACTTTAATCGAAAAATATTTTTGTTGAAATTATAAACGTCTTACGATATACCGTATCCCGATCTTCAACTGCCGTTTTAACCCGTATATACTCGATCAATATGACGCGAGTAACATCCCTTTCTACATAAATCTAAACAAACTCTCCAAACTCCGCGCAGTGTTACTTCCCTTGCAGTACAGTAATCACTGCCTTCACAAATATCACGTGATGATAGAAACGGCACGTGATTGCAATTTACAAAATGGACGGAACACCTTTAAAAGAAATTCCAGCAACATGTTTCATTTGTTTAGAAAATAAACGATTTTATTCCATAAAAGGAAAAAATGCAACGGAAGATTTGTTTTGGTTTTGCTTGCAATCCTGGTTCAAAACGTTCGATACATGTCTGAATAGCTAACAACACATCCATGTTGATATTGTAATTTGTAAATCCTACTTTCAATTTGAAAAAAGACCGAACATTTCCGAATGTTTTTTTTAATTGTTATTTTTTTATAAAACATATTATGCCTATCAACTGGCGTAAAGTAATTATTTAAGAAAGGATATAAGAATAAATATATATGATTAAAAAAAATGCCATTAAAAGTTTTCATCCAATTTTGGATGAAAATCTTGTGGTGGCAGTGATTACTGTACTGCAAGGGAAGTAACACTGCGCGGAGTTTGCAAACTCTCGTCTTGAAATTGACCTCAGAAAAAAAGTTCAAAAAATTGTTACTGGGTATTATACGCAGGCATTTTTTTGCATCAAAATCTGAGGGAAAAAAGTGTGTCTAATACCCAGTCATTTACGGTACATACACCAATGTCATCCCAGTTGTTCAGGGGTTCTAACAGCTATTTACTCCTGAAAAATGGCCAGGGTCTGATTAAGAATGATGAATTTTAGTCCAAATAATTGTACATGGACAGACTTTTTAACATGCCCAAAGCAGGGTGATGGGGCTTGTATCATTTTTATTCACAGACATAATATTCATTTTGTAGTACATCCTACTCAGGCTACTGGCTTTGATGCAAGTCTTTGGCAATAAAATTTATCTTATAGCTCTCAATCCTAAATTCAGGATTAATCCACCCGTCATGTTTAACCCTCCAGGTAGCGTTCTGTGTAGGTTTTTATGATAGATTACATAACAAGAAATGTCAAAATGATTAAGAAGTATCCATGAATTGAAGGTTCATTATCATTTAGTCCAAACAATTGTACGTTGACAGATTTTTTTTACGATTTTTGATACGACAAATCCTTCACATACAAATTGTTTTGTAGCAAAAGCGGGTAGTTGTTCCGATTGGGATTCCGGGTTAAAGCATATTGCGTCCATAAAATATCATAAAAACAAGAAATATTACTAAAAAATGTTATTTTATATTAGTTCCGTACAAAAAAAAAAATCCAACAAATAATTATGAGTTTGATTGGATTTTCTTCATTTCATTCTTTCAAAACATATCGCAAGGCTGCAGTTCAAAGTTTTACAACAATCAGAGCACTTCTGTCATGGCCGAGTTGTTACGATCGTATTTACGAGGTCTATCAGGAAGCTTGTCAGAGGTGGCCGAGTTATTACGATTGGGTCGAGTTGTTCCCCATAATTGTTGTCTGTGTCAGTCAAGTTTTGTTTTATTGGAAAGGTAGATCATGTGTTTAATGCTAGTTTTGAGCAAAATAGCTTTGTACTTACATGGTAAAATATGAATATAAACCTTTATTATCCATTTCAAACATAAAATACTTCACTAAAGACAATTTCAATATTTTTCAAACCCACCCAGATTTGGCACAAACCCGTTTAGACGTTAGGGATTGAAAGAATCCTGTATAACACGTCTATTATTTTAGACTATATTATCGTTATGCCACAAGTATAAAATAACTTTAATAGGTCTGTGTTCAGTGCTGTTTACACGGGGAAAATTGAAGATTTTAATTTGCTGTACTCTTTCCGACTAAAGAAAAACATGAGAATTTGACATTGAATTATGCTTGTTTGTCTAAAGACAATATAGTTATACCAACATATCGCACACCATTTTAAAGGTAATTGACTCTTCTTTCCATGTCACTTATTTAAAAATCGGTCGGTGGAATTACCGAAAATCCGAAAATCCCCGTAAATACCGAAAATCCCTTCCATTCTCTGAGGTATATAGCGTTTTCTTAAATACGCCCGGATTTACTACTTTATTGTGTTCGAATGTTGTATGCCGTAATTGTTGGAGGTTGGAGAGGGGTGGGGAAGCCTAGGGAGGGTGGGGATGGGGGTCGTGGTGACTAAAACCCGGGACCCCCTTTCATTTTCAAAAGTTCGTACAAAAGAAGAGTATGCGAGGAGGTTCTTACGCCGTTCCTTCAAAATTGCATTGTGTTTTAGTGGGTTGTATGCTGTATATCTTGGTGGTTGGAGAGGGGTGGGGGAGTCGGAGTAGTTGGGGTGGGGCAGGGAGTGATTAAACCCCGGGAACCCCATTCATATTTCTAAGTACATACACAAGAGTATGCAGTATGGTTTAAAACTGTATGGTGTTTAAGTGGGTTGTATGTCGTGGTTGAGGTTGGTTGGAGAGTGGTGGGGGAGTCGGAGGAGGGTGTGGTGGCTACGAAGAAGTCTCAAATACTACTTTCACATATCTCATTTCAAATTGTAGAGAGGTAAGGGAGGGTAGGGTCGTACCTTACCGTATACAAAAAAGTATGCGAGGGTGTGTACGCCGATATTTAATACTTCATTTTGGTCGTCCTGTATGCCAAAGTTGTTGGTGGGTGGAGGGGGGTGTGGAAGTCGGACGAGGGGGATGGCTAAATCCCGGGAAGTCCTTTTAATTTCATATATGTTAATGTTTTAACGACTAGTTCAATATCACATTTCATTGTGTTTGGTTGCTATTTGTATTTTAAGTATATCGTATATTGAATGCTTTAAAGGTGTATTATTTGTTATTGGTATTTCCTGTAATAAGTTATCCGTTTATTTCGTTGTAAAGCGCCTTTGAACGTGTGGTTAAAAATGGTGCTGTATAAGTTAATCGATAAATAATAATTGTGTATTGTGAACAAGTTGTGTGTCGAGAAAGGTGAATAATTGGTATCAAGCGGGAGTTGATTATATTCAAAGTCAAAGTCAAACACGGTTTATTCTCTCATACCATAAACATGACAAATGAGGTCCTATACAAAACATATATACATGGCGGCAGATATAATGTAAATTTCTAACTACAATTCATATGATAACCAATACGAGTATCGGACGGTCATTTACATGAAGCCAGAAAACATTATAGTCAAATCACAATGAATAAGGTTGTATCAATAGTAGAAATATTACCTTTGAATCACTTGTACATAAGAAAAAGAATATCTTACAATTGTGTGCCTAGTTTATACAATTGTTCTTATGTGTATCATAACGATTTGTATGTGTCTCAACTGTTATGTGGAATCGCTTGGTATGTTTCATTGCACAATCTCGCGAAGAAAGAAATGCAAATTGCACAATTTCACATAAATACCATCACTGTACCTAAATAAGAATCATCAACATATTTTAACATTTGTCATGACAATGATAGGAAAGTGTATTTAATGAATAAAGGCTTAATATAAGATTTAATATCATAAAGCATACTATTTAAATTCATACATGAAATATTCGTCTCAATATCGATATGGACATGTCATTGTGAGATATTGGTCCATGTCCGATACCTATCAGTTATGACACCCCGCTGTGACAGATTCTTATCGTGCGGTCAGTACTTGGAACCATGCTGTCACTGATGACTATAATACGATGTGTATTGAACCCCAATGGCGGTCAGGTTCAAAACGGGATGCTCCTGTGAACCAGAAATTAAATCTTGTATTTACACAAAGGAGTATTTGAAGATAAACTTTAAATATTCACTTATAATTATAATAGTTTTGTTCATCCTCACCTGATGTGAATAATTTTTTGAATGTATTTATGATTCTATTTCATATTATGTATAACCTATGTCATACCATGTGTTTGTTTATTTATTATTCATTTGTGGTTAAGAAGATGATGTACGTTGTACAAGTCTTAATAAAATATCTGTTCTGTTTTATTTACACGAAGGTAACAAGTAAGAGTACGCGGTGTATGAGAGAAACATCTGAAGTCGGAATATTTATTTCTTAATGCAGTGCAGTTCAAGAGTACATTGCACGTCAGTGTTTCTATATATATGTATGTTTTATCAATTATATTCGTATTGTTCTTGGTATAATATTGATATGTTTATAGTTAAAACTTAAAAAATCTCCTCCTCTTAACTTACTTGGACTAGAGCTTATATATTTGGCATGATTCATCAACCTAGTGGACCTATACAAAGTTTGTTCAAATAATGGCCCTGGGGTCAAAATTGGCCCCGCCCGGGGGGGGGGGGAGGTCATGGGTATTCTCTATATGTTTATAGTGAAAACTTAAAAAACTAAGGAAATCCAAGAGTGTGCGTTTAATTACGGAATGAGACTACTAAAAAATTACCTGGTATTTATGTAATGATTCCGTTCTGTTGACAGCAGGTGACAAGTATAACTAAGTTTGGCATGTTATTTTTACACAGGAAACGCTACCGTGTTGGCCCTACCATTGAGTGGCGACTTGACCCTTTTCACACCTGTCAAGTGTTAATGACATTACTACATGTTCCTATCAGGATGACGTACTGTATCATTTGCATATTATAGTTTCCCAAATAGACGATTACTCATATCGACATATAGACGTTGCATATATCGACACGTTCAATTAACGTTAAATAAATGTACTTCGTAATATATGACTATGTACCTTGGTATACGTTAAATTCAAATAATGTTCGGCCCTGGTTATTCATCTTGTGAGTTACGGTTGGAAGGCGCTGGTGCTAAAACAGCTTATTTTTAGAACAGCAACAACATGTAAAATACAAAGAATGTGAATGTTTCGGCAACCTAACTGTTTTCGCAGAATAGGATGATTATTTCAAAATAAGTATCGATTTCTTTCGGGATTAATTGATGAATATTTTTAACATTGCATAAGCAGTCCGTCTTAAAATAATACGAAATGAAAGTCCATAAGGGAAGGAGGTTATTTTCAATTAGACCAATTTTTTTATGATTTTTTGAAGATGCTGTTGCATTTCACTGTTCTCTGAAGCTGTAGTACGTAACAAATTAGGAATGTGTTGAAACTTCTTCAACTAAATGAGGGTAGGTTTTGGGTGGGGGTGGGGGATGGGCCATGACGAGAGCGCCTCCTCGTGGTGTGGCCTGGATATGGCACGGTGAATGAACAATCTGTTTTCATCTAAATTAGAAAAAATATATATATAATACAAATCTTTGGTCCAATTCAAGTCCACATTCATCCTGCCATAACTGAACGCTCTCATATGGTCGAAAATTAGCAAAATCACTTCGCTTAAGATCATCCTCTTTCATATCATATACCACTTCGGGACATATGGCATTTTAATAACCGCCTACTCAGCCCCCGAAGGTGAACAGACCTCGGCTTACGCCTCGGTCCATATACCCCTCCGATGGGTAAATGGCCTGTCCTTATTATGTCATATGGCCCTCAGTGGTGTATTATATTAAATTTCTTTAATATCGTAAACACTGACGTGCAACGTACTCTTGAACTGCATTACACTAAGAAATAAATATTCTGGCTTCCGATGTTTCTCTCATACACCGCGTACTCTTACTTGTTAAGATTTAATTTCTGGTTCACAGGAGCATTCCGTTTTGAACCAGAACGCCATTGATTGGGGTTCAATACACATGGTATTATAGTCATCAGTGACAGCATGGTTCCAGGTACTGACCGCACGATAAGAATCTGTCACAGCGGGGTGTCATTACTGATAGATAACAGACATGGACCAATATCTCACAATGACATGTCCATATCGATATTGAGACGAGTATTGCATGTAAGTATTTAAACGGTATGCTTTACGATATAAAATATTAAGATTATGCCTTTATTCATTAATAACACTTTCCTATCATGACCAATGTTAATATGATGTTGATGATTCGTATTTAGGTGCAGTGATGGTATTTAAGTGAAATTGTACAATTTGCATTTATTTCTTCGCGAGATTGTGCAATGAAAATTACAAAGCGATTCCACATAACAGTTGAGACACATACAATTCCTTATGATACACATAAGGACAATTGTATAATCAACTCCCGCTTGATACCAGTTATTCACCTTTCTCGACACACAACTTGTTCACAATACACAATTAATTATTATTTATCGATTAACTTATACAGCACCATTTCTATATACAAAACCGCTTTCAACAACATAAACTGATAACTAATTACAAGCAATATCAATACAAAAGCTATTAAACAATCAATGTGCGACATATTAAAAATCAGAAAATCAATAAAAAAATATAATGTGATATCAATTGAATTACTAGTTTGAAGTTAAAACATTAAATATCAATATCTACGATAACAAAATAACTCCAGCCCATGTAAAGTACACAACTTCTGTGTATCTTTATTACCGTCTGCTGTCTTATCAGATCGCACATTTAAGTGTCTTTTGGTTGGTTTTGATTACGTTTAAGTCACCCCAACACCGACTCCCCTTCCCCTCTCTACAACCAACTATGCCATACAAGCGATGACACTAATAATAAGTAATTACTCCCGGCGTACAAACCACCTCGCACACTCGATGTAAAATGAAAGGGGGTCCCGGGTTTTAGTCACCACGACCCCCACCCCCACCCTCCCCAGGCTTCCCCACCCCTCTCCAACCTCCAACAATTACGGCATACAACATTCGAACACAATAATGCAGTAAATCCGGGCGTATTAAAGAAAACGCTATATACCTCAGAGAATGGAAGGGATTTTCGGTATTTACGGGGATTTTCGGTATTTACGGGGATTTTCGGATTTTCGGTAATTCCACCGACCCTTTAAAAATGGATTGTTTATATGTTGGTTGAGAAATTTGCATAAAACTGGACTCTACCGTGAAATCGGGTAAGTTTGAGTTACATACCTTGTTTCTTTTTTGTATATCAAAGACACTAAATATCTTCAGATGTGTTGTTTATCTCATTGTATGTACCCAAAATGGTTTTAAACAATATTTTAGTGACAAACAATGATTCAGATGCCTGTGCGTTATGCCAGTGGACACACTTTTCCTCCCAGAAGTAGGACACCAGAACAAGTCAAATACCATGAAAAAAGATACATCAAAGCAGAAATCCAGGGTTGAAAATACGTACTACAAAACCATTACATGAAACAAGACACATACTATTACGCAATTTAATATCCGAAAAGTATTATCCGAATTCAAATATCACAGATAAAAATTGAACTGTCAAAAATACCACGCGGAACACATCATTTTAAAAAAAAATATCGATTACATACTTACTAAAAGTTAATGTAAGTAAATCGTTCAAAAAATCACCATGAATTAATGCCCACTTACCAAACTCTTGGCGGAAAAATTTATGTATCCGTTACAGGTTACAGTCGACCTGAAATTTACTGGTATGTGACAAACATGGTAGAAATCATTACATTGATATTGCTCTTTGGGAATGAGCGGATGTCATACATTGATATTTGGCTCATACAGAATCCATATAGAAGAAAACTATTCAAAGCGACGTAGCATATCTTAATAAGTATACTGGTACATATTTCCAGTTCCTGTGATACATACTGGTACAGTACAAGAAAATATTTCATTTGATACTTTTTAATTTTCATATGATATTTACATTTTGGTCCTTTTTAAGGTTTATCTGAACATATACATCATATTGGTATCAAAACAGAGTGCCTTATTAACTTTACAAATTTAATGGAAAACATATTAAGCGGAAAAAACAACTTAAGTAAGTAAGTAACTTACTAACTGCCGGTTAACTAGATAAGATTCGTTTTACCAGTTACATGCCTATAAATGTATTCCAGATTCAGGCGCTATCTAGTAAAAAATATGGTTTGAGAATTCCACTTAGTAAGTAACATACTAACTGGTTAACTAGTTAAGATTCGTGTTACCACTTACTTAGCGAAATTCGCAAATGATAAGTAGATAACCAGTGGTATAAATCTTTGATCCGCCCCTGGTTTTGAGGTTCATCGTTATATAGTATGCGGGAAGGTTCCTTCATGATATACGTTTGTCATGGCATTCATTGCTTCAATAACAGTAATTTGTTGAAATCACACCAAATGGCCACCCAACCCTCAAATCAGTTTGTTTTTAAATTAACAGTCATGTTTATGGAAAATAACTAATTGTAACAAGTACACACACTTATCCAGTAAATTCACATAAAACAACAGGAATGAAAAAAGACCACCTTGAATGAAAAGGAAACACGTGTTCTAAAGACGCATATACAGTGTATGCTATAATGTCCCTCGAGCCCATAATATCCTTTGGGGCGAACCAATCATTCGCCTCTAAGCATATGATAATTAATGCATGTATGGGGTTATCACCTTGGAACGGGCACACTATGAATTTAAACTAGTTTATGAGTACTCAACCTTCAACTTGTCCCAACATCAATATAAAAAGTAAATATACGATTAAACAGCCATCAACGAAGACATCATGAGCAACAGCCACATTAAACAGAGATACATTAATATTCAACCATCAAATATACGCTCTACATTAGGATCTGAAGTTGACGATAGAAGACCATCTTCTCGCGACCATCAGAGGCATACTTAATAAAAGTGAGAGTATAACTTTAATTTATCCGGTATTCACATGGGATGCCAATATTGTTACACTAAAACAATGCTGGCATCCCATATGAATATCACATAAATTTAACTTTTTTACTGGCTTTCATATTTCAATTATGTAAGTTATTCGCAGCGTAACACGATTTTGCACGTGCAATTTACCTTGGTTTCCGCTTAGACCAAGAGCTAAATAATATACAAAACTGGTTAGTAGATACGTACTTCAACTATTGACTGCTATCGAACATCATTCGGCCATTTTCATTGCTTTCGATAAAAAAATATGGCCGAGGAGCTCCGAATGATCGAACATCCGTATTAGCGGACTGGGTACACAGGGTTAATATTTGGAGTGGGTGAAATAGGTACAGGAGACTAAGCAGTGGTACATTTGTAGGGAACAGGTGTTTTTTTGTTAATTAGTCTTACTGAGTATGCAATGTGTTTACTTTTAGTTAAGTAAGTATCATTCTGTGGATGTGGCCATTTGAAGCGTTAATTTATCGAAGCTTCTGTCATAAATAAGCATATATCAAATATATAGATATGTATTTATCACAAATCAGTATTGTAATCAGGGATATGACATCATGGATCGCTTAACATCATCATCGTATTCAAGGATGTCCAAAGCCTCTGTCATTTTTATGCATGTATTAATGTTATCGTTATACATGGATGCATATAGATATTTGTTTTTATCACAAATCAGCATTGTAATCCGAATGCTGTCATCATGGAACGCTAAACATCATTTCCGTACTCCGGGATAGTTCATATCCTCTGTCATAAATATGCATACATCATGTTTCCTATTGTACATTAATAAAGAAGGAACAATATTCTCAAACTATTTCCCAAGCAAAAACAATTCCGGGTATGTAACAAATATTTTTGTTACGTCGCCAAACAGTAAATTTATTCCATTCAATTAGTGATATTGAACTAGAAACGCCGCCATGCGACTAAACCAGATTTTTAATATGGGCAGTCAGAAATTATAGCCAATAAATTTCTTGTATGAGTCTGGAAAAGTAGCAGCCTCAAGTAAATGGGCGAAAATCATTGTTCTATTTTGAGTTACAGTTACCTTGACATTTGCCCCACTCCACTCAAATGCATGCCTAAGCTATGTAGCACAAGCAATCCCATGCTAGCTCTTCACTTAAGCTACCTACACACAAACTTCCATCTATATCCATCGAGTCTTACTAAAGTTATATGGCAGAAACCATTTTTCTATTTAAGAATAGTGACCTTACCTTGCCCTTGCCCTAACCCCCTCAAAAGCAATTCAAAGCTAGCTCACCACATAAGCTACCTACACACCAACTTGCATTAATATCCATCTCAAATATAGTAATTGGGTAGAAAGCATTTTCTATTTTAAGTAACAATACGCTTGACATTGACCCCATCAATTCCAAGCTAGCTCTTTTCATTAGCTACATAGTTTTAACAATACTGACTTCACTCAGACAGTACTTTTTACTTAATGTCTGGTCCCTACCCCTAACACCCCCCTGTGCTAGTGTCAGTGTATTCATAAATCAGGTACGTGCTTATAGAAAACCCTGAGACAAAGTAATAACGCATGTAATTCTTTGACTTAGGACTCCGGAGGACTTCGGAAGCACTTCTTATCCTTGATTGGCGCAAATATTTACCAGAGGTATAAAGTATTGGTGCTTATTAACTTGACTTGAATCAAGAAAGAAGCACAGTCATGAACAAAAAACTTGAAAAAAAGTGATAATATAGTACAAAATAAGCAGTAACAAATGATGTTGAGCATTTTCTAAATGCTTTAAAAGCTAAATTTAAATGAAGGACCTTGAGTAAAGCAAATGGTAAGATCATATTACAGTTCTAATTAGTTGATATATAACAGTGAATGATGTTGACAAATAACTTTAATGGTATAAATTTGGTGTAAGTAATTTAGTTTTGGTCGTTTGTGCAGAAACCTGTTGTAGTTCATTGTTTAGCTGCACTCTCACAGATTGAACGTTTTATGACAACTTTTTTTTTGTCTTGGAACGAGCCAATTTATGCGAAAATGCATGTAAACCAGTCATATAAGACTGCTGACAAAACATTAGATCGCAGATTTTTATATTTATGTGAAAAAACTGAAGTTTTGTGCATTTTTCTTAAACCGTTAGTAACGCCTTTAGCCATAAAACATTAATTATCGAACGGAAATATGAAAATCTGCGATCTGATCTTTTGTCAGCAGTCATTTATCACTGGTTTGAAGATATATACCCAAAATAATATATACATGTATACCCAAATTTGCTCATTCCAAGACAAAAAAAGCTGTAAAACGATAAATTTGTGCAGCCTTAAACGAAACGTGAACATTATACGACTTTTTTTAATACCTAAAACAGTGTGGACATACCACGTGGTTTGTGACGTCACATTTGGTTAGTGAAGGAAGCAAAAAATACATCTCGATTCAGATAGGAATATCGCTGTTCGTTGATTTCATATCATTGTTTACAAAACATAGCGCAGGCTAAGGCTAAATGTACAACATACTCTGTTACTGAGCGATAATTTAGGGGGGGGGGGGGGGTAAAAAAAATGTGGGCATATGCTCAGAATGTATAAAATATTTTTGTTATAGCGAAAAGCCAATTACGTTTCTGGTCCAAAAATATGTTTATACATATATTAACCATGTTTGCCTTTAAAACGTAAGTTTCGGAATGCATATTCTATCCACAGGGTGTATTTATACCTACAAATGAGGCTCATATAATATAGAGATATGTAATGTTTGCGCTTTGTTATTACGAAAAGCAATGTTTTGAGGTACAATGGTCAACCTCTTTGTACCTCAAAACGAGCCCAATTAAAGCATGTTTTCCAATAATTGTTTGCAAAGACAGTAGATATGAGCATCGGTTATAATTTACAGCAATTTAAAGACATATATATGACATATATACGGATTAAATGTTTCGGATTAAAAGTACTCTCTTAACATGCTTGATCCATTTTTGTGATTATATATTCATGCAATTGTTGTGTACACGCAAACGCCCGATTTGATTCACTACCGAATCTATACTTATAAGTAAGGTTTAAGGCAAATTTTGCGAGTGCTTTTAACGATTTTACTAAGATTTGTGCCCAATATGAGGCGGTAAGGGGGCGTGTCCCATACAACACCCAGTCTATTTCATTTCAGTCTTGTGAGTACTAGATCCAGTCCAGCAATGATACCGTTACGGTTTTTTTTATCTTGTGAGGGGGGAACTATGATCATGTTTTTAGCGGAAAAACGGTGTTGCTATCGTTTTGCGTTCAACTTCGCGAGTTTTTTTATACGTGTTCACCAATTTTACCAGAGTGATGACAGCTTTAGAGTGTAATCTACATTACCTGTTCGGTGGTACTCCGCTAACGTCACCCTAGCGAGTCCAGACCCGTCGGAAAACGTTTTCCTTTCGTTTGGGTACTTACATTCCGCGAGCCATACACGATTCAACGAGTTTTCTTACAGTTGTGACTTATATGGTGTGGTAATTTGGCGTGTCCCCTACAACACCCGCTAGGTGGTATTCTGCCTTCTTCACTTTAGTGAGTACCAGACACAGCCGGAAACAGGTGTTCTATCATGTCCTGGGGTAAACTTTGCAAGTGTTTTTACTGAGTTAACGTGTTTTCCAACAGTAGCGACCAATATGGTAGGAAGCGTGTACTTCACCCTAATGAGTCCCAGAATCCGCTGGTTAAAGGGTTTTCTATTCTGTTAACCAAATTTTGCGAGTACCTTAAATCATTGTTCGAGTTTTCCAAGAGGGATGACCTATATTGATGGTAGGATGGTGTGTCCTCCAATACACTGACTAGGCAGTACTCCGCCGTTTTTTTTGTATTTGCGTGTATCATAAAATGCAGTTTTTATGCCAATCTTTGCGAGTGTTAATGGTGACATATATGTCCATGCAATATGGGGTGGTAGGTGGGTGTGTCTCCTACTTCACCTACTACGTGGTACTCCGTCTACTTAACTCTATTTAGTACGATGCTAGTAAGTACTCATATAATAGATCCAGCATGGAAATGGGTTTTCTAAAGTTTAAGGCCCAGCTAAAACTTTGTTTCAAACGAGTTAACAGGTTTTCCAAAAGTGGAGACCTACATGAGGTGGTAGAATGATATGTTCGCTACTACACCTTCTATGTTATAGTCTGCATACTTCACTTGAGTGTGTACCAGACCCAGCCAGAAAAACGAATTTCATACCGTTTAAAGCTGCACTCTCACAGATTGACCATTTTAATATGTTTTTTTTTGTTTTTTTGTCTTGGAAAGTGCAAATTTTTCGTAAATATCTGCAAATCAATGATATAAGATTGCTGACAAAAAATCAGATCGTAGATTTTCATATTTCCGTTCGAAAATTAATGTTTTATGGCTTAAACCGTTACTAACGGTTTAAGAAAAATGCATAAAACATCATTTTTTTGTACTTAAATATAAAAATCTGCGATCTGATTTTTTGTCAGCAGTCTTATATAACTGGTTTCTATGGATTGTCGCAAAAATTGGCTCGTTCCAAGACAAAAAAAGTTGTCAAAACGTTCAATCTGTTGGAGTGCAGCTTTAAGGTCCAACTTTGCGAGTGCTTTATCAAGTTTTCCCCATATTGTGACCTATATGGGATGGCATGTCCCCAACTATACCCACTACTATACGCCATCTCCATTCTAGTGATTAACATACAAAGCCAGAAGTTTGTGTCGAATTTGGGACAATTTTGCATGTGCCTCAAGTGAGATTTTCCGTGGTGTGGTGACGTATATTGGGTGGCATATGGGCGTGACCCATTCCACACAAAGGTAATATTTGCGCATTGCTAAAACAAAGTGTTTGAGATAAAAACATAATCTGGATGAAAATATTTCCTCTGGGACCAATTTTTCGAAAGTTCTTAAGTCCCTTATAAAAGCATTTAGCTAAGCTTACTATTTTTGTTCATCAATAATTTGCGTAATATTTACTACTTTAAGAACGTTTATACTTTATATAGAAATTATCCTTATGATTATCAAAATAAACCATTTCCATTTATAAAAATTCAATTTAAGTAATATTTTGGCTAATTGGAATAAGCTTCTTATAAGCCTTTTAAGCTTAAGCAGTTTCGAGAAATTTGGGCCTGAACATATTCTCTGGCCGGAAACTAACGTTCGGCCGGAAAACTTCTCAAACTGTGAACCACAACGGCATTCGGAGCTCCTCGGCCATTTTATCGAAAACAACCTCGGATGTATTTGGACGGTTTACATACTCAAAAAGTGGTACGTTTAAGTCCGCTGCAAGTAGATCGCGTAGTAATTTTATTTAGCAGTTAAACTTTGTGACTTAACTCTTGGGATTCTTTATTATGTTTGCAATAATACAATTCAATGGCAATCAATTTAAACTTAGATCAATAAATACAACTCTAAAACACTACATTTAATTAATGATATAATTCAAAATTTTACGAACTACTTCAACTGATGTACCTGCATACATCCGAGGTTGTTTTTGAAAAAAAATGGCCGAGGAGTTCCGAATGCCACAACGGGTCCTTTGCAATGGCGACGGGCCTCAATAACTCGTGAGAAAATATCGTTTGTTAAGTTATACCCATCATTTCCGGTGCTTAATGTTATATTCTATATAACAGCTTGGATTGTTTGGATTTTTGCCAAGTAAGGGGATACTTTCGTAGAACTAAAACACACCAACTTTCTTGTCATTATGTGTTTGTTTTGTATTTATACTTATACTATTCTGCACCCCCACCCCCTCGATAAGTAGCGCCGAGATAATAAAAAAAAAAAAAAAAAATTAAGCCACACACACCTGAAATATGGCATACTGTGGAATTAAACTGTGGATCGAAAGGATCACGCTAACATTCCGTTATATAATTATAGCATTGAATGCATGTAGGCCTATTCGTGGTAAATGTCAAGTTTACACATATCTAAAAATAACACGCTCAAATGATTATACTGTACTTACCTCGTACATGGTGCTGTGTAAGTGTTTATAGCATTGTCACACGGGGGACCCCCATTTAACGTCCCTCCCGGAAGACGATTAGTATTTTTCGATGGGTCTGCCACCCTTATATTGCGAGTCATGTGTGTGACCACTAGACCACGGATCCGCCACATTTTCTGAATGACACACTTAACAGTGAAATTCAAACAGACAATATACCAGTGATTTATAGGTTAATTGGCATTAACCGTTAAATGACTGTCTACTAAATCATACATAATATGTATGACCAAGATATAGCACGCACATAAATCAGATATGTGGTCTAACAACATGTTAACCACCCGATAAGGCAGACGACCGACGTACAGTGTGTTTTTTCCCACTTTTAAGGGAACGCTAGCGGGTCCCTTTGATAGAGGGAAAATAGTGTCCTAGATGAATGACACTGTATTGCTAAATGTTAATACCACACTTCGTTCTCCTCTGAAAATGTTATACTTTTACTACCATCCTGTTTGTTATCGCTATAAACTTTGTAAGTTTTTTATGCGAAATAAACTACTATTGTATTGTATTGTATTGCTACAATAACTAAATGTTAAACGGTCAATGATCCTCTAAAAAAGGATATGTTTTTTACCTTGGCAGGGGAATGGAAAAATACAGTCGTACCCGCTGGCTCGAAATCGCTTGGCTCGAAATCCTCGTTGCTTCGATCTAGATGTACAGGACCGATTTCTTTAATGCACCAGTCAATTGCAACCACGCCCCCCCCCATGTCCGGGGATAGCCGGGGAAATGTGCCGTGGTTTTACTATCCAGGTGGCCGCGCAGTTCTGGGTGCATGCGGGGGCTTTGTCTTCGCGTCAAACATAGCGGGAAATGGGCCTTATCTAGGGTAACTGGGGTGCGGGGGCATTTGACGGGGATTTTACCAGCAGTTCGTCCCCGCAGAGCGCGGATTTTACCCGTGCTTGGCTAGACCGAAAGTCAAAGTTCCCTCTATTCCCCGGACCTGGGGGAGGGAGCGGGGTTACAATTGACTGGTGCATAAACTGAAGGTAAACTTGTCGCTTGGCTCGGATTTTCCGAGGATATTTTCGCCGGTCCCTGGGAGTTCGAGCGAACGGGGTTGGACTGTATATACATTGTAAGAAAGGGGAATGGGCCGATTTTAGGCCCCAAAAAGGGCCGTAAAACACAGATTGACCCTCAGATAATTATTTGATGGTGTTGTGAAAAAATGTTTCGAATACATGTAAAAACAACATGGACCGTATTCAAAAAGCATATCAAAAAAATCCTCAATTATACTTGGCAACACTACTACTAGTAGTAGTATTACTACCACCACTACTACTAATAATAATAATAATAATCATATCCGGGTAGTATTCACAATGGAAGTGTCAAGTTAACAAAGCATCACTAGGTGTACTGTAGCTAAAATTTGATCAGTTTTCCAATACCACAATTGCCTTTTTGTCTTATTTAACAACCAGAGTGCATTTTGCTATATTATCATTATTATGTCAAAGTTTAGTACGAAATTGAAAAATAGCTTTTTGATATTTCTAAAGACATATAATGGCACAGAAATTTGGGAGTGGCCAGGAGAGTGGTCACCTCGGATTGAAAACCGATTCTGGTCAATTCGACTTGCTAACTATGTGTGTTGACTACGCACTACCTTTCTAGCGGTGTGTTCATATAATTATCATGTTCGTTACTTTAGACGGTTACGGTACGAACATACACACTATATGGCGTATAGTACTTTTTATGCTAATATAAAACACTACACATTCCCTTATGTATGGACACTGCCTCAAACAATCTTAGCAGTGTTTGTTTGCAAAACGGGCAAGGCAGTGCTTTTAATACATGTAGTTTATTTCTTTTTTGTCCACTACATTTAACTGTTAACAGCAGGAATATGAATTATAACAATAAAATTATTGTTCGAGGTTGTTAGATTTGGGAATTATGCTAATTAATGACGTTTAAAAACAAATAAATTTAACTCACCTGCAAATATTAAACCTGACTGCCAAACGACTTCTTTATACCACGCGCGCGCTTTTTCAGTTATTGCTGTAATGCAAAACATTGACGTCATAACTCCCGAGTTAAGTATTTTTTACTATTACTGCCCATTACTGCCGATAGTTGAATATCAAACGAAATACTGGGAAGTATATTAATATTTGTTTAACCATAAACTGAACTGTCTCTTATGTCCCAGTTAAATGAAAGTACTCACTTATTTTGTATTACTTTTTTTGTGTTAACATATCTTGACTACATGTACTGCCAATAGTTCTACTTAGTTTTGGCCAATGTTTAATTTCAAAGGACGAGGCCAAGACGTTGTTTTTTTATGTTGAAACAAGACCTGTCACAACCACAGGAATTTTACTAATTGTTTGGTCTTAAATAAAATATTAAAGTCATTATATAACCAAATACTGACAAAAACAAAATTTTCAGTCACCAGGTTTTTGTCCGAAATCGTGGTTTCTGTCAGTATATGGTCATATATTGACTTTACCATATCATGTAAGACCAAACAATGAGTCAATTTCTTGTGGTCACAACACCTTACACAAGCCCCCCCCCCCTTCGGCCTAATGACAGATTCGTACATAGAATCTAATAAGAATGTTGAATGAAAGGTTTGGATGATTAAAATACAATGTGTGATTCACAATTCTGGGGAATTTCTATTGAAATCCCACCACCCTCAATATATATAAGTTTATGTCTGATCTAGGAAGAATTGCAATGGAACCCATATGATCCTTGAGAGGAAAGCACCAATTGTTTGCGCGAAAAAAATGGTCTTAGACCATTTATCCAGATATAAGGTCTATGGGTCTAAGAAGTTTTTTTATTGCGATTGAAGTATTGTTAACTTTCTTGCATCAAAAACAAATTTCCAAGAAAATGTTCTTACATATATCATACAAAAGTATACCATACCAAATGTTTTTTTGATGTACTATGGGAACACAGAGCGTAGGAGTTAACATCAACGCTTGTCAATAAGAGACAGAACTCGATTGTTTAAGCAAAATGGTTATTGGCCTTGCTACATGTGTGCACAGTCTCACTGGTCATGTTTGAATATGTAATCACAAGGTTTCATGTGAATGTCTTGACTTGTTAGGAGTAATGGCAAAAGAAGTTTTTGACTCACTTTTCACACTATAAAGGCCCGTAACTTGACAATTAATAAAGCCAACATCATGAGCCTTGCTACCTGCGCATGTGCAGTTTGTATGAGGCATCATGTGTACCGAGTTGCATAAATATAGTACCCTGAATTGTTATTTGTTATGGCCAATTTCAATTATTGCACAATTTCTACTATCATGAGGCATAACTTTACAATTATTAAAGCCAGATTTATGTGCCTCGAAGTTCATGTGCGCATTTCATCTAGAAGCTTGTCTACCATGTTTCTCTCAGATATCTTTAACAGTATTTGAGTTCTGGCGAAGGTAAAAACTCTTGCAGTAGGACGCTGACACACCCGCCAACACTATGACAATAACTAGACAAGGAATTTATTTTTTAAAGGAATAAGGAGACCGTTGAGTTGCATACAGTTTAATAAATGTACATTTAGACAGTATATAATCTCTGACAATCATGTTCTTTGGAAAATGTTTTTCAGATGATATATAATACATGAAAAACATTGGAAAATACAGGTCAAACATTGCGTCCAGTAATGTGTAATCATTTGCTGAAATCTCTGTGGATGAAGCACTTGCACTATCATCATTATTTTTCTGAATAATGACTTCACTCTCCATTTATTACACAGATGGAATGTACCTAATTGATCTTAAATGAATATGTCATTGCCTCAGTTTTGACAACAATATATGTTTTAATTATAACAGAACAAGCAATGATTATACATGTAACGATGTACATTGTTTACACAATAAATTAACAAGAAAACATCAACAAACAGGTAACTGGAGAATACATATTACTGGCCATACAAATAATTATACCATCAAGTATATTGTAGATTCAATATACTCAATTCAGAAGAATTTTGTCAATATCAAATTTCAATTTCACCCCCCCCCCCCCATCATTAAATGAAAATACCCAATAAGCTGATGATTGTGAACATGTACAGGAGTGGTAGTCTTTGGTTATTTCTGGAAGCCAAATTATTTGAGGCACTAGTTCTTCATTCATGTACGCAAGATTTATATAAGCTTGCAAAGCTAACATATGAATCAGGCTACTAGATCAATAAGCACATACCCAGTGTCTGCATATGCATTAAAAGTGTAACCAATGTGTAATCAAGCCATCCCAAAAAAATAAAGTTCAAAATCATTTGACTTACAAACCAAAAACATTTAAAGAAAAGGTTGGAGGCTTTTATATAATTTTCATGTAATTAAAAAACATTCAATGGAAATAAAAATAACAGAACAAGTTACTGCTATTTTAAAATCCACTGTGTGAAAAATAAATGAAGAAGAAAAATAATCCATGAATATGAAAGCATTTTAGAGTATACAAACATAACATTTATTTTAATTCTAATGGTAACAAATTTTTGAACTGCAGACTAATCAATAACTCTAGCTGTGAAATTTAATATGTATGGATTTCGTAGAATTTACAAGTATAATTAGCAATTGAGGTATAACATGTACCTTGCATCTAGCACCTTCATGTACCTTGCATCTAGCACCTTCATCATCATATTGTGACTAGGAAGAAATATTGTGACCAGGCCCCAATATACCATATATACCAAAAATCAAACCTCAATCTCTGTCTCAAGTCGTTTTATCACATAAAAACATAATATGATTCAAAATCTTGTGTTTTTATTCATTTATTTTCTCATAGAATGTGTTGATAAAACATCATGTCAGTATTAAAAAAAATCTAGAGAAAAATGTACCTTAGTATGAATTGTACTCAATTACATTTTTTGCAGTGGAATATTTTTTCTTTGGAAAACTTGACCATTGTTATTTATCAATGAATTCTATGAGAGATGGACATGTAAATGCAAAAACAAATAATTTAGACTAAATATTTTGCCATGTGGTAAAATGACATGAGATCGAGACATGCACAAACAGAGCATCGTAAATTTTATTATTACAATCTTATGAATATTTTATAAACAAACTTCATGAATTGCATTTTCAACATATCAAGAGTGCTTTATTTCTTAATAATTTTGTATTTACAAAACATGAATATGAAATAGAAATGATACAATTGGTTTCATGATTATGATGTAATATGATAAACTATGGAACAAAAAATTAACAAGAACATTCTTACTTACAAGTACATGTATATAACACACTAAAAAGCACATTTAATCAGGCTGAACAGAACTGCCCTTAAGATAAATTATACAGCTATGATTCTTCAATGTTGAACGGTCATTTTGTTCATAAACTGAACCAACTAACAAGTGAATACATTTGTGGGCATATGTTGAACATTGTGTCCTATCACTACCTCTGTAAAACCAAATCACAGAGCATTCAACAACCAAAAAGTCCATCTGTAAGGTGTCTTCATTTAAACCAACATGAGCACTAATTGACAGAAGGAATGCTTAAATGCCAAAGCACAACTTGTTTCTTGTAGGCAACATTCTGATTGCTCCAAAAATATGGCCCTTGACCAGGGCTGTAACCATATCAACAGTCATTTTACAGCTCAATTGACCACGGTTGCAGGGTTGCCATTGTCTTGTAAAGAAGGGTTTCCTTTGAAAGACCAGCGGCCATAGTCACTGTGTATCTATTGCCATGAACCATGCTGATATGGCAAAACCTCATGAAAACAAATAGGAGGCCTCGACATCCATGTTGCCAAGGTCACTGTGTGTTTGTTACTATGATCACCATGTCATAGTTGCCTGGCAACAGGTCATTTGTGCACTTGAAGACCCTGGAAGCCATGTTTGGACAGTTGAGCGTCTTCAAATGCCTTTTGTCCCTCATCACCTGGAAATTAATACATTATCTTATTAAAAAATTTGCTAATCTGGCATTTCCTGCATACCTCATACTTTCATGATGTATTCTCCTACCACAGTCGTTACCTTTTAATATGTTTATTTATTCTATGAGGAACATGACTGAATATGAACAGAAATGCTGTCATTCTTTTACTGACACTGGATACTCTTAATTGACCCCTAACTTTCAAAAAGAAAGAACATTAGTGGATTCAGTGCTTTGTAGAGGGTGAGTACAAAATGGTCTTACCAAGAGAGAGGAGGGCCTTCTTTGCCTGGTTCTGCACGAGCTGTGATGAGTCTGACTGCCACAGGTACACTAGCTGCTCTTTACTCTCACTGGCCTGGAGAACAAAAATATTAAAAAAAATTAAGCTGGGAAGACTTCACGATATGGACAAAAACTAGGTCAGTAAAGTATCACTATCTTAAATATAACAAACTATATAGACATTACACATTCAGCAATTCAGCTGCATATCAAATATTTTCAAATCATTTTATTAGAGCATCTTGATATCAAAGTGCTCCAATGAAAGTTAAAAGACTGTGTGACAAAGCACCTACCTCCAAGATAGCGAGAGCTGCACACGCCCCGGCCCTGATCTGTGGCGTTCTATCCTCCAATCCCTCCACATACGTGACCATTGCTTTGTCCCGCCCCTCCTTCTTCTTCTGGATCAGGTTGAGGTACGAAACTGTTTCAGGAAGATCAAATTTAGCATGAATTTGTTGAATTCATAGGCATAACTTACATGTTATTCTTGTTCTATAAGATGAATCTCCTAAAATACAGATTCAATGTCAGAATGATTTAATCAAACAACTGGTTTTAAACTGCCTGTTCTACTTATATCATAATTGAAATTTCCATTAAGTTAACAAACATATTATTTTGGCCAGCATATTTTTATAGAATGTTCTACATGAGCTCCGACCAAATTTTGTCAAAACCAAATACAAGTTTAAGTTGTTGTTTTCTTTGCAAGTAGTTAGTCGTCTTACATGTAGTTGTCGAACAAAAAACAATTTATACTGTGTCACATCTTTCTGTAATGACGATTTTAACTTAAGCTAAGTATGGTTGTGTAAAATATTGGCCAATCAGAATCCTCTAAATTACGAACTGCTTTTCTTTTTTATCAAGATGTCGATGGCATCCGCTGTGAATGCCAGCAACAAGTCTTTGTCTAAGCATTTAAAACTGATGCTCATTGAAGGTGAAATCAAAATCTGTTGTCTGAGAATTGACCTATCCAGTACAATGTTGTTTCTGAAATCGATTCCCTGGTCTCAAAGCAAGATTTAAAATAGAAAACAAATAACGTATTGTTAACAGACAGACACAGACAGACATGAACTGGACTATTCAGTTTTAATAGAACTTCTGTTGAAATTGATTTTATTTTAGTCAGAGTGCTCAATATGAGAATTTTATTTTTTATTTCTATTAAGTCAAATCGACCAATTTTTTCTCTCCTAAATTGTCTATAAAGCATTTAATAAAAAGGGTTGGCCTAACCATTAATGAAACCACTTTGGTAAAACCTGATCACTTACTGATGCATTGTTCCACCTCCGTATCCATGGTAACTAAGAGCATGGCAATGACCTTGAGGCAGGGTGAGGAGGGCAGGGAGTCTCGCAGGGTCAGGATGGCCTTGATCACGATATCTGGATTGCCTGATGTAAGCTTCTCAACAAGTTTCACTGTAATAAAATTGAGCAAGTTGCATAGGTTCTAACAGAAAATACCGAAACATTGCGATATCATGTACAGTTGTAAGTTAAGTATCATTTACTCAACACTACATGTTTTTAAAGAAAAACAGTACATAGAAATGAAAGCTATATCCTAAGGTCATTTAACTCTTGACAACTACCGCACAACAAGAATAACGGAAAACTGGGCATAAAACAGTCAATATTATTCTGCACATTCATGGGATTTAGTTTGATTATTTGAACATTTAAAGCCCAGGTCATAACAAAGCTTTTTAGAATTTTACATAAATATTTCCAAAATTTATTCTTTCAAAAGATAAAATGTAATATTATTCAATATCCTAAAACCAATTAGAATTCCTTTTTACTTACCAATCAGCTTCTCTTTGATTGGTAAATAGATTAGTTTTTTCTTATTTTCCCTATTTAATTCAAAATGTGAGGTTTTTGAATACGCTCGAAAAATTAAGAATATTCTCCTAATTTCTAGCCGGAAGAAACACAAGTTTCAGGCATGTTTCAAGACAACTTACTCTCTTTAGCTACATTCTCAACATGTGAGAGACCCCCCTCATCAGTGAAGTACAGCATGAATTGATGAAGAGTGAGGGTGAACCAGCTGCGACCACGCTCAGCATTGTAGTCCGGAATGTCCAACACTCGCGTCAACACATGCTCACATACTGTAATGGAGGGTAGAATTGGTTTAATCATGAATATAACATGAACTATAGTAATTTGGGTACGAACCAGATCATCTCTATAGTATGGGTCCATTATAATAAACTGTCTCAAGTACTAAATTGTTTTTATTACATTCTTTTTACATAATCTATGGAAATAATTGTGAAATGTTTGAGCAATAATATATAGAGCAATTACTATTGTTCCTCTGCTAGACGGTCCGTTACAATAATGTTATGCTTATCAGTTCTGAGTCTTGACAGTTTGAATTGAGACCATTGGTAAACATTCACCAAGAACACATGCTCGGTGAATGGGAAAAAATTCAGCAATTAAGTACCGGTATTAGGAAAAAAATTGCCATTTGTGGTAAATAACAACAGCGGAAAAAAAAATGTTCCAATTATTTAAATATCAAGGCAAATATTGAACTATCAATACAGCTATAGCTAAGCCATGTACATTGTCCGCTAACCTCTGGTATGGTCAATGAGGAACTTCTCGGCAATGATGGAGGCATACTTTTGTTCCAGGGCCGAGAGAAGGCGGTCCGGGTGGATGTACAGGGTGTGTTCGTCGGTACACTTTACCCAGAACTCACGCAGGGACTTGTCCTCACAAATACTTGACATCACTGGGGAGAAGATTGGAGAGTTACTGATAATTCTATAACTATTAACTCATAATCTGATACCATCAAACATACCTGACATAATTGGGCAGAAAAAATGTAGAGCTGTTACAATGAGCAGAATGAGAATTCAGGGAAAATTGTAGGTAGATACACGGTTACAGTATACTTAATTGATACGAACATTAGGCTTTTAAATGAGCAAGTAGAATTCTTACACTGTTGCTCGGCAAACAATTTTTTTTCCAAAAGCTCTACTTTAACTTAAAACACATGATTTGAGCAAGCTTGTAAAGCTTGCAAGTTTATGCTTATTTCAACCACTGCTGATATCCAGTCCTGTTTACATGAGCTAGAACAGCAAAGTTATTACAAAGTCATGATTGAGCATATTCACATTACAAGCTGATGTAAAAGACCTTCATTTGCTTAAAGTTGGTAATTAATTACAAGAAATGGGTCAAGAGTTTTAGCTTTTATTGAATACAATTCATGCAGCACTAGACCCGGAGTATAACTGTTTTACCTGAATGAAGGTCTACAGAGGGGCCGGCCTTGGCTAGATTCAGGAGGCTCTCTATCACACCACACTGCTTCTCCAGCTTGTCCAGGGCGTATATCTCTCGACACTTCAGGGGACCAAATGCTCCCAGATTCTAATACAAAGAAGGAAAATTTAAAATTATGCTTGGTACTTCAAGCATAACAACATGTTAAAAGTCAGCTTTAAACAAGAATCTTGAAAACAAAACAGAAAAAGCTGAATGCAGTACTGTACAAATCATGAAATATATTATTCTTTAGAACTACAAAACTAACCTAAACAATTATTAACAAGAGGCTCTGAAATTACGTGATTTCTGATGATGGTTTAATACTAGTACACTTATGCAACTTATTTTTGTTGAACAGAAGTTCTGGTAAAAGGCAGTCCAAAACTTGCAGTTTGCATTGTATATAAAAGTTCACCTCAAGTAGTCTTTCACAGTAGGTGAAGTGGTAGAGGAGCGACTGGTCCACTTCTTCATTGCCTGTAGACGGAGGTACCGGGCTCGAGCCAACACTGGAGCCCAGCTGGGTGTCCTCGCTGAGTCGTTGGGCGAGGCTCTCAATGCCTGAGTCCCCCGTCTTTGCCGTGGACTCGGGGCTGCATAACACATCGTCAAAACTAGTCTTCGTGCCTCTGTAGGGGATAGGGGGGATAATATGTAGGCAAGGCATACTGGCTAATTGGGAAGAGCAATGTACCACGGTTATATGATATTTAATACTATGGCTGTGTAGGTTAAGTCAAGCTTTGTGATGGACTTTGAAAATATTTGAAAGAGGTTAGTCAATGTATCTAACAAGTTCTCTTGTAAGTATAATGTAATCTTGTTAGTACAATTTAGTTGTTATATCAACTTCATTACTTGTGAGTTGTTTAGTACATTGTAAATATAATCACGGATGTTGGTAAAGATACACATTCCTTTCATCAAAATTTCATGTTAATAATATTTGTGAGAGACTGCAGAACTTGCACTGTGAAGGGAGGGTCAGATTAAATTGCTTGGGTATTAGCTGTGATAAAAAAAAAGTGAATACAAAATGTGTAAGTACATTTAATATAATATGTGCTCCCTCATACCAATAATACAAGTAATACAATGTGGTAATAAGTGAAAGTTTAACAAGAGCATGGCGGGTGGAAGCCAATTATCATCTTTTTGTTTCCATTCCATAAAGGCGTATTACGCAATCATTACTAAAGCATGATGGACATTGCTACACATGTGGGCATTATCATTCGTAATGTGTGCAAAATGTATCATGTAAATATCTCAGATGTTTCATGAGCTATTCGCCTATGTTAGAGTTTTTGCATGCCATCAGCAGTAACACCAAAGCTAGCTAAAATTTCTAAAAGAATAGTTTTCATTGAAAACAGACCAAACCTAACATATAAATTATGCACAACATGACCAACAATAAAAATATTGCAATTAAGATACCAACATATACATAGAACATGCAAACATGACATGGACAAACATCTTGCCTTTCAGATCCCAATATGAACCATTAGTAGGTTAAACATGCATAACATGACATGAAATTGTGCAAATCAGATGTGTCGCCTAACGGAGGTACCCATTATATTTCTTTTAAAGGTCACCTTGACTTTTGACATATGAACCCCGAAATGAATATGGGTGGATATACTAGCAAAAACAATTCATTTAAAATTAAAACAATCAGAAGCAAAAGGGCCTTAATTATTTATAGTCAAAGTCACCATGACCTAAAGTTATGTGCATAAACAGTAAGACCCTACACCAAGCCATATAAAGTAATTGATCAGAAATGAAATTATTCTAGAAGATGTCAACATGACCTTGACCCATTGCAGGGTCATCTACTGACCATGACAAATGGGCATTCAAAGACTCTAAACCTAGATGCCCAGAGGTTTTTAATCGGATACAAAAATGATGCTAATAACACGTACGATGACAGACAAAGTGATCCCTATGTGTCTCCCATGCTTCGCAGGCGACACAAAAACATTGCAACTAAGATCCCAATATGTGCTGTTAGGATGAAGACAAATTCTTACACTGTGGGGGATTTAGGTGAATCTTCCATGTTCAAGAAATCGAAGGTCGCAAGTGCCTTCTTAACGAATTTGCTAAAGGAGAAAGCATTAACACTTAGCAAAGCTGGGTTGTAAGGCCAAATAGCAAAATCAAGCTTCTACAACTACATCCAGCTCTGATTAATATGAATGATACAGCTATCATTAAAGCAAAAATAATTATACAACACTTTCACAAACAAATTTGTTAATTCGGAAATCATGAGTTAATTCTCTCTTTCTAGGTAAGAACATCTAATATATTGTTATATTCAAGCATGAAAGGGCTTAGGTGATTGGTAAACATTCTTTTCAAAACTGCAATTTATAAGAGAAATGAATGTTTATTATCATTTTATCAGTACCTAAAGACATGTTTACAAATCTTTGAAGGAACTCAAGGCTATAAAATTATTATTGTCTAAATTTTAACATTTATCCACTTTCGCCCTTTCAAAAACAAATAGACTGTCCCTAAAGAAGAGAGACACTAAATTTTGATCAGTCCACTTACTCTGTAGGGGAGGTAGGATCTTCCTGGCCCTCTTCAGACTCAAGGAAATCGAAGGCCTCTAAGGCACTCTCTATCGAAACACTGATACTAGATGAACGGGAACTGTTCCGAAACTGCTTCTGCAATATTGAACAGTCAAGTTACTCCGGCAATCAAAAACAACGCTTTTAGACGTAAAAATTAGCATTTGCCTGCACTCCCATAACATTTGAAATTTACATAGCCGGCTTATTTACATTTGAGAAGCTAAGCAGAAGTGTCATAAATCTAGTTTGTTGATCCAAAAGTCTTACATGTAAATCTTTTTTTGGATTAAATCTATTTGCAATTTCTACTTAATGACATTATTTACTTAAGCAGTTTATATTGCAGCACACACATAACATAATAAAATTACAAAAACTTATATTTATAATAGTAATATAACTAAAATAACTTACTCGTATCAACTTTTGTGTAAATTTCACTAAATCCTCAAGCTTTTGTAACACTGGATACTGTCCATGGTAATCCTCCAAGGTTGAACTTAAGTTATGAATCACATCCTCAATGTTTAACACACAATTCTCATCCCCATGTGAACTGGGCATGGGTTGTGAGGTCATACTGGGATAGTGTAATACAGATGGCATTGAGGTCACTAGAGCACTATTTTGATTGGTTGATTGTGACGATGTCAGTGGTTGCACAGTTGTGTCCGTTGATGGCATGAATGCCGGGCTTGAGTGGAATCCGGCCTGCATGTGTCCACTTGTCTGAGCCAGGATTGGCCCCGTCTGTTGATAAGCTGCAGGCATGTGCTCACTTAATCTGGAGACGTGGGGACTGTCCAGGCCATGGTATGATGGCATGGCGTGCTGGGAGGATGAAGCCATGTTGGTCCGCAGAATGAAGTTGTCATCCTTTGTCTGGCTGATTTGTACATCACCTGACTGGCCTGGTTCCATGGAAGACTGAAATACATAAGAGAAGTGAGCAAAGATGTTCATGAGAAAAGTTTGTAAAACATGTAATGACATTTTGTCAAGATATTTTTTTACTAAGAATAACTCCAAAAATATTTTGCAAAATAAAAAGTAAGGGTCCTTATAGGTTTGATTATAAGAGTGTGCTATACATTTTTGTAATAGAAACTACACACACAAGTTTTTCAAACTATACATGAGCACTCTAGCACAAGTGACGTAACTGTTTTGTACCATGTTGTCAAGACAATATTTCATAACTATTGTGTGATGTAAGTGAATAGAATTGCAATTTATCCCAAAAATATATTTTTTATGGCACAGATAAGGTCTGCCTGGTTGTTACTGTTCCGATATTGGAGATAATGTGTGGTCAAAAACAAAGAAATCACCCTCAAACATGGTAAAAGCGTAAACACACTGGTGACGATATTTTAATAGGTGCTGCAATATTATCTGATTTTGTTTCTTCGAATTAGCCACTCATTAAGTACAGCAAATATCAATATCGCAGTAAATGTACCCCTGTATACTTATCAGAGTAAATGTACCCCTGTATACTTATCGGAGTTAATGTACCCCTGTATACTTATCGGAGTTAATGTACCCCTGTATACTTATCGGAGTAAATGTACCCCTGTATACTTATCGGAGTTAATGTACCCCTGTATACTTATCGGAGTAAATGTACCCCTGTATACTTATCGGAGTTAATGTACCCCTGTATACTTATCGGAGTTAATGTACCCCTGTATACTTATCGGAGTAAATGTACCCCTGTATACTTATCGGAGTTAATGTACCCCTGTATACTTACATACTGCCCATTGAGGCCTATAACGGAGACAGGGCGTCGTCTACCAGCTGAACCAGAAACTCTCATCTGTGGCTCCATGAACGCCTGCGACTCATCAACACCATCAAGGGGACTGGAAGGCACACACAAAAAGTGTAATAGATATTTGAAATGAGATATGATTACAAGGGAAATTATTTATATCTATAATCAATCACAGTATTTACATGCAAAAGACATAAAAACATGTTGTGGGAATAGAATAGATCATAGCAATTGTTTCATAAGATTATCAAACAAATTGAAAATCATATCAGAAATGGCAAGACAACACCAAGAAAATATCTAATAACTGACTACAAGAAATATAAAATCCTGATATTTCAATTAAGAGTGATAAAACTGTTAACATAGGAAAAAATCAACTATAAAAACAAAACAATCTTACTTCCAGGTGATGACAATGCTGAGTTTGAGTGATCCATTCACATTGATGCTAACAGTCATTAACTGAGGGTTGGCCGAGAAAAGGTCCTTTGTCTCACAACTCTTCTGCCCTAGTAACACTGACTTGAAGGCTCGAACTTCCAGACCCTGCCAGAAACAAATTGTAGTTTTGTAGAACATTTACTGACACACATTTATTTAGTAATGTCAATATGTGCAAGCTCATAATTAGGTCAGATCAATTTCTCTGGCATTTCATTGGGAAAAAATCACAAACTTCCAGACATGATGTTGCAGTGTTTAATCACCTGAGTTTATAAATGTGTAGCATTGGGCATACAGGCTCTGAACATTCAAATTCAGGTTGTTTTTTTACACTGCATTAATTTCAAGAATGTTAACCTGGTCACCAAATGAGTCGCTTACTTACACCAAGCCAAAAGTCATTAATTACTCGCTCCTGACACCTGAACGTCTGGCTTATCAGAGTTTAACATATTTCACAGGTGTGACAACTGTCAAACATCAACATATGTACCTTGATGTTGAAGATATCTCCGACAACTGCCTTGAAGTTGAACTCCGGTGTATCCCATTTCTGGTTCCCTGTCTTCTCAATGCGACCTTTTGTCTTCCACTTCTGTGTGCCATGTCGAACTGTCACCTCGAAAACATCCCCTGGACACAACCGGGCAAAACCCGCCATACCTGAGCAACAAAGTACAACACTTTATTTCGTATAGGAAGACACTTAATGGGTTGTCTTTCATTTCAAATATATTTTACAGTTTATAAAAAGCAATATAAATAGGGCTGTATTAAAGGTACACAGATTAGCAAATTCTTTGTGTGCTTGCTTGCGTGCGTGCGTGCGTGTACTAGATACAAGTAAAATTTCATTCTACATATCATTTTACAATTGAATGTGCTCATCATGTCTATACAACATAGTCAATTTCAACTACTATCTAGTATCTGAATTGATGGGTCATCACAATTATTGAGACTTGTCCCACCTTTCATTTCACAATTGAACATTCCCCGCTGGGCCTCAACATTGCCCATTTTAGATGTATAACCAGCTTACAAGGAACTAATTAACACAGCGGTTTGAATTAAGGCCCTTTCCCACCTTATTATAACAATTTTCTCCACCTTCCATTTTACAGTTGAACATTCCCATCAAGGCCTCCAACTGGGCGTCATCATTGCACATGTTCTGTATAACCAATTTAACAGAAACTAATTTACACAGCTCTCAGAATTAAGGCCCTTTCCCCCCTTGTAATTACAACTCTCCCCCACCTTTCATTTTACAGTTGAAGGTTCCCATCATAGCCTCAAGCTGGGCCTCAATATTGCACATGTTCTGCGTACATTCCTTGTAACCATACTTCACGTTAGAGAGGGTGTTTCGCTGGTTGCCAGGGGATGTCACGTACGCTCGGTGCATTGTACGAACACCTGAAGATAAAATAACCCTATCACTACAACACAATTTCATTCAACATTAAGAACTGTTTTACATTATTTACATCCTTGTACTTAACATTTTTGTTACAGTTTTGTTGGATCAGAGCTTGTATAATTATAAAGTGCATTTATTTTATTAGAGTCTGAAGACAGATGGTGTTCAGTCATAAAAGTTACAAATAAACTTAACTTTACATTATCAGTTGTTTACTTATTTATTTTAACATGATTGTGAAAACAGTTAAGAAATTATCTGAGTCATGTTTGAATACGTTTCCTGGGTAGTACACACAGCAACTCAAGTCATTTTTGAGAAGCAATGAAAACATGCCCTGGGCGTCTTGAACCCACAACGACTTGGTTGAGAATATCGACCTTCATAAATATAGAAATTCTGACTACTATTATATACAACAATTCAATTCCTGTAATATACGGACCTTCCCTCAGCTGTTGTTGCAGCAGGTAAAACTCGTGAAGCTCATCCAGCTACAAACAGAAGGAAGTGCTTTATCATACTTACAAATATATGTACACAATATAAAACACATTCTTTAACTTTAAAACAACTTTGTGCATTGTTGGATAGACTAAATGGGATCATACTTCATTACCCGACAAAGTGAAAATGAAGCAGAAAATATTATGATTTCTAAGGCAGTAATATCGGATCATATTTCAACCTTTTTTTATTTACAATGAATGAAATTTCGTATAAACAAACGTGCAAGTTACCTTAACCATTTTATAATTTTCCTCATTTCCAAAGATAAATTCTTAACTGACATTACCTTTGCAAGGTGGAACTCTAGTCTTTTGAGGTATCGCTCAGCTGATTTAACTTGCTGAAGACAAAAAATATAGTATAAAGTAATGTTTCAGCAGTAAGTAGAAGCAATTTAGTCAGCAACAAACAATAAAGAATATGATTACAGTAATGTCTGGATACCTGTATAGGAATTAAGCAGACATTAGTTAAAGACAAATAAATTCAGACCAAATCTTAATATAGTATAGTAGTAATTAGTATAGTTACAGGCTTTGAATCATTTACAACCCGTCAAGTTCACGAACTTATAATGGTCATACTTTAAGCAAAACTTGACACTTCATTTGGCAAAAGTTTGAAATATCAAAATATCTGTGTATCCTAATCACCTTTTTTTCACAAGTGAGTAGCTAAAACGGAGATTTCAGGATATTATCTATGTAACCTATCCATGACCTCAGAGCTAATGGTGGCAGGCACAAGTTTTCATTTCATATTAATAAACAAAACTTTACAATATTTTAATGCATCTTAATGCAAAACAAAACATTAAAGGACTGCTAATAACACGAAATAGAAACATGAAAGCAATTCATTACAACAACAAACATTCAATCTTGCTCAGACCATCCAATCAGGGGCGATCCCTCTAAATCTGACAAAGCTACTTGGCAGTGATTACTTTGCTATTTTATGAAAAGGTATCAATTTTGAAAAAACTTCTCATCTTCACACTTAATGAAACCAATTTATAAGCCGTATGTATACAGATAAGACATTAGGGAAACACTTTGTTGATAAAAAAGAACGCAATATCAAAATGAATTATCAAATACTTGACCTATTTATGTTATTAAAAACTCCCCAAACCAATGTATTTAATGGCCAAGCACACCAATACATGCATTTGATTGCTGTAGATTTTCAATAAACCAAAGTACAACGTTGCCTGACAAATAACAATTATCATCCATGCACAATATGTTTGTCAGTAGCTTGAATTAAATGGGTCAGTAGAAAATTACTGGTAGTTTCATCATGTTTCTTATGAAAGTATTAAAATAAAAAATCAATATGTCCAAAATAATGATTTTTTCAATGTGTTTTAATTTCTTGAAAACTTTACTTCTTTAAAAGGATTGTTATTGGGACATCATTTTCTTGACGATTTTTGAGAATAGCTTGATTCACATTTTCCAAAGTAACCATGGCTTTAGTCCCCACCTTAATTTCAATAACATACTTTTGTTGTTATGTCATGTTTGTGAAGCCAAATTTAGTATTTATTAAAACGTGCAATGCATGGTTTTACTTGTAACGTAATTTTATAGATATCATCATGCCATGTTCGGTATCCAATGAATTGAAATACGAAATGAAATAATAAAAGCAAATGTATGTCTAAAGGCCCATAATCATGCGATGCGATGTGATTCGTTATTTTCACAGATAAGAACAATTTTCCATTGTGTTTTTAATGAACACACACTAATGGGTTAAGTCTTGTTAATTCAAGCCATGACTAAAATAGATAAAATGCCATGTAAATACAACATAAACACTGAATAAATAACAAAGACATCCATTCCCTTTTACCTTGTCTGTTTCATGATGTTTTCCCTATAAACAAGGTCTTTTCAATTAAAACAAAATTGTGGTTGTCATAATTATTTTCTACTTTGATTATATGAGGGTTTTTTCAAATATTATCAACAGACAAAGGTGTGTTTTCTACAATTGGGTATGAATAAAAGCTAATATTCTGTATTGAAATAGCTGAAGATGGAATAAAGATATGTTACAAAATATTATGAAATATTTCTTACATCCAATTTCAAAGCTCTGTTGTTGCTGTTTCTTTTATTATAAAGCAACCAAAATACCAGAAAGCACAAAACCATTCACCCAAACAACTGCGCAAATCCAAAAGCACAAATAGATGTTCTTAGCTTCAGGCAAGAAATACACATGACATTCTAAGCCTGCTCTAGAAACAGTGTACATGGGTTGCCATGGGAACACAGGTGAAGGTCACTTGGAGAGGGTTAAGGTCACATACCTGTGATGTGGAGGTGCCCTCCGACTGGCGGTACTGTAACTGTTGTATGTCTTCCTTGGTAGCTTCTATAAACTCTCTGCAGAAGAAAACATTCAAATGATTCAAATTACCCAGTACATTTATTTGAAATAATATTTCGGGCTGAATCTAATCAATGACCATATCTTAGCATAGCTTTTTTTATTATAAAATCCATTTATATTTGCAAGAAAAAAGTTTAATTAATTTTGATTTATTGTAATCGAAATAGACTTTTGGATAAAGAAGTCTGGATTCTTAAACTATGGCTTGGCATCAATTTTTTTAACAAGCCCTGCTATATAAAAGTCAGAATTTGAGCAAGCCCGCAAGACATCTTACCAGTGTAGGGCTTGCGGGCCTGTATTAATTTCGAACACCAAATTTATGACTCTAATCTTTTCGTAATTTTGTTTTATTTATTATACATGATGTCATACACTTGTTGATAACTGGGGGTAAACAGTATAATGGTTAGTGACAGCACATATATTCTAAATGATTCATTAATCCAAAGTTGTATTTTTTACTATCATTGCATGTTAAAAATCTGAACAATTCATCAAAAGGCAATTTGGCATGGCAATTAATCAAGAAATAAATCACAACAAAACTACAGCAGAATATATGGCATTATTTTATCAGAGATGGAAGGTAACATTAATGCAACAAGGTGAACAAGATATAGATCCTGCTCATGAATAATCAATGAAGAATGACATCATATCTTCTGTAAAAATTTATACAGCAAATTACTCAAGCTGTTGCCTAGGCTTTAGTTCTATTTTGTCATTAATATTTTTGTAGAACAAATACAGTGATATAAATGATTTCCTCACGCAACATACATCTCACATATCAAACAAGAGCATCAAAACGCTAACACTCGTCTATATTACTTAGCTTGCAGAGGGGCAAAACTTCAAAATAAAATATGAAAGTCACAGTGATGACCTTGTGACATGTGGATTGTCAGGTTGAATGTGAATAACTGATAAACAATAAGATATGTTTGATGGTTTTTCTCACATAAATGACACCAGCTCTATGACAATACCTGAACTTTTTTCTTCTTAAAAAACAAACACGCTTTAAACCAACCTGACTCCTCTTTTGACACTGTGGAACATAAGCAGGGCTCTGTTAGGGCGGGGCACCTTCGGGACTTTGGGTGACTTCCGGAAACTGAAGCCAACTGCCCCTCGTGCTCCTGGAACAGGGCGTGGAGGTGGGACTGGGGATGCCCGGTGGTGGCGAAATGAGTCGCCCAAAACAACTGCTTGAGCTCCATCCTTGCGACCTGTAGGGCAATCTTGTATTTTATGTAGTCATCAACCATAATCACATGCTTATTTATCAGAGTCAGACACTAGAAATATGTGTTAAACTGATAAATAAGTCAATAGGCGAGTGCTGTTTATCGCTTCCTTTATGCAAAGTAACATTTGGACAGGATTGTTACCTTGGTTAGCCATGCCGTTGAATGACTGGCTGCGGGTTACAATGATTGCTGACTTTGGTCGCTGACGTTTGGCTTCCTGCACGTAGCGGTTACCGCGGTACTCCTGGTTACCTTGGTGATGACTAACATCCTGCTTTGTCATCGACGGAATGTCTGAAAATAGTCAGGAGACAGTTGTTCAGATGTTTTGGGGGCTATAAGGTGGGCATAACCTGTTCCCTTAAATATCTATATTAATATTTATACTAAATTTCTTGACAACAAATATTTCACACAATTGCAATCCAATTACACATATTCCTACTGATCAACGTTTTTCAATAACATCTTAAGAGTTTTAGAAGAGTTCAAGTTTCCAGGTTTTTAGAGCTAAAAAATATGATGAAAAAACTGCCAATACTAAAACTTACCTCATCCATATCTCCATGTAATGATTATAAAACAGCATTAGACTGTTACATTGCTTTGTAAATTGGTTCACAAAATTTCCTGTTAAAGTATCCAATTTCACAAAACTGAAACAATATTACCCTTTGTCACCACACAATTAAAACCTAAGTGCACAAACTTTAACATGGAAATTAATTAAAATAAGTTGAGCAGTTGACCTCCAAATAGCAATCAAACAGCCATATATATATATATATACATATCAAATTGAAAGTAATGAAATACCACAAAATTTTGAAGTTACTAAAAACTGCTAACCCTTTGTTTAAATATTGACATCAAGTTGACTCCTATCTGTAAACTATATCTCCCCAAACTCAAACTTATCAAATAAATACTGAAATGTTTGTAGGAATTTGACAAGATTATGGACATACGGTTAAAACAAACAATGTAATTTATAGTCTTCTAACAGAATTAAATGACCATAGATGCTCACCTTTGTTCCTTGTGGGTTAATCTGATGAATTAATAACAATCTAACTTTCATCCTTTTTTATACAGCAGACATATTAATTCATATCAAATTTTACATTTGCTATGCATTATCAAATTATTTTCAAGATTTCACAGAGACCCACCTTTGTTTCGTGTACGTTTCTTTCCAAGTATTGCCATCTTAGTATTATTAAAGCTATCACTTGAAATAAATGCACAAAAATATAATTCTAACTGTAAATAAACAGTTATCCTATGGAAATAAACAGTTAAAATTATGGTGATACTGTTTGTAAGGTAAAATTCATTATGAAGTCATGACATGATATTTTACAATATTAGGAAATAGCTGTTAGGTGTTGCCATTAATCAGAGCTAGTCACATCAAACTCAACTAATGTTTTAGTCATTTATTATCAGGTATGTGACTTTATTTGCCAATCAATAGAACGGCGCGCGACAAAAGGTCAAAGAGTCGGAAGGTAGAGTTGACAGGGATTCGCTCGATGTGTCATCGTCTTTTAATGCAAACAAAATAGCTGACAATCTTGTTTATAATTTCACGCTCCATCACGCATGCCTGACTTTTAAAAGTGGGATGATATATATTACACAATTAAAATGTTATCTAACAGGTTACAAATCACTGTGAAAATATTTAAAATGGTTTTGAAACTGACAGCAGATAATGTCTGTTCACAAAAAAATAATGTTAGTTGCAATATAATTACAGTTTCTCACTCTTTATGGGCTTCTTTATTCATACAAATGTGCTAAAATGATATCTGGGAATGTTTTAAATGGAGCCATGGAGTACTTTACATTAGATATTGCAAAAAAAACGATTTATTCAGTGTACTGTTAGAAATAAGTCTTGATTTAATTGTAAATATTCTGAATAAGAAAAGATATATTTTCGGCATTAAACTTAGCTTAAAGTATTCTCCATTGTTTTAAGTTATAATAACTTTAACCTATGTATTAAGTGTTAATTCAATTTCAATTTTGTTACAGGTTCCCTTTGACAATTAAAAATTAAAGAATAATTTGACTTATTCTTACCAAACAATGGTAATGTAGGGAAAACATGGCCATCTGTATTTTTAGACCGGTTCAATCTTTCAATTAATAAAAAGTTTATCCCAAAAACAATATCCTCTTAGCATTCACCATAATGAGCACTGAATATAATTCTTAATACTTAAATGTACTGTCAGTGTTAGGTATCTAAAAGTCAATGCAATATACGATCAGAACCTTTTAATACTTCCTGCCTCCAGAAAAGGATAGGAGGAACTTCAAGGATATGCAAGCATACAGGGGATGCAATTTAAGGTACAACACCCCCCCCCACCACCACCCCCTTAAACACTGAATATTCATGTCAATGTGATAATACTTACACTTACTGTCAGCATAGGGCATCGTATCACTACGGTACACATGAAGCACCTTACTGCCTGTCCCTGGTAAGTACAGGAACCGGGGTAAATTGCCCGCATACTGGGGACGCATGCTTAACAATGTTTTCTACACTGTCAGTGTTACTTTGTCCAAATGGTGTTGTTTCTCAATCCTTCTCAATGTTTCTAAATCTCTCTCAAAGTTTGTCGCTTTTCATTTCCATACATTCACATATTTTGTTCACATACGTTCTAATGTTGTTATTTCAATTTATTCCTTTTTCATTAATTTTACACATTTAGAACTTTCAATTTTATAAAATCCAAAATCATTCAACTTACTACAGCACACTTAATGAAAAAGACAAATAGGATCTCAATATGTCCAAGAAATCAGCAAAAATATTGTTTATGGTGTTTTTCCTAAGGCTGAAACAATAAATTATTCATATTATACACACAAATATCGCTCCACACCTTCTACAGGTTGCTCTCTGACCATTCATAACCATCTGCTCCAATAAACAGGCAGAAATGTGATATTCTATTCCAGCTGATATTGAAGACCAAAATCAAAGAAAATCAAGTAATTCAAACAACAGCAATCAACAGTCGAAACAACAATACCAAATTAGTTAATGCCATGTACCAATATTGTCATATTTTCAAACCCATGATTTCACTATGCCAACCAGATACCAGGTAAGAGTTATCTCCCCATTAATCACCAGAATCAAGCTCTGGATGTCCACCAGTCCCTACTATCTAAATAAATGAGTGTCAAATTCCTCAACTCAGAGTAAAGCTACCATTAATTGTACAGGATTATCATCTCAGTTGAAAGTTAATCCACTAACAGTGAAATTATCTTCATATTTTATTTTGCTAACAACATAAGAGTCTGAACAGGCTGACAACTGATAGTCAAAGAATAACAAACAGAAGTTTCAGTAGCAAGAGCTGGCCAACCAAGCGTAATTTCCTGAGAACTCTGGTCCAAAGTTCTGAACCAGACACAAGCTCAGCTTCACAGAAGATAGGGAAACCCAACCTATTGAAGCCTTCTTTGGAATTTTCTAATCAATCCAGGATTTGTCAGGCTTATACTTCAATGTCACAGACATCACAAGATCAGAGACACTCCAAGGGACAATCCTGCTGAAGGATGGCTGGAAAACTGGAAAGTCTCCCTGGAAATATTAATTGGTCCACTTAATCTGCCCTGGATTGTTTTGAGTTCCTTGCATTGACAAATATAAGACTGAGATGATTATACACAGGCAAACATATCTTTTGGCTTCCTAATTCAACAAACCAAATAAATCCCCAGACAATCACACATAATGTTTAAACAAAACAAACACTTGTGAAACTCAGATCAAGGTTTGATTGTGTTTTTTCTACCATTGTCTGGTAGGCAAATAGTTAGAATGTAATGATACAATTATAAGTAACAATCACTCTCAATAAATTCTTGTCTTGAAATTGATGATGTCATTCATCAAGTTTTTTAAAAAGGAATACACCCACATAATAACAATAATAATAATAATAATAATTATAACACTAAAAAAATAAATAATGAATTTATAAAATAATCATGAAGTCAATATTAAAGACATTGTCCAATTATGGACATTTTAATTGACAAATCCCAACTTGCCAAAGATTCACTTTTTGCCTATATAAACTCCTTTCTAGTCCAATTATTCTATAAAAGCGCTCACAGTGCAGCAACACTAACATTCCATTAATTCCATATATAATAATTATTCTAAAAATGTTGTCACCATGACCACAATTATCAGTTAACCATATAATGATGTAAGTCCTGTGTTGGAAGATGTCAAACTATCTTGTTACTGCTAATAAAAATGTCCTTGGGACATTGGTGTGAAACCACTGTCAATCAAATACAATAAAATGATATTACGCTTCATTAGAATAATTGTAAAAGTGTCATTCTAAAACAATAAGAAAGAAAATTGTATAGAAGGAGATGACAGAAGACTTCATGATTTAATCATGATTGCCCAGACACACTAATAAATTGAGACATCATAAAAATAGATTCAGTCTTTAAATCATTATTTTACATAAAGTCATGCAATTATTGCATTATTTCAAAAACATAAATTTCCATTCCATGTGTGTTTACGCTTCACTTTTCTCTATTGTCCAGCAATCATTCTATAGAAAAAACACATAAAATCCCCAAACATTCTGAAGAAAAAATTAAAGTAAATAAAATCCTCAAAATCAACCTTCAAATACTTTTGTCAAATTTAGTCCTTCTAGTCCGAAAATTGAAGGCAATAAAATTACCAACAGGAGCCAAAATAAACATGAGAGCCACTGGTGTCAAGCCGATGAAATAGTTGATCAACAACCAGATACCATCATATAATGATCTTCAAGTTAATGAAACATAATTACTGGTGTGGGCACGACAATGAACGGTTTTGGTTCAAACGCATCGCCATTTCACAGCCAGTCCTCTTCAAATGGTAGGACAACCATTGTCCGGTGTTTCAGGATCAGTAGCTTATAATTGCCATATCAAATGTCTTGTTAACTTTCAAATGAACCTTACACTTTATGAAAAAAATGCAATCTATACATAAATTAGAGTTGCTAATACACAGTTATCATTGTATTTTCAAGGCAGCCTAATTTCATTTTCATTTAAGGTATTGAACAAATTGAATTGACTTTCATGTATGAACATTTCAGTACAAAGCAACTAGAAACCTAGCTGGTAACGGAATTAATTCTACCATTTAATTCTATATTATCCAATGAAATTATCCGAAAGTGAGAAACACCATTTAATTAACTGACTCTTATGACCATCAAGAGTTGGAAGACAAATGATCAAGTCAAGCCAGACCAGTGCTCACCCAACCTGACTCATTGAGGTAACAGGAGATAGGGAGAAAATAATTACACCCAAAATTTGTTGATACTGAGAAAAATTATAAACATAATATTCATTTTTAATTTATTATGGTTTATAAATGTTTGACTCTTTGGGATAAAATGATCGATAAATATGTATTTCAAAATTTAATGTCCGAGAGAATGATGGAGTCATACCAATGTAATGAGATTGAGGTGATTCGGCTAGGACTGTGTAGGAGGTGCCTGCTTCACACAGGTTGTGAGTTGAGAATAATGGACACGGTCCGACACACACGCTTGACAGTAATGGACAGGGGGCCATCACCAGTACTGGTTCCTACTTATTAAACAGACTTGAGAGTGATTCCATTAGCCATTAGCCTTAAATCCCACAATCAAGCTCAATTTATAGGTAATATTAGATATATAATAACTGTGGCTAAAAGCCCACTTTGCCTTGTTTGTTGATTTCCAGGGGCCTGTAAAACTGTTGTGTGCCACCTGTTGTTCAGACCTGAAGCCAGGAAGCACCTGACAGCATAATAACATAGGTGTTTAATTGGCCAATTTATCTTGAAGATGTTTTAAGCTCAATATATATATAATAAAAAAGCACTGCCATTCAAGATTTTCCACCAGGTATGATCCACCAACAGTGCAGAATTTATTCTCAAGATCTCAAGAACTTTCATATCACTTAAATGAGGTTACGAATAGATACTTTCTTTCTAAGAAAACATTTGTTAATTGTGGAGATCAGTCGCAGAATGGCAGCTTTCAGATTTTACCTGATAATGCATTTAGTTGCAACACTGTACGATTTATGGCTATTAACAATGGCCTCCAGTCTTCTAGCCTATATTTTGGAAATGTCAGCATTTAATGTGAACTATAATTTTGCAGTAGTGACCATTTTAATGAAAACAGTGCTATACATCATCATCATATATTCAGCCTACAATGTGCTATACATCATCATCATATATTCAGCCTACAATGTCTTGACAACTTACAAACATCTGTATACTCCTAATTTAACAACTTTGGTGTGAGTCAGCCACACAATGCATGTCAAAAATGTGAGGCCAGAATGCAAGTCAACAATGTCCTGGCCTTGGGCCATTTCCATTCAAAATGTTCACATTCTTCAAAAAAATAACATTTGTGTTTTTAAGGAGCATATCTTTGCGAAAATTTTAGACAGATGCATGGAACTTGCTAAACATTATTGCAGTGAAGGACTTGTGTACCAAGTTTCATGTGAATACCTTCAATAATTTTCCACAAGTGGCAAAAACTGAAAATGTTTTTCAAGCTGTTGCAACTGGCCTCAATTCTCTGAAAATGTCACTGGTATTTTATTCAGATATAATTCAATCTTTGGATATTAAATTTCTAAAATCATGTTTAAATGGAGACAAATAGAACGTTTATGGAGCATTGTGGCACAGTTTTAAAAGTTATCTTTTTTATGATACATGTAAATAAACCCTCAATTACAAAATTACTTTATATAGTTACATTTTACATAAGTTTATTACAGACAAAATAGAGCTGATCTGAACAAGCTGTAATTTGATCACTGAAGTTCAATAGAGAGAAAACCCAAACAGATCATCCCCAGGGAGGAGGATCAATAGACATGCTCTTGCCAGAGCACCACTTGGCGCCACTCAACATAGTGTTTCCTCAATAATTGGTATTATCTAATAAGCTTTCCTATATATACTTTCATATATATATATATATATATACAAAACTATGCAATCTGGAGCGATAAATCATGCCAATATCTGAGCTTTTAAAGAATCATCATGATGATGTAAGCGAAATTATATAACATTAAACAATTACCAGTGGTTTGTAAATGATGCATGCAAGATTTACATCAAATTCTTATGTTCAAAATCGTATTTATAGGAATCACATTACCATGTCCAGCAGCCATTTTTTCTGTTTAAACTCAATTAAAAAGTCACAAGAATGATATATAGTCATTGATTACCTATTATGTATTGTTTTCATGTCATTGCAGATGCTTACTCAGGTCAAAGTTTGCCAGCGGCTCTTTTTTAACATGATAAAATCTTGTTAAATTTGTCATCTATTGTGTATTAGGAACATTTATCAGAACAAAATCATCTGAAAACACAATTTACCCCAAGGGGCAGGTATAATTGTGGTCATTTTTCATCCATGGGTAATTTATATTTAGGTCACAGTTGCCTAGATTTTTAAATGATTTAGTATTTATATAGTTTAAACAGGTAAAAATGATAGCATTAATCTTTTACGGTTCTTTTATTAATGAAAGTAGAGTCAATGATTTGCTCACCAATTTGGAAGAACTGAAATTGGTAGTGCAAATGACATGTCCATAACAGTGGACAATTAAAGCATTTATGTCAATAAATCTACTAGTACCCAGTGCATGACAAACTGTTTTATTACATGACTTCCTATATTTACATATAAATCACTGGTGGATAGTTTTTCTATATGAATGGTCAATAGTTTGGTAGCTGGTCAACAGTTCCAAATTTTCTAGTGGGCAACAGATTTTTCTTATGCTGTATTGCATATTATTTTAGTTTGATATGTTAAAGTAAACTGGCACATTTCTAGAGGAGAATAACTGAATTTATATTGAATTACTTTTCAATCAATTAAAAGGCACGTAACTTTTGGTCGTTGAAGGGCTCAATGAACTACAGCCCTTGGACTTATGGCCTCAGCAATATTTCACTTGTCCTTCCTATTACCTTGTCAAAATATTTCAATAAGTGTTTATTATTATAAAGGCCATGGGCTTCATCTACGACCATAGATTCATTAGTGTGTATCAAGATGGCTCTTCTGACATAATAATATGCCTCTACGTGGCTGTTGGCATACATCCGTTGCTGAAGACAACTCTTCCAGGTCCTGCCAACATCAGCTACTGTCGACGTCCTGCCAACATCAGCCACTGTCCTGCCAACATCAGCCACTATCCTGCCAACATCACCCGTGCATTACAAAGTCTCAAGAAGATTACCTACCTTTTATGGAGAAACCGTTCAACACATTATTTTGTAACAACATTAGAAATAATCAAAATCAAACCCCACTAACCGGGCTGTGAGCCATCCTTTAGCGACGTGCCCGACCTTCGTAGGACCTTCACTTCCCCTCCTGAAAATAGACAAGGTCATGGTTAAGTAAAATTTTTCCAAGGTCAATATATCTAAGATGCACAGAAAATATTCAGGCAATAAAATGCAGTATTTCAACCATCTCAACCTGTCAAATAAGGGCAAGTTTAATATAAAATGCTTCTATTATTTTTATCTACCAAATCTTATAAGTCCTTATAATTTCAGCCTAAATCAGGGATTTGAACCAAGGTTCATCCAGCTCTATCAATTCAAACCTTACAAAAACATGACCAAAGAATGCCCTTCATATCAACCTAAAAAACTTTATCAAATGATACTTTCACATCAAACACATTTTTTTATTAAATGTCCTAGTCCCTGGTCAGTACATCAAGAACACTTACATTAATTACAAAGAATATTTACCCAGTGTAAGGATAGACAAAAATGTGTTAGTAATGAGATGGATTAATGGTCAACAATGGCTATCTGGCTGGACAAATGCCATTGGCCATTTCTTTATATAATGTCAACGCCCTTGGCAAAATGGATTAATTTTAGAACATTTTGGCACATTTTTAATAAAACTGTGAGTCAAATGTTTAAAGAAAAATCATAGATTGACAAGGACCACTTACATATATGTCTGATTTAAAAGATATCTCTCGTAACTTAACTATACTCTTTACAAAAGTTCATGACTTGGTTAAAAAACTGTTCTTAATTTTTAAATCAAAGACGTCATATTTCCAAATCATGAACATAAACATGATTTATAAACAAGAGCTGTCGTAAGACAGCGCGCTCGACTACGCTGCTTTGACTTAGAAGTGAATACAATAACGATGTATTATGTGCCTGTCAATAAAAAAAGCAATAAAACAATCAAATTGAAAAGTGAACAAGAATCGCAATGTGACAAAACCAGGTTTTTAATGATTGGCAGAAGAGATTCAGTTTCAACTGCTTTCTTCTATTTTTTGTAACAGTGACCTCGATCCTAAGGGCCCCAAACACAATCCCATGGAAGTCATCCATAAACTCTTCCTACATATCCAGTTTAGTCACAGTATGTCAACCATTACTGAAACAGCAATCTATTTTTAGAAACAGTGACCTTGACCCTAGGGGCACCAAACACAATCTCAGGAAAGGTCTCTATAAACTCTCCCTATATTCCTAGTTTGGTCACAATAAAATTATGTAGACCCTTACTTAAGTTATTCAATACCAACCCTTTTTCTATTAATAGTAACCTTGACCTTGATCATAGCGGCCTCAAAAGCATTCCAATAAAAGGTCTCCATAAACTCTTCGTATTGACCAAGTTTGGTCTCTTTATGTCAATCCTAGCTAAAAAAATAAAATTATTTGATACATATGGTGACTTTGATGCTGCCCTCCCACCAGCCCGCCCTAACAATGACGCAAGTCATTCAATATGAAAATGCGGTTAAGAATATAAAAATGTGCCTTTCAAAAGAAATTATATTAGAAAAAAAAAAAAAAAAAAATCATTCAAGGGCCATAATTTGTATGTAGGGTTAGAATGGAGTTATGTTCCTTGTTGTAAGATGGTCGTCAATAATTCTGCGTAGTATTAAGTGCATTGAATGAAAGGTATATAAGTTTTTTTATTAAAATTCCAACTTGCCCTAAAACTTTAACCTGCCCTTAAACTTTAACCTAAGTCAATCAGGGGCCATAACTTGTATTAAGGATAATATGGAGTTATGAAACCTCATTGTGTGATGGTCCTGAACAACTGTGTGAAGTATTAAGTCAATTAAATGAAGGGCATAGAAGTTATCAATAAATACCCCAACCTGCCCTAAAACTTTAACCTAAGTTCAATAGTCAATCAGGGGCCATAATTTGTATAACGGATAATATGGAGTTATCTAACCTCATTACGTGATGGCCCTGAACAACTGTGTGAAGTAATAAGTCAATTGAATAAAGGGTATTGCACTTATAAGTGAAAATCCCAACTTGCCCTAAAACTTTAACCTGCCCTAAAACTTTAACCTAAGTCAATCAGGGGCCATAACTTGTATAAAGGATAATAACCTCATTGTGTGATGGTCCTGAACAACTGTGTAAAGTATTAAGTCAATTGAACGAAGGGTACAGAAGCTATTAATAAATATCCCAGCCTGCCATAAAACTTTAACCTAAGTTCCATAGTCAATCAATGGCCATAATTTGTATAACGGATAATATGGAGTTATCTAACCTCATTATGTGATGGCCCTAAACAACCGTGTGAAGTATTAAGTCAATTGAAGGAAGGGTATTGGACTTATAAGTGAAAATCCCAACTTGCCCTAAAACTTTAACCTAAGTTCAATAGTCAATCAGGGGCCATAATTTGTATAACGGATAATATGGAGTTATCTAACCTCATTACGTGATGGCCCTGAACAACTGTGTGAAGTAATAAGTCAATTGAATAAAGGGTATTGCACTTATAAGTGAAAATCCCAACTTGCCCTAAAACTTTAACCTGCCCTAAAACTTTAACCTAAGTCAATCAGGGGCCATAACTTGTATAAAGGATAATAACCTCATTGTGTGATGGTCCTGAACAACTGTGTAAAGTATTAAGTCAATTGAACGAAGGGTACAGAAGCTATTAATAAATATCCCAGCCTGCCATAAAACTTTAACCTAAGTTCCATAGTCAATCAATGGCCATAATTTGTATAACGGATAATATGGAGTTATCTAACCTCATTATGTGATGGCCCTAAACAACCGTGTGAAGTATTAAGTCAATTGAAGGAAGGGTATTGGACTTATAAGTGAAAATCCCAACTTGCTCTAAAACTTTAACCAGACGCCGACGCTGGAGTGAGTAGTAAAGCCCTCCTTATTCTTCGAATGGTCGAGCTAAAAATATACACCAGAAAATTTCTTGAACCTGTTGCACATTAACCTTCCTCTAACAGGATATTGAGTTTAACAGTTAGAATAACTTTCAACTGATCTCTTGTGGAAATAGATTGTTGTGAAAATGAGTAATCATGATTGCATAGACTGACAAATATTCCTAGGATGTCTGCACTGTATCAAACCCTGCAGCACACCACATCACACTCACACCAAAATCAATCTCATAATTCTCATCTTTCTATGAGACTGCATGCAACTGCACAATATCAGCTAGCTAGCAATGCTGTTAACCATCACGAACAAACAAAAAGCTATACAATTTTCATTAACAATCTTTCAAAATCAGATTGAATGACTGATGAAACTACATTTAAGTGTGATATCAATGAGTTCATTACATCAAATGAACAATATGAACAAAATATAGAAAGAGAGCCCTAAATGAATGACAATGCTCATGTGTTGTGTGTTTTTTGGTTCAGTTTTAACGTAATTGTATTATACTGCTGTCACTGTACCTCAGATCTACCAAGTAATTATGAATTATTTGTGTCATCTCTTCATCATAGTAAAACATTGATGAAAAGAAACAATTTGATAATTGAACTATGTAATACTTAAACAATACTCACAAATTAACACTATAAAATGCTGAATGTAAATTCCAACTGCTGACAAAGCACAATCTGAAATTATTCTGTTACGCTGAAAAACCTCAGGAGTTGCACTTCTCTGAGAGTTGTCAGGCACGGCATTTTCCCACCATATTCTCTAATTAACTGTCATGAAATAACACACAAAAAAAACCATCAGACATTAATGACATAAACTTTAACCAGCTAACAACATCCAATGCTGTGACTAGAACATCAATACTGCACTCATTAGCGATTAAGCTTCCTCTTTCCACAAATACCACAGGAAACTAGCATGTCAAGTAGATACAGGTTCATAGTTTAATATAACTTTCTAAATTATTATTATAACTTCATGGGTTTGTCAACATTGAAAACTAAACATCAACCTAGAAGAGTTTGCACCAACCTAAATAGTTTGTTGAAAGTAACACCAATTACGTAAAAGGGTTTGAAATCAAAACACCAACCTAGAAGGGTTTGTCAACAACGAAAACTAAACACCAACCTAGAAGGGTTTGTCAACATTGACAATTAAACACCAACCTAGAAGGGTTTGTCAACAACGAAAACTAAACACCAACCTAGAAGGGTTTGTCAACATTGACAATCAAACACCAACCTAGAAGGGTTTGTCAACATTGACAATTAAACACCAACCTAGAAGGGTTTGTCAACATTGACAATTAAACACCAACCTAGAAGGGTTTGTCAACATTGACAATCAAACACCAACCTAGAAGGGTTTGTCAACATTGACAATTAAACACAAACCTAGAGGGGTTTGTCAACATTGACAACTAAACAACAACCTAGAAGGGTTTGTCAACATTGACAACTAAACACCAACCTAGAAGGGTTTGTCAACATTGACAATTAAACACCAACCTAGAAGGGTTTGTCAACATTGACAACAAAACACCAACCTAGAAGGGTTTGTCAACATTGACAATCAAACATCAACCTAGAAGGGTTTGTCAACAACGAAATCTAAACACCAACCAAGAAGGGTTTGTCAACATTGACAATTAAACACCAACCTAGACAGGTTTGTTAACTTTAACAACTAAACACCAACCTAAAAGGGTTTGTCAACATTGACAACTAAACACCAACCTTGTAGGGTTTGTCAATTTGACAACTAAACACCAAGCTAGACGGGTTTGTCAACATTGACAATTAAACACCAATCTAGAAGGGTTTGTCAACATTGACAACTAAACACCAATCTAGAAGGGATTGTCAACATTGACAACTAAACACCAACCTAGTAGGGTTTATCAACATTGGCCAAAAAACACCAACCTAGAGGGGTTTGTCAACATTGACAACAAAACACCAACCTAGAAGGGTTTGTCAACATTGACAATTAAACACCAACCTAGAAGGGTTTGTCAACAACGAAAACTAAACACCAACCTAGAAGGGTTTGTCAATATTGACAATCAAACACCAACCTAGAAGGGTTTGTCAACAACGAAAACTAAAGACACAAACCAAGAAGGGTTTGTCAACATTGACAATTAAACACCAACCTAGAAGGATTTGTCAACATTGACAACTAAACACCAACCTAGAAGGGTTTGTCAACATTGACAACTAAACACCAACCTAGTATGGTTTGTCAACATTGACAGCTAAACAACAAGCTAGACGGGTTTGTCAACATTGACAATTAAACACCAATCTAGAAGGGTTTGTCAACAATGACAACTAAACACCAACCTAGTAGGGTTTATCAACATTGGCCAGAAAACACCAACCTAGAGGGGTTTGTCAACATTGACAACAAAACACCAACCAAGAAGGGTATGTCAACATTGACAATTAAACACCAACCTAGACAGGTTTGTCAACATTGACAATTAAACACCAACCTAGAAGGGTGTGTCAACATTGACAACCAAACACCAACCTAGACGGGTTTGTAAACATTGACAATTAAACACCAACCTAGACAGGTTTGTCAACATTGACAATTAAACACCAACCTAGAAGGGTGTGTCAACATTGACAATTAAACACCAACCTAGAAGGGTTTGTCAACATTGACAACTAAACACCAACCTAGAAGGGTTTGTCAACATTGACAACTAAACACCAACCTAGAAGGGTGTGTCAACATTGACAATTAAACACCAACTTAGAAGGGTTTGTCAACATTGACAACTAAACACCAACCTAGAAGGGTTTATCAACATTGGCCAGAAAACACCAACCTAGAGGGGTTTGTCAACATTGACAACAAAACACCAACCTAGAAGGGTTTGTCAACATTGACAATTAAACACCAACCTAGACAGGTTTGTCAACATTGACAATTAAACACCAACCTAGAAGGGTGTGTCAACATTGACAACTAAACACCAACCTAGAAGGGTTTGTCAACATTGACAACTAAACACCAACCTAGACGGGTTTGTCAACATTGACAATTAAACAACAACCTAGAAGGATTTGTCAACATTGACAACTAAACAACAACCTAGAAGGGTATGTCAACATTGACAACTAAACACCAACCTAGAAGGGTTTGTCAACATTGACAATTAAACACCAACCTAGAAGGGTTTGTCAACATTGACAACTAAACACCAACCTAGTAGGGTTTGTCAACATTGACAACTAAACACCAACCTAGAAGGGTTTGTCAACATTGACAACTAAACACCAACCTAGACGGGTGTGTCAACATTGACAATTAAACACCAACCTAGAAGGGTGTGTCAACATTGACAACTAAACACCAACCTAGACGGGTTTGTCAACATTGACAACTAAACACCAACCTAGACGGGTTTGTCAACATTGACAATTAAACACCAACCTAGACGGGTTTGTCAACATTGACAACAAAACACCAACCTAGAAGGGTTTGTCAACATTGACAACTTAACACCAACCTAGAAGGGTTTGTCAACATTGACAATTAAACACCAACCTAGAAGGGTATGTCAACATTGACAACAAAACACCAACCTAGACGGGTTTGTCAACATTGACAACAAAACACCAACCTAGACGGGTTTGTCAACAATGAGAACTAAACACCAACCTAAAAAGGTTTGTCAACATTTTCTTTTAGGCTCTTTAGCAACTGCATAAAGTCTTACAGTTATTTTTCAGTGAGTCAGCTTAGGCAGCAAGGAGACATAAATATATTTTCCTACGTTTAATTAGTAATTAAAGGGTGGTACAGCATTAGCACAAAAAACACATCAATGTGCCATAAAACACAGACAGAACTCCTATTTGTGAAAACTAGCTAGTTTATCTGGAGACAAAAGGGATACAAATGTCAGTGCAGCTTCATCAACTCAATCATGAACATGTTGGCTGATTTTGAATGCAGTCAACCTGCAGCTCTTGCGACAGACTACATTTACTTCAATGACAATGACTACCTGTAATATCCAATTAAGAATAGACTTCCCCCGACTAATTATGTCCATAGTTCTAGGAAAGATGACAGAAATACTGACAAAGTCACAAACAATTGATGTGATCCTTAAGAAATAAAACTAAACTGCCTATTGTAAAAGGTATCAGGTATAAATGTCATAATTACAACCACTCACTTGTCTTCTATAAAAAGAAGTTTCATATAGAGTAGCATTTGAATATGGAAAATGTCATTATGCCTAATACTTATAAAGTCAAATTAATTCCCTGGAACTAGTTATGTATACATTTATTCTTAAATGAGGTCATTTACTAGAAAAAAGATATGTACCTGAACTCAGAAACTGAGTATTCTGCCTCAATAAATAATTCCAACCTTTGAACAATAACTTAGAATTCCTTGATGAAATATGTATATCTCAAGAAAAAAACAACATCAGAAGCACACTGAAAGTAAATCCAATCCAATAGAATAAACAAAATGAGCTTTTCTGCATATCTAACCAGTCTTACAGATGATGACTGGTTTTCAAACGTTGGGAGTCATGTTAACAATAATCAATATGATATTCTCCCATCTTCTTGGCATATTGCATATCAGTAAAGGTTTTAATAGTGAACAACAGATCATTCATAACTTGCTTTACTTCTAGTATTCACCTGCAAATGCTAGTAAAACATCATCTGTTGGCCTTTATTGCTTTACTAGAATATCAGTAATGGGTTTTTAAAGTACTTTACTATGCCTTTCAAGGTTTGCATGACAATCAATTGGCAAGGCATGAGAAAAAACATTTTGTTTACATTTGCAGACTAAATGCCTCATAAAAAAGCTTGAGCTCATAAAAAAGATCAAGAAAATTATGGAAGCCTTTAATATGGAACTTATTTGATAATAAATTGACTGAGAGACTTACTAACAATAATAAAACTTCGCCTGAATCTCAAAACTATGGCCATTCTAGCTGATATCAACTGATGCTATCAAAGAAAACTCTTCTCTTACCCACAACAAACATGACAACCATGTCCTTATCTTCATTTGCGTGTTTAGCTGTCTCTTTCCTGATGGCTTCCACAACAGTATCCATATCAAAAGCATCTTTCCCCTTCTCCACCTCAGGTCCACTACAAAACAGCAGGTCTTCCATTGAAATACTAAGAAAACTTGCCCGCTCTTTCTTTTCATCTGTATGGTGAGAAGATTCCAGGGAACTGCATGTACCAGACCTATCTCTATTTACACCATTTGGTTTCAATTCAATGTTGTCATGATGTTCCACATGAAAACTTTCATCCTGCAAAGCCTGGGATTGTTCGTTGTTATCATGGTTTTCAGTATCTAAAGTTTCATTACTTACAGTGTTAATGTTTTCTGTTTTTCTTGTAAATAACTCCTCTATCTCTTCACCTTCTGTTACCTTAAGACTATCAACATTTTCTTGAATGTCTTTATCAGTGACAATAATTGCACAATCATCTATCCTATTTGAATCCAGAGTCAAACTTTCAATTAGATCACCTTGCTCATTGCTGCTTCCACTTTCACATGCCAAATGCATATATGTAGATACAAAATGTGTGTTTCCACACTCAGCATCAAGACTTGGAATATTCTTCATACAATGGCTCTGATTTTGACATTCTGCAGAAATGTTGTCTTTGGATTCAAGTTGTCCATTATCTTTAGCAAAATAACAATCCTTGTCCATATCTTCAGTGCTTTCAAGAGTGCCTGGGTCTAAACTATAATGGTGCATTTTGTTTTCACCACTTTGTATGGTCACACCATCATCTTTAAGTATCTCACAAGAGCCACTGTGATTATCAATTTCCCTAGTAAAGCAATTGTCAGCTGGGGTGTGGTCAAAGGAATCTTGCAAAATACATGGCATATTGTAATTGGCAAAGTTGTTTGTAGTAGGGTCTGAGTCTTTGTTTTCATACATAAGTTCTGTTAAATCATTTACACTTTTTTCAGAAATACTTGTATTGAAATACAGAACATCTTGTTCTAATTCTCCAAAGAGAATTGTGTTCCATAAATCTATAATTGAACATGGTTTACTGTTAAAACCAGAACATGAAAATGTTTGGAAAGATCCACTCCCTCTAGTCAATAATGATTTGTCATTGTCCTCCAATGAAAGGTTTCGAAATGAACCTTCGTAATCAAGTTTTTCTTCAACATCTACTTGTTGTTCATCCGCCTGATAATTAGAAAAGCATTCAGTGCCAATTGACTTAATACCTTTAATCACAATTTTGTCAAAGCAATCATAAATTATATCTGTAGACAGTTTTTCAGACCATTCGTCTAAATGAGTAGCAGTTAACACTGTGGGGGCTTTATCTTCAGTTTTTTCTTCCATAAAGGTTTTACACAAATTTGCATCAGTTTTGGAAGAAATCCAACCAGAATCAACATCAGTCCCACAGTCGCTGCCATCTTCATTAGGGTAAGTCAATTCAGTTACATTTAATAATTTGTCAATGAAAAATTCTTGTCTTTCAACTAGACACATGTCATTATCCTTGTCAAATTTTATTCCTCCTTCATTTATTGTTTCTTTCCTTTCAAAACAATCGTTTTCAACATCTGAAAGCTTTCTTTCTTCAAAATGCTCACTTTCAATTTCTTTAGCTTCACTATTCTCAATTCCCTCAGTGTCAGTATTGCCCTGTCCACATATGTTAAATTTGTTTAGGTCTACTAAATTGCATTTAGTAACTAAAGCCCTTATTTCAACATGATCATTACAAACTTTATTTACTGAAACACTATCTATCATTCCTGCGGTTGAATCAAATTGGGAATCTGTATCAAAAGACCTGCAATTTTTGTTTTCTTTATCTATATCCAACTGCTGATCTTCAGTTAAATGTCTACTTGACACTTTTTTGTCAAGAAAACTTTTATTTTTTTCCTGATTGTCAAAATCTGGTTCATCTCTCTCATAGTTGTCAGCTAATTGGTCATCTATACATGAATAGGCATTATTACTTTTTCCTGAAAATGAGTTTGTTCCCTGTGAGCTGCTTTCTGTCCCAGAATTGATATGACTTTCAGAGCTTTCCTTTGGGTCTGCTGTTGACTCACTATCATTTTCAGAGTCTGTTTCCAGAAATTTCAAATGACTGTCTATGAGTGCTTTTGAATGTAAGTGTTCCAATCTCTTTAGCACTTTTGAGGGCTGCCTTTCCAGAGATTGACTTCTTTTAACTATGCATACTTCTCTTTGCCTAGTTTCATCAGAGCTGTTGGATTCACATACGCTCTGAGACCTTCTCAATCTTGCTGTTCTTTGAGACCTAGTCTGAGATAAGCGATGTCTACCTTTGTCAACACTAGAGCTAGTTTCCTCTACATGCTTTTCTTGCTTAACCTCAGCTGCACATTGTTCTTCTACATCACCTATCCTATGTATTTCCTGACATTCTGAGAGAGTTCTTCTTGATAATCTATTAAGTTTAACATTCAAAAGAAAGGCTGAAGAGGTAGAACTGTATGAATACCTTCTTTTACATTTATCAATTCTACCAGAGTCAGAATAACGCCTGTGCAATGTACCATCAATATACAGTGGTAAAGGTGGTTTCAAAGTATTCTGTTGTCTTTCATTTGACTCAATAGGTCCATGATTTTCTGAATCTGTTCCTGGTAAGCGGAGGTCCCAGTAGGAAGTGTTAGTGATTTCTTCAAGTACAGAAGTTTTGCTGCCATTTATGGACAATGGATCATCTATTCCAGGGTTATACTCAGAAAAAGAGCCCTTTTTATGTAACACATCTGAGCTCCCAAAACTTGATGTTCTTGATCGGCATGGAGAATTATCATAGCTTGTTGATTCATCTAGACTGACGTTAAATGCAAATTTCAATGGTGCACATGAGCCACAACAGTCAATTGCTTCACTTGGATCATCTGAAGAACTCTGGTTATTGTCAATACTGGCATATTGTCCAAGAACATCAAACTTTGGACTAACAGCATCGTTTCTTCCACTTTTCTTGTGCTCTTGAATCTGTTCCTCTTTTAATGCAGAGCCTATATCAAAGCTCTCTAATGGTGACTGAGAATATGCGTTCCTAACATTCCATACTCTTGCACGATCAGTGCCTCCTGATATAATGGCTTCGGAGTGGACTCCATCTTCAACATTGATAGAGTCAAATAACCTTCGACCCTTTTTGGATTTTCCTGGCTTCAAGGAGTATGAACTGCTCTTCCTATGGAACAAGCTTTGTAGACTTTTTGAAAGACTTTTTCTCTTTTTGTGTCCAGGTGATGCTTGTGCAGCCATTCTGTTAAGTTACCATCAGGTGCTTTAGATTTTACTTTTAAATAATATTCCAATCCAGTTCCATCCCTTCTTAAGTATAAAACTATTGTGTTTGTATATACACCATAAAACTTCCACCATTCATATAAAAGCCAGAAATATACTATGAAAATGAATAGGTATATTAACTAAAAGAGGCTGTCATCTGCCATCCCACATGTGACCATGATAAAAGTAATTACTTATGCCATTATTGTTTTTACCTGTACTCTTTTCCTACAATGTACCTTTCATTTACCTCATCAAACTGACAGTACAATTAACTCTCATGAACAGACCGTTATGAAACATGGTTCAAATTATGACAGGACAGAGGCTGACCAAGTTTACAGCCCCAGTAATGGCAAGTGCAGTGTCTCAGCTGTGCGAGTGTAATGCTTATTTATGGTAAAAAGAAATATATTTTGACAGGAGGTAGGCAAAGGTTGAGATGCTTTACTAAATGCTGATGAAAGCAAACTGTGCATTCAAATAGTATGACCAAATTATGTGAACACATTAAATGCATTATTCCCACTTAACTCTTGAAATTACCTAAAAAAATATATCAACAAGTCAGTTATATTCTTCATGGTTGAAAATAAGTCCTTATTTTCTCCAAACTCCAATGTGTCACCAGAGCAATCAATTGAGTCCTCAGAGGGAGGCCATTACCTTGTCAACAGAGCACACTGATGTCATTTATTGCCCAAACCAACTTCCTCCTTGTACTATAATGAGGTCAATACTTGAAGACAACTAATTAACTGAGTATTTTTTTAGTAAAACCAAATGTGGAAACACGATTTTTTAAACAAATTGTAGAAACAACAAATATTGTTTCAAGACCACACAAAAGCACAAAAAGATGTAAATGGAAATTTGTCTTATATTAATCTAACACTAATTCACTAGGAAAGAAATATTGGTTGTGAAAACTGCTAATAAAGACCAACAAAAAGACAAGCAATACAAAAACATCACTGGATTACTATGTAGGTATACCTGAAGTAGTTAATCCACAACTATTGTCATTGGCATTGCAGTCCAGGTCTTCAATGGGGCACACAACTGGCAGCTTGAGCTCACTACCGGAGATGAGCGCTATATTCTCATAGGACACTGTGTAGAGGCAAAACACATCATGCTTATCCACAGATATGGAAAAATCTCGCTCCAGGCGGGTCAAAGTACAATCCTCGCAACTATCTTCCCCCTCATTGTCATCAAATATCGTATCCATGGCAACACTTCCAGGTAAACCAGAACTCTAAACGCACTTACAACTATTTCCAATTATTGACTCGATATTTGCTTTCACTTCAACCCAGTAGTATTTCTATGCCACTCACATTGTAAGGTTGTCATGATGAATAAAGAAAAATCATCAAGAAAAAATGTCTAGAAACTTAATATTGGTAAAAACTAATGAAATTGATAGGTAATTAATCAATCTGCTTACTTAAATTTGTACTAATTTACCATACTTGTCCTAAACCGGTATGTTCAACATTAACTTATCATTCAAATCAGTTCACTTTGAAGAATCCAAATAATTTTGTTCTTTTTTGGAAAACGACAATAGCGATATGGTTTTATTAAGAGTTATGGGAACATAAAATTCTTTAAATAATCAAATTATTTGTTTTATAATACTAGGGCAAATACAAAGTGTCAACAGTACAACTACGGTAGTGAACCAACCTCAGTAGTATTGGATTGAATTTCAATCAAAATTGACAGTTTTCTCATAATCAATTAACATTGATGGTAGGTAACATTTGCTCACCAATTAGTGTGTCAATTTGATACACTGGTTCACTTGACAGCTTCCTCAAACGTTAAATATAGATCTGACTTGAACCTTCCCACATGGACCTACTTTTTAATTGTAAAGTTTTAAGTAATACACTGTACCTTTCAACATTGAGAAGGAACACCAGACATGCCGCATATCAGCAATAGAACTTCAGAAAGTCCCCCAAAACTCAAAATATTAATCGTCAATAACTGAACAACAACAAACAAATAATAATAAAGAAAATGGGAATAGCTCAACTAGAGGGATTGACCATGCACCTTCAATCTCCAGTTGTAAATGCTGAAGAGCACTGTCTGATATGACGGGTCTTCTAGGTGAACAAATCAGGAAGAATTCTAGTAAATCAATATTTGTCAAACTCAATGAAATATCTTCATAACTTGTTAAGGCAACAAATAATATTCTCATCATTTATTCAATTGACATTGAACAGCAGAACAGATATATCACAACTGATGTAACAGTGCCAATACTGATGACACTGCATGGTCCTTTGTCAACTATCTCTCTGCAGAATAATTCCATAGAGAGGCGTCAACAATTTATGGAAATAATGCAATAATGTACAAATGTATAACTGATAATCTATTTGTCAATTCGTAATATTGGAACCAAAGCAATGTCCAGAGGTAATCAGTATTGAAATTGAACGCTATTATTATTAAACAATAAAAGTATGCTAGAATTCAAATTCACACAGCTACAATAAGTATATTCTGGAAAGGAGATCCTTTGGAAGCACATACAACATCCAAAGTTTGATAACATCAGTCTAGGCTTTATTGCAGTGTTCATTAACAGTAAAGTTGTGTTCAACACTGTCAATGCTCCCTAGCTCAGACGCACTAGCAGAGGCAGTTCACTATTTAAAAGAATCACAAGACATACTCAATGCTCCTAAAGGGTCAACACATAAATAAATATACTTTGTAGGGGTTTCATTTGGTTATTAGAAAGCAGGGTAAACTACTAAAAAGTAAGCAGGTCTGGGGGACCTTTCCCAGTAAAGTTCAAAACGACAGGAGAAAAAAAGTAGCCTGTAGCCCATTGAAAATAAACTGGTTAATTCTTTGGTTCTGGTTAAAGTTAGCCAAAATGTTCATTGATTGGTCAATATTTATCCAATAATTACTATTATCCAATGGAATCATTTTAATGTGCAAACTATAGCTCAAAGATAACCGAAGGAGAACTTATCAAAGTGTAATGCACTTGACTGCTGGTGGACAGACGCCACTTGCCATGGTTTTTATTTGCCTCCCTGTTGTTTTGAAACCTCTGCTTTGGATGAAATATAAGTAAATTTATATTGAAAACCTTGATAAACTCCAAGGAATTTTAGAAAGAAACAATGAAGCATTACCTTTCCATCGAGGCTTTGGTGACTTTTGTCCAAGGTTGAAGGTCACAGACCTTTTCAGCCCCTTCAAGAACTTAGGTCTCTGATTCATGTCCGGGAGGCAGAAGAATTGCTTTTATATTAATTAATATCCAAGAACAGAACACTTAAATCCAGTTATAATCCCTATTTCAATGAATGTCTGAGACAGTGTTCAGTTGTCCAACATCTATCAGTTCATGTTTGAAAGCAAAAGTTCATCCTTGGACAATGGAAGATATCTATCACGTATTTTACTGAAATACTGATTCAAATGCAAAACCAATTAGTGAAGGTGAAGAAATTGTTTTCATCCTAGGGTCTTAAAAGTTTCAACTGTCTTTCAATGCCTACAGAGCTATGCATTAACTGACCCCATCTTCAATTTACAATGATTATTTACTTATCAAGTGGTCATGACATTGAATATGATTTAAAGCCCGACTAACAGCACTTTAACAGCTTTTATAATGGGTTTTGTCCATAAAACCATAAAATCGGAGCTAGTATAAAAGTCACTTATCATAACAATAATTATGGTATCACAGTGTACCACTAATTCCTATCACTAATCTAAAATTTCAGCAGAAGTTTAAATATAAATCCAGCCACTGGACAATTTAGTTAAAACCAAATCAACCTATATTTTTCAGTTTTCACGCATCTATGTATATTTGCGATATTTTACTTAATATCTCTAAATCCACTGTTGCTGAAAATTGGTTATTTTGAATACAGCCTTGCTTTATAGTGTTATGTACCCGAAATAAAATGTTATAGTTTAAGTTATGTGTCAAGATTAGCTCATTAAAATCATATCAGAAATCCATGAAAATTGCTTTACAATTAAATTTGGTACGACGTTTACGCACCTGTATATAGTTATATCTATATTGAGGCATCGATAAACGACAACTTTATTATCTCAGTAATATTTTTCATCTTTTAAGAATGTTATTTACTAATTTTATTTTGAGTCACCCTACCAACCAAACCATAAAAATAAAATTCTGCAGCCTCCTACTAGGCTTTTCACATTTATAAAGACTCACATTTCAAATTAATATACAATCCGTCCATAATAAAACAGTGTTTGCCTCCACTGTGAGTCAGCTTCATGTAGTTGAATATGATCAACAAAATGTCACTGCAGATGTGACTGCAATATCAATATGCATTATTCCTTTCCAGAATTACCAGGCATTATTGTCAACACCTCAGCTAATACTCAAGAATGTTCAACAACCAATACTTTATTTTTTTTCTAAAAATTCAAACTTATATTTGTTTTTGTTTTTGGTTTTGTTTTTTTGGAAAAACATTTTTTTGAAAAATCAGGAATCATGGAAATTATTTTCCAGTGTATGATAAAGACTCATTGAAACAACAACAACAACAACAACAACAACAAAATAACTTTGTGACATTGAACTTAATTATGACCAAACTACATGAACTTTGAATAAAACTAGCTGAAAATTACAGTTGTTTGTATTGTAATTATTTCAAATCAGGTCTGTCCAAGCAAGGAATGTTTTTTGTATTCAGTTTTTGGTCATTGTTTAGCTGACATGGACAAGGTCCCTGACAGTCAGGATCAGATATACAAGATCTCAAATGTCAGCTGAACTTGTAACTTACATTCACTACACTCATTCACTAATGTTTAGGTTTTTGTCATTTTATAAATACAGAGACTTTTTGCCATTTAAGAAAAAAATTGGAAAAAAGAGCCAATTTGAAGACTAAATTAAACAAGAGCACCACAGAACAAACATTTTGTTTTTCAGTTAAAGGGACAAAACACTAGATGAAACAATTGCAAGAAAGAAAGATATTGTCAACAACTTACATAAGATTCATATCATTGCGTACATGCAACTCATTGAATCTTTATTACTGATGTATCACATCTCTCAAACGCCACATGTATCTTATGATCTATCTGTAAGTTTTTGCGTATTTTTCCTCTTCAAAATTTACTGAGTTTGTCGACCATCGTAAATACCAGTAAATTGTGTTTGTACACTATAAACTGGGAAACCATTATGCGCTATTTTTAAATGGGTAAACACAGCTGAGACAGCGACAAAAAATAATGTAATGTGATGTATTATAGGCCTTATACTAGCCCGTATTGACAATTCTAAGTTTGTTTTGAGGAAATAATGTATTGCCAATTTTGGGACCATCTGGTGTCGAGTCCCTTTAAACATGAGCATAACCCAATAATAGTTACAGGCAGACTCATCGGCCTTGCAGTATATGTACATAAAATCTCTGGCAACATGAAGACCAAGTTTCATTCAAATATATTAGCAATTTTTTAGTTATGGTCAATGTTAAAGAATTTGCACTATGTATTTAAAACATCACAAATCTGCTGACCACACAATCAAAATACACTGACCCTTCTCTTAAAGCTGCACTCTCACAGATTGAACGATTTGACAACTTTTTTATATTTTGTCTTGAAACGAGTGGAAACCAGTTATATAAGACTGTTGACAAAAAATCAGATCGCAGATTTTTATATTTAAGTTCAAAAATTGATGTTTTATGTGTTTTTCTTAAACCGTTAGTAACGGTTTAAGCCATAAAACATTAATTTAGAAACAAAAATATGAAAATCTACGATCTGATTTTTTGTCAGCAATCTTATATTATTGATTTGCATATATTTACGCACAAATTTGCTCTTTCCAAGACAAAAAATAAAAAAGTTGTTAAAATGGTCAATCTGTGAGAGTGCAGCTTTAAAAAAACAACAGACTAGCTTAAAAAACTTGCAATACAATAGTCTTTTTGCTTAATCATACCACAGAATTCACTATACATTTTTTTCAATTAATGGTGCTCAAAATTTCGAAAGGGTACTGTTTTGACGCTATATATTAAAGAACTAAATAATTAATAAGAGGCAGATCATAATAAAGTTTCAGCTAAATAAACCACTCCACTGAAGTACCTATATTTTGACATAGAATATGAGAAAACCCTTCCAACAATATTATGACAATGAATGATGAGCTTTATATTAATACCACTTAAAACTAAATAAACAGACAGATTTAAACCCAAACATGTAATTGAAGTTCAATATAGTGCAATTAGTCTTCAAGTACATTTTTCACATTTATATGTTGTTTTCACAAAGAAAGATAACTCTCACAAATTTGGTAGAAAGCCTTCATAATTATCTGTCTGTAGATCTGACATTGGTTTTACCAGTCCCAATGGTAGCATTTCCCCATACTGACAGTTTAACACTCATACTATTTGTTTATGCACTTGCTCTTTATGTCTACAGGCAAGAATGAATAATTAACATTATCCAAGAAATAAGGTGTTACTTTGAAGTTTTCTCTGGAATTCCAGGCACAGATACCAAATGAATGAGCCTAGCAGTTTCATGAATATAAATTTGTCCTTGGAAAGATTTGCACAACAACAGTGTACAGACATCTCGGCCTCCCACATATCAGCTACATTAAGTCTCTCCCCCACCCACACAGAAGGTATATGTATATATTTTGTAGGGTTAATTCCAGAAGGAACTAAGCAACATTAGAATATTGAAGGTTTTGTTACCGTCAAGCAATAACCCCACAAATTATAATATTTAAGATGGAAATACAAATAGACAAATTTTTAAGATTTCATTCATGATAATCATTCATTAAAATGATAATCAGACTTGTACATGTAAACTGAAGATTTATTTCCCATAGTTAACGTCTTCATCATCATCATCAACACTCAAATGAAAAATGTATACAAATTAAGAATAGTTTTTATTTGCATTTCCGTTGACTCATTCACTCCTCACTTCCACCGGAGAGAGTTTGTGATGTAGGATCATTTCTAGCAGTGGGTTTGTAATGTCTGAGAGTAAATGACCCACACAGGCACTGATGTATAATCCAGCTACAGAATGATATTTACAGAAGGATTCTTTTTCTGACAAACACCATTAGGGGGGACTTGGGCCATCTACTATAACAGGTCAATCAACTTCCTGGGGTTCATATGGTGCTCTTACAAATGCTGTCCTGGATCTGTATTTCGCTAACTCGTTCAGTCTGAATTTCAGACTCACCGAGGCTCAGAGAACTGATTTCATAAATGTTTCAAAATTTTATAATATAACTCACTTTTTGATAATTTTAAAAGAAGTGCGCCTGATTGTATAACAGATTATTTGTCAAACATTCATCATTTTTTACCATGTTTACTTCCAGGGATCGAATTTAATGGTCGCTAACTCGAAAAATGCGAGTAAGAATTGAAAAATGCGAGTAGAAAATCCTGGCACTCGAATATTTTAGCGACCGCGAATAAAATCGTCGAAATCGCTCAAACTCTCCTTAAATGCCCTTTAAAAACTTCTTTTCGCAAGTTTACCGCATAATAGATAATCACGCGACCCGGTATATGAACGCTTGTCGCTGCATACAAATGTTACTATCGGATATTTAAGTAAGCGCCTCGAAGATAATCACGTGACCGTGTATGGACGCTTGTCGCTATGCTTAAATGTTATTATCGGTTATTTAAGCAAGCGCCTAGGAGATAACAGATAACTGTTTTCGTCTGGTTTGTGATTCGCAACTGCCAAAAAAGAAGAGGAAATTAACCACGTTTTGTTACGCGAAAAGGCCTGGAAAGGTGAAAAGGCTGACAGCGACGTGGGGATTGACCGAAAAGCCCCCCAATAAAACCAAACCTAGCGAAAAGTCATGAATTGTCGGTACTTTGTCGCAAACCAAAAATTCTCGGTCCGATTCTACGGCATCTTTCAGAACCGTCAAAAAATAGGAAACGGAGTTGAACACCAAACTTTTGTATGCAACAACAGAGAATAATGGCAATGTTGAATTCAAAGTGTAGTGTGATGTTTGTAAAGAATTCACCAGCGATAAAACACCAACTGTAGGCATTACAGTATTTTATTTTTTATTTACTAAGCAACAGTTCGCACCCTGCCCATATTACTTGCTAGATCCTCCATGCTTTGGTCACATGTGCAACATACATTACCATCGAAAAATGTCAGCGTACATATATATTTTCAAGAGAAAAACATCTACTCTGTGTAGGATTCGAGCCTATGAACCCCTGCTTGCAAGTCTGGTCCTCTACCAAACTTGACTTACCAAGTACTTAGCTACTCAGTCGCATTGAATGGCTTAGAATAATGACTGTTACACTCCTCCCCACTTTACATTTTGAAAGTATAAACTTAGGTGGGAAGGAGTGCAGTCACTTACTACTAATGATTCAAGGCTTTTGAGTAACCAGGAGCTTAGTTAGCCCAGCTGGGTATATGATTTATTTATGTAAGAATTAAAAACAAAATGTAAACGTTTATAGTTTATTCTTATCTCAGTGCACTTGACAAACAATGAACATAATGCTACAACAAAACTACTTGTTTATTTGGCAACTTACATGAAGTAAAACAGCCTTTAAATAACTGCTAGTGGAACCCACCATTTTGCTAGTTGAAAAAATGACACTAGCAAAAACTTGCTAATGGCAAAAAAAGTTAAATTCGATCCCTGTACTTCTAAAAATGCATTTGGGCAACTTAATTGAATTTTAGCTTTTACTGAATCTGAGTCTCAAACTCACCATCAGAATGTGAATGAATACATGAGTGAATACATGAGTGAATACGGGGCCTGTATCTTTTGGAATTTAACAGGCCTCTCCCTCCAGTGTTTACAAAATGATAAATTTGCTGACTGGTATTGTTACCAATTAAACTTTGATCCCTTAAATCAGATGAAACATCCACATGTAAAGACACCATATCAATACATTTCAATTATTGGGAGATAGCAGAGATGGTACAATAATGGAGTGTGAGAACCCTCTGATATCAATTGATTTCGTGCATATTCATACATATTTTATGGCAATCACTAGGATGTTTTCAAGAAGATTGGTGATACAATTCATACATTATTGTGATATCATTTGATAGATTACTAAAAAATGTCACAATAAAGGTTATCCATATTTGGGGGCTTGTTTTTGCACTGCAAGGGCAGACTGTTAAGAGCAAATTAGTTTCATATGTGACAAATCAGAGCAGCTACACAGGTACATTGTAATAACAGTTTAAAGCATATTAAAGAAAAACAACTGTAGGCTAAACTCACAGAATAGAATTAAATGACAATATAACTTGGTGGTCTCCTACTGGTTCCTACCCAGGAAACTGACTTATATACTATATTAATATTCAATCAAATAAGAGAACAATTTAGCTTCACTTACTCGTGAGTGAATATTTCAACTGTCTGTTTATTTAACTTGTCCATAAAAATCATTACCAAGTTTGGTAAATGCTCCCATAAGGCTGGTAAAAATCGGGGCTGGGCGAATGGCGTGTCATTAAAGGGTCTTTGTCCTATTCAAAAAATATTTTATCGGTAGGAACATTATAAATTGCAATAGATTTGTTTGTTTTTATTTCTTCAATTTCTAATCAGCTTTAATATCCACAATTATATAGCAAAATGACAAAAAATATAACACGGAAATCATTTCAATTTACGACTATGATCGCCATCGATCTTTATCAAAATGGGCATCAATACTCCAGAGGATTCAAGTGGTCTGGCTAGGTATCAAACTGGCTGAGACATTATGCCTATATTTATAATTGTTACCAAGTTTGGGAGGATTGGATAAGAGCCAGGGTCTGAACGAAATGGTGTTTTGATGGGACATTTAAAGAAAACCCTAGAAAACATCAGTGATCCTTATAATAACACTATCAGAATCTGCCATGCTATGGACACAGAGTTACAGATAAGATGCATATTTGCGTAAATACGCAATTCATATCATAGAAAATGCAATTGTTTTAAAAATCAATGACAAACAAAAGGCATAAGAAAAAGCAGAATACACAATTAATTTAAAAAAGGACGCATAATGAATTAAAAATGAGAAAAGCAAATTCATTCTGTCTAATTTGGCCATTACCTGGTGCTCCCCGGGGCAGACTGTGGAGGGAGTATTCATTCGCCTCACAAACATCCCAGTCAAAACTCCATGACATTCTTCCAGGTCTTCACGTCACAATTTCAAACCTGTAATTGCTACCTCCATTCTTGCTGTAAACACTTTAAATCCACCAGGAACAACACTTCTCAGATCTATTTTCTAATCTAATGTTTGTTTAATCATAATTTACAACACCCTTGAAAATAAAATAGAATTGTAGATAATAACTTTCGAGACAGCACTAAAACTATTATTTACCATAAATTGTTTTTTGTTGTGTGTTTCATGTAATAAAAATGTGACTTAAGTTGTACACTTAAATATAGATCTGCCTTCTATTTCCACTGTCTGATATCAAAATAACATCTTCCTTGTTTTCAACTCAAAAACACTTAACAATGTTGTCATTGTCTCCACAATTGTTTCAAGAAATGTAAAATATCAGAAAAATATAACATCCTCCTCACTGCATGGGGGAAGAACCATCCTGAATCATAAGGTACCACACATTTATATCAACAGACTATCAATGTTGCGATAAATATCAAACATCCAAAATAAAGGCACTTTTTTTTCTTTAAGAAATTAGCATTTAAAAGTTCCTCAAGATGAGAAATGCTGATCAAAGGAGGGCAATCACTAATCAAACTTTAATACAACTGTTATCCGCCCAAAGGCACACGTTTGATTATAGGCAATCATGATACAATTATTGCATAGTGGAAGATAACCCTATCATTCCCTGGGTATCACAAGCTCGTTTTTCCACTCACGGTAATGTTTGCTTTCAATGTTCTATCCTATCAACGAACATTCACGGAATACTTTCACCCTACTGTAAAATATTACGTGTACTCAAATATATTATTGTAATTTATTGTTTCAACTTATCTCGGGAATAAAGGTTATCGCATAATCTTGAAATTCAATATCAAGTCATGCATTTCTAAATATAAAATTCATCTGCATCTGAGAATTCATTGGAAATGTAGTACCAACACTTCTGCTAGACATTTTTTGTGTATGATATATTCATAAAAACCAATAAATGTATATGAAATTCAATGTTTATGGCATTTAAAACATCGGTATCATATCACATTGTGATGGGTTAAAAAGTTGAAATGCAGGAATAATCTCCCCCAGCAGACAGACTTCTGCAGATTTTATCTCCCAGATCACATTTACACAATATCTTAAATATTTATGTTCCTAGCACACAGTTCAAATCAAATGAAACCTGTAATAAACTGCAATGATCCTCAGCCTGTATCTAATCCAACATGTCAAGGTTCTCCAGAAAATAAATCACTTCATAACATGATGATCAACCATGATGGATTTTCATACCTCTCAACCCTTCATTTTACATGTAGTCATAATAAGGAAGAGTCAACTTGAGCACGACTCTGACATTTCATTTTAAATCATTTGAATTCCATGTTGTATTTGTCAATGATGAATCTTGGCACACAATTAATGGACTGACTGCAAGGATCCATCATTTTGTAAATTAGTAATTTGCATGGTAATTTGTGAGCCATCAATTTCCATTGCCAAAATTGCAGGTTTTTTTTTGTTTTATTACAGTGACAAAGATTCTCAACCAATATTTTTTGTCAGAGAGATAGGACTTTAAATGCACTCTGTCAATGTTATAGCAAAAACTAAATTCCTTTAATGTTGACAATGACCACAACAACCAAACTTATCACACAAATGATACCAGCACAATGTCAATATAAACAACACTTTTTTCTTTGAAAAGACAGATAGGCTAAAAATACTCCATGATGACACAAGCTACACCATCCTGCAGACAAATAATGACAGCATGATAGCTCTGCTGCAGAGACAATTTCTAGAATGCATTGTAATCATTCCCACATCACAGTCATTGCTACACTCAGATACAGGTTTAAGACTGGAGTAATACACAATATTTTGACTGGCATAAGTTCACAATCCTGGTTACATTCATATTATTGCAAGCAGACATCTGGCAGCTTTGGGATACATGAAAAGTTCTTCCTTTTTGTAGAACTACATTATATATCATCAATGCAGCCTGACATACTGCGTCTGTCTACAGTTTACTAGATTTAAGGCGCACAATATGGGTGGATGTTTGATACTGCGTAAAAATAAAAAATTTAAATGTCACAAATTAACAAGATTATAAAAGAGCTCATTTCAATTTTTTACGTACAATAGTTTCAAAGCAATCTTGTTGTTTTTTTTCGCATGAAACTAAGTACAAAATGTACGAGAAGTACGGAGGCAAAAATATAAAAGTATTTGGCATCCTATGTCACTAATTTGATGGTCAGTGTGAACAATTACCAAGAATACCATGTTAACACTAATGCTATCTGGATGACCTTGTTCTCCTCCCTCCTTACAGCAGATCCTGGACACAAATATGAAGAGAATGACTCAGTAACACAAACAATGCCAACAAATGCCATATGGGAATGCAAACTTATATAACTATGCTAACAAAATATTGAATACCTGCCTCGTATACGAAGTTATTTATATCAGAATCGGACTATGAATATTAAAATTTATTATTATTCAAATATTGGTCAATACAAAAAAAAAAGATGTTCAAAATAAAAGAAATCAACAGTAGTCATCCCAGGTATCAACAAGCATATTTGTTACATTAATATCAACTGCTGGATTAGGCAAAGTAAAGATTTTATAAAGGCAAATATTCTAATTAAGTCCCATGAAGATTGATTTTTCAATAATTTGACCTAGTGGTCTAGTTTCTTACCTCATGTGAGCCAGTTTCAAACAAGTCAACAATTTCATGAAGATTTTACCTCATGACCTCAATTTTTTATTACATGTGACCCAGTTCTGATTAAGTTTAGTGAATATTGGACAAAATACTATGTTTAACCTTCTGTTCTAAAGATTTTTCTTAACCAGTGGAAAAGATTTTATCAAGGTTAACATTCTGCCCATTGAACATTATTTGACCAATCCCTATCGAGATATGGTAAAAAAAAAGTGTCAGACGGAATAACAGACAGAAGGATGGATGGACGGACGGACGCCCCAACATCAATATCCCCCTCCCAAACCTTCTGCTCCTAATTGAGTAGATTTTCAGTAAAAATGAACCGAATTTTCTGGAATGGTAACAGCTATTTCTAATTGATGAATGATCATAAAGGATTAAGTTGTGTACAAAACAAGACCCTATTTCCGGTAATTTCTATAATAAAAGGGCAATAACTCTCAAGTGACTCGAGTTATATGGCTGGTTATCAAAATTAGTCTATACACATTCTCATTTCTGAGCAAATTTGTTATTGATGGGACCAGACTGATTTTAGATAAATTCTATAGTAAAGGGCTTGTGACTGGAACGTACAGCTGGTTATCAAATTTGTCAGATATCATGCTCATACACATTCTGACCAAATTTGGTAATGATTGGACAAACGCTTCTAGAGTAATGGAATGGACAACATACTGGATGGTGAGTATGTTGTAGCTGAAACTATCATACCTATGGTTCTATGAATGGGCGTAAAAATACTTTGCGATATGCCCAGAAGAATACAAATTGTCATTATTTCTTACCTTTAAACACCATTTATTCGGGTTTTTTTAGGTCTTTGCATAATAACTAAGTACTTTTTGTAGACAACATTACTGATAACTGTTACATTTTCATTGTAGAGCAAATCTTCTGAGGAGGAATCCATTATCATCATCAGAGATAAAAAAAGAATACAATAGAACCTCAACAGTTACTTCAAGCCATCTGAAAACAGCTGCAGTTACATGGCATGCACTGCCATTGTTTTTCCATGAGCTGTTACTGTATAAAATGGCTCATACAATTATTGTGAGTCATAGAGAATCAGTCACAGATGTTAAATATATAAAATAACATGTGTTATGTTTGATAAGTTCTAGAAGCTAACAAAACTATGTCAGCAAATAATCATAAAACTCCAGACTTAAAATTTAAAATTAGATAATGACATAGCAGTTAGACAATAAGGACAAGGAAGTTGTAAAAATTCAAAGTAATTACAAATTCAAAGTAATTACAAATTCAAAGTAATTACAAATGCATTGAATTCTCACCTCAAGTGTAATGTATTCTATTCCAACACCCACTTGGAACTTCAATCTGAAAATAAGACATACAATTGTTTTACACAAAATAAATTATCAAAAGTTTAACCTGAATTTATTCATATTGATATTTACCATATATTCTCAAATATTAAAATACTTTGAATTATAGACATTATGTTCATGACAAGCCTTTTTGAAGAAAACATACATTTGTATACATAAAGTTCTAAATTTATAAACATTTTGTTCAAGCATTTTTGAAGAAAAACATGTATGTATAGTTCTAGAAAATTTGCTTATTTTTACTTTGCTATAAACAGAAAATCAGAACTGCAGGAACAACTGGAATAAAAAGACCTAGAAGATTTTCAGGATGGAATGTTTGAATAGCAATAATTATCACCAAACCATCAGGGAGCAATGTTGCACAAAAATACTAAAGAAACAGCTATCAATAGGCCTAGACTTAACTTCACTTATATCTTGAGAATCTGCCAAGTGATTGAATACTGATAGATGGATCGAGCTTGCATTATCATGTGTTTTGGTGCAGATGGAAGTTTGCTATCAAGCCCATTACCTTAAAACTGAAATGAGTTTGGAGTAAACCCAAGTAAAAGATGTGGTATACCATACCCAAAGAAAGGTAACTGCTATCTCAATAATCATAAAACAAGGAGGAGTTATCTTTTCAGCATTCCAAAACTGTTCAGTTTGAAACACATATTCTTTGGTTTGACCAAAAAGATAGGTCTTTACTACCATTTCATTTGCCTTGAATAGTGAAATAACATCAATGCTTTGAAACTTCTTCACAACTAATACAGCTTAGAGCTAGCCTCCATTTTGTTCATTTCATTTCAAACACCTTTAATGTAAACTTCACTTTTTTCTTCTCACTTCACAAAGAAGCATTCAACCATATCTATTATTTGACCATCTTTATTTATCATCTGAAAAATGCCAAGCATCTGAAAAACATCTACAAGAAAAACTGTCATTAACATGGACTACATGTATAGTAGTGTTTGAAAACCGGACTCCATTTGCTATCAATAATCGAATCGAATCGGACCAAGCATTCTGATTTACTATTGGACAATAATCGAAAAATCATAATAACAGTAACGAATACATTCTTTATACAAAGTATCATCATGATCATTTAAATGGTTAAACCTGGAATCAGTATGTGTGATGCTATAATCATGCTTTTTGCAACAGTAAGTAAATTTCCATAACCATAATTGTCTTAAATAACTTAATGAAAAAATATTAAAAATACAAGACAAGACAAATATAATAATTGCACATCAATCGCAAAATGATGCACACAGCATCAAGAAAGTTATCTAAGCATTTTATCCATGTAAAAGCATATTAAATATTTGTGAACCAGCTTAACATTCAACAACCTGTTATATTGAAAATTTTATTAGAATATCTTAATTTCATAAAACGTTCATAAAAAAGTAATTGAGTTAATTTCAAACCATACCAAAAATGGTTATCCCCGGTATTTGCAGGTAAGACCGGATCCACTACACCCTAGAGACATGGTATTGAAGAAAGTTTCTTGAAATATATAAACAATTAAAAAATAATGTATCTTAGGGATAGTTTGTAATTGTTTAAGCAAAAGTAATACATTCACCGCATTTGTGTAAGAGAGTCACCTCCCTTGTTAAAATTACCTCAACGAAAATTTACCGGATTTGACTTTTACCACAAAACAAAAATTTGCAGTTACCGGAAGTAACATTAGCGACATCGATTTTGGACAACCACTATCGATTGTCACCGACATGGCATTGTCAGCGACGATTTATCGATTGTACTCGATAATCGTTTCATCACTAATGTATAGACAAAATTTGAATGTTCAGTGTTCTGCCAAGGACGCGCCCTTGCGCCATTGGCGCAGAAAAAATCGGGAAGGCGCAAAGAAATACCTGTAGATGGGCCGATCTGCGCGCCCTTTCTTCGAAAAGCCGTTTTTACTTAATCAAATTTTCGAAAAGCCGTTTTGACTTAATCGATATCTTTTTCAGAAGTTTTACAGCACAGCGTTCATTCGATAAAACAACGATTTTCATTGGTCCGATACGTGTAACTATCCAATCGCGAGGGGAAGTGTATTTGTTTTACTAAATTGTAAATTATTGTGGTTTCTTCTGAAGAAACATTATAAAGATACATTCCCAAACCTACTGACCCTTGCTGTACTAGCTCTGTCTACACCAGTACACACAGCAGACTGTGAAAGGGGTTTAAGTGCCCAAAACTTAGTTAAAACCTCACAGAGGAATAGGCTATCACCAGAGGTTGTGGATGACCTGCTTGTCATAAACTTAGAGGGGGAGATATTTTAACAAATTCAATTTCAATGAGGCCTTGGTGCATTGGAGGAATGCAAAACAGAGGAACATGTTCCTGGGTGCGGAGGGTTATAAAGCATAACAACACATTGACATGTGAAACTGATTATTCACATATAACATTGTGTCTCATTTGTGGTTCTGTCCAATATTTGAGAATACTGATGTCATGTGGATGTTACACCATGTATATAATGGGTAAATAAAACACTTTCATTTACAAGTTTTCAATTTTCCCCTGGCAAAAGTCATGGCCCTTCACTTTTGAAAATGGCCCCTAATTTTCATGACTGCTGGGCCATTCGGCCCGTCTTTTTCAATTCTTGGCAGAACACTGAATGTTTTTAAGCTTTGTTATTGTTCGGAATCGGTTCCACTCAAGAAACTGATTATCAATAAAACAATCGGATTCCGACAAGATCTTAATAATTGTAGTTTTATTATTGTGCAAAAACTTGTAATCCTTAACTATGCTTTTGGTATGTGAATGTTTGAAGTTGTTTTGTATTGTTGTTTCTTTCAGCCATATTGTTAACAAATACAACTGAACACTTCAGAATGTATAATTCACCAGTCAATTGTAACCACGCCCCTTCCAGGTCTGGTGGTATGCCGGGGATAGCGGGGGGAATAGGCCGTGTTTTTACCTTCCATTAAATCCAGGTGGCCCAGCAGTGCCACAAGAATGTTGTGGTTTTGTTTTCACACTGTAAATAGCGGGGAATGGGCCCTCAGCTTTGTGTCTGGAAGTCTCCGTTCTTTCAACAAGATTTGTCTGTGTTTTAGCAAAGCTTTTACTGGAGTTTAACGAGATCTCGTGAGATATTTAAAAAGATGGCGCCTTATCCTCATTTTCTCCCAATTTAAAAGAAGTCAGTTTCAAATTACAGGATGACCATAGCAGGGCTTGAATTTAGCTTATTTTGATACTCGCAAATTTTTGCAAGTGCTTAAATTTTCAACTCGCAAAACCAGACACTCACTCGCATTTTTTAAGGCAAATTTTTGTTTTTGCTAGGAAAAATATATTTTGTATGGAAAACAATGATTTAAGGTATAGTTTAATTGTTTTAATGAATTATCATGTTATTGTACATTAAACAATATCATCATATATGTAACACTGACACTATGTACTGAGGAAGTCCGATGAGGCCAGTATTGGTCTGTGCAAAATATTTTGAAAATGTTCCTTTTGTCAGCTGTGTTGATGGTCAATTTAATGTTTAACTCCCTCTTCCACTTCGAAACAGTTTTAACGGACGGATTTTTTCATTTTGGCTTCTTTATGGGAACTGAATGATCATCGTCATCAGCCGTCAGCAATTTTAAATCAACACACGTAAAAAATCTTTTTGCTTGTCATCATTATACAGACTGTGTCTCAAAACGATAATCGCTAAATACTGCTGCCAAAAATGGAAACAAATTTGAAAGACCAGTCTACAAAACTACATAGTTTAACAAGTACCTGCCACATAGTAACAAGTACCTGCCTGTGCGCATAACGTTAATCTACGTCATCAATTTCTGTGTGTTTATCGGAAAACGAAAGTAGGCATTTCTAAAATTAGTTTATATCTAGTGTGCAGGAATTGATCACCGATAATGTTCATATCTATGATTTCAAGGATTGCATATTTTCTGCAAATTTTGAACTCGCAAATTTTTGCAAGTGTCTTTAAATTCAACTCGCATTTTCCAATTTTGGCTCGCATTTTGCGAGTGTGTGAGTGCTAAATTCGAGCCCTGACCATAGGATGTTGCTGGGTCATTTGGCGGGGATTTTACCAGAAGTTTTTCCCACAAGGCACGGATTTTACCTGGGATTGGCTTGACTGAAAATCAATGTCCACGCTATTCCCTAGTCCAAATAATTGTACGTTGACGGATTTTTTTTAGATTTTTGATATGGCAAATCCTTCACGTACAAATTGTTTAGTATCAAAAGTGGGTAGTTGTTCCGATCAGGATTACGGGTTAAAGCATATAGCGTCTATAAAATATCATAAAAACAAGAAATATTACCAGATAATGTTATTTTATATTAGTTCCGTACACAAAAAAACAAATATCCAACTTATAATTATGAGTTTGACGGCTTTTCTTCATTTCATTCTGTCAAAACATAACGATATATACATGAAGGGCACCTGCAAGGCTTCAGGGCACAGTTTTAAATCGCTCGGAACATTTCGGCCATGGCCGAGTTGTTACGATTGTATAACGAGGTCTATCTCGAAGCTTTGTCGGAGGAGGCCGAGTTATTACAATTGTATCGAGTTGTTCCCCTTCGCATAATTGTTGTCTGTGTCAGTCAACTTTCGTTTTATTGGAAAGGTAAACAACTTGTTTTAATGCATTAAATGCTTGTTTAGTGCAAAATAACATTTCACTTACATGGTCAAATATGAATATAACTCTTTATGATCAATTTCAACCATAAAATACTTCACTTAAAAACAATTTCAATATTTTTAAAACACCCCCGTTTTTTGCACATTCCTGTTTAGACGTTAGGGATTGGAAGAATCCCGTATAACACGTCTAATATTTTAGACTACGCTATTCCCTTGCCCGGGGGGACCCCATTTCAAATGACTTGTGCATTAATGAAAGTTCTCAAAATTAGGCAGACATTTATCCAACACAAATAATCAGAGGAAAGAAGACAAACTATTTCCTGGTTAAATCAATGATCAACATTGACCAAAAACAATCAATTGCCAAGGATTTTAGGCCCAATCAAACAATTTTTTTCTTATTATCGACCATTTGAACTTCAGTAAGTTTTATGTACCTGTATTTTATATGATGCTTTCTTTAATATTTTCATTGGCAAAATCTGATATCTTGATGCGAGGCCATCAGACTTTAGTCTAGACAGTAATTTGTCAGGCCTAATGTCACAAAAACCAGGGAAATGCACATGTCCAGACTCTTTGTTCTACCATTACAGTAAGAAACCTGACGTCAAACATACTCTCAATATGGTAAGACCCTAAGTATGACTATATATTCTTAAATTTATCTAAAATGATGTAAGCGTCTTTGCCAGCATCCGAAGCAACAGAGTCTAATATTTACATAAGCAATAAATTCATAATACACATACCAAAAAAGCCTCACAATTAAATATGTATAAGCATCAGACTGAAGAACAGATGACTTTGTAGGTTTGGTAAGAGATATACACATAACCGTCAATTTTCACCAATATTTGCTCGTTTTATTTTTTATTTATCCCGCGGAATGATGTAAGCGACATTGCGCATGGTAAGAGGCTGTGGCAATTATTTTATCGGCAATTAGAAACTGATATGATTAAAGTAGTTAATTTTCTTTCTTTTTGGGATAATAATTTCCTTTTTAACATGCATAATAGTATGGTTTATAAAACATACACCTTAACTGAATCTTAGTTTAAATGTCTTCATAAAATCACCCATATGTAGAATGAACTGTTCCAAGATACTGACTAGTTTTATCGTTGTCGGTTTTAGGTTACAAGTAACTAATATACAGGCATACAAGTTTTTAATATAGCAGTTGTTTTTTTTACTGATTTTAGGACACTAAACTTTAATGCTGTTTAAGAATCACCTTTGAATTAAGAGACTTGAATATTTTTATATTTTTTTGAATTTTGGAAATTTGTTTCCAGCCAGCATTGACAAATAGAAATGTATGTAGTATGAGCAGCATGCCTTAGAAGTGAAAAAAGGCAGTCTTATATGGGAAACAACAGCAGACGGGCCAGTTCGCCAATGTGTCACTGGCATAACCAAAAATACTTGATAGTGTATTTAGCATTTAATATTTATTTATCATTAAAAGAGTGCCTAGTCTAAAATAGTAGACATGTTATACAGGATTCTTCTAATCCCTAAGGATAAGCAACCATAGTCATAATGTGACTAGAAACCATAGACATAATGTGACTGAGCAACCATAGGCATAAGGTATTGAGCAACCTTAAGCATAAGGTAACTAGCAACCATAGGCATAATGTGACTAGCAACCATAGGCATAATGTGACAAGTAACCATAGGTATAATGTAACTAGCAACCATAGGCATAATGTAACTAGCAACCGTAGGCATAATGTAACTAGCAACCATAGGTATAATGTAACTAGCAACCATAGGTATAATGTAACTAGCAACCGTAGGCATAATGTAACTAGCAACCATAGGTATAATGTAACTAGCAACCATAGGCATAATGTAACTAGCAATAGGTATAATGTAACTAGCAACCATAGGTATAATGTAACTAGCAACCATAGGTATAATGTAACTAGCAACCATAGGTATAATGTAACTAGCAACCATAGGCATAATGTAACTAGCAACCATAGGTATAATGTAACTAGCAACCATAGGTATAATGTAACTAGCAACCGTAGGCATAATGTAACTAGCAACCATAGGTATAATGTAACTAGCAACCATAGGCATAATGTGACTAGCAACCATAGGCATAATGTAACTAGCAACCATAGGTATAATGTAACTAGCAACCGTAGGCATAATGTAACTAGCAACCATAGGTATAATGTAACTAGCAACCATAGGCATAATGTAACTAGCAACCATAGGTATAATGTAACTAGCAACCGTAGGCATAATGTAACTAGCAACCATAGGCATAATGTGACTAGCAACCATAGGCATAATGTGACAAGTAACCATAGGTATAATGTAAATAGCAACCATAGGCATAATGTAACTAGCAACCATAGGCATAATGTGACTACCAACCATAGGCATAATGTGACTAGCAACCATAGGCATAATATGACTAGCAACCATAGGTATAATGTAACTAGCAACCATAGGCATAATGTGACTAGCAACCATAGGCATAATATGACTAGCAACCATAGGTATAATGTAACTAGCAACCATAGGCATAATGTAACTAGCAACCATAGGCATTATTATTATGTAACTAGCAACCATAGGCATAATGTGACTAGCAAATATAAGCATTATGTGACTAGCAACTATAGGCATAATGTAACTAGAAACCATAGGCATAATGTAACTAGCAACCATAGGCATAATGTGACTAGTAACCATAGGCATTATGTAACTAGAAACCATAGGCATTATTATTATGTAACTAGCAACTATAGACATAATGTGACTAGCAACTATAAGCATTATGTGACTAGCAACTGTAGGAATAGTGTAACTAGCAACCATAGGCATAATGTGACTAGCAACCATAGGCATAATGTAACTAGCAACTATAGGCATAATGTAACTAGCAACCATAGACATAATGTAACTAGAAACCATAAGCAGTATTATTATGTAACTAGCAACCAAAGGCATAATGTGACTAGCAACCATAGGCATAATGTAACTAGCTAGCAACCATAGGCATAATGTGACTAGCAACCATAGGCATAATGTGACTAGCAACCATAGGTATTATGTAACTAGCAACCATAGGCATAATGTAACTAGCAACCATAGGCATAATGTGACTAGCATCTATAGGCATAATGTGACAAGTAGCCATTGGCATAATGTGACTAGCAGCCATAGGAATAATGTGACTAGCTACCATAGAAATAATATGACTCACAACCATAGGTATAATGTTACTGGCAACCTTAGGCATAATGTGACTAGCAACTAAAGGTATAATGTAACTAGCAACCATCGGCGTAGCTCCAATAGGCACGGTAGGCCCGGGCCTACACATCGTTTTCAAAAATGAAAAATACAAAACATCCAAATCTGCTATAAAAACTGAAAGGTAAGGGGGTGACAGCTTATGCCTACTTGACATTCAAGTTAACACTCGAGGTTGACTAAGTTTGTTTTTTCAAAAAAGTTTAGTGCCTTTTTTTTGAAGACAGTCGAACCGTTTAACAAATCGATTCGATAATATTTTTACAGCAACCGGCAATCGCATGATTTCAATGAGCATGTGTTTAACTCGGTTTTGTTTACGAATATAAGTTGCGAAGCGGGAGTATATTTTTAATGTCATTCAACATGTATTCCCCTTACTCCGACCCTGGAGATTCCGATGGATCGTGGAATGATGACTTCAAACTCAGACCTTTATCACAGAAGTGGAAGTTGGTCAGTGATTTCAAATTTCCATCGAAGTACGTGTGGGTGACAAATGTTTAAATGGAAACAATTGGGAAATTTCGGACAAAAATAATAAAACAAATGGTAGTAAGGAATTACATTATAACCTTAATATTTTATATTTTGCATTATCCTGCTGTATGGATATATTATGTTCGTAGTTACTTTTTAGTTTAATAAACTTACACCCATTTATGTAAACAATAACGCTACACTACAGTTCTACAGTTCATTAATAATCAATCCCTCCTTTCCTTTTATCACAATGGCCTATTCACCTTTTCATCTGTCAAGAAAAATGTATAAATATATACTGCTCAGTACTATGTTTTACTGTTACTTTGCCCTTCCGTTCGTCCGTCAGATCGTCCGTTCGTTCACCCATATATCCAATTATGCATACGTCTGTACACACGTAAATGGGCTATGGTCAGGGATAGGATTTTAGGGTTTCATTTAATTGTTCAGTCTGTCATTGTTGGATAAAACCATACAACTGGATAGTGGGGTTAAAAAATATTGTGGGATTAAAAAGATAAAAATACAAGAACCCAGAATATATGTCTCGTCTCGTAAGAACGACCGTCCTAACACAATCCGTCCGTTCATCCTTCCATCGACCCATTAGTATATCCATCCAATTGTCCTTCCGCCCATCTCTCCGTTCCTGTCGTGATTTCATTCCTCCCTCCATCCCCTCTTCCATCCACCCGTACGCAAACCAATCTACCCAACAGTCCGTCTTTACTCTGTCCATTAATCTGTCAATACATGCCCGTTAATACAATATCAAAAGATTTACAGTTATTTTGTCTATATTCTTTGGTGGCATATTACTGCCGTAAGATAACCTGATAGTGTTTGCGAATTGTTTCGTGTTAACCATTTAACTTTCGCGTTAATTATCTAGCTATCTAGTTACTATTCGCAATACTTTCAGTTTGGTAAAATAGATATCATAAGACTAAAATGCCTTTAGAAGCCAGCTGCTGTTTCAACGCATCTATCTCGCTAAAAAGACGCTTCTCATCTCCATGGGCCCTTTTCTCTTCAACTTGCCATCGTAAAATGTCCCTCCCTCTCAGCAGTTCGTCGAAGTCAAATTCGTTCGATTTCCTTGTTGATTTTGCTCTTGGAGTAAGTTCTAGCAATTCCCGAGACAATAGCTCACCCTTTTCCTCTAGGTCGCGGATGGAACCCTCAACATCCACCGCGTTCTACAATCTCGCACCACCAGACGCCATTTTTCAAATTTAATATCTTATATCTTCAAATTTAATATCTTAACCGCTCGGCTGGGGGCGCGCTTAACAATGAATTAAGCGCTAAAAACAGCGCCACCTATCAGAGAATTATGGGAAATGTGTGACGTCAGAGAGCGCTTAATATATGTTTAAATACTTGAAATAGGCCTGGAAGGAATGACGAAATTCTTGCAAATTATCTTGCAAATGTTCAATCAAACGCAAATTACACTTCGTCGGATATTCAAAACGCACTGTTGGGTATCTGCGCCGATCAAGTTGTCAGTACAATCATATCTGACTGTAAACTGTCTGGTTTCTTCTCTATTATGGCTGATGAGGCAACTGACTGTTTAACAAAGGAACAACTTTCTGTTTGATTTCGTTTTGTTTCAAAGGTAGAAGAGAAGCATTTCGTTCGTGAACAGTTTTTAGGGTTTGTCACTTGCACTTGTCAATAAAAGGAGTATATTTGGCACAATGCATACTCGAATATCTGCAAGGCTCTGGCTTAGATATTTTGAACATTCGGGGCCATTGTTATGATGGCGCAGAAGCATGGTGGACAAGTGCTATTGTGTTCAAGCACTCATCCGGATTACCACTCACTAACTACACCCATTGCAAGTCGCATTGCCTAAAGCTGTCATTGGTTCATAGCTCCAAACTTCTATGCGTCAGAACCATGATGTCTACAGTGCAATGCCTTTGCGTTTGACTTTTCTGCAAAACGCCTCACAGCATTTGCAGATGAACTGGCAGAAGACGTTGTTACAAAGCAAGCGATGGAAGGCCGACAAAAGTTGAAGACCTTGTGTGAAACAAGGTGGACGAGCAGGGCAGATGCGCTTCGTACATTCAAGAATTCCTACCGCATTGTCTTCCATGCCCTTTATCAGGAAGCTGTGACCTTAGCTGACGAGTACCAGGTACATACTACATGTATTTGCATGTTGATTGCATGTGGTTGCCGATAAATATATGTATTGATCCATTGGTGCATATAGCAAAGCTTCTTAACGCAATAATTAACAATTCAACGGAACACAAATGATAAAAACGTATTTGTAACAGTTCGAAATGCATCGTGTTTTTGCCAGACTGCAGACTGATAATTTAAAAAAATGTGCTAGCTGCTTTGATATTTCGATATACATTTAATGAGATCCGTATTCAGATATACGCGGTAAACTTCTATTAGGTACTTTGCATTCTTTTACCGAATGGTTTAATCGATTCGGCCATTAACGATATCGATTGAATGTTATATTTTTGTTTTACCTATATTTACCCAACAGTGCCACGACAAGCAACCAGACAGAGAAACAGGGCGAACTATGGTGTACAGGACCCGAGTCGGTATTGGAAGGTTTCCGTCTTCTACGTTTTTGTTGACCACCTGCTTCAAGAAATGGATACTCGTATCCTGAAGAATGAAGAGCGCTTCCAGGCTCAATGGTTAATTCCGACCAAATTTGAAGGTTTCCAGCTGGCCAATATGGACAGGATCTACGAGGCCTATGAACCAGACCTACCCAAGACTCAGCAAGAGTTCAGCGATGAAGGAAGGAGATGGATTCTGCGATAGCAGGTGAATGTTGCTTTTGACACTGCTGGCGACACTCAACAAGACATCGGAGGCAGCTTATCCCTGCATATACATTATACTGCAGATACTGCTGACCATGCCTGCCACATCCGCCTCATGTTAGCGCTCCTTCAGTTCCATGAGGCGTATCGAGACATACCTTCGTTCTACAATGACCGGAGAGGCTATTCTCACTTGGCGTCCTCCATATTCATCACGATGTTGAGATAGACATAAATAAAATCATAAACACTTTTGCTTCAGTCAAATGCAGGAACTTGGATTTCATTTAAAGACCCTCGATTTATCATCGTAAATAAAACCAACTGGACACGCCTGTTTAACCATTACATATTTTCCATTTTGAAGCTTGTTTGACAAATTAGTATCAAAGTTTTGTATTTCAGTTCTGTAACTGTACATCACACGTAAGACAAAAATAAATTTTAGTAAAGTGCATTATGAAGCTATTTTTGATGACTAAAACGGCTCCAGATACACGCCAAATTGCACCATATCAGATCTATAGTTTAAAAAAACTAGCAACCATAGGTATAATGTGACAAGTAACCATGGGTATAATGTAACTAGCAACCATAGGTATAATGTAACTAGCAACCATAGGCATAATGTAACTAGCAACTATAGGCATAATGTGACAAGTAACCATAGGTATAATGTAACTAGCAACCATAGATATAATGTAACTAGCAACCATAGGTATAATGTAACTAGCAACCATAGGCATAATGTGACTAGCAACCATAGGCATAATATGACAAGTAACCATAGGCATAATGTAACTAGCAACCGTAGGCATAATGTAACTAGCAACCATAGGTATAATGTAACTAGCAACCATAGGTATAATGTAACTAGCAACCGTAGGCATAATGTAACTAGCAACCATAGGTATAATGTAACTAGCAACCATAGGCATAATGTAACTAGCAATAGGTATAATGTAACTAGCAACCATAGGTATAATGTAACTAGCAACCATAGGCATAATGTAACTAGCAACCATAGGTATAATGTAACTAGCAACCATAGGCATAATGTAACTAGCAACCATAGGTATAATGTAACTAGCAACCGTAGGCATAATGTAACTAGCAACCATAGGTATAATGTAACTAGCAACCATAGGCATAATGTGACTAGCAACCGTAGGCATAATGTAACTAGCAACCATATGTATAATGTAACTAGCAACCGTAGGCATAATGTGACTACCAACCATAGGCATAATGTAACTAGCAACCATAGGCATAATGTAACTAGCAACCATAGGCATAATGTGACTAGTAACCATAGGCATAATGTAACTAGCAACCATAGGCATAATGTAACTAGCAACCGTAGGCATAATGTGACTACCAACCATAGGCATAATGTAACTAGCAACCATAGGCATTATGTAACTAGCAACCATAGGCATAATGTAACTAGCAACCATAGGCATAATGTAACTAGCAACCATAGGCATAATGTGACTACCAACCATAGGCATAATGTAACTAGCAGCCATAGGCATAATGTAACTACCAACCATAGGCATAATGTAACTACCAACCATAAGCATAATGTAACTAGCAACCATAGGCATAATGTGACTAGCAACTATAGACATAATGTGACTAGTAACTATAGGAATAGTGTAACTAGCAACCATAGGAGCAATGTAACGTTAACATTACTGCATATAGCAATATTTGTGGAAAAGTGTTTCAAATATTAAGTATAAGTAAAACTAAGTTTCAGAAATTTGCACCATGTAGAAGTCCTATCGTTGAAGTTGTTGACTTTTTCTTTTACAGATTTAATATTGACAATATTTTTTTTCAAACTTTGTTAAAATTGGTTTAGTTTTCTTACTTTCAATGATAAACACCAACAACTGGCATTTACTCATTCAACAGAATTTGTAATCTTAAGCGAAACGTCATTAAAGTTTTAATAGCGTTACTAAAGCTTTTTGGCAATATCCTTGGTATTTTTCATTATCTGTTAACAATAGAGCTCTTAAGCAGTGATCATGTTTTTATCATTGTTACAATGAATTTTATGTGAGATACTTTTTTTTCATGTCTGGCCCTATGAAACGTGCATGAGTCCTTTTAATAACGAGATTTGGGTAAGAATATACAATTCATGAATATTAATTTGTCCACTGACATACATGTAACTAACAATTCTATCACATGACAGTACTGCAGTCCCTGGTGCGAACACTAGATTACTCGAGTATGTAGTGACTAGTGAGCACCATGTATCTAACACTTAAACCGGTATATAAATTTTACTTTGGAAGTGATGGTATCAAATCATTCATGTTTTAAAAAAAATGTTGTTTCTAAGTCTCAGCAAAATCTGCACATTTTTACAATACCTTCGAATCTTCCGGAAAGAATATATCCCATTGTTTTATGCCAGTAAATTTGAGCGCACGGATATTAATGAATTCACTCTCACATGCTCATAAAATGAAAACAATCAAGTAGATAGGGGTTTATAGCTGGTAGAAATGCACATTTTGATACTGTTGAGCTGGGTGAATTAAAAGCATTTGATTTTTATCATTATTTAGTTTCTTTTAACTTGTATTGTTAGAATAGTTTATGTTATATTGTATCATTTATGTCCATTAAATACATGAATTGAGCATGTTCATTTATACTAAAACATGGAAAAAAAAATCCACCATTCAGGGTCATTTAAAGATGCACTCTTACCCCTAAAAAAGATGTATCACAATCGATACAATTGTTTAAATACCCCAAAAAGGAAGAATAAATGTCGAAATCAATGGCTACTATGAAGGATACCGAGTTTAATTTGAAAGAAGGTTGCAGAAAACATGGTATTTCTACCTTATGAGACGATAATAGATCGCAGTAAATCTTTTAGCACTCACCAATCATTTAATATTTTTGCATATATAGCTTTTAAATATATGGTCACAATCTTGTTATCAGTAACTAATATTTTCCGTAAATGCATTATTTAGGAAGTAGTTAAAGGTTTATTACTCAATTTTTTTATTTTTTTATTTATACATGCGTTTTTATTGATTTGTCACTTTAAGGAATACTCAGGATTAAAGACAAATGTATGCTGTACACATTAACTCAAAATTTGGCATTATTCTGAATGCAGACTCTCGAATTAGAAAATAAAGGTGTATTTAGTACTTAAGAGGTGACAGTACTGGTGGAGGGGGTTTATACCGCCAAGAGAACTGCACAAGGATTGGTTGTGTACAAGTGCTGAGACATTAGGAATACATGCATCAAGGTCTGGCGCATGATTTTAATATATGAAAGGGACTCGTTCGCAGAATTGATATTGGTGACAATTTGTTTCAACTATGTTAAAAATCTTTTTAACTTTATTTTATTACCAAACACCACTGGCAAACACTCATTTAATAAACATTATTTGTAGCCCAAAATAATTCAATTTCAATTGAATTCATGCTTTTCGGCAACATAGATTGTTTTATGTCTAATATTTCAATATTTGTTTCAAACAGATCTCTTATTTGAACTTGTGTTGATATTTAACATTGTTAAAGCATTTCCTTCACATAACATGAAAATACATGGTTCGATGCCTGACAGTATGAAACATGAACGAGCCTCTTTTAAGGAACTTATTACTCAAAATATTACTTACTGACAAGACTTTAATCACAATTGTGTTTTTTTGTTTTTTATCTTTTATTGCAAAACATTGACCTTCATGCGTCATGTACATGTACACAGCACTAGGGGATCTAGGATGGGGAGGGATCTAGGAGGGGGGGTTGGGTGCTGAACATATTTAACTAATGAAGTCAGATAATTATCTTGCATGTAACGCAAATTATGTCTCTTTATCTGACTTATGAAATCAAGTTAAAAGTGGGGAAATAGTGGGGTGCCTGTCTCTGTGATAGCTCTGGTTTTCCTGGGGGTCAGGAACCTGAGACCCGTTGTGCCATGTTTAAAGGGTAAAGTGGGGATTCCTGGCATCAAATCCTGGTATCATAACCAAGGAACATCTGAAGTAGTTCTGAACCTGTATGTTGAAGAAAAACAACTGGCATATGTATAACTGTCTCAAATAATAGTTGATTTCATGTTTAACAATTATATAATACAAACATTACTGTTTAACACTTCCTGCATTTTTAACAAAATAACCAAAAATTTGTATCATGCTGCACACATGTAGTTAACTGTATGAAACCAGACTTTCAGGACATAATTACTTAACAAAATATTGTGAGCATTCATTGGACCTTTCATACAATCAATTCAATACATCTTTTGAAAAAAGCAGCACTAGCACAATGTAAATATCTTCCCTACTGTTTGTATTTATACAGAACGGGTATTGTATTCAGCGTTCTGTAAAGTGTTTAAGGTTCATAACCATCAAATTTGTTTTCATTGTTGGCTTAGCCATTTTCTTGTTTTACAGTGATTGTAGAAATTTAATATTTCTATTAATTTCAGTGGGAAGGTATTTATTGTGGGTGTTTGAAGAACTTATGGAACAGGATCCTCATGTAGTTTAAACGTCATGTCTTAACTGTTTGGATCATCATCACAGTTTTATATTGTGTGAATATAATCTAATTCTGGCTTATCAAACACCTGAAGTGCATACATGGGCTCAAATCTTACTTATCTGATACTTATTGCATTTTGGTGACACTTTTTTGTTCAATATTTAAACTTTATCTTATCAGTGAATATGGATTGTCATTTTCAAGATAATTTCTGCATTGAGACCAGGCGGAAGTAGTAAGGTATTTGCTATTATTTAGTTATAATAGTTTTACTTTTAAATTTCACCTTACTTTTTTTAATTGGTGAAAAATATAATAATTAATATGCATAACCCTATTGTTTATGCTTCTAAATTACCGACCTTATACCAATTAATGACTAAATGGAAATTTGATGTTATTTTTGTAACATGGCTAAATATGAACTGTACCAGTGATCAGATTGGTGGACACTAAATTGAAGGCTTTTTTCAGAAGTGCCAAATAGAATGAGTGTCCATTGCCATTTCTTGTTCAATGCACTTTTACGTCATTGTATATTATGTATAATGAAAAGCTACTAATTTACATTTCATATAATGGTATTCTGATTCAAATACAATCACTTGCTGTATTAATGTCATCCATGTTCAAGCAACAATGCTCAAGGCTAAGATATATAAAACATTTTTATGATATATTAATGGCTTTCAATGACAATTGCCTTTTAATAATATTCTACAAGTTAATGATCGCAACAAACTTGTATCATTGCCTGATGAAATCAAGCAGAAAATTGATGTGAAAGTCATGCTGTTGTTTTTTTAAATTTTCATATTTTTGGATATAAAGTTAGGTATATAAATGTAAGTCTCATAACATGTGGTATCATATTAATGACTGCAATACTTGCAATATGCTTTTGTCATTGACGTTTTTTGTTTCTGACTGTTAACCTCAAGATATTTCATTGGGTATACTTGAAAGCTTGACATATATGGAATGGTCGCAGCTGGCACAATACTTGATGAATGGTTGTTAGATACTGGATAGGTCTATCAAGGACTTTGGCTTTGGGCTGTAATTTACCGAAAGCTGTAAATTACCTATTTGCTTTATCTGTACACGTTTCTGTCAGATCGATACTGCAACAGCTTGAGCATATCTACCATCTCAAATGGAAATTTTCTGATTCTTTCCTTTGAAACAGTTTGACTACATGTATTTGTATTTGTTTACCTTTGTTTATGATTATGCAAAACTGAATGAAATAGTATGCTTATGATATGACATATTACTTACATAATTGCATAGATATTATGAAATAACTACTTTCTGGAGTTTTTACAGAAAAATGTGAATTTAAATTACATTCAATATATGTTCACCTACCGGAGTATATTGAAATCTAGAATTAATTATTTTCCTAGCTCAATTTGAATCAAAGGTTACTGGACTTTTATTTAATCAAATGATTGACTAAAGTCTCCTTTTTTCCAGGCTAAAATCAAGTGACGCATAGCTAGACGTAATTTATACAACACACAAAAACTGGAAATGTCGAACTATGACGATGACGAGGATGTACTTCCCTCGAGCGCAGAGATCCAGCAGATGATGTCGGAGAAAGCGAAGGAACTGTTCACTGTGTGTGATGCGGAGGAGAAGGGGTTTATCACGAAGCGAGACATGCAGCGATTACAAAGTCAGCTGCCCCTGTCGCCAGATCAACTGGAACATGTGTTTGACTCATTGGACGGGGATGGGAATGGTTTCCTGACTCTGGAGGAGTTCACCGATGGATTCGGTGCGTAAATGTGTGAACTATAACATGATAAATTCAGGTTTTATTATAAAGACACATATATTTTAGTACCTGCATTTTAAACCTCATGTTTTCCTGTTTGTGTTAAATGCAGTCTAAAACACAGTCAAATGAAGTTTTCGGTTTAAAATGATGGTAACAAATTACATTAGTTTGTTTCATATACTTAAATGTAAATATACAGTGTATAGTTTTTGAAAACTATACAAATTTTGGAAATATGATACTCAATAGCATAAAGCATAGTTTTAAAGAAGTTCAGTGGAGAGGAAAAGAGGAAAAGCTAATCCCTATTATTTACTATGTACAAAATATTCAGCAACTTTATTAGTTTTGCTATCTAAGCCTAATAATAAGGTACAATTTTCATTGCATGAATAAATATATTCATGCAGATGTTTCATTTACATATATTGAGTAGTGGAGAAATGCCTCGAGCAAATCATGATTCTAAAATACGTAGAGTCAATATTTGATAATGTTAGAGTGGAATATTAGTGAAACTTATTTATTCAGTTGGACCATACAGTGAAAGTTTATAAAAATGGACGAAGATAAGTTTTTAAAAGGTATTCATGACTTTGGTTTCATTTGCATTTAATTTTCTATAATTTGTAGGAGTAATGTATCTGGGATGTACAGTTTGACCAGAAGACCTTTTCAATCTAAATTCACAGTTTGTTAATTATAGCTTCATCTTCAGTTTTACTTTTCACTGATTGTGTTTGTATTGATGGGACAGCCTGTTACAAGCTACATGTATATGGAGGATTAAATCATGTACATGTCCTTAACTTAATTTATTACTCCGCTGAAACGTAAAGTGCTCTAAAACACTTGAGTAGCTATGGTTTCCACTGTAATGCCTGATATAAATTTATCAAACTATTGAGTTAACTTTAGTTAATATAATGCTAAGGAAATGTTATATATATATTTAATATGTAGGCTGAGCCTAAAATGTTATATATTTTTGCATTCATAGATCATTTTACCATTTAGACAAATTTTTATTCATATAATTATTCTGTTCTTCTTTAGTAATATTGGCCATTTAACTGTAGGTTTTTAATTTATTGTGTAGAATTTGATATATTTTATAGTCCAAAGCGACCTTTGCTATGATCAATGATGCAAAACATACTTTTTAAATTGTGTGAAAATAATGTAAACCATAATGTGCTCGCCAAATGGATATTGACTGATGTTGAGGGTAAATAAGCCCACCTCCCCCCTCAGGCCCTGTCATGTATACATGGGGTTTAAATCAGTTGTGTAATGCTCATGTTTAATATCTCCCAGTTCAAAGCCAAGGTGCAGGTTAGTCTGTACCCAATCAAACAGAACTCTAAAGCTGAAATAATGAACTTCATTGCTGTACATTGAATAAGTGGTTAATTTTACTTTGCATAGTTAAAATAACATGTATCTCTGACTAGATTAAGTTGTTTTAATTTGAAACTAAATTAATACACCTAAATGTAAATCACTAAACTAAGGAATTATAGGTCAATTGTCCAAATTATATGTTAACAATTCATTAAGTTCAGGAGGTATAATACCTGGCTTGTTGTTGTTTTGTTTTTTTAAGACGTTTTAGTAAAGCATCAGTCTGCCATTTTTTCTTACAAACCAAATGTTCAACATTTCAGGCGGTTTTCTGGGCATGCGGAGCAGTGACGATTGTTGTGGGGAGATGTCCTCAGGAGCAACATACTCTGAGACAGTTGACCCTGCAGAGGAGGAGCAGAACTTCCATGATGTAATGGAGCAACTTGGCGCGGCCAGTCTCATTGAGGGGTATGGGGAAGATAATATTGAGTACAACTAAATCAGAAAACCTACCATGCGTATAAAAGCAATTCATTTCACCATGGCAACTGAAACTTAAAACCTATTGTTTTAGACACACATGCTGATGTCTGTATTTTCTATATGCTGCTGAACGCTTAAGTAACAGTTACTTAAAAAAATTTGTATGTTCTGTAAAGTACTAGCGCAGAAGACTTAACTACCGTATTAAACAACAAGATTTTTTTAGTATTCAGGCCCAAAGTTATCAAAAAAATCTTAAGTGTAACACGCTTTAGGGTTTTTTTTATTAGCCAAAATATTTCCTTAAACCTGATATCATAAATATAATACGCTTTAGTGTCTTTTATTACCCCAAATATTTCCTTAAACTTAATATTATTAATATTATATCTATTAAATGTCACTAAACTCTGTAAAAAGAAGAATAAAACACAATTTATACCAAATAATAAATAATGTGTTGAGCTTGATCCTCGTATCAGGGACAGATTACTATGATCATGTCCATTGTATTTCTACAGGGACTCCACCATCAAGCATCTGTGGTGCCGACTGCGGAAGGATGACTCTGATATTGCCTCTACATTTGAAGACTTTTTGTTCCGAATATCAAGTGAGCTTAAAAAGTCCAAGTGCGAATTTAACAGCTTGGAGGAAGCTTTGAGAAGGTATGGCTTTAAAATTATCAAAATGTTTTAAATTTAGGTCTTAATTAACAAAAAAATATATTAATCAATTATCATCTTCGAGTAACAACAGTACAATAGAAAAAGTTGATGAATATATGTTTTCATCTTAATATGATTTGTATCTTAAGCATTAAAAATATTCATAACTTTCACACTTCATCGCATTTATTGATAATTGTACATCTGACTCATTTGATGGATATGTATTACCATTGTATGTATTATAAAACATATTCTGGGCCAGATTAAACTAAAACTTGACTTGTGTAAGTCTCAAGATGCACAAATCAAGAAGGGGAGATACTGCAATAGACATGTCATACTCATTTTGTGATAACTTCCCTTGGCTTGATAAATATTGCAATCAATTTTATGACAAAAAACAGTTCAATAGTATCATTAATCACCATGGTTTTCCTTACTTGCTTTTATGGGGAAATAAGGACAAAATGTAAAATATAAAATTTAAATCATGTGAAATCAAATGAATGAAATGTAATTAACTTTTCTTTTATAGACAGAAAATATATAAAATATGTGTGGTGTATATCTATTAAATTGTAATAAGTGGCAAGTTTAGGGGAACAAGGGCAAGACTTAAAATATATTATTATTAAAATGGATGGTTGTACTGAAGTGAACTTCAAATGTTAGCTTGATTTAAAGATGTTATGTTAAACATGTCAGCATTTTTTGGTGGGCTGAGAACAAACAATTCTTATCTGTTAAGCCTTGCAGTTCGGAAACTGCACCATCTATAGCCTTTACAAAAGTGCAAAAAGAGTAGTGTGTCATGCCTTTCCATTGACATGATTTGGCAATATATTTAAGGGCAAGAGTGATAAATTTCTCCTATCTTTAAATGATGTTTGATGTGAATTCTCAGTCATTTGTCAATTCTTTGTTTAAACAAGCGTCATGTTTGAAGTGATAGGTTTAAGGCTGTGAACTATAATTCAAACTTAACAAAAACCTCAAGGCTGCTTATATGGAAACTTGTATGTCCAGCATCAAATTTATTGTGTGGATTACAACTTAAAGTTGCTTAGTGTGACGTTACATAAAAAAATCTTCAAGACTGCCGCAACTTGGATTATTTGTATTGTATGGTTCATTTTCTGTTTTGATATGAAATGATGAAGGAGTAAAAGAGGGAATTCAATAATTGATTCAAAATGTGATATAATGACATATATAAATTAGAATATTATCATGAAGTTGAAAGTAGAGGTCAGAGATTAAATTCACACTTTATGTTTATGAATTTGTTATGAAATCCATTAGTGCATTATATAATAAGGTGTTTTTTTAATGTCATGTATGATCTATGTCTTTTTGTATGCAACATTTGGATTGTATTAAAGTTCACTTTGAAGACGTCTTTTGTGTTTTATCTTTTGAGCTGTAGACAGGAAAAAAAGCAAACAATTCTTATGGGTAGGGTAGTATAACTCCATGGAGACAAAAGTATGCTTCAAATTAATTACATGTACATTTAGTGTTATTTATATAAAGTGTGTTTTCAATGAATAATGTATGTCATATGCTGCCTTGAACTTGTTTCTGTCTGGTCTGTTATTCCAAGGCATTGTAATAACCTTGGTGTTGTTTTCCTTATTCTTGCAGGGCTAAAATCAGCATCCAGAAAAATCTTGACTATTACTCAAAAACCATTTCAGAAATTCAAATAAAACTTGTTACACATGTAGCCAATATGCCGTAACTGTGGCAGTAATTGCTGTCTATTTATGCTCTTTTTTCATGGTGAAAAAAAGCAGACAAGCATTGGCATTTACACCACTGCACTCTTGTTGAAGTTTAACTTTTAAACAAGCTCTCATAAAGGTTTTTCTTATTTGAGGCAGTTCTTTTTGAAAAGCCTTATCATATCCACTTCAGACTTGTTCTACGCCATAATGTACATTGTTTCTAATGACTTGCAGTAAGACGTCAGCCCACGACGAGGAAGTCCGCAAGCTGTACGAGGAAATGGAAACACAGATCAGGAACGAGAAGCAGAAAATACTGAATGAGGTATGAATATGCATTATGTGAGTAGAGTGTCATGCCTTAAGTTGTTAAGTGCAAAAATATATTGCTTAGCATTCACTTGTTATTTTTTTGTTTATGATAAAAATATTTTACAGCTAAAAAACATGCATGTAACTACATAGGCAGTTCTGTCTTGTACATAGTGTTTACATGTGTATTGTACCTTTTTTCATTCGGAAAATGCCATGTTACAGGAGCGTGCAAAGGAGCGATCACTGCGAGAGGCCATGGAACAGGAGCTAACAGAGAAAGACAGACACCTACAGGAGCTTCTCACCCAGCACACTGAGGTAGGGACAGCAACAAAATGATACTGGGTCTTATCTTTCATATAATGGTACAAAAAATTGATATGTTTGTAATTTTCTTGTCTTTAAGATCTGTTTATTTGAACCTTATTTTGTTGTAATTTAAAATGTCTCCTGTGATACAGCTGTAAAGTTTAATAGTATTGAAACATAAAAGGTCTGAATTTCAACACACTATTTATTACACTTTTGACCTAGAAAATTCTAGTCTACCTAGATAAACATGTTCTATATTTCAGATGGAGGAAAAGCTTGGCTTTCTGAATACAGTGGAGGCTGAGACCAAAATCGAAAAGGAAAAACTAGCAAAGGTACATTGATAATGTGTTTAAAACATACTATTTAATAGTACAATAATCAGGAACAAAAATCTCATTACTTTTATGGAAAATGCTGTAGTCCTCTGGTTCTCCTAGATTCAGATGAATGTAACTTTAATAGAATCTCAAAGTGTTAAATTACCTCCCTTGAGACCTTTATTGCTGTATTCATTCAATGGCTACTCTCCAGGAAAAGGAGGAGCTTGAGGAGTCATTTCACCGGAGCCAGAACAGCCTCACGGAGTGTCAGGCATATATCAACCAGCTACGACAACAGCAGAAGGATGACAAACGTGAAAGAGCAAAGTATGATTACAATGTTACATATCATTATGCGTAGGCTGGAAAATTTATTGAATGCACACATAATGTTTCTGTCCATTCCCTAGATAGCATTATACTTGGTCCTTTACATATTTTAAATGTGATTAAAAGAAATATATCCCTCAACTTATGAGGGTTGTTCCAAATATTTGTGACAAAAGATGTATCTTAATTTCTTGGTGTCATATTGTAATAAAACTTCACAAAATACTCAATTGTTGCATTTGGAAATATTTGTGATGCCTTTTTAAGTTTATGTTCCTATTTTATTTCATTTATGAACAGGGTAATGAAAGCAGGTCATGTTGACCGGCGCATTGTTTGAAAATGTGGTTCTTTAACTTCAAAGTGTGGTAAATATTTAAACAAATGATTTGATGGATGTTAACAGTAATATTTTGGGCGTAATTAGACAAGTAAAAAAAAAACATATAAGAAATGATTTTTTGTATGATGATATTATTGGAGCAAGCTTATCCTGAAAATACAAAAAAAAATGATGTTATCAGACGAAGGGCCACGCAAAGAAACTTAATTGGGATTTTAATTGAGCATGTTATTTTTAATGTAGTGCGAGCTTTAAAAGTACTTTCTACAAGAACATATGCATATTACATGTATTTGTTCCAAGTGTTTCAAATGTTTTTCTATTAAAATCATTTAAAACACTTAACACCAATGTCAGGAAGATCTGAGAGTATGGTAGCAGTTAAAATCATAATTGAAGAACATCAGAGTTTCGCTGTTATATAGAGTGCAAAACACTGGTCAGAGAAAATCTGTTCATTTACACACAATTTACGAAACACAATTCACTTTATAAAAAGGAAACAATAAAAAATCAGCATTTTTATAAGAAACACAAGGGACACTACACCAATGTTGGTTCTTAAATAAATCACATATGGGGAATTATTTGTATGGTTATCTGTTTTGTTTTACGAATTTATTTGGATCTCATAAAATTTCAGGGATGCGCTGAAACTTACAGAAGGCATTGCGTTGGAACGTGAGACACTTGTCAGCCAGCTTGAAAAACTCAAGTAAATATTGAATCTGTTTTTGTCCGAATAATTCTAAATTCTGAGAATTGTGTTTTAAGTGTAATCCTGTTATAAAATGTATTTTAACAGTAAAAGATTGAACTATTTAATAATTTATGCTTGAAACGATATGTTTGACTTTTGTACTGTTTTTTAGATGAAGTGCATACTTCAATGCTTTTTTAATGCTTTTGTTTTCCAACCATTTTAGGGATAGGGTCAGCGGCCATTCTGTTTGGGAATAATGTGTCATTTTGTCTTAAATTAGCCAAGAAATAAACAAAAAAGCTTTAAAAAAAAGAAGATAGTAGATGGCTATTAATTTTGTTTCTTTAAGAATACGCCAATACTAAAACAGGGAAATGTATATATTTCAGCATCGGGAATGGGGCTAAATATTTGGTCATAATTCAGTGGCGTAGCATCCTAAAGGCTTGGCCACGGCCTACACTTTTTGTGTTGCCTGACTAGGCAACATGTAGGGGTTACTTTTGTCAGCAGCGGTCGTGTCCTGTTTCCACTTGCCCGGTGCATATCTCGTAAACTATTAGTGGTATCAACTTGAAATTTCATATGTAGATAGATTTCGTTGAGGGCAAGTGCAGTGCACATGAACTGTTACTCTTGCTGCAATATTTTTAGAGTTATTGCCCTTTGTTAATTTTCATGCTTGCCCTCGAACCAACATGAAAATCGGCCTACACATGAACATTTTGGTCAGAAATAACAACACTGTAATAAATGAACAGGTATCCTGAAAAATTGAACATGTCTTATGAAAAAGAAACTATAAATCAACAAGCGGTCATTCACTACATGTATTTCAGGACGTTAAATCGTCGTCTACAGGATGAAAAAGATGAAGCTGTTCTAAGGCGGGTAAAACATTAATTTTCTGCTTCCTTTGGCTTACACACATGTAGATCTACAGTCACAAACACCATTGCTATGTACTTGTGCTATGTACTCAAGAATTATTGCACTTTATTGTTAACTTCTCTTTTTTACCTAGTAATTAATTATATTAGATATTGAATATTAGTTCAATTGCGTACAGATTTAATAATATACATGTGGTTTTCTTACTTCTCTATATGTTGATCAACGCATTAATGTTTTGAACTCTGATGAAATATGTGTTATTGCCTCAGGGAACATCCTATCAAAGCACAGCATCTGAGCTAGAGGTAGAATATGAAGGTTCCCCCTCCTCCATCCCGCTAACATGTTTGAGATGTTCAGTTGTTAAACCAAGATAATTCATAACCTATGTTCTGTTGACACCAAATTCAGATACTAACTTGGTTGAAAATCCCATCCTAACTGTGAGATCATTGTTCAGTTGTTAATCCATTGACTGTTCCTTTTGGTGTTAAGTAAGTTTGTAATAAGAGAATAATTTACTTAAGCCCACTTATGAAGACACATGTAAGCTGAGATATATGAATCATAATTGAACTGTTTTTCATGGGTAGAAACATGATTTGATGACGTTTTGATAGGCCACAAAAAAGTTATGTTTGTAGGACTCAAACATTAATTATGTTCTGTGAGAGGCAGTTTCCTAGACCACTAGACCACCTCACCCTTGTTTAGTTCACACCACATTGTAGATAGCATTGTTTTGAAAGAGTTTTGAACATTTTTAGATACCATGCTTATTGAATCCTTGAAATCTTGCTTATATTAAGATGCATTTTAGATCAATATTTTAGATCCTTAGTTTTCAGGATGTGTGTATGTTTTTTTTATTTTTGCGCTTTACAAATATTTAATTAAATACAGTCACTACATACACTTGCATTAACTACTGTGAAATCATCAATGTTCGTGGGACATTAACGTTCGTGGTTTTGGTGGGTTGAGTGATCAACGAATACAAGATCCCTTTACAGACCCTTTATTCACTTTTTCTTTTTAAATGTTATGTTCATACTCAGTAACATGTAATGTACTGTATATTCTTTACAGAGATCGCAGTATACAGCAGTATACAGCATAAATACCGAACTCATTGTGTATATTACTATTATTTTTTTGTTAATATATTATGTGAATATATTATATCTTCCTTTAACAAATAATTACCCAAATCAATTCATTGTGTTTTTTAAAGAACCAAATGATAGAAACACGTGCTTAAAAACGTTTGCTACTTATGAAAATTTCCAGGTTAACAAGATGTGCATGTTTTGAGTGTCGGTACTCGATTTTTTTTTAATGAAATATTTAATCGATTACATTGATTGTTTAATCAAATATACGCACATTCTCGGTGTTTTCACAGTTTGCACATTCTTAATTGGAATTCAATGGCTTCCCCTATCTATATCTTTAATAAGGTGGCATCTTCTTTTATGACCTTATTTCCAATTAAATCGAAAATTGACATGGGTATATGCAGTAATTGGCATGGCGTATCACTATAGCGAGTGTCATAAACTGTTTGACGTAGAAGAGGGAAATCACGTGCCGAGCGCTTAGAGATTCTGCAGACGATTTAGGACGATCACAGTTTCAGATATTTTTTTCACAAATGAATAATCAGGAAATCAAGTACCCATGAAAATGTAAATTTTCGGAAAACCACGAAATTTCATGCCAACGAATATAAATGATTTCACAGTATCAGTTTTAGCTAGTTCTATCTTAAAATGCATGCATGAGCTTCTATAGTTTAACATACCAAGATATCTAATTAAGTATTTTCAATTTGACTTTTTAAAACTAGATTATAATTATCAAACTTGTTTAAACACTTTTCAATGTGTAAAGATGAAAAAAGAAAAAACAGTTAGCTGATTTATAAAATGACAGCATTGTGAACGTTGCATTCACATCTAAAAAATCTCATTTATCACAAAATAAGATTAAAAAAATGAAGTAAAGAAAATAGAATTAACTTAATTTAAAGTATTTACCGGTAAGTATTATTTGTATCTCCCTTTTAGCAGGCAGAAGAGTCCATGTCACAGGGGGACAACTCTGTCAGTCGACGGGGGGAACTGGAGAGACAGGGATCCTCACTCGGAAAATATTTCAATACAAAAAGGTAGAACTGAAGAACCAGCTTAATGAAATACATGTTATATAGAGCTGAAAAATATGGCTGAATTTGTTTACAACATTATATTTTGCGGAACAAAAAAAGGGAAATTAAGGTCTAAAAGCTTATTCTGCATGTATTATTTTGATTACCATAATCTGTCAACAACAAGTTATATTTGTGGTACTACTTACCATCATGCATTTATCTTTTCATGTAATGTAGCATTTTCCCCAAGATACATATCTTTTAGTGTACTATTAACAGAGTTCCAACGACTGGCGGTGCAGAGTCGATCCAAGAGAATCTGACGGGGGAGATGAACGGCAGCCAATTTTATGAGGTGGAGTGTGATGACGACGTTTACACAGAAGACCAGACACCTTCCTTCATACACCATAACTCCCAGCATGCATATCATCATGGCAACCACCCTCTCCACAGCTCTCCAATCATCAGGCAGCATGGCGACAACCGAACCATTGCAGACCTTGAAGAAGACGGTCAGGTGGCAGAACTCGGGCAAACGGCAGAATTCGGGCAGACGGCTGGCAGACTACAAAGAGGCAAGCAGGATGACACACACGACAGGTGGGTTTGATTTGCGCTGATGTTCAGCTGTATTAACAGATTCAGAGGTTTAGAACTGTACTTACGATTATAGTTATAACAGTAAAGAAAATTTGTTTCTGAAGTGAAATTAAATCGAGTGTGCTGTGTAAAGTTTTATAGTTAGAATTCATTATAATCCATGTGTAATAATACCACTTTGCTCTTAATAACATGTATACAACCATTAATACTTTTAATGTACTTGTACAATACTCTAGGGTCTACTGAAGGTACTTTTCTTTTTTATAGATGTTGACATGCTTTTTGCCCTTTTGTATTGTGTATTGAGTGTGATGTCCTACCATATATACTTCAAATCGTTAAAAAAAAATTTTTTTATCTAGAGTGGTTTAACAAAAATACATATTTTTGTTATTAAAATAGTATCTACTGTAGTAATCAATGCATGTTTCTTGTAACATAACACAATACTAGACATGATACTAACCTTAGAATATGTTAACTTTTTATATCATGAATTTTAAAGTTTAAATTCCAAATAGAAGGTTTAGCATATAGTATGACAATTTTCTGTAATTATTATTTCCTCACCATTTTCCTTTGTGCTGAATTCTATTTTCTGCCTTGGCAACCAGTGACCTAGATACACAACAGAGCATTCCAAAGCGCACCCAAAGTCCAAAGCCTACCCAAAGCCCAAAACTGAAGCATTTAAGCCCAGAGGAGAGAATAAGGGCAGTGAGCCCGCACTTTGATCAGATCGCGTACACCACTACAGCAGTGACTAACTTTGCACGCATTAAAGACAGGTGTCAAGCATAAATAGGGATCTGGATTATGGGAATAGGGGTTTTATTATTATGCATTCGGAATATGATATTTTTGGTTATATTTGGCAATGGAGGTCTTGCACAAAGTTTTAAGTATTTTATTTTAGTTTGTTCTGCTGAAATTATTAAGTTTGCGCATTTATTAGTTTGTGAAAAAAAACAATTGTTTCTTTAAAGCCATATTATTCACCTTGAGGCCAGATATTCCGTAAATGTTGTTACAGTACAGTGGGAAGACTTTGGAAATGATACAAAATGTAAGAGACAGTCACATAATAATAAGGATAGTACTGACATGTAACAGAAATACATACCGGTAGTTATCCTAGGATACCTGGACTCGCTTTACTTAGCAGCAGTTTTAGGATGATGGTTTAGATTATTATTGTGGAATTATTGACGGCATTGAATTTCATTTCAATAAGATTATATCTTTGCTATTGTCAAGAAGCTCAAACTAAGACTTCCAGTTTTCAGATCAGAGACAGAGCTTTCAAAAATAAAAAATGATAAAAATCAATGTATTTATTAGGAAACAATGCACCTTTTTATGAAATGACTAAATAAATTATAAAGATAAAAGAAGCGCTAATACAGTTTATACAAATATTTCTATATGTTGTAAGTGTGTAGATTTAGTAAGCATGAACATTATTCTATCTTCACTTTATTTATCAGCATGAAATTTTGTATATATTCTTTCAAACATTTTAAAATTTTGTTTTACCATCAAATTTACAATTTTGTTTTAATTAAATTTAATCTGTATAAGATTTTTAATTTGTCCAAATATTTCAAGTATAAACCATGCTGCCTCATATATTATTGTTCCTACTATTTGTGCTTTTGTAAGGATCTAACAAGCCTAGACAAAATGTGTACTTTGGCTGCCATGCGGCGAAAATACTGGGACGGAACACATTTTCATTTCTGTACTTAAGTTTTTTATTTCTACATTCATCAAATTTTACAAATGCCTATTGAATGTAACTTAAATATGACTTAAATACAGACAAAAGTACTTCCTTTGGCAAACTGAAATCTACAGGTGCACTTTTTACAATATAAGGATTAGATATTGGGAAATAAAAAAAATGACTTTATTGAAGCAAAAATGCACACGTTTTCTCAAGGCTGATAAGTTATATAAAGTTTTATGGCATTTAAAACCTAATTACTGATTAACCATTTAAAAAAGCTGATCTTAAAATGTTTTGCTTTAATAATGCTTATAACATAAGTTTTATGAATATTTAAAGTTGAGCTCTAGGCAGATTTATTTATTTTAATTGTATTGTAATTAAATTAAGCTTGTATTATAGTGAAGGAAGCTTGTACAGTCCAGACAGTCCCCGCACCCAGCCAGTCGGGGCTGATGAGGTTGGGGCTGATGAGATGAGTGATTCAGGCATACAGGTAACATGTTCAATTTTTGCTTCTTGTTTCCTTTTTATCCAGAGGTGTAAAAATGATGGTGACATAACATGTTTAGTCCAAATATCCCTTGTTTCTTTGTTCTAATGAATGATCTCTGTCGTGTCTAATTTCAATGCAGAGCAAATTATATGCTGATGATATTTAAGCATGATAATAATAGAATCATTGAATTTTGGTTGTCTTTCCTTGGATAGGCTCATTATACCCCCAGATAAATATATCTGGAGGCCATGTAGGAGTTGCATTCGTTGCTTTGAGTCCTGTTGCATCCCAAAAATATTGTGTCTTATGTTATGTAGTTCCAAAAATATTGCACCTACCCAAAAGACACTCATATGTATGTTTGTCTGCATTAGATGATATTCACCTGTCATTACTTTCATATTTCACTTGGTCTTACAAGAGTGATGGATGTGTTGCATGTAGCATAAAAAGTATTGCACCTGCATACCTCAACTTGTGTCTTAAAAATCTTTTGCCCATGTAATGCTTAGAGTATTGCACCTGTGAATCTTAAACTAGGTCTGAAAAAAATTGTGCCACTTAAGCACTAAAAGTATTGTACCTGCGTACCTACCATTTCTCTCACATTTTACTCGTTAACTCCACATCTCCAAATATTACCATTCCTGTGTCCAGGTGACATCTTTGGGTATGCTTTTTGAATAGGATAGCTCTAGATCACTCTGTGTGTCCGCCAATTAACTTTACATGCAATGGAAACACTCAAGAGTTATGCCATACCTCAAGATAAACCGAAAATGTTTATGTACATACCCCAGTACCAAGAGTCACTATATTTAGCCATTGAGGCCTGCTGGCCTACTATACATCTTTTTAACAGGCTTTCATTTTTGTGCTCTTTCTAACAGTCAACAATGGAGCCAGCGGCTTTACAGCGAATCTTTAAGGTCGTGTTTGTGGGCGATTCAGGGGTCGGAAAGTCCAGCTTTATCCACAGATTCTGCACGGGGAATTTCCGTCCCTCGTTTGCAGCTACTATCGGGGTGGACTTCCAGATCAGGTCGATGAATATTGATTGTCAGGTTATTGTGCTGCAGCTTTGGGATACCGCTGGGCAGGAAAGGTCAGCTCAAGTTAACAAATATTATAGATCTTCACTGATATAGAGTTCGACTTCTTACCTTACATAAATATTAATATAAAGCTTCATTTCATGTTGTCTATGATGAATACTAAGCTGGGATTTTGTTGAGCTTGACCTTTATAAAGGTCATCAAAGTAGAGCTTGAATCATATCTAGCGTGACTAAAATAGAGCTCGACTTATATCTAGCTTGACTATAGAAGAGCAAGACTTCTATCTAGCTTGAATAGTAGAGCCTGACTCATGTATGGGTTGATTAGTAGTGCTTGATCTATATATGGGTTGATCTTAATAGAGTTTGACTTATTTGACTTATTTATGGGTTGACTAAAGTAGAGCCTGACTTAGGTAAGGGTTGACTATAGTAGAGTTTGACCTATATATGGGTTGACTGTAGTAGAGCATGGGTTGACTATAGTAGAGCTTGACCAATATATGGGTTGACTATAGTAGAGCTTGACCCATATATGGGTTGACTATAGTAGAGCTTGACCCATATATGGGTTGACTATAGTAAAGCTTGACCCATATATGGGTTGACTATAGTAGAGCTTGACCCATATATGGGTTGACTATAGTAAAGCTTGACCCATATATGGGTTGACTATAGTACAGCTTGACCCATATATGGGTTGACTATAGTAGAACTTGACCCATATATGGGTTGACTATAGTAAAGCTTGACCCATATATGGGTTGACTATAGTAAAGCTTGACCCATATATGGGTTGACTGTAGTAGAGCCTGACCGATATATGGGTTGACTATAGTAAAGCTTGACCCATATATGAGTTGACTATAGTAAATCTTGATCCATATATGGGTTGACTATAGTAAAGCTTGACCCATATATGGGTTGACTATAGTAAAGCTTGACCCATATATGGTTTGACTATAGTAAAACTTGACCCATATATGGGTTGACTATAGTAAAGCTTGACCCATATATGGGTTGACTATAGTAAAGCTTGACCCATATATGGTTTGACTATAGTAAAGCTTGACCCATATATGGGTTGACTATAATAAAGCTTGACACATGTATGGGTTGACTATAGTAAAGCTTGACCCATATATGGGTTGATTATGGTAAAGCTTGACCCATATATGGGTTGACTATAATAAAGCTTGACCCATATATGGGTTGACTATAGTAAAGCTTGACCCATATATGGGTTGACTGTAGTAGAGCCTGACCCATATATAGGTTGACTATAGTAAAGCTTGACCCATATATGAGTTGACTATAGTAAAGCTTGACCCATATATGGGTTGACTATAGTAAAGCTTGACCCATATATGGTTTGACTATAGTAAAACTTGACCCATATATGGGTTGACTATAGTAAAGCTGAACCCATATATGAGTTGACTATAGTAAAGCTTGACCCATATATGGTTTGACTATAGTAAAACTTGACCCATATATGGGTTGACTATAGTAAAGCTTGACCCATATATGGGTTGACTATAATAAAGCTTGACCCATATATGTGTTGACTATAGTAAAGCTTGATCCATATATGGGTTGACTATAGTAAAGCTTGACCCATATATGGGTTGACTATAATAAAGCTTGACCCATATATGGGTTGACTATAGTAAAGCTTGACCCATATATGGGTTGCATACTTATGAATTCAAGAATAAAAAGCTGCATTTAAGTATGTTTGTTTGCAATATCTTCTATATAAATGTAAAATGTAAAAACCATTTGATATTCTGGAGTGATAATGAGTACTAATCATCGACAAGTTCTAATATTGTTACATTTTTTCTGCGTCAATATGCCATTTAAATCTGATTTCAGATTCCGCAGTATAACAAAGCAGTACTTTAGGAAGGCAGATGGAGTGGTCATTATGTACGACAGCACATCAGAGACAACATTTACCAACGTCCGAAACTGGATGGACAGTGTCAAGGTCAGAAACAGTCATCATCATGTTTAAGATCCTATGTAGGTTTTAGCTTGACTTTTGGAAGAATACTTACACCTTAGTGTCAGTGTCATACCTTGGTTTAAGTTTTGCATGTAATCACATTTAAGTCAAATCCAGCAAATGCTGTGTGTATTGTGTTGGAACTTAACACAAATGTTCCCAACCATCCAATCTACCTAATTCATCAAGTTACATAAACTCTATCTTGAATGTTATGCAAATAATGGACCTTGATTATCCAAATTATAAATTCCACTCAGGAAATATGAATCTATAAACTTTAATGTTTTTCTGAATTAAGAAATAAACCAATATACACCAGTAGTGAATTTCCTGGATTTTTAGGAAGGAGCCAGTGAGGATGCAGTTCTTCTGTTGCTAGGCAATAAAAGTGATCTGTCAGAGGATGACGACAAGAAGGCCATCAAGATGAAGGATGGGTCCCACCTTGCTGATGTAAAGGGCTTTCACTTTAGCCTTTATTATTGTGTTACATGAATAATAGGTGCTCGTTGTGTAACTGAATACTTCGACAAACAAAATATTTTCACCATAGAAATTATTGCAACGTACTAATAAAACAATGTAGAATCAAAAGTTTATTTCATAGAATCAGATGATTTTATGATGAAGATGCAATTAATTCCCGTATATTTTATGCAAATAACACATATTGTATTATTTTCAAGTGTTCTAGTTTAATAACAGTCTATAAATTACAGATCTACATTGTATAACATGTTTGTGTGTTTCAGGAGTTTGGTACACTGTTCTATGAAACCAGTGCTCTAAATGGAGAAAATGTGAAGGAATCAATGGAGGCCATGGCTAGGTTAGTGTTTTTAGAATTTTTTTGTAGTTTAATATGAAAACTACATGCCCTCAGAAGAGAATAAATATCTTATAATTCAATTGACAAGTATGACTTAGTTCAAAATGTGATGTATTGAAACCAAAAATGTGTAAAACAAAAGTGGGAAATCTATTGAGTTGATACATATAAGTCACTATTGTATGAACATGTAAAACCTTTTTATCACTTGATTAACATTTACTATATTATTTCAATATATGCTATTTATTGCCTGATAAGCTTGACAATATGGAACAAAACAGTTACTACACCCAACCCATGTGATTGAGTCCATGTTCATAGCTAGCTTTACTCTGTTCTGTCCAGGTTGCTGAAGGACAAAGAGGACAAACAGATAGAGAAATCCTTCAAGCTGGATGACACTCCTGCCAAGACTAAGTGCTGCAGCTTCTAGAGACACGCTGACCTCTACGAAGTTATTCATCTGCAAGTTTGACTCACTACTGGACTAAAGCTACTGACCACAAGACTGGTTGACATTTCTGCAAATTCTAGTTCAACAGTGGCTGTCCACCTGCCAGGTCACCCTTTTATTCCTTGATCCCCAAACACAGACCTAAATCATTCACTGCTGCTGCAACACCTAAGTTGAGCCTATCCATGGATTTACTCTGTTGAAACTTCTAGTCCCTGAACCTCTAAATACATAGACTTCAAAGCTGGACAATACCTGTCTGTCGTTGCAACATGCAGTGGCCCATTTCAGGACTGATCAAAATTCCAACTGCTTAGGAATGCATGTTGCTGCAGTTTAAGCCCTCTCCCCAAGCTTTTACAATTTTTAGCCTTACCCTCACTTTTAACCTTGATGAACCCAGCACAACCAGCTGCTGCAACCACTCCTCATCTCCACCTCATACTGAACTTATGGCTGCTGTTTAGTTCACAATTTTATTTTAGACTTCATAATGATTGTGTTGCTGCTGTTTTTAATCCTTCATGTAGTTAACTTGAGTGACTTTGAGGGTCCCTATAAGCTTTACAGTGCTCCTATGCATGTAACTGTTTACTTTAAGTTTGGTTAATGCCTGTCTATTAAACTGATGTATTAGGTTTACTTAATGTGTCCTCAAGATGGCACAAATATTACTGGGTATGAGACTGTGCCGTTAGATAGTTGATTGTATATCAAACATTGTGTCCATAGTGTTTATAATATGCAGTTTGTTTTTCAAAGAAAAAGACCAGAGATCACTAGCCTTGACTTCAAAAACCTTTTATATTCTAATGGAACTTTTGTTGAAAGAGACAATATGTACATGTACAGTGAGCCCATACCTCCGGCTTTAATGATCAATCAGGTTTGCCCCTTTTTCAACTGAAATATAACAGACCAGAGTTGGCATTTGCATTGTGGCGCTCTTGTTTTCAGTTTGGTCTGCCTATTTATATCCATGTTCCTAGCTCAGTGACACTATTTATGATCAGGGGCCATATTATTAAAGCAACTGAGTGAAATTTTCAACGGAATAGTGTTTACGCCAGAAATATGAAAATGAGCAAGAAAAAGGTCCAAATAATTCATGAACTGAATAAAATTGTAAAAGGGTATTTAATTTTTTGTTGTTAAAAATTCGGAATGTTCCTTTTGTTGAAAATTGTGACATGAAAGCTTTTTTGAATACGACCCCTGATCTCTATTTATACGTCTGGCTGTGTATTACATATAAGTTTGACAAAGTCTGATGCCTTTGTAATCTTATTTGTGGTTAGTTTCGTCTTTCTTAATTGCTGATTTAATAATTTGTAATACATTGAATAAAAAAGGACCAATACATGTGCTGAGCTTTTTCATGACATTTTGTTAATCGCTATCACAGTTTCTGGTTGCTAGGATTGTCCCTCTTGTTGCCATGGTATTAATGTTGATGTATTTATTTTAAATTGAAAACTAAGGTTTGACAAGATTGTGTTGATGTGCAATATATATTATAACTATGATTTGTAGCTGTTACATGTTGAAACTGCATATTTCGTTCATTATGTGAACCCTTATTTCTGTTGTCTGTTTAGTTTGAATGGCTTTTTATCAACTTAAATGATATGTTTTATTTCTGTCCTTGTTGTATGAGTACATGTTTATTTCAAATTGAATGTAATGACGTGAACAGACTGACTGACAACAGTGTTTTATGTAAAAAAAATCAGTAGTCTCCATTTTTCATTTGGCTTAAACTTAAGTGAGCATATATATATATTTACATTTTAAAAATATGCCTTTTAGTTTTATTGGAACTGTGTCCTGCCTTTATGAAGATTCTGCATTTATGAAATAATGCTAAACATGACATTCCAAAAAGACACTTTGTCCTTTAATTTATCAACCTTTGGGACTCGATGTTTACACAATACATGTTTATATTTATATATATATTTACCTGGATGTAAGTTTTAGGAAAACAACAAATCACTTGAGACCTCAGTTAGATTTTATGAAAAGATTTTATGCCATGTAGCCATTGTATTTTTGTATATTGTTGTATATGGTTGCTGTGCAAATATTTTTCAACATTGAATGTTTTAAAACATACAAAATCTGTGCTTATAAGGTTTGTGCTCCTTGTTACTATGGTGATGGAATCTGATCTCATCTTATGATTTGTTGAATAAAATCCATTATTTTTTGTGCTGAATTTATTTATTGTTACAAATAAAGTTTTTAAAAATGTGAAGTTGACTTTATATAGAACATTAATGGACATGAGGCAAGGCTGCCAAGAATAGAATATGTATTTAAAATATTGTAGTTTTTATTACATAGAGAATATATTGATATGAGGTCAATCTGCCATGAAGGGCATATGTATTTCACAATGTGTATTGTTCATAAATTGACATGAGACCTGGCTGCCATAAACAGAATACAGTTTAAACTCGTTGGCTCAATATCGCATGGCTCTATATCTTTGTTGGCTGAACCAATTTAGAAGGACCGATTTTTTTTCTTTTTTATGTTCATATAAAAATTTGATCCCATGGCTCGATTTCTAGAGGGTCGATATTTCTCCATGCTCGATGTCATTTTTGCAATCCCTCCTAAGAAATTCAAACTTTGTTTTGTTTGCTTGGCTGGATGTCATTTTCGCAGGCTCAGGAAAGAAGGGGAGAGTAAAATTACCATTACTCCAACTTGTTTTTAAGTAAAATGAACATATATATAGTATTTTTATTTCACTCAATCACTCCAGTTTTGTTAAACCAAAATCTGAAGAACAAGAATATAAATTGATGTTACCCTATTGAATGATGATCTGCACATGGAAATGAATATCCATCTTGGAAGTGCCCTATTTGATCCTGAAAGTGTTGTCAACTTATTTATCCTGGTAATTAGAAATGTGTCTAAACTGTAAAAAAATGTAAATTCTGCATACAATTGATATAAATATACCATTCACTAAATCATGCTATTGCTTTCCTTGTGACCTTGACCTTTTATGACCTTTAAGTGTGACCTTTAGATACCTGGTTATGGTGAATATTTGTGCAAATCATTGTGAATTTTCCCCAAGCACTTAGCACAAAGTTTGTTCAAACGACCAGGATTTCTGAGGCTTGACCTCTTAGTGTATCCTTGACCATTCAGCATGAGGCACATTATCTCAAAGTAGAGAACAAATGTGCTAACAAATTCAAAATCCCCAATGTATAAACACAATATGGTACATACTGTGTAACAGCAATAGCAAAATGATTGTGATGCCCATGCCAGACAAAGTGTGACCTCTAAGAGTCACAGCAACATAAAGGGGAGAAGACAAAGAACACCATTGAATTCTTTATTATGATAAGTTTTTAAAGTGAATAACCTTACACAAAGTATCTACCGATGTAAATACATGTATGAAGCGATGGAACTTTTTCGGTAAATGGCATAAACACATTTGCTACAATAAATGGTTGTACATGTATAAATGAAATACTCCTAAAAATTTACAACAACAACAGTAAAATAAATCAAGGTACCGGTATACAGTAAAAGGTGACAACACAGTTGCAATATACAATGCATCAAATACATTGAAACATAACATAAAATCAATAAAAAAAAAAATCTAGTGATCAACACTAGCTTTTAAAATGCTGGTTTTAAGAATTACTTTACCGGTATTCATAAACACTCACAATCTGCTTCAAAGCTATTCACTTTTATACTTTTTGTGCGATGATGTTCATGAAAGTTATTTCCTAAGATTTGCCATTATGATATTAGCACAAATGATTAAAAATAGAGTTCCCATTCATATAATGAATTATCTTGCAAACTAAACTAATAAAAATCACATTATAAGTATATCATAATTAATTCCACAGTTAAAATCGGAACTTGTACTTTACAGAATGAACACGTAGGAAACTGTACATTTGATATCAAGAAAATATGGCTAATGATTTTTTTGCAACCTATATACCTGACACATGAAAATGATATAAAATCACTTGTGCACTAACACATTTAAGGTACACATGTACCTGGTGTATAAGCAAGTAAAGAACCTATGAATCCATGGGTAAGCAATTTATTTTGTAACAAATCAGTTATTATAAAATACAATTGCCCTTATTGAATAACAGTTATGGGATTACTTTGACAGGTTCAAATAATCATTCATTTTATTTGAGGAAACTAGTGTTGAACATAGTCATTGTTAGCCCAGGAATGAACTGCCATCACCCAAATATACATGTGTGCCCTAATGGAAGAATAATGATACCGGTATAAGTTATATATATAAATCATCTCATGAAAATAAAATGTAGAAAATAGACATCTAACAATCACACATGTGATTATATATATTTTTATTTTGTGCTTTCTGTTGGTTTTATTAAAAAATAATGGCTAATTATATTCTGGTAAACTCATCATTTGAAACGGTGAAATAATCTATATATAATTTCATTGTTTTGTAACCATTTTGCCCATTTCTCTAAGGGAAACGAGCATGAATGCTCTCAGTGCTGGGATGAAACATCAATTATGACGTCATTAAGCTAAATTAGAGTGTTTTTCCAATTATATGTCATTTCTAACTAACTACAAGCATGAAAAATAAAACTGTTTCAGTGGAAGATTGTTATAAATCTCAACCAGTGAATACTGAAGTAAAACTTTCACTCATGGCAGAGCCAAAATATAACTTTTGGTACTCATTCCATGAAAGATACTGCCATCTTACACTGATACAGATAATAATCCACTATTTATCTTACTGAAATATCTAAAGGCTTCATGAAAATGCATTGAAAACGTAGCATTTTCAGCTGAATAACTGATAGCTGTTTTCACTGATTTCTTTAAATGATCAGATATAAATGCACTATCAGTTTCAACAGACCTTCTCCCATGGAAAAACTCACTGTCCGTACAGTATTCAATGAAATGGAACACAGGACATCAGAATAATATGTATCAGTACATAATGACCATGACATTCAATAATGTTTCAAGTTGATCATGAATGTTTTATAAGAAAAACAAAAACACAGTCATCAATTAAATCATTGTCGTTAATCACAAACACAATTAACAGCCAAATGCTCTCCTCATCACATAATATTAATAATACTTTGTCACTTGATGGGAGTTTTGAAAGTACTTTACTGCAGCCATATTCACAAGCATTAAAATTCACATAATCATTACTTTATCCTTGGCAACCATAGAATTATATTTCACATCATTTTGAATTGGCGGCCTGATTGATTCATGAAATAAAACACACATTAAACCTTTGCAAAATTGATACAAACTACCGTATATATCAATACTAGATAACCATAACATGGATAAAAGACGACAACACTTGTTTGTAACATTCAAAGCACAACTGAGTTCTAGAGAACATCAAAATAACATGTAAGCGAAACTGAAAATAAAACTGAAACAAAGTTAAAACAAAATAGCTCTATATTTATGAAAGAAACCTTTAAAAGCACTACTACAGACAAAGCACAGTGTATTGTACAGCCAAAATATCGGTATAATAACAATAATTTATGTCATACTAAGTAAAAGGGGTTGAACAAGTTTTTCAATCAAAGTGACATTCTTTGCAAAATCCTATCACTGAAAAATATACTTCAAAACAATAGCACATCCAGCACATAGTTCGCTTATAAAGTTGTTGAAAAACACCATTTTTTAAACTCCCATTTTTTCTCAAAAGGAATTACAAATGATGGGGTATAGTAACCATAGCAATGCAACACACAGTTTTCTTTCTTTAAATTTAACATCAACCATCCTATGAATACTTCCAATTTACCATCAACCATCTTAAAGTTATCCATCAAGTAACAGAGGCAAGATAGAAGTTCCAATGCTGTGACATAAGTAACAGAGGGGAGATAGAAGTTCCAATGCTGTGACATATGTAACAAAGGCAAGATAGAAGTACAAACACTGTAGTAGAGGCAATATAGAAGTTCAATTGTTCTGACATAAGTAAAGGGTTAAGTAAGAAGTTCAAACACTGTGACATAATTAAAAGAGGCAAGTTAGAAGTTCAAACACTGACATAATTAAAAGAGGCAAGTTAGAAGTTCAAACACTGACATAATTAAAAGAGGCAAGTTAGAAGTTCAAACACTGACATAATTAAAAGAGGCAAGTTAGAAGTTCAAACACTGACATAATTAAAAGAGGCAAGTTAGAAGTTCAAACACTGACATAATTAAAAGAGGCAAGTTAGAAGTTCAAACACTGACATAATTAAAAGAGGCAAGATAGGAGTTCAAACACTGTGACATAATTAAAAGAGGCAAGATAGAAGTTCAAACACTGTGACATAATTAAAAGAGGGAAGATAGAAGTTCAAACACTGTGTCATAATTTACAAATCTATGTAGCAAACATTGTGCTTTCTGAACATGTTTAAAGAACACAGAACACATACATATAATGATGTAAAGAATTATTTAGCACTTTCTGTGAGAAAATGAGGTACTTCACAGCAAAATGGTTTCCCTGAGGTTTGTCTTTCATGAAATACTTGTTCTGACAGTTATTTCCAAATAATTTCCTTGTTAGTAAATGGTATTATCAGTCAAGATTTTTTGTCTAACAAAGATTGCCACGAACATATGATTTTGAGGTTAACAACGGAAGTTATTTAAGCGTATTTACATCACCCATAACTTTCAGACAAAAATCAACATAGACTTGTGTTTATGACAGGTTTATAGGAGGTTAATTAATGATAAGACTTGATAAAAGTAAACGCTAGAAATGTAGCCATAAAAGTAGTACACATATGCACATATTAACATAATATACACATCAACTTCACAAATACTACGCACAACTAAATGAAACCTTGTGCATGCATCCCTTCTTTGTTTAAGACACTTCAATCTTTCATAACACAAAACAGTTCAACACAATGTTATTTCATAACTATACCTAATAGACAAGCATACATGAACGTGTAACATGTGTAAATATTAAAATACATCAGTAACATACGCATGTGGCATATATTTTAGCAATATTTTCAGTCTGTGCCATTAAAGTAAGTAACTGATCACATAAACATTCATTGTGCACATATTTAGTTCACCGGGGATAGAAAAACATACTTAATAACAATTCACTAATGGCATGAATGTAACACAGACTTTAACAAAGTCGTAAATGATCGCTAGGCAGGATAATAGCCCAATTAACATTTAGAATCATTAAAGCAAAATTTGTTATGTATCTTAATCGTTAACATTTTTAAATTTTAAAACCTATTAACATTTTAAATAAAAAAAAATTCTCAAAGTCGTCATATATTTTTAAATAAAATTTGTTTTTTAAATGTATTCAAATAATCTTCAAATTTAAATACCATTTATCATTTCTACAAAAGGGAATAACTTAAAAAGCAAAACCATTTACTCTTGTCAAAATAATTACATTCAAAAGCTGTCATAACATAAATAAAATAAAATCTACTACATTAACAACATAACAGGCACCGGTTCACAGTTTATAGTGAGATCAAAGTTACCTCCTTCATAAATGGTGTATTACAGAAGCAAAAATAAAGTAAAGAAACAATTCTTTCATTTTCCCCTCCAGAAAGAAATGACTTCAGAACATTTTAATCTTGAAATGGGCATTTTCATGAACATTACGGATAAAGGGCATTTTTACTTTGATTTGAATGGACGAACATTGTGGATGCATGTTTCAATAATCTAAATTATCAAGATATAACACATTTCTGTTTCTATATAAAACACTATGACACATAGCTTGATAGATTAGTCATAAACTGGATTTTGTCAGTTTCAAATTTAAATCAGATTTACTTCATAAAATATGAAAGTACAGGAAATTTAGGGTAATTAATTCAGAATTTACGACTGACAAAGCATATCATTAATAAAAAATTAGTACAACAACACAGTGTGGTTAACATTAAAGCTACGTGTATGATCTGCGGTGAGATATGTGCACCAAATAAGCATTCAGTGACTGATTAAGCATGAATTCTCAACATTTTGATGTAGAACATACTATATCTCTCATACACTTTGATGTGAATCATATAAGCAGCTTCTCAATGAATTCCGGTTGAACTGTCTCATACAGTACAGAAACTAACCTTCTAGTTAATCTACATAAAAACCACTTATTTTTCCAAATCTGAACTAGTCCAATAGCCATTTGAACCATTAATTTTGGCCGGCAGCAAGTTCTTATTGATAACACTGTTTAAGCTATACTTCATGACACAAACAACATTAAATGATATAACAAAATACATGGTAACACTCAAATATATTCTTAACACAAACTGATTCTTGTATGGAAAGGGGGGTGTCAGAAACATCCATAATTGTACAGAACTGAGATGTACTTTTAACATCGCAATACTTATCTTAAAAAGAGAGGACATTACTTAACAGCAGAAATACATTTGTAAGATAAAGGGAAAAAAACATATTTAACAACTGTGACTGAGTGATTGCCCTGCCATTAATTGACAGACATTTAGTCATTAGCTTTAATAAGGGACCTGAAGAAAGTACAGATCTTTGGGATCAAACATATATAGATGTTTGTGATTCTTTTGTTGTATAAATTCTCCATTATGACAACAGATGTGTTTGTATTAACAAATATAATGGCACAAGAATGCTACAATAATGCTGACTACAAATACGCCTTCACAATCCTTGAAACATGAACTCATTGCATGTTTCACATAGTGCACAATTAAGTATTCAAATAGACCTATGCAAAAAAAGAATTTAACTTCTTCAGATATTAACTGTTTTCCTATGGTTGAGTTGTTGTTGTTTTGGCAAGAAAGACTTACAATTTATATCGAGAATGGGATATATCATTCATTACCTATTAAGACATACATAACAAGTATAATGACCTAGGCATATTTGTTTTTTGTTTTTTACAGAATAACAATATTTTTACACAAAACTTTAGGCTTACAGAAAATGAAACAATAAAAGCAATTCGAAGACTGATATACAATTCAACGAATGAATATGACAAGATCATCAAGCGTATGACATGATCACCAAGCGTATGACAAGATCACCAAAGAGTGAATACTGTCTGGTATGAAATTAATAAAACAACCTGATAGGATGTCACTTTAACTGACACTGCCTTGCATCCCTGAATTTAGAAAACCCTAAATGAACAAACAGGCATATCTAATTTTTCATATTTTTTGCTTATGTGCTAACATAGCATGTCAGTGGTGTGCAGGTACTGGCCAGATGCGGTTACTGTCATACCTGAGGTAACACACAGCATATCAGTGGTGTGCAGGTACTGGCCAGATGCGGTTACTGTCATGCCTGAGGTAACACATCATATCGGTGGTGTGCAGGTACTGGCCAGATGCAGGCACTGTCATGCCTGTGGTAACACACACAGCTTTATCGGTGGTGTGCATGTACTGGCCAGATGCGGTTACTGTCATGCCTGAGGTAACACACAGCGTATCAGTGGTGTGCAGGTACAGGCCAGATGCAGGCACTGCCATGCCTGGGGTAACACACACAGCGTATCGGTGGTGTGCAGGTACTGGCCAGATGCAGGCACTGTCATGCCTGAGGTAACACACACAGCGTATCAGTGGTGTGCAGGTACTAGCCAGATGCGGTTACTGTCATGCCTGAGGTAACACACAGCGTATCGGTGTTGTGCATGTACTAGCCAGATGCGGTTACTGTCATGCCTGAGGTAACACACAGCAAATCGGTGGTGTGCAGGTACTAGCAAGATGCAGGCACTGTCATGCCTGAGGTAACACACACAGAGCATATCGGTGGTGTGCAGATACTGGCCAGATGCAGGCACGGTCATGCCTGAGGAAACACACAGCATATCAGTGGTGTGCAGGTACTGGCCAGATGCAGTAACTGTCATGCCTGAGGTAACACACAACATATCAGTAGTGTGCAGGTACTGGCCAGATGCAGGCACTGTCATGCCTGAGGTAACACACAACATATCAGTAGTGTGCAGGTACTGGCCAGATGCGGTTACTGTCATACCTGAGGTAACACACAGAATATCAGTAGTGTGCAGGTACTAGCCGGATGCAGGCACTGTCATGCCTGAGGTAACACACAGCATGTCACTGGTGTGCAGGTACTAGCCAGATGCAGGCACTGTCATGCCTGAGGTAACACACACAGCGTATCAGTGGTGTGCAGGTACTAGCCAGATGTGGTTACTGTCATGCCTGAGGTAACACACAGCGTATCGGTGGTGTGCATGTACTGGCCAGATGCGGTTACTGTCATGCCTGAGGTAACACACAGCATATCGGTGGTGTGCAGGTACTAGCCAGATGCGGTTACTGTCATGCCTGAGGTAACACACACAGAGCATATCGGTGGTGTGCAGATACTGGCCCTATGCAGGCACTGTCATGCCTGAGGAAACACACAGCATATCAGTGGTGTGCAGGTACTGGCCAGATGCAGTAACTGTCATGCCTGAGGTAACACACAACATATCAGTAGTGTGCAGGTACTGGCCATATGCGGTTACTGTCCTGCCTGAGGTAACACACATAATATCAGTGGTGTGCAGGTACAGGCCAGATGCAGTCACTGTCATGCCTGAGGTAACACACAGCATGTCGCTGGTGTGCAGGTACTGGCCAGATGCAGGCACTGTCATGCCTGAGGTAACACGCAGCATATCGGTGGTGTGCAGGTACAGGCCAGATGCGGTTACTGTCATGCCCGAGGTAACACACAGCATGTCACTGGTGTGCATGTACTAGCCAGATGCAGGCACTGTCATGCCTGAGGTAACACACAGCATATCGGTGGTGTGCATGTACTAGCCAGATGCAGGCACTGTCATGCCTGAGGTAACACACAGCATATCGGTGGTGTGCAGGTACTAGCCAGATGCAGGCACTGTCATGCCTGAGGTTAACCACATTGTATATGCACATTCTGCATCAGGTAAAAAGCACAGACCAAACACAGTCTATGTTGAACTACTGCGAAAAAGCACACAAAAAACTGAACGGAATAGGATGAAACTGTTGCACATAGTTAAACTATATTGAATTCAAATCAATGATGTCTTAGGTAATAAATGTTTTGCAAGTAGTTTTTCCCATGTTCATGAGTGAGGTATATTTGTATTGCTGCTGCCCTGATCATAATGTGGAGGAGGTGGAGGAGGTGGAGGAGGAAACTGCTGCTCATTTTTCGGAATATCGTAGATTTCCGAGAACAGCGGGGGAATTACACATCGATGCCAGTTTGCTCGATAGTACTTCAACAGCTCGTTATGGTGTGACCCAAGGGTGCGTAGCTCTGACAGTTTAACAAGGGCGGTTCCAAACAGGTTTTCCTCAGTTGAGTGGTTTCGCTTCAACTGCAATTTGAGGGCCTCGATGAGTCGGTCCCACAGTGCCTCTACAGCCTTTTGATCTTTCACATCATGCCGATCTGGAATGTAAGTAGACAAATGATCTTGATGTCTTGTCAAAGCCTTTAAACCACTATTTCCATTTCGGCAAACACACCCCAGATATCTTGCAATCATGTATAGAATATTTTGTTCAGTCTTAAAATGCAAGAATACGTTGGCTAAGGTGATGCTCATAATGACCACTTCATTGAACAAAAAAAACCAACATGGTATCTTCAGTAACATAGAAATACTATATCATGCAAAAGTAGCAAGCAAGCTTCAGCAAATCTGGAATGTTGATACCCTGGTTACACAAAATACCTGTTGCCTGGCCAGCAAACGCACCTGGAGTTGAAAGAATCACAGCGGATAGAAGACCAATCTCTGTATCATTCAGGTTCAGCCCGTTGATGTTTCCTGCCACGTCAAACATTGCACTAACAAACTCTGGCTGTAATAAATAGAAAAAGAATATGGCTCAACTGCTTGCTAATAAGTCGGAAAATATCAGACAGATGATCTCATTTCCATTTAAGGGCAATAATCCTGATATAGACATATATATATCTACTGACCTACTCACACATCAGGCATGGGAAGCATTCCCCCATGCTCTCCACCAGCAAATGTGTACTTGTTATTTTAATGTTCAGGAAATTATTCCAGACAAAAAAATAATCAGGAATCTTATGGCCAAGGGCACTGCGTGGTGTTAACACCAGGCTGACTCCAGGAAAAACAAATCTGCATTTTATATCCTGTTTTCCTCAGTGTAGAGCACTTTTTCTTCTTTTTGTGCCCAATCTATTATTCTTTCCTTGTCTTCAAAGATGTTGATTTGTATATATTACAGAAACAGAGATTACTGATTTCAGTTTGAAAGACCGATTAATTAACAAGTGTCAAGAAAATAATACTGGTCTCAATGCCTGTAACCATAAATGTATAACACTGAAGTCAAAACATGATGAACTGATATTTCTGAATAGTTTATAATGAATATATCATTCATTTCATAAACACTATGTACTTATACTAATTGTGCAATCTTTCAAATGAAACATTACCTAAGAAGTCGGTAATTAATTGTACTGTCCCACTGACTGAATTTCGCACAAGCCCGAAGGTCGAAATTTTATATGATTCATAATTATGCAAGGTTTTAGTGGAGTTTACAAAATGTAAATAAGAAATATTCATTTGTCTAGTGTTTGGAAGGCTTAATTGCCAACACTGCTGTTTTCAGATTAACATTAAACAGGATAAGACTTCCAAACAGCTGAGATTAACTGATACCTCACTTATAAACAGAAACATGAACTAACTGTACTAGGGTGGTGTTTAGGCTTTCTTTCAACTTAATCACGTCAAATGTTTTTAGAACTCAATACATCTAAAATACTGCAGTTTACCCATAATTAGGAGTAAGTTACTTGTGTTGCAAAAGCATGAACATAAAATAATGTACTCTTGCATTTTCTAAAAGAACTTAACATCAATAAAAGGAATGGTAGCATGTGTTGCTTGAATCACCATCTAAATCATCTCTATCATTGTTTCTTTTAGATCATTATTACCACATGTTTGTCAGCGAATGCCAACAATGTTGAGCCCCTCAATGTCCCAATCATGGAGCATTTTAAAGATGGCTCCTTGACCTTGAATGCTATTGTTGGAAAGTTGATGACAATGATGTCAAACAAACCAAAAAAGATTATGAATAAGATCTGACCAATGCTCCCTGCTCTCCTTCTCATGATGAAAATGTGCACCAACTTGTTTGAAATCCCCAATGCACTGACAAGTTATAGCCCTGAGAAGCCAAAATACAAGTGATTTGACCAATGAACAGTGAGCGTGAGCTTGACCTTGACCTACAGATATGGGTCATCAGACACCACACACAGTCTACTCATAGTGAACATTTGCACCAAGTTGTTTTTAAATCCTTATGCACTGACACATTATAGCCCTGAAGGCAAGAATACAAGAGATTTGACTACTGAACCTTGAGTGTGAGCTTGACCTTGACCTACAGATATGGGTCATTAGACAACTCACAGTCAACTCATGATGAACATATGTGCCAGGTTGTATTAAAATCCCAAAAGTAGGGCCAAGTTACAAGCCCAACAGGCCAAAGTCAGACTGATGGACGATCGCATGGATGGATACAAGTGCGCACACCGATGTTCACAAAATCACAGACAAGAATAGAACATTTCCAAATATGGTAATGCTTACTAAGATTGACAGCAGGTGGAGCTTTTCAGAAAAGCCTGCTAAACATTTAAATTCCTCACAATTAAGTATACACATAGTATTAATTAGCCAAACAGCTGTTTTATTTACTGGAAATGTAGATTATATTCCTATCCAATCCAGAATTTAGTGCATGTTATACATTTGTTGCCGTCACTCTGATCTACATAGTTGGTTTACACGATGGTAATACTCACCAGATGCAAGCAATATTGACTAAGATGATGTGAAAACTTTAGTAACTGGCTAATATTGTATAATGTAAACTGAAAAAAATGCTTCTGCACTTTTTTGCCTCATTATGAGTTATGAGGATATTATATCTCAGTGCATTTAGATAGAATAATTATAATTGCATCAGATTTTTTTTTAAGGAAAATCCATTAGCTTAATGGAACAAAAATATCATTTGGATATTCATCAACACGTAAATTGTTTACTCATCAGCAGCATTTAAAAGCATTTGTGTCTCAGTTGAATAAAAACGAGACAATTAAGACAAAACCAGATATCATTTACATTTCAAAAGAAATACTACTACACATAAGTATTGTTCTTTTTGACCAAGAGCATTATTACAATGGGTAATGCATTGTAAATAAGAGATATTGTTAATGTAATAGGTGAATAATAATTATGGAAAAATTGTCTTAAAGATGTAAGAAGTCATTGAGAAAGACCTCCACATGCAGACCTATCAGATCAAGACTCTATTAAAGAGAAATCAAAGGATGACAAATACTGATTAATGCATGATGATGCATCATTAAAGACAAATATCTAGAGTAACCCTATTGGGAAATAGAGATCTAAATGGTAAAAAACTGCAGTATGGTGTATAGGAGTTAAGACAGCATGTTCTTGATTATGGACACTTCATGGGTAGGAGCTAAGACAGCATGTTCTTCATTATGGACACCTCATGGGTAGGAGCTAAGACAGCATGTTCTTGATTATGGACACTTCATGGGTAGGAGCTAAGACAGCATGGTCTTGATTATGGACACTTCATGGGTAGGAGCTAAGACAGCATGGTCTTGATTATGGACACTTCATGGGTAGGAGCTAAGACAGCATGGTCTTGATTATGCACACTTCATGGGTAGGAACTAAGACAGCATGTTTCTGATTATGCACACTTCATGGGTAGGAGCTAAGACAGCATGTTATTGATTATGGGCACTTCATGGGTAGGAGCTTAGACAGCATGGTCTTGATTATGGGCACTTCATGGTAGGAGCTTAGACAGCATGGTCTTGATTATGGACACTTCATGGGTAGGAGCTTAGACAGCAAGTTCTTGATTATGGGCACTTCATTGGTAGGAGCTAAGACAGCATGTTCTTGATTATGGACACTTCATTGGTAGGAGCTAAGACAGCAAGTTCTTGATTATGGACACTTCATGGGTAGGGTCTAAGACAGCAAGTTCTTGATTATGGACACTTCATGGGTAGGAGCTAAGACAGCAAGTTCTTGATTATGGGCACTTCATTGGTAGGAGCTAAGACAGCAAGTTCTTGATTATGGACACTTCATGGGTAGGAGCTAAGACAGCAAGTTCTTGATTATGGGCACTTCATTGGTAGGAGCTAAGACAGCAAGTTCTTGATTATGGACACTTCATGGGTAGGGTCTAAGACAGCAAGTTCTTGATTATGGACACTTCATGGGTAGGAGCTAAGACAGCAAGTTCTTGATTATGGACACCTCATGGGTAGGAGCTAAGACAGCATGTTCTTGATTATGCACACTTCATGGGTAGGCTAAGACAGCATGTTCCTGATTATGCACACTTCATGGGTAGGAACTAAGACATCATCTTATTGATTATGTACACTTCATGGGTAGGAGCTAAGACAGCATGTTATTGATTATGGACACTTCATGGGTAGGAGCTTAGACAGCATGGTCTTGATTATGTACACTTCATGGGTAGGGTCTAAGACAGCATGTTCTTGATTATGGACACTTCATGGATAGGAGCTAAGACAGCATGTTCCTGATTATGCACACTTCATGGGTAGGAACTAAGACATCATCTTATCGATTATGTACACTTCATGGATAGGAGCTAAGACAGCATGTTATTGATTATGGACACTTCATGGGTAGGAGCTAAGACAGCATGTTCTTGATTATGGACACTTCATGGGTAGGGTCTAAGACAGCATGTTCTTGATTATGGACACTTCATGGATAGGAGCTAAGACAGCATGTTCTTGATTATGGACACTTCATATGCAGGGTCTAAGACAGCAAGTTCTTGATTATGGACACTTCATGGGTAGGAGCTAAGACAGCATGTTCCTGATTATGGATAATTCATGGGTAGGAGCTAAGACAGCATGTTCCTGATTATGCACACTTCATGGGTAGGAGCTAAGACAGCATGTTCCTGATTATGCACACTTCATGGGTAGGAGCTAAGACAGAATGTTCCTGATTATGCACACTTCATGGGTAGGAGCTAAGACAGAATGTTCCTGATTATGCACACTTCATGGGTAGGAGTTAAGACAGAACATTCTTGATTATGGGCACTTCATTGGCAGGGTCTAAGACAGCAAGTTCTTGATTATGGACACTTCATGGGTAGGAGCTAAGACAGCATGTTCTTGATTATGGACACTTCATGGGTAGGACCTATGACAGCAAGTTCTTGATTATGGGCACTTCATGGGTAGGAACTAAGCCAGCATGTTATTGATTATGGACACTTCATGGGTAGGAGCTAAGAAAGCATGTTCTCCATTATGGATAATTCATGGGTAGGAACTAAGACAGCATGTTCTTGATTATGGACACTTCATGGGTAGGAGCTAAGACAGCATGTTCCTGATTATGCACACTTCATGGGTAGGAGTTAAGACAGAACATTCTTGATTATGGGCACTTCATTGGCAGGGTCTAAGACAGCAAGTTCTTGATTATGGACACTTCATGGGTAGGAGCTAAGACAGCATGTTCTTGATTATGGACACTTCATGGGTAGGACCTATGACAGCAAGTTCTTGATTATGGGCACTTCATGGGTAGGAGCTAAGACAGCATGTTCCTGATTATGGACACTTCATGGGTAGGAGCTAAGACAGCATGTTCCTGATTATGCACACTTCATGGGTAGGAGCTAAGACAGCATGTTCCTGATTATGCACATTTCATGGGTAGGAGCTAAGACAGCATGTTCTTGACTATGGACACTTCATGGGTAGGAGCTAAGACAGCATGTTCTTGATTATGGACACTTCATGGATAGGAGCTAAGACAGCATGTTCTTGATTATGGACACTTCATGGATAGGAGCTAAGACAGCATGTTATTGATTATGGACACTTCATGGATAGGAGCTAAGACAGCATGTTCTTGATTATGGACACTTCATGGATAGGAGCTAAGACAGCATGTTATTGATTATGGACACTTCATGGATAGGAGCTAAGACAGCATGTTCCTGATTATGGACACTTCATGGGTATGAGCTAAGACAGCATGTTCCTGATTATGCACACTTCATGGGTAGGAGCTAAGACAACATGTTCCTGATTATGCACATTTCATGGGTAGGAGTTAAGACAGCATGTTCCTGATTCTGCACACTTCATGGGTAGGAGCTATGACAACATGTTTCTGATTATGCACACTTTATGGGTAGGAGCTAAGACAGCATGTTTCTGATTATGCACACTTCATGGGTAGGAGCTAAGACAGCATGTTTCTGATTATGCACACTTCATGGGTAGGAGCTAAGACAGAATGTTCTTGATTATGGACACTTCATGGGTAGGAGCTAAGACAGCATGTTTTTGATTATGGGCACTTCATTGGCAGGGTCTAAGACAGCATGTTCTTGATTATGGGCACTTCATTGGCAGGGTCTAAGACAGCACGTTCTTGATTATGGGCACTTCATTGGCAGGGTCTAAGACAGCAAGTTCTTGATTATGGGCACTTCATTGGCAGGGTCTAAGACAGCATGTTCTTGATTATGGGCACTTTATTGGCAGGGTCTAAGACAGCATGTTCTTGATTATGGACACTTCATGGGTAGGAGCTAAGACAGCATGTTTCTGATTATGCACACTTCATGGTAGGAGCTAAGACAGCAAGTTCTTGATTATGGGCACTTCATGGGTAGGAGCTAAGACAGCATGTTCTTGATTATGGGCACTTCATGACAGGGTCTAAGACAGCATGTTCTTGATTTTAGGCACTTCATGGGCAGGAGCTAAGACAGCATGTTCTTGATTATGGGCACTTCATTGGCAGGGTCTAAGACAGCAAGTTCTTGATTATGGGCACTTCATTGGCAGGGTCTAAGACAGCATGTTCTTGATTATGGGCACTTTATTGGCAGGGTCTAAGACAGCATGTTCTTGACTATGGACACTTCATGGGTAGGAGCTAAGACAGAACATTCTTGATTATGGGCACTTTATTGGCAGGGTCTAAGACAGAATGTTCTTGATTATGGACACTTCATGGGTAGGAGCTAAGACAGAACATTCTTGATTATGGGCACTTCATTGGCAGGGTCTAAGACAGCATGTTCTTGATTATGGGCACTTCATGGTAGGAGCTAAGACAGCATGTTCTTGATTATGAGCACTTCATGGGTAGGAGCTAAGACAGCAAGTTCTTGATTATGAGCACTTCATGGGTAGGAGCTAAGACAGCATGTTCTTGATTATGGGCACTTCATGGTAGGAGCTAAGACAGCATGTTCTTGATTTTAGGCACTTCATGGGTAGGAGCTAAGACAGCATGTTCTTAATTATTGACACTTCATGGGTATGAGCTAAGACAGCATATTCTTGATTATATGCACTTCAACAGCAGGAGCTGAATATATAAATATATATTTAAGCTTAAAGAACATCAGCCAGTAGTAAGGATGAGCACACACTTGAAATAATTAAACAATAACCTGAGTGCCCTTGTGATATTCCTACAGATTTAAAAATCTTTTAAGTTAGACTAAGATCCTTTAATGAAACGCCCTCTGGGCTTTAAGATCTGCGTACCATTAAACCAGTTGATGATGCATATTGTGTTTTACATTCTATAAAGGGCGTAAGACAACATTGTATTTTACTTGTGGAAATTAATTTGTGCAAATTACACCATTTTACATCCTATTTGACTGCGAAAAAAGCCATATTTCCATGCTGGAATGGTACAATCTGTCCTTAAAGGTCCAAAAGGTGAAATACGACAATATATCATCATTATGTTCCCATTATTACGAAATAACCCAAACCAGGCATCCATTATTGGGTTAAAACCATTGTAAAAGCACATTGCACTTTTCAGCTAACCTTTTTCTATTTGGAGCTCCGATGTTTTTTTAGCAGGAAAGAATTTTATGAGATCGATTTTTTCCTCATGGAAAGCATTGTTCCCCTCCATTATTTATTGTTGTTTTTACACCAGAGCTCTGAACCATGATATAAATCTAATGAAGACATCACATTCCGACAGAATGAATAAATATTCACAGTATATCAACTTTTTTCACTTAGCATTGTTCCACATTTTACCTTTAAAGATCAGGTCAATGACATGCACTTATAAATTACACAATTATCCCAGAAGCATGTCAAAATACACTCACACAGATCATTACTGTTCAAAATTGATATCGATATACCCCAAGACAGAAATTAAGAAAGAGAACATGAAAGAACCATGTTAGAAAAAACCTAAGTTTAAGGAACAATTTAGTTTGTAGGCACCCAAAATTAAAAAAGGTCTCAGATATAAGTATCCATTTCATTTGCTGAATTCTGACTAACTTGGGTTAGGAAAAGCAGTGTCCAAAAATAACAAATTTTCTATAAATATCAACAGCAGTCAGTACAAATCTCCACTAAAGCGACCCCTTATGGATAAGCTATTTAATACAGAAGAGTACTTGGGTTAAATGAAGTATTGAATACTCTTCCACATCTATAATAGTACTTTGATCAGTATTGTATAGCACAGACACATTTAAGAGTTTCCTCACCGGCTAGATTATAACAATTATGAAAATGATATGTCAAGTATTTTCAAAAGCTTTATTAAATGTTATTCAGAAAACAAAAATGGTAGCATGTCTAAATCACATTGCTTATGCTGCCTCAGTCTGAGTACCCAGTCTGATCACTAAGTCTGTGTATAATAACACAATCTGTGAACCAAGTCTGTGTATTATGACACAGTCTGAGAACCAAGTCTGTGTATAATGACACTGTCTTAGAACCAAGTCTGTATATAATGACGCAGTCTGACTACCAAGTCTGTGTATAATGACACTGTCTGAGAACCAAGTCTGTGTATAATAACACAATCTGTGAACCAAGTCTGTGTATAATGACACAGTCTGAGAACCAAGTCTGTGTAAATGACACAGTCTGAGAACCAAGTCTGTGTAATTTACAGTCTGAAAACCAAGTCTGTGAATAATGACACAGTCTGAGAACCAAGTCTGTGTATACTGACACAGTCTAAGAACAGAGTCTGATGACCCAATCTGAGGAAGCAGGGTACTTACTTAGAGTACCTATTCTGAGTACCCAGTCAGGAAAATTTGGCTGTAGGTGCATTAAAGGGATACTTCCCATTGTAACAATCTGGTATCTTTATATATCAGTTTGAGACCCTTTATGCTGTTTATTTCAGATTGTTGTCATAATTCAATAGGGAAACTCTTATTAGATATAGAACGAAATCCAATCTCAGTGCAGTTTCCCTTACGTCATAAAGTTATACTGACCGAGTACACAACAGCGAGTTCATCCTTCTGTATAATGCTGCCATCCTCGAAAGTGAGTGAGAAATCCTCCGGGTTGAACATTCGAGCCATCCTCGTCACCCACATCTCGAAGAAGCTTGTCTTGATTAGGATCAGCTGGTCATCCTGTGCTAGGTCCAAGATGCCTGTAATTGACAAAATAAGGGTGATTTATTTTACCTCACCTCTCCTACCTTATGCTTCTACATAAGCTTCCCTAAGTGTGTCCTCAAGCTGCTTAGATCAGGCACAAATGCAAGTTAAGTTCTGTCAAACTGAGATTCAACCCTCTTGGTATGTATTTTGATTTATTTGTAACTTAAACCAAATACTCATATCTTATTTATTTTCTTGGAAGAAGAATGCACTGTCTAACTCCTCAATGGCAGTATCTTTATTAGACATGGAAATATTAACATCAACACCAAAAAGGGTAATCTTATTTTGCATTTCCTTAGAGTATTTCTCTTCATTTTGTTCAGGGAATGCCAATAATTTCAGACAAAGTACACAGCTGCTACAAGAGTACAGGGAACCCTACAACATCTTCTAGACATACATCAACTAGTAAGTGATGATTGATTTCACCCATTATCACTTATGTAAATGGAACTTGTCTGCTAAATTAGTCACTTGGGTCTGAAACTAATGTTATTTCCTGTAAAATTGGATTTCATTACTTTCAATTAATGTGATTTACTTTTTTTACCTAAGGAACAATTAACTGAATAATGTGATAAATGTCTTGCAAAAAACAGCTACAAAACTAACAACAGAGTTCCAGATAAGGAAAGTAATAACGTTAATATTCATTTAAAAATCTGAAAAAAGCAAGTGATTTTAGACCATAGCGTATCAAAACACATCGATTTAGTAATAACATCCTCTTTTATCAAATGGCATGTGTATTGGTCAGTAATGAATTTACTAATTCAATGTTTTTGGAGTAGAGGCTAGGCAACAACTTCCCTTTACAATGCCAAATGCTATTCAATTTTAAGGGGAGGTGACTGCATAGGAGATTTTTTCCTACTGTTTGCAACCGGTTTAGCACTTACATTAGATGGATACAAAAACAAAACTTTCTTTTTAGATACTCGCTGTTGAATTGTTTTAATTGGTAAATACTCTGCATTTATATGAATACTCTCTCAATTTTTTAGGGTGTCACATACTCTTCCATAAAACTATTTGGGTAAAATACCCTTTGACGTCACCTCGAGCTCTGTAATAATACTGTGGTAATTGTTTTATAAACATGTGCATTTGTAGCTCACAATAGATTTTAATGGTGAATTAAGACAGTCATTAACAAATGGCGTTAATGTTTGAATATTTCAGAAATAAGTGCTGAAACTCGTAAAATGTAATGAGCCATTACCCTCTGTTTGAAAAGAAATTATTCTATTGATAATTGAAATCACAACATATTTATTAACTTGATGCAAGAATTCAAATTATGCAAATTGCAGCTGGCTAAATGTTCTTGCAATAACAAGAAGCAATTTGAATGTTTATCTAAACTTCTCCTCTTAATTTACTGCTGCACTTAGGCGTGCAAAAAAAATCATCTGATCCCTGTAATCTTCTGCATGCAGACAGATTGTATTGCAAACATAGAACAACAACGCACAAAGGCTTTTAGGCAATACAATTTGCAGGTGATTTTAGGGTGACATTTGTGGCAAAGTAACCTTGGTATTTCAGAAAGTAGAGCAGATTTTTGTGCCCATCATAGGAGTCAGAAGTTGAACAAAATAAATAATTGGCTGTAATGCCAATAACTCATTCTTGCAACAAAAAAACTTCAGCCTAAAAATCCAATGATGCAACGTTTTCTATATAGGCTTTAGAAACTACGTAATTTTGCCAATTTTTATTTTTATAAATACCTGACATCCCAGAAAGTAATCCTAGGAGATGAAGTTTAATTTATAAAAGAATGCCAACTACTGAAGGAGGAAAAACCAGGGGCGTGTGGAACATAGTTTGTTTTTGCTTTACTTTGACTGATAGAATGTATACAACATAGATATCTCATTCCAAGCATACCAAAGCTACCACTGACTACGACTAAAAGCCCCTTGAAATATATGAATTTTATTGTTTAACAAAGAAAAGTGAATTTGTATAAGGCACATTGTAAAATGAATGTTGTCTCAACCCCCTTCATTATGCTGTGGGGTTTAGTGTACTCAGAGGAAACTCCCTTGTTGGGTGTCCATCACAATGTTAACTTGGGATGCCTTAGTGTGAAGAGAGTGTTCTAACTGGAAAGCCAAGTGACAAATTTCTGTCATTCTACGGCACCTATTACCTGGAATCCTTTTGACAAACTCAACCATGCTCTGTATGGCGGGAGTGGTGAGGTGGGCATAACACTGCCACATGAGAAGTCGCTGTTTTTCCAACTCGTCATCTGTAAACTGGACTGGCTGATCCGGGATCTCGATCTTCGTCATCTGAACAATAAGGTATACGTTAATAATATATGTTGCATGAGGAGAATTTCATCCAAAGTCTACTTGTGACAACTAGTTTTATGTACATGTTCTGATATTTTATTTCATTGACTTTTTTTATTCATTGATTTTTTTTATAGATCGAGGTCTTCGAATTTTTTGCCAAAAGTCCTGCCATGCAACCATTTCATAGATGATGTTACATAAAATGGTCGTTTAATAAGTGTATGAATATATTAACTTTTTCTTATCTGAAATTGATGACATTTACTGACATTTACTGATCATTGATTTCAAAAGAGATTAAAACACTTAACATTAGAAAATGTACCATTTAAATACAGTTTGTTTTTTATTTCGGAATAATTTAACACTATATTTTCGCAAGTTTTGACATTATCCCCATCACTGTTTCATGGCCATGACAAATCCTGGATTGCAGCTGGTTCAATCACAAACATTCCTTAAAGCTGCACTCTCACAGATTTACCATTATAACAACTTTTTTTATTTTTTGTCTTGGAAAGAGCAAATTTTTATGTGAATATGTGCAAACCAATGATAAAAGACTGCTGACAAAAAATCAGATCGTAGATTTTCATTTTTCGTTTCAATAAATATTAATGTTTTATGGCTTGAACAGTTACTAACGGTTTAGGAAAAATGCATAAAACATCATTTTGTGAACTTAAATATAAAAATCTGCGATCTAATTTTTTGTCAGCAGTCTTATACAACTGGTTTCCATGGATTTTCACACAGATTGGCTTGTTCCAAGGCAAAAAATAAAAAAAAAGTTGTCAAAACGTTCAATATGTGAGGGTGCAGCTTTAAACAAGACCAAGTCTGCCACCAACAGAAATTCCTTCATTAAAATTTTCAACCATTAAGAAAACAACAATAAAGTTTTCTTTTTGTCATTTAAACATTAAAAATACCTCAAGAGACTGATTCAATAGTCGGGGTTGTTTTTGTTATGATTTGAAGAAATTCTAATTAGAGAAATACCAGAGTTCAAATACTGAAGATAAAACTATATAGCACAATGTTCCATGTATGTAGTCATTAGTCAAGGCAAGGAGTTACACCACAATGAAATGTCTTTGTGTGCCTGAAGTAGTTCTTTAAAGAAGAACGATTTTTTCCATTTATGTAGCCTCTATTGACATGGCATTCTTCGGATGTTTACATATGCTCTAGATTATATTTGAAGACAATCATTTAGTTATCAATGATATTTTGCAGGACCTCTTTCTTGGTTGGATGGATTCAGAGATGACCGCAGAGAGCAGCAACACCAGTTTTAAATGGACATTATAAACAATGAATGATAAGCACAATATCAGAACTATCACCATGTGGTTTTCTTGCATGAAATCAACAGAAGAAATGCTTATAATTTTAGAATAATTGATAAAGCTAGAAATCATTCTGAAAGTTCAGAACAAATGTGCAAACATGACGGTTTCTATATTCAACAAAGATGGGTTTTTCATTGCTGGCTAACACTTGAAGTACAAGGACATTGACCTAATGTAATAGAAAAACAGTTATCAATCATTTCTCATTATAACATCACTGTATTCATCAAGCTATATACATCATCCAACAGGCAGCCATATTGTAATTTACTGAAATGACATCCCAATTAACATTTACCTTAAGGCTTCAAGCTTCTTTCATAACACAACTACAAGCAAGAAATGCATTAATTACAAAACACAACACACATTATGACACCATCCTCAATAATGATAGCACTTTTCAGGAGCTCGAATAAATCTAAGAAATCATTGCACCACAAGCTGAGAAACCAATTTTCTTTTCCCCAGAAAGCAAAGAACATATAATAATGTTTTCAATCAAATTCACTGTTCTGGTATTTTCGAGGGCATTAAAATGTCACTGAACCTTGATTGTCACGTTCTCTTCTCATATCCAAGAAAAGGACATATATTTTAAATGACACACAGACAGACTCTGTTAAATTACTTTGCACTTCATTGTAATCTAAATGATTTGCACTATGTCTTGGGATGTGATTCAGACACATAAAGAGCAGTAATAGTCTAGCTATCGATGTCTTCTATTCCCCCACTTTCTCTCCTTACTACCTGTTTAAGTCAACAAAACAGAGACTTCTTGTCTGCAAAATCAGGAATAAATGCCTAACAAAGATTTCCCTAAATCCTGGACATTTTGTGAACAATTCTATGAATAGTTGCAGTATTTGCAAAAAAATGTACACAAAGATCATGAAGTTTCATTTTGTTCAACCTGTCATCACTGGATTCATAAAAAGTGTTCTCAACTCAAAGAAAGAAACTATCAAGATCTAAAATCAGCAAGATTCATGCATCTGATACTTCATTTGCATACCTCCATGTGCCACATATGCCCTTTTTCTATCCCCATCCCCAAGAAAATATCAATTAAGGAACTAGATGGACAGCGATCAACCGCAACTGACAGTTGCAACCATGCAGATTTTAGATATTGAAGACACTTTTTATCCAATTCTAGATCCTGAAACAGACTGGCTACAATTACAACATGCATGGCGAGGACACCACAGCGGACACCACAACCCCTAGGTATAATGATTCTGTTTTAATTAGCAGCACAAACAGTGAATCTTCAGATTTGTTTGACAACATCAAAGCTCTTAGAAATGAAAATAAACATCCTCAATGCAAAGCTACCTTAATTTTAACAAAATAATTATTATACAAATTCTATGGAATTCGTAAAATTATTGATAAAAACTTTCAGATTGCTGAAACCAAACTGGGTGCCAACTTCATGCAACAACCTTTTCACTACAAGCTGGATACAAGAGATCACAACTGCCATGGTGGAGGACCTTCACAAGAGCTGAACTTCGCTTGAAACATCACAGGGACCAGGAAAATGACCAACTTGAGTGTTTGAGCTATGAACTGTCACTCCAGAAGCTGTGGTATTTGTTTTCGTCAGTAGCTGAAAGTAGCTTACTATACAATAAAATAAGAATCCATCCGGCAATCCCGTTGGCAGAGAGGTGAGCATAGATACTAGATTGCTAATGAATTATTCAAAATATCCTGACACAGCCATTTGCATTAACTATGCTCGAAGACTTTGACCTGAGAAACCAATTCTTGAACAGATAAAAGAAGCCATCACATTGACATTTCATACTATTTGAAAGTATAATATAATTTGTATCACTTCTACAACTTTTATGTATCAAACCAAGGATCACTTAAAATACATTGCATAATTTATGTTGTGTATGTAACTCTAAAACTTCCAAATCATACCAACAATGTTGTGAGCCTTTCTGAGAGTACTCCCTCTGTTCATCTGCACTTGGAAATATGAGGTAATGACGAAGAACGTGGATGTCATCCAGTAGGACAAAACATAATCCCATTGGGAAACAATTAATGTGCTTTAAAGAAATCTGCACTTGCCAGCAACTGTTTGGACAAGAAAGAAATAAAATCGTGCTATAGGAGCTTTCATTTTCTTGCTTCCTCTCAGGCTCTGGGACAGCTCTTTAATTAACAAATACAATTGAACAGTTACTAGAAATTGGAATACTAGTAGTTCTTTTTCTTCTCTGAGACAACTCCTTAATTTACAAAAACAGTTGAACTAGGAATGGACTCTCCTTATAGAACCTGCCAGTGAGAAAAATATGTAAAAAATTTGGATACTGAAGATAACCAAAATAGTGAAAAACGACCATATATGTCTTACTATAAGCTTGAAAACAGGAATTCCAGTTTGCATTGATTGTAACATAAAATTGATTGTAATAAAAAGTACAAAGTTTATTTCAATGTACTGTTAAACATGTTCAATGGTGACAGATGGACAAAAGGCTATAATTATAAGCATTTAGCAGAGTTCAACAGTTTCTTAAAAACATGTGCAGCAAAAACACTAGCTTGCTGAACCATCTTTAATAACTTGTGCATGCTGAGGTTATTAGGGCAGAAGCCTGGCATAGGCTTGGTTGATTCACAGTAGGTAGGGATTGACCCAATCCCTGAAAAAAACACCTTTGTATATTATTGATTCTCATAACCTCAGCAAACACTTCTAACAACTTTCATAATAAGATCAGTCATGGTTGTTTACTAAGTTACACAACTCAATGGTGACAGATGGACATACAGACATTTAAGCTTACTATTGACCTTAATTCACTTGCATAGGATAAAAGTGAACAAAACCTTTTAAGCACATCGGAAACAAATATTTTTTTTGGCGGAGACTGGTTGTGTCCCTGCTTGGATGTACAGGAAGCCAATGATAAAAGGTTCAATGATAGGGTTGTGGTCACCATCAAATAAATTTTACTAGCACAGTGCTAAACACAGTTTGGCCTAGAACAGCTCAGCAATCATTAAACCCCTTCCTACCACCATGTCCGCAATCAGATACACAATTCACATGTAATCTTGTCAGTCCCTTCCACTGAACAATGCCATTCCAGGCGCAAAACCCCATGCCAGGCATAATAAGACAGGTAAGTCATCAGATCAACCTGTCAGCCCCTTCAACCCAATAACACCTCTCTAGGCTCAAAACCTAGTGAATGGCAAGACACAATTAGACAGTTAAGTCATCAGATCAGTCTGTCAGCCCTTTAAACCCAAAAAAATGACGATCTATGCTCAGACCCCATTAAATCTTTAGTAAACATAACCAGCACAAGACTGATGGCCAAACATTGAAAAAACCTGCACCGTACAGCCAAGGGTACGCCTTGAGATCACCTGCACCAAACAGTCAATCTGCGATTTACCAGCATGTCAAACCCACTAGAATTTCACATCATCAGCATGTCAAACTCAAGAGAATGTCACTTTACCAGCATGTCATAGTCATCAGTATGTCAAAGTCACCACCATGTCAAACTCACTGGAATGTCCCACCACCAGCATGTCAAAAACACCAGTATTTCAAACTCATCAGCATGGTCAGTTTCATCAGAATGTGTGATTCAACAGCATGGTCTTACCCACCAGCATGTCAAACTCAACACCAAGGCAAACTCACCAGTGTGTCAAATTTACCAGTGCATGTCACACTCACCAGTGCATGTCAAACTCACTAGCATTTCAAACTCACCAGTATGTCAAATTCACAAGCATGTCAATTTCACCAGCATGTAAATATCACCAGTATGTCAAAATCACTGCCATGTTAAAGTAGCTGGCATGTCAAACACACCAGTATATCAAACTCAACAGCATGTTTAACTTGCCAAAGTCAAACTCCCCAGCATGGCAAGCTCCCTAGCATGGCGAACTCACCAGTGTATCAAACTCACCAGGGTGGAATGGTGTCTGTGGAGGGTTTTAAGTTTGTCATCAGTGATCCCACAGTTTGCGAGGTGACCCTGAGAGACACTGAGGATGATGTCATATATCGCAAGCTGTTTGCTCTCCAGTGAAGTCTGGTCCAAACATGGGTCCGTTGAACTCACTTGCGCCTCCTCCATGCTCTTTGAACGCTTAGGAACTCTTCCAAACCGCACCGCTGAAAACAAGAATTACATGGTTTATCCATGTGTAACTAATTTTTCTAAAATTAAAATGAAATTGTTTTTTATCGTTTTACTATGCTCATGATATGCAAATTTATGTAGGTAATGTTGCTACTGATAAATTAGTTGAATTCAAGCCAGATACTAGTCATTTACCATACTGCATACCAATAATTTTATAATGTTAAGAAATGTTTTCGAATTATTTTCATTGTGTGAAATGAGACTTCATATGTATTAAAGAAAGTACAGTTTTGCTGCACAGAAAACATTTATCTGTCCTCTTAAGCAGAAATATGAAACTATATTATAGAATTAATTTAGAGCAGAAATACTTTATCTCTACAACTGAACTGTATTCACATTTATCAAACTGGCACTTAATTTTGTCAGGCCTAAACTATGTACACCTCACTCTTTGGTGACTCTCAACAAACATTATTTATCGCCCATACTGTAAATGTCCTATACAACGCACCGGGTGCATGTTGTTTTTTTGAGAAACCTGGGCGAACTTTTAAAATCTGTTAAATTCACTGATCAGTCATGAATAGAGTCAAAATTAGAAATACCACTTGTCACAATAACCCATCACCTAGACAGTAGGCAGAGTTGAAAGCTTGGGAATGACCAATCAGCAATAAGTATCCACTGCATCATAGTAGTTTACACAGCCTGGTGTGTATATCAATCAAAATGGTCCACTGATCAAGTGGGTTCAATATATCAATACACAACTTTCCGCAAGAATGAGAAATGTTTGATTCTTGTAACAGGTAGAAAATGTTGCGAAGTTCCAGACAAAAAGCATAAGCTTTATTTAATAATCAAGATGTTTTAACTTTTCATTTCTTTTAAATATAAATTAGGGATGGCAACGAGTAGTAAAATTGGTACTCGAGTACTCGGACAATCTTTCGATCGAGTACTCGGGTACTCGATTACTCGGAAAAAAATAAAAATTGTTTTCGGGAAAGACAAGATCGTGTATACATGTATCGTTCATGGCGTATATTGTGCGTTGGTCGTATTATTGGTAATTTTCATCTTTAAATTAGACTTTCATTATGTACTTAAACAGAAAATTAAATAAAAGGAAAACAAAGGTTGTTTCATGCTTTTAATTTTGTCTTTTTCATTTCATTTTAATGATTTTATATATAATAAAGTATGCACTGCAAAAAAGCTACAATATAGCTGGAAAGTTAAACCCGGATTTAATTCGAGCGTCTGGATAATCGAGATTTATAATGAACATCAATCAGAATTACAATGAACGAAAATTAATACCATACAAAAAAATAATGAAAGAAATATTTTGTACTGTATTATTGTTTTTTACCTCATTAATATTCATATTTCTTGATTTGAGATATCAACCAATCATTTGTGGTAATCATTGCAAAAATAGTAAAAATACGCCCATTAAAAAATCAATGCTCGTAACGGTCGCTACTTGTTCGCTTGTTAGCGTCCATTGTTTGGTAAAAGGTCTCTTATTGGTAAACAATAGAATTGTGTAGGTGAATGTATCGCTATCAAAACTTCGTTAATTGACATCAGTGCTAATTAGAAATAGGGGCCCTTTGTTAACAGTTTGCAACTCTCAACTAATTTATTAGGGTCAACTGTGTACACAGCGGGGATTAGAGTGACCGTAAATTGTCCTCTTGGCAACTAACCAGATCTGATACTTCGTCTGTAAATCGTGTATTTGGTGAATTTTTATAGATTTTTAAAAAATATTCCAAGTACCGTAAATGACTGGGTATAAGACGATAGGGGGTATTAGACGCAGGGGAAAAAATCTGTGAAAAGTCCAAGAAAAAAACTTTTAATCTATGTTTTTGGTTAAAAGACGCATAGAAAAGATGTCAAATTGTCTGGCATTTTCGGCCACCATGTTTGTTGACAGTGTCAAAAAAAAATTTTTTCGTGAAAATGGCGACGGTTATCTATAAAACCATACAATGATAAACTGTCGAGAATGAAAAGTTAAGTTATGCAAAAACCTTATATTGTACGGGTTTGTTCTCAAAATGTCAACACCTACAGAAAATAATAAAGAATGTGACAAAGTGCGAAAAAACAAGACCATTATCGCAACAGTTTGTAGTATTGGTATGTTAAACAGGTTAAAGGCAGTCGAGTTTTTTACACCTTCTCGTACAACTGACAAAAAATATTTTGACAGTGCCCAACTTTGCTTTTTAATATGCAAGTTTAATTATTGTTCAATTCAATTTATTATTCAAAATAATATTGAATAACTTTAATCGAAAAACATTTTTGTTTAAATTATAATTAACGTCTTACGATTTACCGTATCCCTATCTTTAACTGCCATTTTAACTCGTATATACTCGATCAATATGACGCGAGTAACATCCCTTTCTACATAAATCTAAAAACAAACTCTCGGCTTGAAATCGACCTAAGAAAAAAAATTCAAAAATTGTTACTGGGTATTATACGCAGGCATTTTTTTGCATCGAAGTCTGAGGGAAAAAAGGGCGTCTATTACCCAGTCATTTACGGTACTCGAGTAGTACTCGGACAATCGATCGAGTACTTGGGTACTCGTCGCCATCCCTAAAATAAATCTTGACTTGAAAACATTCCATATATATATACTAACACATAAAACCAATACATCTATTTTAATAGATGTTGTCGCCATATACACTGTCTGAAAACGCATCACATGATTCTTTATTATGTCACTTTTATCGTTTGCACCTGTCATTGTTTTATAGGGTACTGCCCTATAGGTTAACATAAAGGCATGATGTCAGCCTCCTGGGCAGGTGCTCTATAATGGTGCAGATGGAATCCTTTACATTAGATTAAATTGTATTTTTTTTCAGTTTAAATTAGAGTTAATGTAAAATTGTATTTTTTTTTTCAGTTTAAATTAGAGTTAATGTAAGCATTATTTATTGCACATAAGTGGAAAATAGACCCGCAAAATGACCTCCAGTGTGTCTATTAGGGCATACGCATTTAATAGGATATTTACGGTATATAAAAAGCTTTTTTCTTTCTTATTCAACTTTATGAGAATACATTTATCAGTCTAGATATGATATCAGGGCAGAGAATGTGCAGAACTGAGATCAATGCCCACTGAATAAACTAACATTAAAAAATGTCGAACAATTTTGTCTTAAATGATACTATCATGGGCTATATCATATGAATGAATTGGTAAAAATCCAAATCTAAGAAGGATGGGAGAAATAAAACAACAAAGACTCTATTTTTAAGTGAAGTGACAAGGGAATGTCATATCAAAAATGGCAATTGGGTTGAATAATATGATCTATATATAGAATATCAGAATATATATATATTGTTGTTAGGGGGTTTCCAGCTATTTTGAGAAGAGGATGGTACTCAAATTTGGGCATTTCTAAGCAAACTTACTTGATATAAAATCCCTACAATTTTGTAAAAGACAATTGAGTTTGTGTTTGTACTGTTAAAATATCAGTCAAGACAACATGCACATTCCCACTTGATTATTTTATTTCTTTATAATGAGCTTACAGCAGAAATTTTTTACTCTGTTTGAGTACAGCATTAAAAGATTTAATGATCTCAACCTGTGGTTATATTCAGCAGATGCCCTACATAAAAGACACTGTAAAAACCCTAAAGAGCTGAATAGGCAAATATCAGCTACTCCGATGAACCAGTACATGGAAGTAAAGAAACAGTGTTTGACTATCCAAAAGATAATTATAACATCATAAAAGATGTTCAGTAATAACATTCATTAAGTCAAAATTGCTCCTAGAGCAAAACATTAACTTCATTTCACGTGAAAGGTCAATAACCCTGCCTAACCTTAAGGTTATCATAGTCTACTTATTTTATTAATCAATGAAGATTTTCTTCCAGTTTATTGCTAAAACATAGCCGCAAATATACACAAATTCATTCTATGTCAGTTTGTACTTTAGTAAATTGTCCATTTACTGGAGCAGTTTTAGAACTAGGAGTTTCAACAGTGCAGCGGGGAATTTCATTGAGAATCCTAGTACAGTTTTAAACATGGCAGGGGCATTCAATAGTGAACCCTAGCCTAGGCCAGATTTTAAACATGGCAGGAAGCATTTCATTGAGAATCCTAGCATAGGCCAGATTTTAAACATTGCAGAGAGCATTTCAATGAGAATCCTAGCCTAGGTCAGATTTTTAAACATGGCGGGGAGCATTTCTCAACCAGGGGATAGGGGATATTTCATTGAGTATCCTAGCCTAGACCAGATTGTCAACGTTGCAGGTGATATTTTATTTCAAATCCTAACCTAGGCCAAATTTTAAACATTGCAGAGTGACATTCCACTGAAAAATCCTAGCTTAGGCCAGATTTAAATATTTGCAAGGGATATTTCATTGGGAATCCTAGCCTAGGACTGATTTTCAACATTGCAGGAAACCTTTCATTGAGAAACCTAGCCTGGGCCAGGTATTCAACATTGCAGGCTGGATATCATTGAGATGTCAAGCCTAGGCCAGATATTCAACATTGCAGGCTAGATATCATTGAGATGCCAAGTCTAGGCCAGATATTTAACATTGCAGGCTAGATATCATTGAGATGCCAAGCCTAGGCCAGATATTCAACATTGCAGGCTGGATATCATTGAGATGCCAAGCCTAGGCCAGATATTCAACATTGCAGGCTAGATATCATTGAGATGCCAAGCCTAGGCCAGGTATTCAACATTGCAGGCTAGATATCATTGAGATGCCAAGCCTAGGCCAGATATTCAACATTGCAGGCTGGATATCATTGAGATGCCAAGCCTAGGCCAGGTATTCAACATTGCAGGCTGGATATCATTGAGATGCCAAGCCTAGGCCAGGTATTCAACATTGCAGGCTAGATATCATTGAGATGCCAAGCCTAGGCCAGATATTCAACATTTCAGGCTGGATATCATTGAGATGCCAAGCCTAGGCCAGATATTCAACATTGCAAGCTGGAATATCATTGAGATGCAGATCCTAGGCCAGATATTCCACATTGCAGGAAACATATCATTGAGATGCTGAGCCTAGGGCAGATATTCAACACTGCATGGGGCATATCATTGAGATGCAGAGCCTATGCCAGATATTCAACATTGCAGGAAACATATCATTGAGATGCAGAGCCTATGCCAGATATTCAACATTGCAGGAAACATATCATTGAGATGCAGAGCCTATGCCAGATATTCAACATTGCAGGAGACATATCATTGAGATGCAGAGCCTATGCCAGATATTCAACACTGCATCGGGCATATCATTGAGATGCAGAGCCTATGCCAGATATTCAACATTGCAGGAGACATATCATTGAGATGCAGAGCCTATGCCAGATATTCAACATTGCAGGAAACATATCATTGAAATGCAGAGCCTATGCCAGATATTCCACTTTGCAGGAAACATATCATTGAGATGCAGAGCCTATGCCAGATATTCAACATTGCAGGAAACATATCATTGAGATGCAGAGCCTATGCCAGATATTCAACATTGCAGGAGACATATCATTGAGATGCTGAGCCTATGCCAGATATTCAACATTGCAGGAAACATATCATTGAGATGCTTAGCCTATGCCAGATATTCAACACTGCATGGGGCATATCATTGAGATGCAGAGCCTATGCCAGATATTCAACATTGCAGGAGACATATCATTGAGATGCAGAGCCTATGCCAGATATTCAACACTGCATGAGGCATATCATTGAGATGCAGAGCCTTTGCCAGATATTCAACATTGCACAGGGCATATCATTGAGATGCTGAGCCTATGCCAGATATTCCACATTGCAGGAGACATATCATTGAGATGCAGAGCCTATGCCAGATATTCAACATTGCAGGAAACATAACATTGAGATGCAGAGCCTATGCCAGATATTCAACATTGCAGGAAACATATCATTGAGATGCAGAGCCTATGCCAGATATTCAACACTGCATGAGACATATCATTGAGATGCAGAGCCTATGCCAGATATTCAACATTGCAGGAAACATATCATTGAGATGCAGAGCCTATGCCAGATATTCAACATTGCAGGAAACATATCATTGAGATGCAGAGCCTATGCCAGATATTCAACATTGCAGGACACATATCATTGAGATGCAGAGCCTATTCCAGATATTCCACATTGCAGGAGACATATCATTGAGATGCTGAGCCTATGCCAGATATTCAACATTGCAGGAGACATATCATTGAGATGCAGAGCCTATGCCAGATATTCAACATTGCAGGAGACATATCATTGAGATGCTGAGCCTATGCCAGATATTCAACATTGCAGGAGACATATCATTGAGATGCAGAGCCTATGCCAGATATTCCACATTGCATGAGGCATATCATTGAGATGCAGAGCCTTTGCCAGATATTCAACATTGCACAGGGCATATCATTGAGATGCTGAGCCTATGCCAGATATTCCACATTGCAGGAGACATATCATTGAGATGCAGAGCCTATGCCAGATATTCCACATTGCATGAGGCAAATCATTGAAATGCAGAGCCTATGCAAGATATTCCACATTGCAGGAGACATATCATTGAGATGCTGAGCCTAGGGCAGATATTCCACATTGCAAGAGACAAATCATTGAGATGCTTAGCCTATGCCAGGTATTCCACATTGCACAGGGCATATCATTGAGATGCTGAGCCTATGCCAGATATTCAACATTGCAGGAGACAAATCATTGAGATGCAGAGCCTATGCCAGGTATTCCACATTGCAGGAGACATATCATTGAGATGCAGAGCCTATGCCAGATATTCAACATTGCATGGGGCATATCATTGAGATGCAGAGCCTATGCCAGATATTCATCATTGCAGGAGACATATCATTGAGATGCAGAGCCTATGCCAGATATTCCACATTGCAGGAGACATATCATTGAGATGCTTAGCCTATGCCAGATATTCAACTTTGCAGGAGACATATCATTGAGATGCTTAGCCTATGCCAGATATTCAACATTGCATGGGGCATATCAATGAGATGCAGAGCCTATGCCAGATATTCAATTTTGCAGGAGACATATCATTGAGATGCGTAGCCTATGCCAGATATTCAACATTGCATGGGGCATATCATTGAGATGCAGAGCCTATGCCAGATATTCATCATTGCAGGAGACATATCATTGAGATGCTTAGCCTATGCCAGATACTCCACATTGCAGGAGACATATCATTGAGATGCTTAGCCTATGCCAGATATTCAACATTGCAGGAGACATATCACTGAGAAGCTTAGCCTATGCCAGATATTCCACATTGCAGGAGACATATCATTGAGATGCTTAGCCTATGTCAGGTATTCAACATTGCAGGAGACATATCATTGAGATGCTTAGCCTATGCCAGATACTCCACATTGCAGGAGACATATCATTGAGATGCTTAGCCTATGCCAGATATTCCACATTGCAGGAGACATATCATTGAGATGCAGAGCATATGGCAGGTATTCAACATTGCATGAGACATATCATTGAGATTCAGAGCCTATGCCAGATATTTCACATTGCACGGGGCAAATCATTGAGATGCAGAGCCTATGCCAGATATTCAACATTGCATGAGACATATCATTGAGATGCAGAGCCTATGCCAGATATTCAACATTGCACAGGGCAAATCATTGAGATGCAGAGCCTATGCCAGATATTCAACATTGCATGGGGCATATCATTGAGATGCAGAGCCTATGCCAGATATTCATCATTGCAGGAGACATATCATTGAGATGCTGAGCCTATGCCAGATATTCAACTTTGCAGGAGACATATCATTGAGATGCTTAGCCTATGCCAGATATTCAACTTTGCAGGAGACATATCATTGAGATGCTTAGCCTATGCCAGATATTCAACATTACATGGGGCATATCATTGAGATGCAGAGCCTATGCCAGATATTCATCATTGCAGGAGATATCATTGAGATGCTTAGCCTATGCCAGATATTCAACTTTGCAGGAGACATATCATTGAGATGCTTAGCCTATGCCAGATATTCAACTTTGCAGGAGACATATCATTGAGATGCTTAGCCTATGCCAGGTATTCAACATTGCAGGAGACATATCATTGAGATTCAGAGCCTATGCCAGATACTCCACATTGCAGGAGACATATCATTGAGATGCTTAGCCTATGCCAGATATTCCACATTGCAGGAGACATATCATTGAGATTCAGAGCCTATGCCAGATTTCCAACATTACAGGGGGCATTATCATTTAGATTCCAAGCCTAGGTCAGATATTCAACATTGCAGGGGCATATCATCAAGATTCATAGCCTGGAGGCCAAATTTTCAAAAGTAGTTTTACACTGCAGAAAATCATTGCATTTCCTACGTATGAAATCAGGCCAAGGATTCTTGTTGAACGGCCCCCAGTAACACCGTTGAAAATCTCTCCTACAAAATCAGTCCTAGGATTTTAGATATAAGGACCTCCAGTACATCGGTTGAAAATCTCTCTTACGCATAAAATTGCTCCTAGGATGCTCGAACGAATGGCCACTACAACGAAAGTACCACTGTTGAAAATTGCTCCTAGGCATAAAACTACTCATAGGTTTTTTTTTTAATACAACAGCCCCCAGATACAGATTTGCTTGACCTGAATCTCAGACAAGGAAAAGTGGTCTTATTTGAAATACAGAAAATCCTACAGTTGGCAAATATTCTCAAAGAATAACTTTTACAGTTAAAAAAAAACAGGTTTCTATAAATGTGAAACAAGCATAAGAGAAAAAGTGCACCAAATTAAGAAATCCAAATTAGTCCCTGGACCAAGTAAATTGCTTTTTTCCCTCAGATGAAATCAATAGAACATTTTCATTTCAGGGAGGAAACCAGGGAAATCTCCTCGGAAATTGAATAACATACTATATCTCCATAATAATTATCGAGGTCCATTATCACACAAGAGAAGCAAATCCAGAAGATTGAACTAAAATTATTTATGAAATATTCTGGGCTTTTTGTCATATTTTTTCTACATTGCTGACCGACAATATTCCCAAGGCTGATCAGCCTAATAAATCCACAAATCACAAAAAATGGAAACAAGTTACAGACATAAGAAATAAATCACTGCATATCTTCTTCTTTTAATGGTGTAATGTTTTGTGGCCTAAAAGGGAACTAGACATAATATATATTTATAGGATCTGTCAAAAATCCTCATATAATGCACAACTTCATTGTAAGAGATCAGGAAATGTATAAGTGAGTGTGCCTTCGGCAAGCTTACTAGCATATTTCCTGGACATATATTGTAAGCAATAATGTCATTGGCATCTATTCTAACATATAATTATAGTAAGACCATGTCATGGGCAACTGTAGGGACATATATATAAGTAAGACCATGTCATGGACGTCTGTATGGGCATATATAGTAAGACCATGTCATGGGCGTCTGTAGGGGCGTAAATAGTAAGACCATGTCATGGACATCTGTGTGGGCATATATAGTAAGACCATATCATGGGCGTCTGTAGGGGCGTATATAGTAAGACAATGTCATGGGCGTCTGTAGGGGTGTATATAGTAAGACCATGTGATGGGTGTCTGTAGGGGCGTATATAGTAAGACCATGTCATGGGCGTCTGTAGGGACATATATATAAGTAAGACCATGTCATGGATGTCTGTATGGGCATATATAGTAAGACCACGTCATGGACATCTGTATGGGCATATATAGTAAGACCATGTCATGGGCGTCTGTAGGGGCGTAAATAGTAAGACCATGTCATGGACATCTGTGTGGGCATATATAGTAAGACCATGTCATGGGCGTCTGTAAGGGTGTATAAAGTAAGACCATGTCATGCGCATTTGTAAGGGTATATATAGTTAGACCATGTCATGGGCGTCTGTAGGGACATATATATTAGTTTGACCATGTCATGGGCGTCTGTATGGGCGTATATATTAAGACCATGTCATGGGTGTCTGTTAGGGTGTATAAAGTAAGACCATGTCATGGGCGTCTGTAGGGGCGTATATAGTAAGACAATGTCATGGGCGTCTGTAGGGGCGTATATAGTAAGACCATGTCATGGGCGTCTGTAGGGACATATATATAGTAAGACTATGTCATGGGCCTCTGTAGAAACATATATAGTAAGACCACGTCATGGGCGTCTGTAGGGGCGTATATAGTAAGACAATGTCATGGGCGTCTGTAGGGGCGTATATAGTAAGACCATGTCATGGGCGTCTGTAGGGGTGTATATAGTAAGACCATGTGATGGGTGTCTGTAGGGGCGTATATAGTAAGACCATGTCATGGGTGTCTGTAGGGTGTATATAGTAAGACCATGTCATGGGCGTCTTTAGGGGTGTATTTAGTAAGACCATGTCATGGGCGTCTGTAGGGGCATATATAGTAAGACAATGTCATGGGCGTCTGTAGGGGCGTATATAGTAAGACCATGTCATGGGCGTCTGTAGAAACATATATAGTAAGACCATGTCATGGGCGTCTGTAGGGGCGTATATAGTAAGACAATGTTATGGGCGTCTGTAGGGGCGTATATAGTAAGACCATGTCATGGGTGTCTGTAGGGGCGTATATAGTAAGACCATGTCATGGGCGACTGTAGGGGTGTATTTAGTAAGACCATGTCATGGGCGTCTGTAGGGGCGTATATAGTAAGACAATGTCATGGGCCTCTGTAGGGGCGTATATAGTAAGACCATGTCATGGGCGTCTGTAGGGGCATATATAGTAAGACAATGTCATGGGCATCTGTAGGGTCATGTAAAGTAATACCATGTTGTAGGCATCTGTATGGGCGTATTTAGTAAGACCATGTCATGGGCGTCTGAAGGGTCGTATGTAGAAAGACCATGTCATGGGTGTCTGTAGGGTCGCATATAGTAAGACCATGTCATGGGCATCTGCAGGGGCGTATATAGTAAGACTATGTCATGGACGTCTGACATGTTTTTCTGACCTATTTGAGTAGTTCAGTGTCCTTTTGCTGTTTCTTGGTTATGCAACATGCAACATCAGCTGTTTTACAAGTTTTTAACAGATCTTTCAATGTTGCATACAGGGTTCGAATTTAACTTTCAGGAGCACTCGCAAAATTTTGCGAGTGCATGTTGAGGCAACTCGCAGAATGAGAAATCAACTTGCAATTTTATTATTTGCTTTATTCCCTTATAATATTGTCTAATTAAAGTAGAAATTTACACCTAAGACATATTATGAATATTAAAAAGTATCAATCTTGAGTGACTCAACTACTAGAACTTGTTGATGGCTTATTCTATTTGGGGGATACGGAAAGACTCATCTGATGCTGGCAGCTTTTTGATAACAAAGCTGTCCAATAATTTGACATTGTTCACTTTGTATATTTACCCTCGCCATCAGGTAATTTAATACCCATTCAACAAGCACGCTACAGATTTCATTAAGTCTGTAAGTATTAAAATCAATAACAATATAAATTTGAAATAAAAAAGGCAACAGTTAATGTAGCTTGGATACTTTGGACCATGAAATATATCAATCGACGAAGTCTATTCATTTTGACAATTGGGCGAAAATATATTCAAAGGAGAGTGCGCGAAAGCGCTAAATTTAGCCAATGATTGAGCTAGGTGATTATGTCATTCCTATTCACTTTGTATAATGCAAGCCTCGGAGCATCCCGGAAAGATTCGAGATAAAACTCGGCCTTTTCCGTATTTGTTCTATTTTTGGAAACTTACTAGAGCGTGACTCCGTACTGTCTTCTTTATACTGGTAGTGTAAACATGCTACTTATAGACTGTTTACACTCGACTACGTAGGGGAGTTGAGTTCATGTTTATTCTACTTTCCTTTTAACATTTTGTGGTCTAGAAAAAGCCACTTGCAGAATTTTGCGAGCTTGAATAAAAGTCACTCGCAATTTGTAAATGTTGCTCACATTTTGCGAGTATGCGAGTCTAAATTCGAACCCTGGCATAAGCATGGTATGTGAAAAAGTCATCGGTTTTTAATATTATTTGCCCAATAAAAACCTAAATGCAATAAACAGTCTTTATCTGAATCCTAAAACTGTCTACACATATTAAATTGAAATATATACAAAGATATTTCGATTTTAAAGCTATTAGTGAACAAACATAAGCTATAAAGGATACTTAAATCAAATGTAGCAAGACTCAGCACAATGACTTCTTTGTTGCCCACTGACAATTATAATTCAATTTTTATGAAACCACACAGCAATATTTCCATTCGGAACTCCTCGGCCATTTTTTCAAAAACAACCTCGGATGTATATGGACGGTTTACATACTTAAAAAGTGGTACGTTTAAGTCCGCTGCAAATAGATCGCGTAGTAATCTTATTTAGTAGTTAAAATTTATGACTTAATTCTTGGGAATCGTAATTATGTTTGCAATAATACACTTCACTGGCAATCAATTTAAACTGAGAGCAATGAATACAACTCTTAAACACTACATTTAATTAATGCTTTTATTCAAAAAAATACGGACTACTTCAACAGATGTACCGGCATACATCCGAGGTTGTTTTTGAAAAAATGGCCGAGGAGCTCCGAATGCAATATTTCATGCGCACCCAATTACACACATAAAATCTAAAGAGGAAATATATTACACACTGTGGGCATGGTTGCATGAGTAATGATATCTGCTGCCCTACTGACATACTGAACCAGATATCCGCCTGTCAATCAAGACTAAAATAGCTGGGTTCAAATGCGGCCACATACTGGTGGAATATTTCCAATTATTGGTATAAGGTAGACACTTTCAGCACAGACAAATCATTTTGTGGGTTCAGATATGCATTTTATTAAATTGTAAGGCAATAGTTAAGTGCTTCACCTTAAAACTTTCTTGCACTAAGTGACTTGAAAGATCAGACAAAGAATCTTATCAAACATATGACGCAGATGTGTTTTAACATAAATTATCATACTATGTCTTTATTGCCTCTCATTACACCCTCTTGTATAACAGAATTTCACCCCAATAAAAGCAAGAAATTTCCCAAAATACATTATAATTAATAAAGCAATTTATAACCGGTAAATGTTAATTATATTACATAAAAGAGGAAGAAGGATCAAGATGGTGATTGCTCCAGGACAAAAATATCTTAATCTAAACTGCTACAAGTCATACCTCAGTCAAATTATGGTAAAGAATTTAATTATAAATATTTCCGTGAAATATTACACAGATCTTCATCATTGAAGTTAAGAACTATCAGTTAAGACAGCTTAAGGGGAAAATATTTTAGTACCTCTCATTCTTTTTCTTTTGTTGCATGTATACGTATTTTGAATTGAACAATATATAAATTGTATACCTTATGTAGTTTTTTCCTTCAAAAACAATGCTATCAAATGATACAAAACTACAACATATCAGAAACATGAAACTACAATTGCATAATTGTTTTCTAATAAACGAGATCTAACATTGTTATATCGTCCTGTCCCAAAATATACGTACAGTCTCGAGACATGCCAACAGCGAGACATTTCTTAAAGCGGCAGTATTGGCAGCGATTGCGGTTGAGTCGTATGACCATGCACTTCCCGTCCCTCAAACAGCGATACTCGATCTGCTTCTGAATGCTCCGACGGAAAAATCCCTGTCAAAGAACAAATATATTCAGTAATCCAGGCTTATAAGGTGTTACTGACAAATTTCAATGGACTTGAATTTTAAAAAGCATACCTCAACCATTTATCTAGAAATACATCCATAAACTGTTAGAAAACCTAATTATTCCGTACTGAAGTACCTTTTCAACCGGTATATTGTTCAAGCTTTTTGTTTTGACATTTAAAAACTGTTTAGAAGAACATTATTCTGTGTGCTAGCGTTTTTCTGTTTGTCATGTCAATTATATTTGTCCTGTCTTTTTTCTTGTCGGCTTATGTTTCCTACATTGCAAAAAAAGTCAAATCATAAAATTCTAGTCCAGTTTTCTTGCCAGCTTTGACATAGTTTCAACCAGTTCAGGGTTACCTTCCCATTCCAATACCAGTCATGTTAAAGTGCTCCAGCCAGGATTTGAAAAGGGCAGTGAGCTAGGTCAAAAAAGGGTACTATTGGTGCACAGTGAATGAGCCTTATTAAATGGAGCGCATGTATGCAGAAGGCCAATGTTCAATTCATATTGTGTAATGACATTTATACTTGTGGTTTTTATGAATACCTTAGCTGTTTCTTTAGTGTCAAAATTATGTAAATTTATTATTTTTATACTTCTATCTGAAATTGACTTGACAATATTTCCAATAAATATCCAATCTAGTTCAAAACCGTAAAAACCCCAGGCTGTATGCAATATCGCTTTCAGTGTTGTCAAAATTTAATAACCATCAAAGGCACACTGTGGGGACATCCTAGGTAAGGCCCATTCCCTGCTATTTTGGTGCAAGAACAAAACAACTGCAATCACTCAGCACTGCTGGCCACCTGAAAGGTAAAGACATGGCCAATTTCCCCCCCCCCCCTCCCCCCGTTCCTGGGGAGGGTTCCCTTAAAAGGTTCCCATCCAATCCATTTCCAGCCAATATACGGTTTTAATCTGGCACTATTTGCCAGCAATTTTGAAGACCCATCCCAGTTCCATTTGCCAGCCCTTTCTATTAAAGGTTCCAACTCAAACTCTATTATTTATAGAATTTAGACTTGCTAAGCTCACTTCGCATTTTTATGGACAGCATTTTAATTCCCATTTTAATTTCATTTATTTGCAAGGACCAATAAACTTATTTAACCAATTTTGGAAATCATCAAGCTAATTTTCCCATTCAAAAGGCACACGCAGTAAAATATTTAAATCCCATCCAATCCAATTTCACTCAATTGCAAAGTTTCCATCCAATCCAATTTCTAGCCATTTTCAGGTAATGCAATTCAATTCTTTTTCTAGCCATCTTAATATTTCCACCAATCCAATTGACAGCTTTTTTTAAAGGTCCCATTTGCTGGATATTTAATTCCATGGTTACATCATTATTCTACTCACAATCCATTTACAACTGTTTTCAGAGTTTCAAGCAATGGGTAATACACACTTAACCCTGTATTTTCTGCATTTGTTTTGTTCTCACTGCAGTCATTGTAATTTTCATATTCATATACCTTGCATCCCTCGCAGCTGGTGACGCCGTAATGGTAACCAGAGGCTCGGTCCCCACACACCTTACACGGCACAAAAGGCTGCTTCGGGGAGTTAGAGTCAGCTGGTTGGATGCTGCTCTCCTCTGAAGGTAGAAAATTTAAGTTTGGAATTTAATCAAATAGATTATTAGGGGCTGTTCCATCAAGAACCATAGGTACTATTTTGTACAGAAGAGATTTTCGGCAGTAAAGTATAGTACAGTTAGCTAAACAATGACACAAATGCCCCCAGTTGCCTCATGGACAAAGAAAATTTTCACACCAGTTCTAATTTATTTCCAACCATTTTTTGCTTATTCAAGGGCCATGTGACACTCCCCTTACTATGTGCAGCTGCAAACGAAATGCCAAGTGCACATCTTCATCATCTCAACAACGTTCCCCTAAGGTATTAAGACTCTACGTCAAATGGTTTTGGAGGTATGAATGACAGACGGAATCACATCCAAATCTATGTGCCCTCCCATAAGGCAAAAAAAATAAAATACCTGTGTTTCCGGTGACATGGCGAAAAAAAATAGGGTCGGTCGGTCCGGATTTTTTTTTTTTTTTTAAAGTTTCTATATCATGCAATTTTCTGTTGAATCAGAACAATTATGTTATATCTAAGCGTTTCATAATTTACAAAAAGTCAGGGAAAAACAGCATTGTTTAATGTCTGAAATCATTTCCTTACCTTCGACTACCGTATTTTCCCGCCAATTTTGCCCATGAAATCTGGTGTTTTATACTCGTTTATAAGTAACAATCGTTTTTTAGAAAACAAATCCTGCACTTCAATTTCTACAAATCTGTGATAATGTTCTACCCAAACAGTCAATTATCAACTATTTTTTGTTAATTTGCTTGAGGAAAATCGCCGATTTTCTTGTCAACTGTGAGCTCCTTAAACTAGGTCTTCAAGTGAAGGTAGGTTAAAAATAGAACAAGTAAACGCGGATATGGATTTAATTTACTTATCTTTTTTTCGTACAATCAAAGATTCATTCATATTTATAGTGCATTCAAACATTTCAGTCATTGTTATAAGATTCTCAGACGACGAATTATCGATTATTTTTTTTGATCGTATGGTATTTTCTTACCAGCCTAGGCGAAATCTTGGCAATCAAATGGGATCATACGGTGTCCAACTGATCGAGTTAAATACAAACCATAGCCACCCGCCTTTGATATTATCACCGCTCGTGCTCTGACGTCACAAATTGTACCGTTTGATTTGCAGCCGACACATTCCAACAAATGTGTCGTTAACTTTCGAAGGTTTTTGTTTGGATTTCAGTTGATAGGACTTATTAAAATAAGGCGAAATAAATAACCATTGATAAGTGCGGATAAATTAATGTAACCATGGACCTATAAACCAGGTCTATAGGTCCGTGATGTAACAATTAATGAAATGTGTATTGGAACCTAGCAGTTAGCCTGCATGAATTCGCAAGAAGCCTGCATGATATATGCAAAGCCTAATCGTAATAAGTAAGTTTTATTTTGGACATGAATAAATAACACCGCCAGCTATAATCCTACATATTTTCATTTTAAAGACTGTAAAATATGTCTCTTGTAATTAACCACGTGTTTGGACGTAAACATGCGTTTGCCAATTTGAAGATATCGGACAGGGTTCGCCGCCCTCCGCCATTTTGTCTTGTTGACATAGCGTCCTGGTAATACATAATTAGGAATGAAAGTTTATTCTCTGGGGACATAGAAAGACAAACAACGAAAATAATGACGATATATTTGAAAAAAAAATATATATTTTTTGACGATAGAATTAATATTTATTTTTTTAATTTTATTTCTAAAAAAAGATTTGGGTCGGCGAGGAAAAAATAGGGTCGGTCAGGTTGCCGGAAACACAGGTATTTTTTTTTTGGCCTAAGTGAGGGCATAAAAATCACTCCTATTCATCTTGATAAAACAGCCCACTGTAACAACAATGTATATAAAGAGTAAAGACCCATGACTACATACAAAAAAAAATGTATGAGCCAGCAGTCTGTGGAACGTTGAAAACAATCCATTATTACACCAATTACGAAGTGCCTACGTACTCATTGCTGCATGTCTTATGGCTTTAAATTAACACATGACATTGAATCGAAGAATGGTTATTCCATCTCAGACCATCGTCTTCTTTCCATATTTATAGTGTTGGAGGCTGAATGGTTTGTGATTTAAAAAATAAGCTGGATTTGGAACTTCATCTATTTTTTTTTGTTTACAATTTCACCGCATTGTTTTTACACCTACACCAGATTTGGTCACTTTATAGGATACACAGTGGCTACGTTAAACTAATTTTATGTTTCTTATAAGAAACATTACTTTTTTCTATCATTGTTTAATGTTAAGTACACAAGTGGAACTTCCTTCACATAAGTGGTTTTGGGGGTCGTGAACCACTAGAATTTAGTTTTACTTCGCCTGCAAATTGGTCAATTGTCTATAGAATATATATCAAATTTTTTTAGTAGTCTGTAACCTATGAAGACCCCTAACATATTAATTTACTAAAAATTAAAACATGCTGGTGTTACAGTGTCAATTTATTCACTGTGCTAATTTACAAACAACTGAGTATTGCTTTTCAAAATGTTAAAGTGACACTCTCATTCAAAATCAATACATACACATGTGGAACAAACATAAATTTTGAGCGATAAACCTTTAACTTCTTATTAAATAATGAATATATGGTAAATATTAATTACTGATAACAAGATTGTAACTGTGTATTAAATATCTGAAAATGCACAAATATTAAATGACTGGTGAGTACTAAAAGTGATAAACTATAGTCTGATATGGTAGAAATGCTGTGATTTCTGCACCTTTCTTTCAAATTAAACACAGTACACAGAAAAACCAATGTCAGGGCTTTTTCTATAGTACCCACGGGTCCGACTATCGGACCCATTCCCAAAGCAAAATATAAGATATTTTTCCCAATCTCCAGAAAAATATCCCAATATCCCAAAAGTTACAATGGCCCTGTGGGTTAAAGATGCTCTGTCCATGGGGTAACAGGTTTTGTACATAATAGGGTTATAAGTACTGCGTTTTGATCCAGGAGGTTGTATTCGACTCAAGTAGATTTTTGCAGATTCGGTTTTCACAAAGCAAAAGCCGAGTAAAATCAAAATCTACAAAAAACTACCAGAATTGAATATGACATTCCGCCATATCCGGATCAAAACGCAGTACTAATAATCCTTTTATTATATACATTACTGATTAGATCACTTAGAAGCCACATCTTTGCATAATAAATTGCATTTTAAGGATGCACTCATTGGTTTAATGACGTCAATTTAATATTGCGCAACATACTTGTTATGACGTGACGTCACAAGAGTCCTATATGGCCGTATTGCACTGGAGCAGAATATGGGTTAAAGTATTTTGTGATATGTATTGCATGTGGATTGATGATCGGTATATAATAAAGAATGAGACAGAAGGCAGTGCCTAATATTTATCAACAGCACTAAGTTATCATGGTACAGGGCTCTCACTAGGCTGAAAATTTTGGGAGAAGTGACTTCTCCCTTCATTCAATTTAGGGAGAAGTGGGGAGACTTTAGGGAGAAGTGATATTTTTCGTAACACCTGATACAAAAACTATGCCATAACACACACTTCAGTTTATATTCACATTCAAATTGATTGCTTTAACTTAAATAAAATGCTCATCAATTATGTATCATTTTTGGCTCAGCAAAAGTGTATTTGTCAATGTCACATAGTTCATCTCCAAATAGCATCTAAAATGAAACAAAAACCAAGACAGCTAAGGATTTGAAACAATCAAAATGACCTTATAAATGAACTGTCTATATAGTAGGGGGACGAATCTTATTTTGGTACGTTCGGGATAGGGTACGAATGTCACATTCAGCCACGCTGTTATTTACTTGTCTCTAGCTAAATAATTTTCAATATGCTGACATTTAAGAACCAAATGACATTTAAATCACTGTCCTTGATGAAAACTTTGCCAATACATAATGGGAGGTTGAAAAATTAACTCGGAAAATTGTTCTCATTTTAACGAACTTTTATCATTTGATCTGGGTCTTCTCAATGTACATTCTGATTGGTTAACTTTGGGTTTCAATAGCTCCGCCTACTGGCGATGTTTTGGTAATTGGATGATACGGTTCAATTATCGGATTAGGAAATTAGCAAATTTTATGATAATGAATGGCTAATTGCAATGTTTTTACTAATGGGAGTGTGGCCAAATACTCGCTAATTGACAGATTTACAATGTGCTAAAATTTTCGGCAAAGTCAATGTCCCTTTGAAGATACAAATGGGCGAAGTCTAGGAATTTTAGGCGACCACTTCGCCCAAGTCGCCCCCTCGCGAGAGCCCTGTGGTAACATTTTATATTAATTGAATACCAAGCACTAATTAAGAGGGAGAAAATAATTCTTCACTTTTCAAATAAAAACTACTTCCTAATAGCATTGTGCATGCAGTCTGACATACGTGTACAATGTAGATGTCTTTTACAAATATTGTTCAAAGTATGGCCCTGTGGTTTAAAGCTCCCCATAAAAAGAGGTGACAGGTTTTCTATATAGTATATAATTACATCATTGAAAATCTTCTCTGAAACTGCAAATAACAGACCTTTGATATAAAATATTTGATCAAATTAAAGAAGTATGTGTACTTTGGTTAACATACGCCAAACACGTAAATTAATTTGTACAAGTCTGATTAAACAACTTTGAAAAATTCAAAAGAACTATGACTGTATCTGATTTAACGCTTTAGCCCCACACCCCGCCCTCCTCTCTCTACACACACTTAACGAGATTATCAAATTTCCTTTGCAGCTTGCAAGCAATTTAAGTCAAAAGTTTAAGCTAGCCCATTAAACAGTGACCCCTTGTGATGTGAGCCGATTTTTTCAATGCTTAGAACATGGTTGTCAACATTCCCCTAAATGAAGCCCTAGTCCATCAGTGCTTTCAGCACTTTGATTTTAAATAATTCCATTTAAGATGCACAGCTTTTCACTTAAGTCGACGTATCCCCATGTATTTAAAGATACAATCAGAGGCGTAGCCAGACTTTACCGAATGTTATGCACTAAAGGGGGAGGGTGTGGGATGGGGAATATCCCTGTAGCCGGTTGGGGGTTCGAGGGGGGGGGGGTTCTACCCAGTGGAAAACAATGGAAAATGGAAAGAACATGTTTAGCTCTGAGGTGTATTTGGACGGATTAATAGGTTCGAAGCCGCCGGCTTTGTAGTAACCAAGTGATTGATTTCGGCTCAGAAAGCTTAGTAACCAAGTGATTGATTTCGGCTCAGAAAGCTATCTATCACAGGGAAGCAACGTTTTCTTTGGCTGCTCTTCCTTTCATTCTGATATCAATTTTTAGCTTAGCCCTCGACCTTTCATTTTTCAAATTACTGTTACGCACATGCGTAAGTGCGTAACGCTGGCTACGCCCCTGACAATGCATGCCCCTTTCAATTCCTTCTAAAGAACTTCAGTGCTTTGATTATATATCATACGTTATGCAAGTTTTATGAACATACACGTTTTAACTGTTTAAGGAAAATGATTTTATTTTTACGAATAACTTTAGCAATAATTTCTATCCGATTGAAAATGCAGAGCTTCTTAGATGGTCGTTTTCCCGCGGTGAGGGCAAACATGTGGTCAGTTTATGTATGTAGAAACTATTTTTAGAAAATCAGTCAGTTAATGCAGTTGAAACTATTTCTAGATAATCGAAAATTGTCTGTTTTAAGAATGGGAATATGATTGTGCCTTTTCAAGGTTTATTGATAAATAAATTATTTATTATTTATGTTTTATGTAAGTATCTGTGTAGAAATAATACTAGTGCTGTTATGAATGCTTCGCACTCTTTGGGTGTTTTACAGGTTAAATCCGAACTACTTTGCTTCATCAAAAGTATGCATAACTCGCTGTCGTATCAGGGAGTGTGTGTTAGAATAAATTGAAAGGCTAATGTCCAAAAATATGCCAAGAATACACCGGAACGAAGCTTTTACGCAAAAAATGTGAACATCTTATTAGAAAAGCATACGCCTAAAAATCATAGAATGAATAGTATTTTGTTTTTGTATAGCAGGCAAATCATAGTATTTGAAGCATTAGCAACGCCAAACCTGGGATACAACTATTTTGACATTCAGACAATCATTTTTGTTTCTTATCTCATAAAAGTTATATTAGAAATACACCCTTATACAAATAAACGTGCTTCATGGTCACACAAGGTTTAACAAACCCTGCAGGCGATGGTACACTTGCGGTCCGTAATAATTTCTAAAACATCTTGGTCTGAACTCAATATCAGTATGTTACCTTCCTACCAGAGCATCTATTATTTTGACCCACACAAATAAAACGCCAGAATACAGAAATACAGCGCGGAAATAGCCGAACAAACAAGAACTCATACTCGGATAATCTATTTTTATGGTTTCCAAGTCATTCTGCTACTAAACATAGAGCGCATTGAGACAAAAAAATGGGTTAAAACGACATGAATAGAAGTAGTTCTTTGGAGTTTGCGGTCTTAAGACTATCTGCGCGCATGCGCAGATAGTCTAAAAATGCAAATATCTTTCTTCAATCAAAAACCATCACCACAAGGCTACATTAGACTTTGTTGAATGTTGATTGAGTAGTACAAGGTTCTTGTTTTCATTTTGGGAATTGGGGGGGGGGGGGGATGCATCATTTTGACTTAAATTTGAAATTCCAATATTGCCTGTAAATAAACAAAAACGCTTTGAAAAAAGACAGAAAAGATAAAAGCATGTGATTAAGTTTATTCTTTAAAATGTACCAACACTTCAATACAAAAATGGTTTAGGGTCCAATAACTTGATGAAATAATAAAAAGATAAGTAAATGGTATATATTTTGCTACATATATATGAAAGGACACATTCATGTATTACATATTGCTTGTTTTAATAATATTAAAACTGTCAAAAAAATATGACTTTATGAAGATGATGTGCATGGATCCACTGAAATTCCTAAACTGTGAGAGAACAATAACAGATTAAATTCAACTGAAGACGACTGTATACACCAAGGCTGGGAATAGACATGTATAATTATACATGTACAATGTACAAATGTATGAAGTGTAGATATGATTGAAAGAGGTGTTCTAGTTGAGTCCTGCCATACACATTGACACATTTAGGTGACCAGATCATTCAGTGCACAATGCACTTGATCAAAGCCTCTGTTTTACTTCTGTATGTAATATATTCATGGGAATTCATTTAATGTATTCATTCCAGTATTGTTTTACATGATCAATTTGCTTTAATTTCAACAGCTTCATGCATTTTGGAAGATTTTACTCCTATAGTTCTGTGTGATATTTTGAAAGCTTTCTAATTCTCTACATATGATTAAACATTAAAACATTTAAAGGTAGACTTAACCTCACAGTCTGGACAGCATTCACATTCCCATGTCTAGAATGAGGAACCGGTTCAAGGTTTTCTGGTATTTCAAATTGTATAGAAGAAAATAACCAAGAGCTAACAGCATAATTGGGAAAAAACCTGAAACAGCACTGTAAATTGATCGATCAAATTTATCACCAAACCAATGGGCTACACAAGAATAGGCAATGTAATGGAAGCCTCAGTGAAAATACTCCATTATGCGCTCTAGGACATTGAACCCAAAACCAGCTATTGATCAGTGCACATAATACTAAACAGTGTTTCTTATGAGCTTAATTTATTTCACCTCTAAAAACATGTAACTAATTCTTCATTTATACTGTTTATTTTTTCATTGATCTCAAAAGAACAAACGTCAAAGCATTATCGATATACTTATATCTTCAAAGTCAATGACCTTTACATACTAGTACATGGCTGATAAGTTTAAAATGTAACTCATATATCTAATCTTTTATCTTTAACCACAACTGTGTTATTATTTTATCCTTAACTTTTATTTCACCAATTAATTTGTACGAAACCAAGTGAGCATTGAAATGAATTGATCAATGTACATTGTGTATTTACAAAATGGTACAAAAGATTGGAAATGATGACCTTAAATACATCACTGTACATCAATGTAATTGGAGTTAGTGTACTATTATAATAACATATTAAGATGAGTTTAAAAGTGCATGGCGATACATTACAATATTCAAGGTCCCGAAAATTAACTGTTTTTCATGTGGATGGGCAAACTAACATAAAGAGTCTTAAAAGAGAACTGTTGAAAAGAACAGCTTCATATGTGAATGTTACAAATTTATCAAATTTGAGAAATCAATAAGTTACCTGCCCTAACTTAAGCAAATATATGATTGTATAAATCCTCATTTTGAAGGACTTAACACTTACGAAATGGAAAGCAATGACCAGAGCGTTCAATGCTTGTCAGTGATGGGATGAGGGGGGCCCCGAGTGAGGTCGTTGACGTTGGCTCTGAGTAGGTGATCGACTCCAGGCTTACAGACTTGGCAGGAAACAGCACAGAGCCATAGATGCCCTGCCATGTCTCCGGGATGGTATCCAAATTTTGAACAAGGGGCAGGTCCGGGACACAGAATGGGAAACTTGCCCGCCTCATCGGTACCTCCGTATACCGCACCACTTCAGGCCCCTCAACCAATCCATAACTGCTGTGAACATTTTCCATCATTCACAATCCATTTCTTTCCTATTCTAAAATCCACTTGTGGTTGCATTCACAATCTCCCTCTCTAAATATATAACTTAATGTCAATAATGAAGGGCATGTTTTGATTGCACCTTAGATTCAATTTTCAACACTAATTTTATAATTTATCAATCAACTGATTCCACTGACTCTTGACACAGTGGGATGTGAAACAGTGAGTTCTGTTAGGAGACTGGAATTTATTTAATTATACCTTTCTAAGTATCATATTAATAAAGTTGAATACAGATGCAAATAATTAAAATATATCTAAATAAACTTTTCCCAAAACACTTCACTATTTTAAACTTCTATTCTTATAATGTAAAAATTGTTAAAAGATTTAGCTTCAAAATCCGAATGCACTAGACAACATTTTTGACCAGAATGCAAACTACAGACCATAGCTAGAATGCACCGAGTGACCTATGGACACACTCCCTTGGGCAGTCGTAACCGTCACATAAGTGTGACCTTTATTAGTACATCAAGTCAACCAGTGTATTGACAGTAGTAGCTTGATGAAAGGTACCTTAATTCCAATTATGCACATTATCAATAGCCTGGGGTGGTTGTTAGTGGTGAGTGAAAGTAAAACTGCACCGAAAGTAGTAACAAATCTGTAATGACCGCTACTGGATTTATGTCAATTGATTTAATTTGTTGTGACTAGTGCAGATGTTATTATTTCCTTTTAATCTAATCCAAATCTCGGTGAACAAAATGGGTGCAGAAATGACCAAGGAATAAACATACTTGTACTGAATTCAATATTTTAAAATTCAAGAAATTACACAAGAGTTGACACTTTATAATTGCATTTTGATGGGACATTTTATTCTTGTTATCAATTATTTAGCCAAACTTACATCACTGTCAAAATAATTAACACTTAACAAAAATCTTACTTTAGGCATGATTTTGCATTTTGCATACTTTGAGTTTAAGCAGCTGTTAAAAAAAATGAGCTGCTCCCAATCGTTTGAATTTTTATTTTTGAGTTAAGTACAAATTTTTCACTTCTTCATAATCTGAAAAGTGATCTTAGTCTGACACTTCAGATTTTTCAGCTATGGTCATTTGTCGAGTCGGTGATATTTCTAAAAAAAAAATTCTTAGATCACAGCAATAAATATTCTATATTTATTGCTTAGTGAATTATTTCATGTATTTAAAAGCATTAACTTTCAAAAATTGCACTTGAATTTAAGTTTTAACAGCATTTCTTGATATTAAAAAGGTAATGTGAAACTTTAAACATTCCTATCTCAGACACTGTAATACCAAAAAACTTTGATATATCATAGAATTGTTTACATAATAAACTGTCTGTTATTAGCTCCTTACAGACAGAGAATTTTAAAGTACACTTTGAAGCAAATAAGTACAAAATGTTTAAGAGAAATAAACTAAAGGCTGTGTCATGGACACTTTCGCCTCACAGACACATCACTGACACATGGACTCTACATTAGCAATAACAATAGCAATTACTCCTGCAAACATTTATACTTACTGCCGAAAATGGTACCAAAATAATCATGAATAAATTATCTATCAACTGAAGTACAGGTTTTATCTAAGTATGTGAAACAAAATAAAACGAGCAAAGAGTTTCACAAGCATTTTTTGTAATATGTCGTTTTTCTGCCGGTCTTGGGACGTTTTGATTGTCATTTTATACCTCCGATTTCGGATATTTTAAGAATTGTTTTGATTGTCAATGACTTTACAAGGATACATTGACGTCTCCTGCATCAGTGAGTATAACTTTTATGAATTATTTATTATTATTATGTAGTTTTTTTGCTTTTATTTCGACAAAAACTGAAACAGGGGATAAAACATGCTGAATTACAGGTCCAAATCGAAAGAGAACAACAATGCATCATCGAATTTCTGAAAATTAATTCATTTATCTACACAGTGATACTATCCATTTGATTCAGTAATCAGTCGCATTTTTCCGCAAGGGCTATTTATAAACACATCGTTTCTGAGAGTGACCAAAAACAAAAACAATTTGATGACTCATAAGGCATGCAACCTTAAAAGCCGAGAGTATCCGAATTAACCAGGAAGCAATTTTTGTTTACTTTTAAAATGCCAACCTCTGTAAATAGTAATTTATTTTGAGTAAACATTGAGGTAGGTTTATGCATATCATTGTTTTATTATATTTAGAATGCTATTTATAAGGGGTTGCCAATTCTTTTGCATGAACATTGGTCAAATGTTTTATAATTTGAATAAATAAGACATTTGCAATTGTTTTTATTTTGGATATTGTGATTGGTTTTAATGAAATAAACAGACCGGGTTCTTTAAGGATCTGGTCACTTTCGGTTTTAAAAAATGTAAATAAACTATTGGAGAATTGGCAGTTATTTTTTATTAAGCCATTCTATATTATTAATTGATAATCTGTCAAGCTGAAGTTTGTTATTGTTTATGCGCATGTTTCTGCCACGGGCATTGCCCGACAAATTCATATTAAATAACTTAAAGGAGCTCGACAACCAAAACCCAATTAATCAAATTACAACGCCAAGTTTCCATTAAGTGTTTTATTGGTTAATAAGATAAATGCAGACTGGCTTATATATCTATAGGCATTTCACAATTGAAACTAAGAAAGTAAGCATTTTTTTTAATCTTCTAAACAGTTAATTGGATGCCTACCAATTTTAATTGTTTATAGATCATACATTATCACCTAGTAACTAATACTTAAATAATAATTGGAAAGTTTCAAATTTCAACATATCAATGTTTTAATGTGTAAATTTCAGGAAACATTTTTATGTTCTGTATAGTTACTTGGATTATAAAATCACTCTCTGTAAAAATTATTCAACTTTTCAAACATTTTTAGTCTTCAGATTTATTGGAATTCCTGTTAATGATAGGATTTCAATTGCTGTCATTAATTTTCAACTCAATGTTTTGATTATTCATATGAAATTATTTTAAACTTCACATTCCATAAATGGCTGTTCTTCCTTTTTGACTAAATATTGTGAGTATTTTTACACATTAGTAAGTCTGCCAATTCATGGGTGGTCAGTTTTGTCATTTATTAGTCTTTTTTCCCTATTTTATTTAATCTTTTCTTCCTTTCAGTGAGAAATAAAGCCACAGAATACATTCATACCACTCAAATTCAGCCAGTCAGAATGATGGGAAGGATTGCAGAACTGAGGTAACTTAGAACTATGATGCATATTTACCAGAGAATATCTCATGAACATGCCATTTGCTTAATTTTCTTTGAAATTATACCTGAAGTTATTGAGAACTCTTTATAAACTGTAACATTTTGTATGATGATATATTTTATTATTTGTAAAATAAATGCTTTTGACATTTTTTGAGCTGTAAAGTTGAATTGATTCTTAAATTGATTCTGGTAAATACCAAACTGTGTATAAACATCAAACCTCATTACATATATATATACATAGTTGTCCCTCTCTGAATAATACATAATTATCTATGTTTCAGTTTCACTCTCACCTGACTGATGCAGATTCAGTAACCTAATTGTATGTACTTTTTTGTCAAATTGTATTTATTTGCACTATTAGAAATATAATGTTGACCTTTTTGAGGAATAATTTTGAAAGGAAAAATAAATTATTATAGAGAAAAGGTATTTGTTATGTACAAAAAGTGGACAAAAATGTTGAACAGTATGAAGTTTTAAATTCGAAAATCCTTATTTCTCTCTGTATGTATGTCAACTTTATTAAGATAACATCTGGTAATATAATGTATTGTGATAAAACCTTTTTACACTGTAAGTAAGTAAGTAAATTGTTTATTACTGTGACATGTGTATAAACATAATACAAATTCATTAGTTAAGTATCAGATAAGTAACAGATAACACCCGGCCCAATGGGCCTATAGGTCACCAATTAGAAAAAAGTTACAATAATTCAGAGAATGCATACTAATACAAAACAGACATATATGAATATTAAACATTCAGATATCATGAGTATATGATGTCACGCAGCACTATAATAAGTTAACAATAGCAAATATTGGAATTTCAGTATAGTTTAGCCGTGGAAATTAGCTAATTGAAAATAAATAATTATGATGTCAGAGATAGTAATAAATAAGACATCAATGCGATAAAGCTAGTACTTATCATGGAGATGTATTATAAAATATATAGCAACCTTCTACGTCATGCATTATATAAGTCTATCTATACAAAGTATTTCTTCTTATCAAAAAGGCATGTACCAGGAATTTGGCAAGCCTACGTGGATAATTTGACATCACATGAACTAGTTTTCATTCACATTTAGGTTGATGTCCTAGTTAAAAATATCGCTGTAGTGCGTATTTCTCAAGTCACTATAAAGACTGCAGTCAAACAGAAAATGCTTTTCGTCTTCTGTATGTATACATCTGTATAATTATGTATGTTGCCATATAAACTGAATGCATGTAGTTTCTTTTGTAAACATGTGTATTGAAATCAACACATTCCTTTGTTATATTTTCAGGCTCATGATGGTTTCTGAGAAAAAAACAGCTTGGTGTAATTTGACAGTATTTTTCAGTATTTGACAGTGGTTCTATCATGCAACAGTCATACCATGAAGTGTCTCACAGATTCTCTCTCAATTCCTGCAATATCCAAGATTACAGTGTAGTGCAAACGGGATTAATTTTCTTGCAATAAGAAGTATCTGCACTTCCAAATACCCCTGTACAGCATGAACAGTTCCTTCAGTTTTTGAGTGATTATAGAGTGAAAATGTTTCCATATAAAATGTTTTCTTTTTATGTGTAAAACTTGTTATGAATGGTTACAAATACATGCATGGACATTATGATTCCAAATCTATGCACATTTTGATTCCAATAATTAACAACAAAAGTATTTTGAATTTGGTTTGAAACAGAAATATTGTCATTTTGTTTGTTTCTAAACAGTAAGTGGTATTATTCGTGTTTATAGTTTCCATGTTAATTTAAAAAAAAGTCAGTTCTTTTAAAGATGCACTCTTACTCCCACATAAGATTTACCACAATTGATACTTTTGTTTTATTATTCCAAAAAGGATGAATAAATGTTGAAAACAATGGTTCTAATGAAGGATGCCTACTTCTACTTGAAGGAAATGTGCATAAAAGACAGTATTTCTACCATTTGAGATCATAGTAGATCACAGTAAATCTTTATGCATTCACCAATCATTTAATATGTTTGCATTTTCAGCTTAAATATACGGTTACAATATTTTTATCAATACTTGATATTTTCCGAAAATGAATTATTAAGTAAGTTGTTAAAGGGTTAACAGTCAAAGTATATGTTTGTTATACATGTGTATGCATTGATACTAAATAAACAGTTGTCATGGTAACTATAGAGTCTAGTTTTCTTCAGAAACTGTAATTGTTGTCTAAAAACCTTTGTATTTTCAATGTGGTACTTTTTTAGCATGTCCGCTTCAGTCAATGAACTATTTGTTATTTGTTAATCATTTGGTCATACTTTGTATACAATTATATTTATAATTTAACCTTGAAATTGCTGACAATCTCATACTTATATTGAAATATTCAGAATTGCTCACCTTTATTACAATTGTCAGGCAAATCATGGCAAGATATACATAATTCTCAATTTTAACAAAAAGCGATGTTTAAAGCATTTTTTGTATTTTATTGAATGGTTACCATGGCACCTAATTTTTTGTTTGCCTTTAATCTTCCTATTTATAATACTATTAATTGTAAAAATGCAACAGTCAAGCAGTGAATGGAAGAATGTAAATGTTCTTTGTCTTTTACCTTTTTCAAGCTCATTCTTCAAAATATAAAGCATTTTTAAAATTTCTTAAAAATGGACGTTTTTTCATCATTTTTTTAAAGTGAAATAATTTGCTTAAAACATTGTTTAGGTTCTGATATTTAGGAATGTGTATTAAATTTATAGAAAATAAACAAAATGTGTTGTTTGACATTATTTATTTCATTTAAATTCCGAAGTTTTGAATTTGACCTATTTTGGCAGAAAAATAATTGATTAAATGTAAAATTAAAAGGGCCATAATTCTGTCAAAAATTGATGGATTTTGAAAAATGTGCATATTTGAGTTTTAATGACGTAACCTTTAAAATGATATATCACTTTAATATACCGCATTAAATTAATTTTTTACGTTGTTATTGCTATTCTACATCAAGGTTTGCACTAGCTTTGAGCCAAAAAAGGGTTTGTTAGTATGACAGGAAGGGTAGGTAGGCTTTTTTTTTTACCCTTTTTAGGCCTTATGTACCAGTCATTGTAATTACACTTTTGGATAAAAAAGCCTGAATTCTTATACTTATCATTATGCTTGGCATCAAATTTTTGAACAAGCCCTTAACTATATAAGTTCAGAATTTGAGCAGGCCCAGAAGACATTTTACCAGTGCAGGGCCTGTGGACTAATTTTGACCACTTTATGTACTTCTCATGACTGTGTATTATTCTTCTGTTTAACGCTTAAAAGGTTTTAAAAAACATATTAAAACACACACATTTTTTTTCTCTTTACCAACAGACTATAAAAAGGTAGGGTTGTGCTTATTAGGTAGGTAAGGTTGTGTAACTGGAGCCAAAAATTGTGGGGTTTTTTAAACCTAAAAAAAAAGACAGATTTCAATATGTTTAGCAATATGAATACTCCAAGAGGTTCTTCAAAAACAAGATTTTCTCATGATGAATTGGTTGATTGTGTAAAATATAGATGTCATCATGTGGATATTGCAATTTCACAGACACAAAAAAACTTTTGGTGATGTTTAAACTAGATGGAAAATTCAGGGTAAATTTTTTATTTTGTTTACAAAAACTTTATTTTTTCTATTGGACAACATCTTACATATTGAAGTTTAGGGCAAAAACTGAGTCAAAATCATGATTATTATTATTTTATTATTATTAAATTGTAAATTGATCTTTCTTAGTTATAAAACAAAAAAGTGGAACATGAATAACAAACCTATGCTTCTACTTGATTGTTAATTATTTTAAACTATCAAGCTTCTACTTGATTGTTTATTGTTTTTAACCTTTAGAATCCTTTTCAAGCAAAAAACATGTTTATAAATTAAAAGTTTTTTCCAAAAGTTTTTGCAACAGCTATACCTCAAAAATACCCCCCTTTTATGGTACTTTCCAGGCAGATGGCAAATAATAAATCAATATTAGGAAGCAATATACCACTGGATTTGTAAGCATCACCAGAGTCCTTGACTTCTAATTTTGACATAACACAACAAAATGTACAGCGACTTGAAAAATGATAAACAGCACAATGTTTTTCCATAGACTTCCATATAGTTATAAATGTGTATTTAAAATCATGCGATGTAATTGATTATCACAGCATGAGGATTTATACGTGGAAGTGCAATGGCAGGGGATCAGATATAAGTGACCGTGGCCACGTTAGACAGTTGATCACTTAATGTAAGTTCTTTATATATAAATAGTGAAAACGTTTGGGAGGATTTGCTAACACAGATTACTGCTTAATACAGGTGACTGTCCGACCAGGGTTGATTGTACTGTGAAAATTGCAAATAAAAAGTGGAGTCTTTGAACTAAAGACTTATTTTCTTCCTACAAATTCATAGCATGTAATGAGCATTTATTCACTTTTTTGAGATATGAATTTATTTGATATTGACAAAAGTCTGTCTCCAGCAAAATTGTTATCGTAAATTGAAGAAATACATATTCAGTATAATTAATTACAAATATGACAAACACAGACTCAAGAATTTTGTTTTGTTTTATTTTACGCTTTCTGAAAGGCATGTTTCAATTTTGAGATAGCTTATCAACTTCTTTCATAAAATTGAAAAGACTTTGCCCAATACTGATAATAAGCAAGAAAGAAGAAAAGACTTACAAGATGTTTTCTGGATTGCTTATATTATAAAGTTTTTCATGGTCTAACTTCAATCATGTTAACATTAAATTAAATGTTTTTATTAACTCTTATGTAAGTAAGTAAGTAAGTAAATTGTTTGTTACCGTGACATGTGTATAAACATAATACAAATTCATTAGTTAAGTATCAAACAGATAACACCCGGCCCAATGGGCCTATAGGTCACCAATTAGAAAAAAGTTACAATAATTCAGAGAATGCATACTAATACAAAACAGACATATATGAATATTAAACATTCAGATATCATGAGTATATGATGTGCACTATTATAACAATAGCAAATATTGGAATTTCAGTATAGTTTAGCCGTGGAAATTAGCTAATTGAAAATAAATAATTTTGATGTCAGAGATAGTAATAAATAAGACATCAGTGCTATAACCCTAGTACTTATCATGGAGATGTATTATAAAATATATAGCAACCTTCTACGTCATGCATTATATAAGTCTATCTATACAAAGTATTTCTTCTTATCAAAAAGGCATGTACCAGGAATTTGGCAAGCCTACGTGGATAATTTGACATCACATGAACTTGTTTAACTTCATTTGACCAGTTATTGTTAGTATTGTGTGTAGCATATTCAACGTTAAACACTTTTTTAGTAATTCTGTCGTCGCGCATCAGGTTAAGTCTGTTCCACATTCGAATCATAGACCGCCATCGTCGATAGGTGAATTATCAATTTAATCTGTTTTTTAAAAGTTCATAAAATAAATGCTTCAAGCATAAAATTAAGCATATATATATAAAAATGTTCCCTCAATGCTCATGACAGGTATATGTGAACAAGCAAAATTCAAGCACAGTGGTTTTGCTTGACAAAAGATATATAATGACTGCGTCTGACCAGTAACCAGTCTAAATAAAAAGGCAGTGAATGAGTTTGTTTTTTTTCATCGCCTGCCTAACATTTCTTAATAAAAACATTATATATCGGTGTTTTAACTATTCAGGGACATCAATTACAACATAGTTTATGGAAAGTTACTAAAAACTAAGAGAATTAAAGTAGGGCTTTTTAAGCTTACCTTTTTAAAGGAAATAAATTATTAGTTTTATACATGTAGTGCACAGTCATAGACATGTTTTTGTTTTACTTTCTAAAATATTAAAGTAACTGGCAAGCTAGGGGGCAATGTTTCCCCAGAAATTTTTGAAAGTAAGTACTCCATTCACTGCATTCAGAGCCATTGAGGACATTTTAGAGCAAACAATTGTTTTTTTAATTAGTTTTACAAAAGATGTAGGGATTTTAGGGCCCATCCAAAATGAAGGGAAAAGCCACTTGAAAACTTAAATGTACACTGTGCAACATTTTTCTATGCTAAGCATTCATGCAAACACATTTGTGAAAAAAAACCTGCCTTAGGTTTAAATTCATGGTACACATGCAGCTTTTGAAAACTTACCAACTTTAATCTTTGGTTTAATATCTTCAGCTGAATGTTGTGATTGCAACACTGACATCGGGACTGGCCTGGCTGTACAAACACTGCTTGTAGCCACTTCAGAGAGATGTGGCCGCTCTGTGACGCTTGAGACGCTCGAACTAAGGTGACCATAATTGTCATTTAACACTGCCATTCTTCCAGGGGAAATCGAATCAGCTGATAGCTTTTGCACAAAATCAGGCAAATTATGCATTAAATTTGCATATCCAACACTAGGTTCATAATTATTTTCCATATTTTCAATGAATGTTAACTTAACAAAAATAAATCAACAAAAATAACCAAATTCTTCTCAATTGAAAACGGTATTTCCAACAAAATGTCGTATCCGAATAATTCACCACTTGGCACTTCCATTTTCGGAAGGTTTGTTACCGTAATTCGCCGTAATTCACATTGACAGTTCAATTTTGTCACATAAAATAATATTAACGCAATTTAAAAATCCAATCCAATTTGTTGCCAAACCTTCTAATTGAATTTTAACTCGTTGTAATACAAACTTTCCCCACATTCCTCTATCAATCCTTCGTTCCGTCGCAATCGTTCATTGAACTGTGAGTAGTACTACCTTGTTCCAATTTGTACGAAACTAAGCATGACCTACATTTTGGAGAAAAAAACGCATTCATTAAGACCAAAAGATGTATTAAATTTACAGAAAAATACATATGTTAATGTCCAAAACTTGCTCAAAATCGGACATTGTTTGTTTAGATGATATAAAACTAACAGATTCCCATTCATAGGAACGAGGTAAGTGTAACTCCCTCAATAATATTATTACAGTATGCACGCGAAACATGGTCAGCACAGTTGTCCCCCTTATGAGTTGATCCCAGTCGTGATCAATCAGGGTGTAATTTATATTGTTTCTTTGTCACTTGTTACAATGATATTCAATGTATAACTCGTACCGAGACGAATATAAAGTTATGATAGAGATCAGGTTAAATTTATATTTCAGGACGAGTATATCTAGAGCGTTTTTTAGATTTATTATTATTTATCAAGATAAATACTGTAGTAATATCTTATATTCTCAGGCATTGAACTATTGTACTATGCCTATGTTACTATCATCCAGCGCAAGCAAGAATATATATGACATAAACATTATAATCATTTTAATAAGGAACAATAAAAGTAATACATTATAAATATCAATCAATGGTGTGCGAGCATATAACGTCCCAATATATAGTACTTAGCATTTTCTTGCATTCCATGCTCAGCCTAGTCTCTGATTTAGACATATTTATTTTACAACGTTTGTCAAACAAGTTATTACAACATTATATTAATCACTTTCGTTCGCACGATTTTAAGCGAGAGTGTTCTTCAAAATTGCGCTGTTACATGAAATTATAGCACGTAATAGAAGCAATATCAGTTATTGACTGCTTAGAATTCCTTTTTTTTTTAGATGTGTTTATGCTTTCATTCTGTATTCATATACATTGTTGGTAATTAAATATTATTTAAGATTTATAATTCCCTATACAAGAAAATATGGTTTTACTTTAATATTTATCTTACATGATTAGTGGCAGTTCCTAGATTTGACTTTGGTTGTTAAAGGGTAGGGGAACTTGATATATTTGATCAGCTTTCTTTTTTTCTTTTTATTTGAGGTCTATGATATTCTTACTTTTGCTTCCTCTGCATATAATATCCTTTTTTGACCATTTACCATCCATCATGTAATAGTCAAGTATTACAGACGATGTACCTGACAGACGGACAGATGGTAGGTGAACCTTTGGTCCCCTCCACACTTCAGGCATTGCATGCAATTCTTAAGGTAGGTCCATATGGTATGCAAAAAGACACATCTGATACATTGAAAAGGGGGAAATCCCTCGATATATCAACCATGTTTTAAAAGCTCTCTCTGTACATGTATGAAGCACAGTTTCAAGATTCACACTAGAAAAAAGCTCAGTTAAAGTATTTCATTGTATGTTTTATTAACAATGTATACCATTTTACACAAACAAATCAAAAATAAATACTACATACATACACACAGACCATTTTATGGTTTCTATTTCTAACATGACAATACATGTATAACCAAATAATGTGAGATTAACACACAAAGCTTTGAAAAATATCTAGCAAAACGATTACAAAACTGTAATATTAAGCACATAATGCCACTGACGTTATAAGATGAAGAGACCCACCTGCTTTCAATTTAACAATGGTGAATTATTTAAAAGTTTAGTTTCAACTGAATTAATTACTTCAAAGTTCTTCGAAACATAAACAGCTTGAAAAGAACATAAAATCTCACATTCTATAATATATCAGTACATGTTAAGTACAAACTAGAGCGAATGAATGCAAATTGTCAATTAATATGTTTACAAAATAACTTTAACAAAAGCGCCATTGAGCAAATGCCAGCACTCATCTTGTTGTTGTTTTCAGTAAAAAAAGGGAATAACTCAAAATAATTACAGCCAGAGTTATGAGCCTTACTTAAAAGTATCACTAAAACCATTTGTACAAAAAGATTCATTTGAATATCTTGGAACAGTTTTTGACTTATGACCTAGGTTAAAGTTTTGCATCGCAAAATCAAGGACAAAAAGGCTATATCACAATAAACAAAACAATCAAGCTACTTTGATCCTGACATAACAGTATTAATAACAAAACAGACAAGCCCCATGTAACTCCCCTGGGTAAACACGTCTCAGAATAACTGTACTATCACAATATGCTGAATGATATCACAAACTCATATTCTGACCGAGATTCAATGACAAATATATTGTAGTATCAAACCACTAATCCCCCACTCCTCTCACTTGGCCCTTTTGCGTCCCCCACCCCATCCGACAGACTGGTTAACCTTAGGATTCCTGAAGGTCATTCGCTCCTTCACAGCCGCCACAGGGGCAGAACTTGGCTGGATGGGCGGCAGCTTGCTGCTTCCAGAACCTAAGGACACATGAAACATAATGACCCTGATTTTTTACAAATTATGAACCATTACCATACTGCATGTGACAGTATCTTGATAAAGCAAATGTGAAGTGTAGTTTGTGAACAATATTCAGGTGCAAGACCAGGGCCTTTTTAATAGGCCATTTTAAAACTGTTATTCTGCTATGTTCGGAATAAACAAAGTACATTATATGATTAATCGAGAAGTAGATATCCTGCTTTTAAACATTACATTTATTGACAGATATGGGTTATTTTCCCAAATTAGTAAAATAAACCTGTAGACACTTGACATACTTTTGAAATGATATTAAGCAACAATTGATAAGTAAAATGTTTTGTAAAATATTTTTAAACGATTCTTGGAATTTTCCCATTACCTGAGCCAAAAGAAAACCTTCTCTGCTTCTGACTAGATATGCTCGCACTCTCCAGAGACTGCAGCTCCATTGACATAGGGCTACTCTGTGTATTTGAAACAGAAATAATTAAAAGACATAAGACATGAAAAGATTGATCTTAAAATTATGGATTTTAATGCTTATTCTTTTAAGTTTTAGCTCAATTTGTCTGTAGATGTTCTTCCTGAATTAATGATCAGCAAAAGTGTACTCAGATGAAACTTTTGACGGGTTGATGAATAAATCACTAAAGTTTGTTTGGAGAATTGAAAGTTCAGGCAATGGCTTGATGTGAAACACTTTTTGTCTAGGTTACACTCATCAATAACAAGATTTATGAGGCATCAATGTTTATGGCATGTTTTAATACATTCACCAGAATGTTTTAGTGTTGTTTTGTATGGAAGCTTCAAGGGGAAATAAGGTAAGAACCAATGGTAAACCAGTTACTGGATTTGTAGGAGAAGGGTAGAAGAACGTACCACTAGTTGGACCCTCTTTCCTCCAAGTAGTTCAGGCAGATTGTGCTCAGCAGGCATATATTTGGGGCCCTCAGTAAACCTGGAAAATAAGGAGATGTTTAAGATTTAAAGGACATAGGAATCAGATAAATAAGGGCATCTACATGTACATGTACTAAAAGCTAGTTCTCTGAAATCTCAATTAATAATAATGTTAAATTTCATGCCTGGTGTTCCCATATTAATGTTGAAATACCTTGAAAGTTAATTCCTTAAAGATTGCTTACATGTAAGATAAACATGCAAAACATGTATTAAAAATACAATCATAACAGTTGTGTATTTGCTATTTGGTCAACTTAAATTGGAAGTGAATAACTTCTTTCACAACCTTTCGAGACCAAAATCTTGTTTGTTATACAAAGTATTATATCATGAATATTTTTGGTGTATTTTTGTTCTGCACATAAACCTCTTTCACCAGGCATTCAAAATATTTCTGATTCAGATATCTTACCCAGTCTTACACTTTAAATCAACCTTAACCAGTATATATTTTTCTTCATCTTTAAAAGCCTTTCTTTACTGGTGCTTGGATAAAACAGAAACTCTATGAATCAGATACAAAGGCCTTTGAAACAATTCAATCCTGATAATTTGAAAAGTTTACACATTAACAACAATGAAGTAAGTATGGCGGCTTTAACTCACCCTTGGTTGATAACTGAGTCATTAGTGGGATGATCGCCGACCTGGGTGTGTAGCCACTCAAATGTTCGGGATGCTCTAGTATGGAACTCTACACGCTTCTCTCTATCCTGACGAACAATTTCATCCTGACGGGCTGTACGCAAAATGGAAACGTATGTAAAATTTTCTGTCATAAATTTGCCTATGCTGTTCAAGAACAAATCTCTACTTTAAAGTGCCTCTATAACCATAGTTAAAGTATAGCAACAATTTATAAACATCCAATATCACTTATTTTGGTACAGGCTCAACAATTTGAACTGATGGCCTTTTGCTCATAATACTGGCTTACCTTGGAAATACTCTTTCCTTGGGAGTGTTTTTCGCTGTGGAATGTTGTGGGTCGGGGGAGCAGTCACCTCTTCAAGCTTCCGAAACAATGCAAGTCGCTGCTTAGGGTCTGAAACAGGGAGAGTGGGTTTGTTTTTAAGGTCATCTCTTAAAAAAAGGTTTTTGAAAAGAGGTATTTTGTAGGGCTGCAACGGTATATTGATATCCTGTCTGATGATATGGTTCCAAAACGTAATTTCCCCTCATTTCCTATTGGGCACTGCCAGCACACATGTAAGCTGGTAAAGTGGCTTGCTCTTGAGTAAAAAACACTTTAGACGTTTGTTTTTATTCAATCTGAATCATCAATGTATTGAAATGTTGAGAGAATCCAGAGTTTTAACAATGTGACAAATACCGTGATATACTAACTATACAATAAGACGATAACTGTCTGTAATGATGAAAATGTGAGATTCAATGTATTGATTGTGTATATTGTAAATACACTTTGTTTTATATGTGTCTATAATGTTTGTTATTTATGTCTTTACTGTGTAATGCACATATTTGTAAAGCTATACTTCTCTTCACCTATGGAGGATAAACAGAATAAACTTAACTGTATAAATTATGAGGGAGCATAATGAAATATCTCTTCAATTATCTACATGTATATACACTATATAACAATACAGTTTTTGGCATTTTGTTGCAGCCCTGGTATTTAGGAAGACAAAGAAATTATTATTTTCTGAAACTCTTCAAGATCAGTGATTTTCAAGTATTAAATATTTTACCACATTAAAGCATAAGTACCTAATTTCCCAATCTTCTTCTTGCGTTCAGCATTATACTTCATTTTCTTTGCTCGCTGCATCATCAAATGAGCAGTGTTGGTGTTCTTGAACCCCCTGAGAAACAAACGCATGTCTTTTTATTTGATAGACACATTAAATGTTTTGTTAACATGTATTTATATGCAAAGTAGCAAACCAGTATGCTACTGGTCATTGATGTTATTTCATTGTGAAATTAACCAATAGATTACCGGTTGGCAGTTATCATATGAATTGTTTCATCACACATCAACCTGCCTAGTGAATTTTAATGACAACAGCGACTTAAATTATGGTTAAAAAAATATCTGTAGTCAGGCATTGGACCAAATATTTAATTGATATGGCAGGCCCAAGGCTATTTTGCATTTTACAATGTTTATTTATCGTTTAATAACCTTAACATAACATTGGTAAGCTTACAATTTGACATATTTATGACTACATTAGTTTGTGGAATTTTTTTTTTTTAAAACATCCCATTTCAAACCTACATGTACAACTGGGGTATTTCAGCGTGAGATCCATAAAGCAAGCATATACACATTTTAACATTTCTGACTAACATACCATTCCTCTGAAAGTTTCTCTTCCTTCTTAGATACACCAGAGCGCATGGTTAGTTCTGTAGAGGCCACACTGGATGGGGGCCTGGGGAATTTGCCCTTCTCTGAGAGTGGGGAGTCGAAGTTGCGCCATGCCTTTCGGGGGTTACTGGGAGGTCCGAGGTCACCTAGGGGAGGCACATGGGGCTTTCCAGAGGGTGGCTTCTTTAACACCGGGTAACTGGGGTAGAAAAGATAAAGTAGTGCTTTGCCACTTTATAGATCAGAATCAAAGATACACATTTGATGCAAATTAATCAAAGATACAGATGTTGTACATAATAATCAAAGATGCAGATTTGATGCATACTAATCAAATATACAGTCTGATGCATAAAAATCAAAGATACAGATTTGATGCATAATAATCAAAGATACAGTTTGATACACAAAAATCATAGATAAAGATTTGATACATAGAAACAAAGATACTGTTTGATGCATAAGAATCAAAGAAACCAATTTGTTGCATAAGAATCAAAAATAACTAGAAATGTGTCCATAGGACACGGATGCCCCCACTTCGATTTTTTGTCACAGAAAATAAGCCATAATGATTATTCAGGATAATCTGAGGGCCCTAACTCCTAAATGATTAAAGCGATTTCCATGGCTATCGAACTTGATCAAGATATTATGGTCACAAACATGTGTTAAAAGTTTGGTGATGATTGGACAAACAGTTTTCAAGAATTAGATCGGAAACAATCTTCGGGACGTATTTTTCAAGTCTTTTTTTGCAAATAAAGGGCCGTAACTCCTAAATGACAAAAGCGATTTCCATGGCTATCGAACTTGATCAAGATATTATGGTCACAATCATGTATGTAAAGTTTGGTGAGGATTGGACACATACTTTTCAAGAATTAGATTGGAAACATATATTTTTGAAGTATTTTTGGCAAAAAAGGGCCGTAACTCCTAAATGACTAAAGCGATTTCCATGACTATCGAACTTGATCAAGATATTATGGTCACAAACATGTGTTTAAAGTTTGGTGAGGATTGGACAAACGGTTTTCAAGAATTAGATCGGAAACAATCTTCGGGAATTTTTGGCAAAAAAGGGCCGTAACTCCTAAATGACTAAAGCGATTTCCATGACTATCGAACTTGATCAAGATATTATGGTCACAAACATGTGTTTAAAGTTTGGTGAGGATTGGACAAACGGTTTTCAAGAATTAGATCGGAAACAATCTTCGGGACGTACGTACGTACGTACGTACGGACAAGGGCAACCCTATATGCCGCCACTTTGTGGGGGCATAAAAACTATAATGCTTAGAATATTTGGAGGAACTGTATCATATATGATAAGAATGGAAACAATTGTAACATGCGTGAACATTGTCATACTTGTTGGGAATGTCTGGTGTCTCCGGTGGCTTCCAGTCCATATCCAGGAGGTCCTACATCAACAGAGAATGTTTTAGTTTTTTAATTAAAATTTAATTAAAACCATATATCAAATATCAAAGGGGTAGAATTACTTGCAGTGAAAGCAAGGAAATTTTGTACAGGTGACATTAGAGATAAAATCACTAAGAAAGTTTTTACTTTCAACCCTCATAACACTGAACAACACTAAGAACTGAATAACACTAATATACTTGTTGTAACAAACAACCCTTGTCAAAGCTTGGTAATAGCAAGTACATCCAATATTGTTTTAACAGCACTATACCTCATCAATGTCGACAAACTTGTCAAGGTCAAACTCATCTCCGAGATCCATGGCGTCCTCATCTTCGCTATCTCCAAAGTCACACTGGGCAAATTCCAGGGCAGCCATTAGCTTCTTGCGTAGAATGTAGCCTCTCCAACGTGCCTGAAAATACAATCCAGATAATATTTAAACAAGAGCACTGTGGTCAAGGAGCAAAGCTAAAAATGTGTAGGCCAGAGTTTTGGGTCTTGTACACATGCGCATAAGTAGAATTTGCACTAATGCACTTATAATTACTAACCGAGTAAACCTTGAACAATTTCTGAGTTATGGTCAAAGCTTATTATGTTTTCACACAAAATCACAGATGACATAATATATTATGAAACAATGTCTTATAACCTAAACAGTCACAACTAGAATTACTACTAATTCTATAAAATATATTTCTTAACAACACTCAAAATATATTCACAAGTTTTTAATGCTCTGAAAGTGGTATATTCCCTACATCAAACCCACCTGTATGGTAATGGCAGATTTATTTAGGTGAGCCAACAGTTCGGGATCGAGCCCGAAAAATGGATTTGTCCACTGATCCAACAGAATTTTTCGGGTCCAGTAGCCCCGCCATGTTGCCTGAATCCTTACAGCAGACCTCTCACAAATGTCAACACTGAATGGAAGTAACAAATGAAAGACTGGTTAACAATCATAACACTGAGTCATTTGTATCTGTCAAAATAGAACTAGAACTTATAACCTTATAGATTGTGTTTTCCTAATTCTGAACTGTTACTTTGGAAACATTGGTATATAGGCTTCTATTAACTTCTATTTTTTAAAGTTTAAAGAATATGAGGATGATTTAAATTAGAATTTGAATAATCAGATGTACAAGTCACTCGTACTTTGAAGTTACTTCAATATAATATGAAAGGTTATCAAAATATTAAACATTTCCTTTTACCCATTATTTTGGTACCCATTGACTAGACTGGAGGTGCTGTGTGTGTCCATCAGGGAGGGTTTCTGTGGTTGACAAGCGGAGGCAAGGGCTTGCTCAAAAAGATTCTTTGACTCATATGCACCATAACTGGGAACACTTGGAGGCTGATGTACAGCTACTTTCTGATGAACACTTAGGCTATTTCCTGCAGTGGTATCCTGCTGATTAGATTTCAAAGCATTTTCAAACAAGTCTTTTGGGTTTGTCCCGTTTGCAGCCTCAGAATGTTCATGTTGACCATCTGCAGTCTTACTGGTAGCACTTGAAGATTTAAGCGCGTTTTCAAACATATCTTTTGGGTTCATGAACTTCTCTCGTTGCCTTGAAGATAGAGGTCTTCCTGACTTTGGACCTGGTGGGGCCGTTGGCATGGTGATTGAGACATCACCATACTCGTGGGCATACCTGTATTCAACTGCCAGGTTAAAAATACGCTCACAGAGCTTGTACTGGATGTCACACGTATGCTCTGAGATGGACGTACCTTCGGGGAGTTTTTCTGACCTAAAAAAGTGCAAGAATTTTCCTTAAACTTGTCACTAAATTCAAGGCATTTATAAGAGGTATCAACCTGAATACCATGTACACACATAGTTCACAACAGATATTGAGTAACAAAATGTTTAAAAGCAATTATCAAATTAAGTTTTCGAAACAACAAATGCATTTGTTATGCCCTGTTATTGGGGTATGTAAAACTCAAAATTTGCTCAAGCCAGACAGACCTTTGTACAAGTGACGGGGCGATGTGCCAATGCTTAATTCGACCATTTTAATAGTCACCTTTTTATATTACCAGTTAGTTTTTCTGTGAAACCTGACTTACACATGAGAGTTATGTAAGTGTGTGAGCAGGTCCTGAAGAGTGTGAGCCTGGGAGAAGCACATGGTCTCCATACTAGTTCTCGGCTTCACAGGGCTTGTCTTTAACCCCTCATCACCACTGAAGGGAACAAGACGCGGGCAAGTTGTGCGTAGTTTTGTATAGAACCTAAATGTATACAAAACCAATGAGTGTTAGCTTTGTGCATTTAAAATGCTTCCATTTATACAAAGTAAACAACAAAATCACCAGTTTTCATTCTAATTAATGGAAAACAACTACCTTAAATGATATAAACTCAACAATTTACAAAGAAATTCTAACATGATTAAAGTTTAAAAATGCCATAACAAGTGATTCAGATCAATATATCTTTTCACCTTTCATCAATGTCAGGTACTGCCGGATTTTCATCCAGATTTAGCCTCTCCAGGTAGAAACAGTCCTTAACACACTTTTCTATACTCCCAATATCTGAAACATTTGGGCATAAAATTCATACCACATTAATGACACATCAAAAGAAAGGCGATGTAACATATATATTGCACCATAGTACCAATGTTTTTGTTCTAAAGAAGATCCAGACAATTCTCAGTTCCTCTCACATTACAATGTTTCATTAAAATTTGGCTGAATTTAGTGTAATAGAATAAATTGGGTATCTGACAATGCTTACAATGAAACACATATCAAGCAGCAAAGCTTATACTGCACATATATCTTACCAAGAATTAGATTGTTGCTGACGTCTAGATGTTGTAGCACCAAACAATTCTGTAGTGATGGCAGCATCTCAATACTGAAAATATGATATAAAAACTTTATAGGGAAGAATGGTATAAATAATTAATGTTATGTCGTTGGTATGAATAGAGGTATCATTTTGAAATTTAGACAGTGGGTGATTCTCAACAGGCAAGATATTGGCAGACCTGGTGAAGTCAAAAGCTAAGGAACATCCCTGACATCAAAAATTGCTGCAGAAATGGAAATAAGACAACAAAAAATACTGCTGCCTAAATCCCAACAATTAACATTGTACCTACTGCTTCCATGCCTGAACAAAACAAAGATAGGTGCATTAATGTAGAATAATTAATTCCTGCTTTGACCTCTAGATGTATGTATTCTTCTAATCTATGTGCACATGTACTGAATAACATATTCAATGCATTAGACCGTCTCCGTGGCCTAGTGGTTAAGCGTCCGCCTACGGAGCGGGAGGTCGTGGGTTCGATCCCTGGCCGCGTCATACCAAAAGACGTTAAAAATTGGTACAAGTAGCTCCCTTGCCTGGCGCTTGGCATTTAAAGGGTAGTGCTTGGAAAAGTGGTGTACTCAGTACTGGTTTAACCCAGGAAAGTTGTACCCCGTGTATCGGTGCTTTACACCGAGCACGTAAAAGAACCAAGGGGTCTCTTCGAAAAAGAGCTAGGGTATCGCACCCGGACTTCCTTGTATCCCACCACTGTCTCTTCAGCGTGCTGTCCCTTCAGCAAAAACAAAGGACCCCGTTGGAAATAAGTGCTTGCACTTTCACGGGTTATCCTTGACCGCAAGGTCTGAAGAAATACACATACACATACACATACACAATGCAACTAAAGCTACCATGAACTGGAAGCTGCTCATCCTATTAAAGGTCCAGAAGAGGAATCTCACCTGTTCTGCTGCACCCTGACAGTTCTAACAAGAGGCAGCCAGACTGCGGCAAGGTTGTTGAGATGAGAGATACTGTTGTCTGCCAACAACAGTTCTACCAACAACACCTGGTTTTCCAGGGATGGAACCTGTAAAAAAGTAAACAAAAAGCAATTAAATTCCAAGCTTATATATGCAGAATGGCTTAATTGTTTGCTCATTGCCAGCTTTAAGGTTATTTCTCTTTCTAAACCTGTTTTAGTTCATTCTTTCTTTCAATGCCCATTGCACATGTGTCAAAGTCTGACTAAATTTCAGATCAATGTAAAGAGAACAATGACATGATGTTTTTTTAATGAAAAATATAAAAGCAACCTTGGAAGTACATACATGTTGAAGGTTATTAGCAGTGGCATCCAGTTTCACGAGCAGGCATAATTTCTCTAGGTCCTCAACAGCCTGCAGGTGGTTGTGTGACATGTCCAAAACCTGCACTGTTGGCGTTGCTCCCAGTCCGTCAGTGCTTATCAGCTGGTTGTAGGACACATCCAGGGTGTGCAGTCTCCTTAGAGAGTTCATTCCACCTGTTAAAATTTGATAAGCATTAGTAATAGTAATAGTTGTTTCATTAACTATTTAGAGGACATGTTGAAAACAGAAATTTATGTTTCATAAAATGCCCTTTTTTAAATAAAGATAAGCTTTAAAGCCTAAGTGAATGTTTTCATCAATAAGGCTTTTGAATCAACAAGCCCAAAATACAATATATAGCTTGGCTTTAAAAACATTAACAAGTCTTATTTTAATTAAGTCTTCAAACCTTTAATCAGCGCAGCTTGCAAACTGGTGCTAATTAGACCTCAGCAATGTTATTCAGCGAAGAAGTTCGATGTGATAAAAAGTATGGAAATGTTCTAATCGATATAATGCTTGTAAATTTTGATGATTTTCATTGTATTCTACAAACTTGAAACAACTGCAAGAATATTTAAATGAAAGTCTGGCCATACCTATTCTGGTAATGTTGTTATGTGCCAGGTTGAGTATTCTGATGTTGGTACACCCGTCTAGCCCATGTATACTGGTCAGTTTGTTATGGGAGACATCCAGCGTTTGTAGCTGACCAACGTCCTTCAGGTCAATGTATTCTAGAAGGTTATCCTAAATCAGGGAAAATAAATAGGTTCAGTGTATGTTTTTTTCTTTGTTTTTTGAAATCATTTCTGTATTCTTATATGTACTGTAATATCCAGTACTTGCATTTTTGATAAATGTTGTATATTAAACAATCTCATGATGACTCACTCTGAAATAAATAAAGGTATAAGTTTCACATCTGATACATGTTAGAAACAGTAGGACAAAATATTTCAGTTTATTCAAATTTATCTGCTGCAATTGCGAGATCTATCTCACTACATGTACCATTGACTGCATTGATAATGCATATTATGTCAAAGACATATTGACCCCAACATTTGTGTACATTAGCACACATCCACCTCAACTCACCCTGACATTGACACGCAGCTGTTCACACTGCCTGATGCACTCCAGGGCTACATGGTGACATGGGGTGAAGGTCAGGTACTCAAGACATATGGCCTTATGAGATTAAAGCACACATCCTCCTTAACATGGCCTGACATGGACACATACAGGAGCGGTTTACATTGACTGAGGACCTTCAAAGCTACAAGGTGATATGGGGTCAAGGTCAGATATCAGAGAGGTATGACCTTATGAGTTTACAGGTAAACCATACATCCACCTTAAATCACTCTGACATTGACACATACAAGAGAGGTTTATACTGACTGAGGACCTTCAAGGCCACAAGGTGATATGGGGTCAAGGTCAGATATCAGAGACATATGACCTTATGAGTTTACAGGTAAAGCACACATCCACCTTAAAACGCCCCGACATAGACACATACAGGAGAGCTTTACACAGACTGAGGGCCTTTAAGATTACAAGGTGACATCAGTCAGGGTCAGGTACTTGAGACATATGACACTATGACTTTACAGGTAAAGCACACATCAACCTCAACTGACTCTGACATTGACACATACAGGAGCAGTTTACACTGATTGAGGACCTTCAAGGCTACAAGGTGTCATAGGGTCAAGGTCAGATATCAGAGACATAACCTTATGAGTTAAAAAGTAAAGCACAAATCCACTCTGACATTGATATACAGGAGCTGTTTACACTGACTGAGGCCCTGCTATGCTACAAGGTGACATCGGGTCAAGGTCAGGTACATGAGACATGTGACCTTATGAACTACCAAGTAAAGGACACATCCACTCTGACATAGATATACAGGAGCTGTTGATACCGACAGAGGCCCTCCAATGCAACAAGGCCACATCAGGCCAAGGTCAGGTACATGAGACATGTGACCTCATGGACCACCAAGTAAAGAACACATCCATTCTTCTCACCCTGACGTTGACATACAGGAGCTGTTTACACTGACTGAGGCCCTCCAAGGCTACAAGGTGACATCGAGTCAAGGTAAGGTACTTGAGGCCCCAACATTGGCCAAGGGGGCTCATGTTACTGCCTGGAAGGTCATGAAGCTCCACAGTGGTGACCTGAAACAGAAATGATGTCCATGATTACATATTAATATGAGGAAAAGCATACAATGGCATGTTTTAGGGAGACATGAACACTGAATCATTACATCAACTATTTGTACAAGAATGCAAGTGAGTGTCAGCTTTCACCAACCAAATCAGTTTTCTATAAAAAAAAAAATGTGAATTTTAAAACATCCAAAAAGTTTACAAATTACAAGTTTAACATAATATCAAATACCAAGACTTTTTACCATTTTCATTGAGGCCACTCTTGCACTTTGAATGATAACATCGTCTGCCAGCATAGGCATCTTTTTGGCAGATGAAGGTCTTCTCAGAGGCTTCTTGGAAATCCCTCCCTTCAACTTCCAGGGCTCATTACTGACTTTGCTGGGAATACAAGAATGACAAGGTGTTATTCCTTTTTCAGAGTAAGAGCTATCGGAATTGATTCTGCTACTTAATCTATGACTTTTAGAAAATAAACCAATAAGGACTTTGCAAATTCAAGCAAACTTTAACCAAGCTGGAACAGTGCTGTAACCTAAGGGTGAGTGTCGTAGCCCTACTTATAAATGAATAGTCGAGGTAAAATGTTTCACATCATATATTTTCACATCTCATAATATTATGTTTTTCCAACCCATATTTGTTAAACATGTTTAGTATTTCATAATAGACATTCCTTATTTAAATAGTATTACTATGTGAATAATCTGAACATTGATATCAAACAAAATTATTGATATATCAGTAGTTTTCTATAAATAAAACTTCAATGATCAATACAAAATACCTCCATGGCAGACAGTCCTTCATGAACCTCAGTCGGAGAGCCTCAATGTGGTCTGGTAGGCTATCAACAACCACTGGTCTGCTTGGCTCTTTGACTGCCTCATTACTATTGTAATAGACATTTAAAGTATGCATGACAGTTTACTGGCCCTACATGTAGTATTATTAAGTTACATTTGGTGGATAAAAATACTTAAAACCTTACAGAAACTGTCTTCTATGCAATTTAGTCAAACTAAATATTGCTTGTCATAGCATTTCATATTTAAAAAAGCAAAGACCATTTTTAACATTTTATTTTTTACCTGTCCGCTTTAGTAGTTTCTAGTTTCGTCTGTCTGGGAGTTACCGTTCTGTGTGACCTCGGAGTTCTGGAACTTTTTGGAGTTTTAGGCCTACTTGGAATAATAGGATTTTCCATGTCACTGCTAGGACCAGGTTTACTGGTTAACCGTTCGTCTTTGTTGTCTTGAATATGATGTTCAGCCTCAGTATGTATCTTGTCACTCTTTATATCTTTAATATGATTTTCATTACTATCTTTTGTTTCAACAGTATTGTGTTCTTCCGTTTCTTTGTTCACCTTTTCTTGTTCTACACTTTCTTTCTTGTCTACCTCTAAACTCTCCTGTATCTTTTGTTTACTTTCAAGCTCTTTCTTTTTCTCTTCCTCCTTTCTAAGCCTTTCGTCTTCCTTTCTTTTCTTTTCTTCTTCTTCAAGTCTTTGTTTTTCTTCCTCCTTCCTTCTTTTTTCATCTTCCTTAGCTTTCTTTTCTTCTTCTTTTTTCCGTTTTTCCTCATCTTTTCTCGCCTTTTCTTCTTCTTTTTTCCTTCTCTCTTCTTCTTCCTTCAGCCTTTTCTCTTCTTCTTTCCTTCTTTTTTCTTCTTCCTTTCGTCTCTTTTCCTCCTCTTTCTTTCTCTGCTTTTCCTCTTCTTTTCTCTTTTTCTCCTCTTGCTAAAATGTAAGAAAGAAACAAGAAAACTTCAGATACTATTTCATGTCTGTTGTATCAATTTTTTTTTTTTTTTATCAGATTGTGTCATAGTATCATTCAAAAACATTAATTTTATCAATGAATTCAATAGGGTTATCTTATCTTTCATTTCAACTTAGCTACCTGTTACCACTTGGAACACAAATATGGAATTGGGCTTGAAATGATTAACAAATGAGCCATACACTGAAACAAGTAGGAAGAGCAGACACATATCATGTAGAACTTACAGTAATGAAACCCTAGGACTTACAGTAATGAAACCCGTTCACTTACCTTGATTCTCTCCTCCTCCTCCTTTTTCCTCTTCTTTTCCTCCTCCAATCTCTTCTTCTCCTCCACTTGTTGCCTCTTTAACTCCTCAGTTTTTCTTCTCTCTTCCTCCAACAGCCTCCTGAAAACAATAAGAAGGATTGTCCAATAAAGTATAAAAAAAAACTTGTCAGTACTTTGCTTGTGTATGTTATTGTTTTACCATTCAGATTTAATATGAAATTAGTTTGTCTGGTCAAGAATGCAAAGTATCACTTAGTCAAATACAAAAACAGTAATGCACTAAGCCAACTGATAACTGTCAAGACTGATTTTATTGTGCAAGTGTTAATGACACAAACTTAACAGCAACTATGATATAATGTACAATCCTTTTTCACGGCAAACTCGGAAAACTATTTGCACTTGGAATTGTGGGGAAAATCCAAGAGTAACTTGTGTCAAAATTGAGAGTAAAGCATGATTTTAATTTTTCCATTGCTAAATTCCGATCCTTAGGATGTCTAGAAAAAGACCTTATAACTTCCAGGCCCATCCCTACTTTTCTTCATCCTGTTTCTTGAGTAGTGCCTGTTTTCGCTCATTTTCCTCATTTTTCCATTGTTCCAGTTCCACCTCCACTTCTTGTATCCGCTCCTCCTCCCGCCTCTGTCTCCGCACCTCCATCTTCTCCAACAGCAATGGTTTCACCTCTTTTCTCACTCTGAAATATGAACATTTCTAAATAAAATAACGACTAGATCCGCATTAAATAACGACTAGATCCGCATTAAATAACCTAAATGCTTGGCAGTTTTGGTGAAAGTAAACATTCTTTTTTCATCTCTCAGTTTAGAATCAATTCCCATTCTGCTAAAGGTTAATAATCTAACCTGTATCCCCTGAACCATCTCTGTATGTCCAAAATGGCCTTCTGCTGTCTGGCCGTCTGTCTCTGCTCCTCCATCTCCATGGCAACTGTATATTCTGCCCTCTCTTTCTCAACCTCTTTTTCAAGCTCATGTATTTCTGCCTGAAGTGGAGGGTTATTTGTCATTAGCATCTATGCACTTTTAAAAGATTATTTTATATAATAAAATGCTCTTTTTTACATTTAATAAAATAGGGCATGGGACATTCTTTACTGAAGTCAAATCATGCAATATTTTTGTTGAATGTTCACATTAAATAGTTCCCTTAAAACATTGCTTTTTAAGATGATTCATTTCGTTATTATAATTAAAATGTCTAAAAAAAAAAATGTACATTTGCAAATGACTCATCTTGCATAGGGGCATGGGATAACAGACGGAAATTTCAAGCAAAGACCAGATTCACCGGAAATGCCTGTCCATTGTGCAAGAACAAAATGTCTGACAGATATATGGAATGACCACACACCCTTAATAATTTTAATATGGAAGAACGAAATCTTATATTATTAGACAGAAGTGTTGTCTTAAAACTCATATAAAACAAACAAGCATAGGAGCAACTACAAGCTCCAGAGGAGAAAGATCATTTAAAACGATACCTGGAATTTGTCCACTTCTAGCTTCATGGCCTTCTCAGCCTGCTCCACCTCCTTCTGTATCTCACGAGCAGCCATCTTAGGACAGAAATGTTATGCTTTATTCAGTTTATTCTCTGCATTATGGAACCAAAGACATACATATATTTTTATGTGGAATAACAGGGCCTGCATTCATAGAGTAACTTTTTGTGAAAATTGCCTTATTTTTTACAATATTTTTTTCACTGGCTTCCACAATTTGCATGTTCATATCATTTAGACAATTTGTACTTGTTTTCATATTTTTGTATACAACTTTTCACATTGTTGTTGTAAAATTAAATATTCAACCAGTTGTGTATTTAACGATATGTAATGTGCTGACTTACCTCCCTTTCTAAGTGGAGTTGCTGTTCCTGCTGGTGGATTTCTTGGATCTTCCAGTGACGCTCCTCATCAGAACGTTTCTGTCTTACTTCCTCCTCATCTCGCCTAAATGCCTCATCCTTTGGGAAATTTATTTAAGAGAATACAATCATAGTATTTTTTATCATTATACAGAACAAGGCATTGAAATTAGACTTTTTTGATCACAAAGGCTGAATTCTTACACAAGTTCTTGCATAAAACAGATCAATGCCCAGCTAAATAAAATCAAGATTTTGTGCAAGCCCAGACAGTATTTTAACAGTGCAGAGTTAGCAGGCTTTTGCTAATGTGGATTTATTAGGTGCTGTTTTCCTCAAGAAATGGCAATACATCTTATTTTTTTTCTAAAGAAAATAAAGATTCTGCTCTTACAAATTTCTCTTTCTAATTCAGTTAACAGGAGAAAATTCAAGAATTTGAATATATAATTATACAGTGAATAAAGCAAAAGATATAAAGCAAAACCAGTATCCAACAGGACACTGGAAAAACACCATTTTCATTGAATATGGTCAAATAATTAAACCTCAGTACAAACCTTCTTCATTTTGTCTAGTCTGTCTTCATAACGTTTTTCCAATGATTGGAGCTGTTCCCTCAACATTTTCTGCATCTCAATTCCATGTAGGGCCGACTTGTTTCCCCCGCCCACAGGAACAAGTGCTTGTGAGACTGGCAGCTCCTCGTCATCTACACAATAGTCATTGAAAGGCCTGAATATGACTTTTCCCTTTAAAGTTTTTTTATCGGAAATAATTAATTCCATTGTTTTCAATGATGTATATACCAACACTATGACAAATTATTAAAATTAAATATTTTTCAAATTGATTATATCATCATTAGACATTTACCCGGTAGTGGGAAAAAATAACCATTCCTAGAAATATTTTTATATAGAGCTGGGGCAATATTACAAAAGCAGCTTTAATTGTCTCAGATTTTAAATTTTCTTTAATCTTATATTCAAAAAGGAAAGAAAGAGCAATGCTTAATGCATTTATTTGAACATTCTGATTAAGAAATAATGTTTTTTTTGGTGAGTGTTTTAAATGATATTTTTTTAAAAAGACCATGATTTTTTAGGAAATACAAAATTTCAGAAATGTTCACTTCCATTGTGTAAAAATGAAATATTAGAGACATTACTAAGTTGCTAATGTAGTATGACCCCTGATTATTTTTTAAATAAGTCCTATCCAAAAATAACACACTAACCCTGCACTCCTTCTTCCACTGCCTTCTCTATGTTAACAGCCAGAATACCATCAGCCTGCACTGCACTGGATTCATTTTCACCATCCAAGTTAATCAGGTCTGCCAAGTCTTCATCCAGTATGTCTTCATCATTCTCTATGTCTTCAAGGATCTAAAATGATGGAATAATGAAAGACATTGATTATTCATTAAGTACAAATGACATCCTCCAAGCAATAATCAATACTCATCTATTCTTATCAGTTGATCAAGTTATTTAAAGTTATTGGCATTGCTTTGCACTTGCATACTGTTATTTGTAACATGTTGATATATAGTAACTACATGTATATAGTTTCATAAAAATAACTTGAAAAGTTTTCAATGATAAGACCTTGATTTTGCTTCAAACAACAGACACACACAAAACATGTTTCTAAACATTTATAAACAAATGTCATTGGTGATGGTGAATTAAACAAGAGAAAATGTACATGTATTAAGAATACAGTGACAAGTCACAAACAAACCTTTTTCCTATAAGCCTCTGGATCAAGCCCATGCTCCTTAGCCAATTGAGTAAGTAGATTCTGATCATCAAATAATATGACAGCACCATTTCCATTATCTGCAATGGCATAAATAAATTCACAGCTTTGATCACAAAACCTTTCTGTTTTGCAAATTTATTAAGTGTCTGATCTTGATAATGCTATTTATAATGACATTATTGTTGAGTAAACTGAAGTATCCATTTGCCTAGCTTGTTGAACACCAACCAAACTCACATGCTGAGGTCACAGTTAGACCAGACAGCATTTGCTGGTTCACTCCTGTATTACCTAGCTTACTTGAGGACTCCTCCAGCAGTTCATCACACTCTGCTAGCTCTTGCTCAAATCGGTTGCTCTGCTCCTGTAGACGCCTGATGTAGTCATCTACCTCTGCGGGAATCTGTGACAACAGTTGATTCTTAAGCTTAATAACGATATCTTTGTGAATGACAATAGTCTTGAATTGTTATACTATCATACTGGTAGTGGCACCAAAACTAAAGATATCACCCTTTTCAATAAATGTATCATGAATTCATTAGAATTCTGTATTTTTATCATTCCGTTATGATGAAATATTTATCACTTGAACACCAACCTAATCTCTAATTTTAAGTGTAAAATTGAAGTCTCTTTGGACTAGAATATTTGATTATATATATATATATATATATATATATATATATATATATATATATATATATATATATATATATATATACAAACAAGAAATTTCAAATTCTTGAATAAATAAAAACTCTTATGATTGAATATGGGGGAAATCATTATTTATTTCCAACTATGTTTCAGGTTCCGGTACAGTTCATGTAATTTATTTATGACATGTACATATAAATGTATACATGTATGTGCATCATGATTAAAAAGGCAACTCACTTGCACCTCCTCCTGCAATTCGAGATCCAGGTCCTGCTCCCCTGGGTCATTGCCGAGGTCATTTGCAGGATCATTTTCAAGGTCAATGTTCTCTTGCTCCATCTGGATCTGGGCCTCAATAAGGGCTGCCTCGTCCATCACACCTTCCACACCCGAGGGAGGCATGCTCATTGCACCTTCCTGACAATAATTTACTTTTTTGATATAATTAAAATTGTATAATTTGAAGTTTATCAAATTGCTTGATAACAATTGTTGATTTTCTTATAACACACTAGAAAATCAGTTCTCAATAACTGACATGTAAGCCAGTCTTTGCAAAAATAGAAAACGATATCCATACATGTACTGATGTAGTGGGCCAAAAAGGCATTACAAAACTGAACTCTACTCCGACAAAGTAACATTGAAATAACTCAGATTACTTACAGTGTGTAGTGACTAACAAAAATAAGAAACAAAAATAACTTAAGCTAACCTTTGCGTTAATCTATAAGATGATCATTCAAATGAATGAGTATCACGATAAAAAGGTTGTTTACACTGGAGACGCGACAAGAATTTTAATGGAAGTCAATCTCGCTGTCGTAAAATCTAAAACGAAGCTTTATTACACCAATATATAAAATATACAAATAAGTTTCGTTCAAAAGTACTTATAAATAAAGAAATATTGGTTTATTATTAATTTTCATTAAGAGTTTTAACTCGAAAACATTTCGACATTAACTTTAATGCCATAAAACGTCTTGTACAATTTCTGCTAATTTAGGCGCATTTATTCCATATATATCATTATTCTGTCAGATGTATACACGTCAGTAATAACAATGACAGCTGAGGGTGTCGAGCTTGTACCGGATGATCTTTTTAAAGATGTAACATTTTACATAGTTGGAGAAATCTCTGAAGATGTAAGCGTTTATTCTACTTTCATAGTGGGTGGGGCATAGCATTTATTTACTAATTTAGAATTTCTATTCATAAAAATTATGTCAGTTAACCTGCTAAATTAACACATCGGATGTAACTTTGAAGAAAATATTTTATGTATATTCACGGTCAATAGAATACCAGATCGTGTGCATTCAGTGCGTTAAACATTTGAACATTATGGCATTACTGGTACCATTATTATGAAAAAAGCAATGAATTGTTGTGACAGTGCTTTTGTCACTAGTATTATGTAACTCAGCCGACTCTTAGGGTAGGGTTTTTAGAGATATGCATGCACTCATTTGGATGTGTGCCTTGGAGCACAATGGGCGTGTTCTTGAAATCAGAGAACAAGAAGAGCATATATTGAATGTTTTTGTGGGGTTTAATACACCAGGCCCCCCCCCCCCCCCCAGGTCCGGGGAATAGCAGGGATTTTGACTTTCGGTCCAGCCAATCCCGGGTAAAATCCCTGGCCTGAAGGGACAAACTGTTGGTAAAATCCCTTCCAAATGCCCTGCACCCCAGGATACCTTGGTAAGGCCCATTCCCCACTATTTTCGGAGCGAAAACAAAACCAGTGCATTCACTCGGCACTGAGAGTTAACCTGAAAGGTAAAAACAGGGCCGTTTCCCCCACTATCCCAGGTATACCTCCGGACCTGGGGGGCAGTGGTTACAATTGACTGGTGCATTAAGGGTTCAAGTTTAATGGTAAAGGGTATTTAGGACTATGGGAACCAGGACACCCAAAAAATACTTTAGAATTTTAATCTTTATTTATTAAATCTCAGATGTAGTCCAAGTGTAGTCTTAATGTATGAAAGTGTGTATCAGTAAAAAAGGTTGTTTTTAATACAGCAAGACTGCATACTGTTAGAGAAATTCTGAACTTTGACATGTTTTAACATTCTGGCTTTTAGGTCTAAATCTTGTTAGTAAATGAACTTAAAGTTTTCATGCCAGTTCAAAACCATCTTAATTTCCATGACTGCTGTACCTTACCTACCTTACTTTATTTTAATTGTCTCCATTCTTCGAAAAAGAGCTAGGGTATCGCACCCACACTTCCTTGTATCCCCCCACTGTCTCTTCAGCGTGCTGTCCCTTCAGCAAAAAAAGGGCCCCGTTGGAAATAAGTGCTTGCACTTTCACGGGTTATCCTTTACCGCAAGGTCTAAAGAAATACATACATACATACACCTTTAAATTTGTTCAGGAAAGCTTTACACTGTATACATAAAATTAAATTGTTGTATGGCAGGAAATAATTCACTTTAAAAGCTCTTTTCAAACTCAGAAAATGTTTTGTCATGAAAAATTAAAACAAACAACTGCAAACAAACACATTTTAAAGATGATCTGTGGATAAATGCTTATCTTGTTTGATGAAAATTCATGAAATCTCTTTGGAAAAAAATCAAGGAGTAACATACTGTTTGACTGAAAACATTAATTACTAGTTGCAGTTCTAGTTTTGCTGATAAATACCGTATTATATCATGCATAGGACGCACTTTTTTACCCCCAATTCTCGTCTTAAAAGTTGTCTGCGTCCTTTCTATGCTATTAGAATTTCATCTGTTTTTTTCCAAGTCCATTTCAGGTCGAAAATATCGGACCGGGGAAGAACGCGGTAATAGTAAGTATCTGTACTGCGTCACCGAAGAGAACAACTGACATAGGTAAAATCACGCAAGTTAACACACGCAGAAATACATTGAATGTTTACTTTAAAATGATTTATTGAGAAATAAATTGAAAACAAACAAGAGTGTTTACTTTTTTATAAAAGGGACGCTACTCACAAAAACTCGATGTGAGTCAGCACTTTAACTGGATTGAGTTATAACGGCAACGGAAAATCGGGAAACGAGGTAAATATCAATTAATTGTGTTCATGATTTTAATGTTTCGATATTTTACAAAACATTTTGGTTCTATGTTACTGTTTTAAAAAAATAATAAAGGAATGTGCATAACGCAAAGTAGCATTATTGTCACTATCAAATCTTTTCAAATGTGCGAATGTGTGAAAAACACCCGCTGTCTGTCATTAGAAAAACATCCATAGAACAAACTATTGCGATGGTAATACCGTATGGTTGTTTGTTCGCACTTAACCCGATGTGCCTCCCGCTGGCAAGGCTAATTACCGACACGCATTAATTATGCCGATATGCTTTAATTCGTGCAGCGACAAGCCTTATCAAAACAATCAATAGTTTTGACAATACACAGTTTTGTTGCGATTGCAACCGTTGCAACGGTTGACTGTCATTCAGAAGGCATGTCGGGACTATTGCAACGGTTGCAACGGTTGACTGTCAGTCGGGACTATTACGGCATTTGTATAAGTCTTATAATATGCGTGAATGTTCTCAAAATATCAAGACATATATCATTGTTGTGTACGCTAAATTACCAAAATACGACGATAATTATCGAAATACACAAGACAGTTATCAAAATATGCCTTATATAAAAAAAAATGTTTGTTTTTTACTTCAATATATGTATTAAATTCTTTACCAACCTCAATTTTTCGGCTCCGATTTTGACATTTTCCCGCTGCGTCCTATCTTTTATATTAAGGGTTTTTACCCGTTTTCTCAACTATTTTTTTGCCTGCGTCCTATCTATGCTAGCGTCCTATACATGATATAATACGGTAACCTGTAATACATGTACATGAGTGTAACAAAAACCAATGTGCAAATATTTAAGAAAAAATGAAATTCGAATTCACTGATTTAGCAATGACGATTGCCGATGATATATATATACATGTATATATAATATTCATTCTAATCGTCAACATTTTTTTTTGCATACCATAATCAGTAAATTTACTGATTCAAATTTCATCATTTTCTAAAATATTTGCACATTGGTTTTTAGTTCTATATGTTTACAAGTGATGAGCATTGGCATACAACTTCCAAGTTCAAAATTGTTTTATAAGCCAGTATGACAATACTAAAGAACATGAGGTATTAATTGTTTGACCTGTTGCACTGCACTCGTACATTGTATATTATTGCATTGATTTAATCTTTAATAATGCTTACATCTCTGTGTCATTTTTTAAATCATGCTTCCTCTTTATATCATTATTTTATTTCTATTAAGGTCATAGAACTATTGACACGTTACAAAGGAAAGCGGGATACATACCTCAGTGAGGTTGTGAGTCATGTGATTGCTGACGATGTTGACAACCATGAGTACCAGGAGGCTCGGGAACTCTTTGAACTTCCATGTGTAATGGTGAGAATCGCTTACATTCAGCTTGTTATAGAAAACGCACAAAACTTGTTTAGAAAAAGTTACATTTAGGAAAAAACAACTATGAGGACAAATGTACAAATAGGAATATCTTTGGTGAAACTTATTACTATGCAGAATACTTATGTTTGTGTACAAAACCAGAATGTATTATAAATAAATTTAGTAATAGTTCTTTATGAAAACCCTTTTTTTAATCAGGTATAAATTGGTTATTGTTATGTTTTTATTTGCAGAGTGAATGGGTCACCTTGTCAGTTCTTTGCAAGAAGCAGTTGGAGTATCCTTTTCTTTGCAAGTTTTCAGACAGTGCTTAAAATTTAATGTTAAAGTTAACAGCAGTTCCAGTCCCCACTTCCAAAACACACACCCACTGCTGAATTTCATGCATTCAAGGTATATCATTCATCATAGTTTTGTGTCAATCTGCACTAAATGGTAATTATTTCCTCAGGTTTTCAATGTAACAAAAATGCAATTCAAAGGGGAAACTAAAATATGTGAACCCTTAACAAATGTGTAGCAAGGAGCTGTTTGCCCCAGAAGGAAGACTCTTCTCTGGAGTCATAGCCTGTCCATCTAAGGTTTGTACCATTCTTCATATAGTATTAACTTTGTTAAACATGTTGATTAAGAATTATGACAATTACATGTGCATGTACCGCTATGTCAAAACTTCATAATTCTGTAAGGTTACATTTTCCTATAATAATGAGAAATAAAAAAACACTCTTTTTTATACAATTCATATCATTTTGTGACTTACAAAAGCTAAATTAATTCTTTAAGAAGCCAATGATATGAACACTTTTTTTCCTATGTTAGTTGGAGGAGAAGGACTGGTTGTCTGTATGGGGGATGATCGTATACAACGGGGGCCGCTGTCATGCCACCCTCTCCAACAAGTGTACCCACCTTATCACAGCCAATATGGAAGGGGTAGGCTTGATTGCAGACTTTGTCATTATATCATGTGTAATTGCTAGTTATTGCAATTGGAAATATATGCACCTGTACTGCATATTACTTTATTATTGATTTTCAATGTATGATAGCTCTTAAACAATTTCCAAATCACCTTAACGCTATGTTGTCAAATAAAATCATCCTTTATAAATGAATTGTTATAACTCATTAGTCAATTAACTGTTACTCTAAGTTTCGGAAATTAAAATGAAATTTGATTCTTTTTTTCCATTGGCTAAAAGGTTTTTGGATCAGAGCAATAATGCCAGTAATGTATATTACAGGAGAAATATCTTGAGGCGTTAAAGCATGAGGATACCATCAAGATGGTAACACCTGACTGGGTCAGTGAGAGTGTGGGGAAGGGAGGGAAGCAGGACGAGGCCATCTATCACCCCAAACTGGTTGTCTACCCCAAACCACCGTCACCACCAAAACCAGAGTTACCTCCTAAACAGGAACAAATGGAGGTATTTGGATTTTCTTGTATGTTGTCATAATTAAAAAAAAAAATTGACTCCATGCTTTGAAATGAAAATATCTTTCATGATAAATATATCTCACTCCACACTTGACATCATCAGCAGTTTTCGTAACTAGGTTGCCCAAAGCCTGGGACAAGTTGATACTGTTTAGGACAAGTTAAAATTCCCAGGTGGTTGCCCGTACGGCCAAGTGCATGTTTTGGAAATTAAAATCCCTGTTTTCATAATGTCTTCAGCAACAATTCACAAATCCTTAATAAATATTCTAAATATTGGCTTTTGCATATTTACGCATGATTTATGGACGTCACAGCATTCAACGTGCTCAGCATTTTAGTATTCAATAAATAAGCGCCTAAGCGTCTGCCCGACACTTGGACGCTTATTAATTAAATACTTCTCTTTTCATGTTTTTGTTTGTTTTAAAAACTTTTTTTATTATTTTGTGCAAGTAAAACTATTTCTTTAGGCAAGTGGTTTTCTTCTATTACTTGCCCGAAAGAACAAGTGCTGAAAAATATTTAAGGCAAAGACTGCATCAGAACAAGATTTTCTGAGTGTGGGTTGCCACAATAAAAGAACTGGTTGTTAAGCTGAAAGAAAAAAAAGAGAGAGGAAGTCATCCTCTTTCCTCAAGCACTGTTTTGCACTATTAATCATTGCATTATGTCTCTTTGTAGATCCAGACAGCTCAGGTATCCACCCCTGAGGAGATGACCAGACTGCCAGTGCCCCAGGGTTCTGTGGAGCGGAGATCACCATCAGAGATGTACCAACCTGGCTCCCGCCCCGGCACTCCTGGCAGCGCAAGCACCAAGGAGGCATTGGCCAAACTGGTCAGCAACAGAATGCATGTATGTAATGATTTTCGCTTTAAGTAAAACTTATGTGATTTGCATGGTTCATGTACATGTCCTTGATCTAGTCTAGTGTGTTCTTGTATTACGAAATGTATTTTGTCAAAAAGGAGTAACATTGTTATTGCAATGTCATATATATATTGCAGGAAATCCCCATGCCAAGACACCAGATGCCCCCACACAGTAGCCCAATGGGTCAGTTTCCCATGCCCCCAGGTCCTCACATGGGTATGAGGCCGGGCATACTCCCCCCTCGACCACCTCAAGGTCATATGTACCCACCCTCCTCCCAGCCTGGACAAGTGATGATGCCCGGGCCACATATGGGGCCAGTGCCTGGTCCAGGGCCTAGGGGTTTCCCTCCGAGGATGATGCCCCCACATACAGGAGCACCACCACAACACCAGCTTCATCAGCAACATCTCTCCCATCAGCAGCAGCAACAGCAGCACCATCATCAACAACTCATGCAGCAACATCATCAGCAACAACAGCAAATGCAGCAGCAACAACAGCAACAAGGAAAATTACGTAATATAACTAATAACATAGAACTTCACAAGCAGCAGCAGCAGCAACAACAACAACAACAACAACATCATCAAAACATGTTACATCAGCAGCAGTTAAAGCAGCAGCAGCAAATCAAACAAGCAGCTCAACAACAGCAGCAGCAGCAGCATAAAATGGGATTTCCGGGAGGCCAGTTACCAAGACAACCACCACCATATTTTCCCCAGAATATGCAATTCCCTCCACAGCAACAACAATGGCCACAGCCGTATGTGGGGCATGAACCTAATGACAACAGTTAGTATCATAGTACGCATTGCACATTTTCCCAGCATAATGTTTGGTCTGTTTAGAAGTTCTCGTCTTTTCCTTGAAAATTCTGTCCAAGAAACTGGAAAGCTTGTCTGATCGACAAGCCCAGTTTGATAATGGTTTAATAAATTGACAATTTTACAATAAACAATTGAAATAAATATGAAAATTAAGATTTTGGTGTGGTAAAATCTGGAATTCATTGGCCTTAATCATAGACTTATTCTTGATTAATTTACTTACTAATTAATGTACATGTTTCAGTCGCACCTGATATTTGCCTGCTGGGTTGTGTTTTCTACATCACAGACTATCCGAAACTGGTCGGTATGGAACAGATCGCTGTCTGGAAAAAGGTGGGTGGTGTGGCCAAAACTTTGATTGCCTTGTACATTATTGCAATGATTTCTTCAGCTAAACAAATTGATTGTCGTGGTTGTAAAAGGGAGGTTTTAAGGTAATTTGTTGGATGATGTAAACATGTAATACTAAGTATTGACTATTGGACAACTATTGGTTAGCTGTTTAAATATTTGCAAGTATAATCCTATCTTACATACATGTATACATTTGTTTTGTTTCAGGTGATAGAACAACATGGGGGGCAAGTGGACCTGTCATATTCAAACAGAGTTACTCATGTCCTTTGTGCCAACCAAAAAAATGATGTCTTCCACCTTGTAAGTAATAAAATAAACTTGAATTGCAAAACCAAAATCCTGGTCATTATGTTTTGATAAAAAAAATAATGAAGAAAATACAATAATTTGATAGCAATTCTTATTACCAATTACATGTAACAACTTAAAAAAAGTTTTTAAGCCAACAATGACATTTCATCAGTAGATTTTTGTTTTCCATCTTTATTTTTTTAAACCTGGTATTCATCATTTTGTTTTTGAATGATAGAACAGAATAACATTTTACATGTTTGCCATCTAGGCATTGCGAGACCATAGACGGATGGTGACAGCATTCTGGTTGAATGATGTGCTGCTAAAGAAGAAAATGCTTCCCCCCTGGCAGGCTCTCCATCTGCCCCTGTTGTACAGTGAGGATGGCCAGAGGCCCTGTAGTGACCAGGTAAGGTACTCAACTTCCCCTGACCCTCCAAATAACCTATTTCCTACTTATTTATGCCACACCCACTGGCATGCCCTCCACCTGTCCCTGTTGTACAGTGAGGATGGCCAGAGGCCCTGTAGTGACCAGGTAAGGTACTCGCCTGACCCTCCCAATACCCTATTTCCTACTCATGTATGCCACACCCACTGGCAGGCTCTCCACCTGCCCCTGTTGTTCAGTGAGGGCGAACAAAGGCCAAGTATTGTCCAGGTAAGTGACACTTAACACACCCCCTCGCCCTAGTTGCCTACCCCACCACAACTATGGATGTGTCTTTATTTCTGAGCATTGATTTATGTTCTTTCAAAGATATGAATAAGTAACCATGTTTATGATGTTTGTTTTTTTGCAAAGCTTTAGTTTCATGTATTAGAAAGGACTGAAAAGGGACCATATTTGAGCTTGATATGTTTCAGATCATCAGTATCACAAACTTTGACGGTGATGATCGAACACGAGTCAAACAGATGATTAACGCCTTGGGTGCCAAGTACACTGGCTTCATGACTCGAACAAACTCTGTTCTAGTTTGCAAAGGGTGCAGTGTTTTTTTTTCTGTATTGAGCTTTGTCCACGCTTTGCCTAAAGCTTTTTGAGCATTGTTTTACCACTCTTCCTGCTTTAATCTTCAATTCAGTGCCACAAATTCTGCAAGCATAACTTTGTTTTGAAGCAAACATGTCGCAGTTTGATGTACATGTAATGTAAATGGTTTATTACTTTTTTTATCCTCAACTGTTTAAAATGGAAAAATATACATTATACAGTAAAACTGCGATCGCTCGAGGTCGCCAGGGACCGAGACAAAACCTCGAGGGAACCGATGTTTCCAGCGACCCGATTTTCAATTTTCCAGTTTGATATGAAATATCTTTCAGTGTATTTTAAGTTTGAAGTCGTCAAACAGACTGTTTACTAAGACACCGATTCTTTCCTGTAAAGGACGCGAGTGGGCGTGTTGGTGTCTTGGTATAAGTAATGGGTCCTTCATTAGATTTCTCAGGTGTTTGACAATTATTTTCTTTCATTTGGGTGTGACATTTTGAAAGTAAGGAACCCGATCTACCTATCCCCCCAGTCATGGGTCCTTCACTAGATTGCTCAGGTGTTCGACAATTTGTAAGTTCTTTCTCATTTGCCAAATTGCAAAGCAAAGTGACAAGAAGGAATTATTTTCAGAGATTCCGATGTTGGATCGATATGGTAGTGTTTAATCGTATTTTTATTACTCATTTGAATTTCTCACAATTAACTTCTCGTTATTAACTTGTCATAATTATCATCTCAAATGCCCATATCAACTAATATCGGTCATGCGTTAACAGTGATAAACGGTTTTTCACACCTTTTCAAATTGCCTTTTAACTGTCATTGCAATTTTCGGGAAAAGTTCGGGAAAAAGTGTGAAATTATGACCTCGAGGGAGCCATAAGGTTTTGTGCACGATTTGTGTACTTGGGACCGAGGATATTGCTCGACTGCTCGACATAATTAGGTTTCGAGGCAGCGTGGGTATATTTTATATGAAAATAGAAGGAAAAAAGTTCGGGACCAAGCTCCGACCTCGAGGGAACGCCGGTTCTCGAGCGACCGCTTGTTCGAGGGAACGCATTTTCACTGTATCTGTTATTTTCTTCTTACCTTCCTTACTTGAATTTGTTATAGCTAGAATAATCTTTCATCCATTATGCAGGCCAGAAGGAGTGAAGTACAAGAAGGCCAAGGAGTGGGGTGTGGCCGTGGTGAACGTACGCTGGTTGTCCGACCTCATTCTGGGCCACATGGATGCCCTTAAACTTCCCATCTCTGACAAGTACAAGACTGTCTCAAAGGGTGATGAATTTCAAATTGACGTCTCCAAAATATCGCACCTCATGGGTCAGTGCTTTTTATCCTTGCTTTTAGCTGCTACCAGGTATTGTTGATTGTTCTAATTTCCAGAAGTATTTCCTGAGCTTTCTATTTTGAGATTTTGGCAATTTACTGAGGTTTAATATTCAGGATGCCATTATTTAATCATTGCCAAACATAATTGCAAACTAATATTTCACTGGGTTTTAAATACGTAACCTAATCAGTTGTTTTGTTGCAGATGGATGGAAAACCCCTTTAAAGGTGCCTAAAGATCTTATGAAGGTATAGTGAATGTATGGAGCTGTTAAGCTTTGTCTGAACTAGGATATTGATTGTGTGCATTCGTTAGTGTCATTTTCGGGTACCATGAACAATTGAATTTTTCCTTGTCATCAATACAACAGTTTTCATGCATCTTAATCAGAATATTTGTAAAATGAAAAAAAAAAGTTTATAAATTTAACAGTGTTTATCCATTCTCTCTGAAACTTGTTTAGAATAAATGTCAACATGATATTAATAGCCAGTGTGAATATGGATCAGCAGCATTTACTTTTTCCTCTATAAACATACATCCTGCTACAAAATCCATTTGTCAAAAAGAAAAATCCAGTTTAATTTGGTTTCGTTGTTTATGCTTAAAATACCTACATTAAACGTTCAATTTTGTTTGAAAAGGTTATAGTCATTATTGTTGTTATTTTACAGAAACACCTGGCAAACTTGAAGAAGAACCCACCTGGACAGGAAAACTTGCCCACTCCGCCGAAAGTGCCAAAGTATGCTTTTTTTAATATTGATATGTGTTCAGCAGAGGATGTAATTGTTAATTACTTTTAGAGAAATGATTCCCTAACTGTTACAACAGGCATACAAGGTTAGAGCTCACATAACATACGGAAATTTAGGAAGTTTAAGGTTTTATTTAGCTATTTCACATGCATATTCTCATTGTCTTCTTTGTCTTGATAGATATACTAAAAGAAAACTTTTACAAAACATTGGGTTTAAGCTAGGAATTAAAAAAAGACAGGGTGCTGCAGAAAAGGGACAGTGGGCTATGGAAAAAAGAACGCATTGTGTTGGACTGTGAAGAAGGAATGTCACAGAAAATATAAGGGATTGTGTTAAATTGAAGTATTTAATTGAATTTTATCATCTTAAACTTTAATTCTATGGAGGCAAAAGGGTGCACGTGCTGGTCTCCTTGAGGGCAGAAGAGTGCTACCAAAAAAGGACAGGGTGCAGCACTTTTCCATAATTCTTTTGTTAAAACTCTGCAAAAAGTAATGAAGAAAACTCCCGTCTGTAATGATGGATTTGTGTACTCTGTTTTCAGGTTGGAGAAAGATGTAGGTCAGGTAGACCTTTCCCATCCGGGGCCGAGGATCCTGTTTACAGGCTTCCCAAAAAACGTTGCTTCAAGGTTTGCTCAGGTAACTGACAACAACCAGTAAAGAAATTATTGTAATAAGGGAGAAAACTCATCTAGCCATGTAAGCTTCATTTGTACTGTAGTTATAATTTATTTCATTTTTTAAAGTAAGTGCCTTAAATACAATGTTGAGTGTAGGTAAGACATCATTTTGCATTTTTGACTTAATCACTTAAAACATTTGACAACTTAAAACCTTTGTAAAATAGAGATTATCTCAGAACGTAATATATTGCTCAAAATATATCTGTTGTAGATTGTGAGCCAGCTTGGTGGGCAGGCCGTTGAGAGCCCCCAACACTGCACGCACATTGTCGCCCGCTCTTTCTCCCGCACCATAAAATTTTTCATCGGTATCAGCGTCACCCAGCACATTGTCAACGCACAGTGGGTAGAGAACAGCTACAAGCAAGGAGCCTTCATCAGTATGGGACACTTTTCAAATGTCTATCCATTAACAATTCTTTCCGAGGTTCATGTTGGTCTTTATAATTGTATAAGTATCTAATGCCATCATAATTGTAATATTTGCAGCAATAATGATATATCTTTTTAATGAATAAATATTAACATTTCCATATCATTTAAATACTATCCATTTTTTGTTGATATTACTGTTCAGGAAATTTAGAGATATTTTATACCCTGATTCTCCTAGGTGAGGCATCATACGGCCTACAGGACCCAGATGGAGAGAGGGAGATGAAATGTTCCTTGGCCGAGTCCCTGTCACGGGCCCGGGCACAGCCCCTCTTTGCTGTAAGTTTGTAACTAGTTACAGTTCCAGTTACATCTTCATATGGCTACTTAATAATATGTTACAAGTGGTCGGGCAGATATTATTTAAGAATCCTGTTTGAACTATTTCAAGTTTACTATAGTTACCCCTCTTGTTAATCAAAATTATTTACATGTCATCTGTTTAAGGAAATTCAATTATTTTTATTTATGCATAAGGTGCATGTACATTTTTTCGAGTGTCATGCAAAGGAGGACAATATATAGATTCTTAATAATACATGAATATTAAAGTTTTGCATTTGAATATACCAGAATGACCAGTTCCTACACTTTCATTGAATTTCAAGGGTATGACATTTTACATCACCCCAAGTGTTCAGCCCCCGATATGCGACCTACAAAAAATTATTGAGAGTGCCGGAGGGACACTGTCCAAGGGCCGCAGGCTGGCTGCTAAGACCATCGAAACGCTCAAGGATGACAAGGTTACTTTTCTTCATGATGTTACTTTTGTCGTACTTGATCCCTGATAGTGTAAAGTGTGTTTTTCAATATTGTCAATTATTTTATCTTTGACTTTAGCGTAAAAATAAAATAAAAATACAATCTGACCTAATTGCTGATTCATGCACATCCATTATTATTCATTTATTTAGCTAAGCCTTGATGTCATAGTCGGGGTTGACCTTGCTGTGCAAATGACCTATGCCATAACTCAAAATCTATAGGAAGGCTTATAAATAATAATTGTTGTGTTATCCCCATTGTTGAGCCCTTTGGTTTTGCTGGACATTAAGGCCCCCACATTTTCATATGTATTGTAAGTGGCATCTTGTCAATTTTCGGCTGTAAATGTAACCAAAAGCATTTGAAATTATTCCATATTCAGCATGCTTATTTATGATATTTTGTATTGTTCCTGAAGTTAAATAATTAAAGCTAATTTCCTCAGAAATATTTTGCTAATGCTGTTTTTTTTTTCACATTTATCTCTTTGAGACACCCTCTGACAGGATAAAACTAGAAAATCATAACATCACAATTTGGGGAAAACCAGTATTTATTGGATAAGTTTGCTACTATGTAAACAGAATGTTCAATTTGAGTACTGACTATCGATACATTTAGAAGGTTATGCAAGCTGACTTTTATTCATCTGTAAAACTGTACAACGAAACATGTAGATCTGCATGAACATACATTTACACTGTTTACAGATGAATACATTGTGGTATTTGTCGATTCATCTCCCTCAGTGTCTTAAAGCAAAGGTTTTCATTTGTTTCTGCAGGGCCAGCCTGCCTATGTTGTGATAACGTGTGCTGATGATATCTACCTGTGCAATGACCTTCTGCTTAAAAATATCAGTAAGTACTCTTGTAAAAGTATAATGTAATAGTTCAAATGTAAAATTCATTTATTACAAATATTGACATCTGTGAAGTGCGATAATGAATAAATATATATACCTTGATCTTTGCATCTTATCTGAAATTCATACCTAATATTACTTACTAACATATTAATTTGATTGTGATTATATACAACTGTGTAAGTTTTTCTTAAAGTGTTCCAAAGTTTTAGTGAAGATTAATTGTATGTTCTAATACATTTTCAGAAGTGTACACACCAGAGTTCATCCTGACCGGGGTAATGAGACAGCTCAAGGACTTCTCCCACTTTCAGCTAGAGGTTGAACGATAAAGGTCAAGGTCACAACAGTAAGGTCATTTGATGGACAAGTACTCCGGAGGTCAAGGTTACAGGGTTTAATGTCTTATCAAAGTCAGATGAGGCCAAGTTTTGTGTGGCAGCTCAGAAGTATTGTGAAACCTTCTTTGTCTGCCAAATAAATTTATGGTGCTGATTTGAGGTGTGAATGTTACCACACCTATAGATCTACTTCAGATTTGATACTCAAGAAAGAATCAAGTTGTCAAATAAAAGTTATATTTTCAGTTTCAGTTTGTTTATTTGATAAAAGCTTTTATCAACTCATTTTGTTTGATGAATGTGTTTTGTGTTTCAAGTTGTATTACTTCAGTCCGCTTACAAATGTTTATACACAGATAAACTTACACTAAAAGTTCTTACAACTTTATTGAATGACACAAACAATTATGTTATCAACATTTTTTGCATGATAGTCCAATAAGGCTTCTGCATAATTCTTATGATCAGTTACATGGCTATGATAACATCACCATGATTATTTTTATTTTGTTTACACTTCCTTGATTGATGTGCAAAACTTTAAACCCACTGCTGGTACAGTGGCAAATTCTTGGTGTTTTTATTTTGTAATGTTGAGACCAATGCAAAAATCATGGCATGATGAATATGTTTTTATGTGATCCGGTGTTCTCTAATGTCCATTCTCCGCCTTGTTTCATATAAAGCACTTTGTTTACACATGTTTATATGTTGATATAGCACTGTATCAAATGTTCAGTCAGTTTTGAAATAAGATGGAAACTTATTTAAAAGCGCATGGAAACATTAAATTGTTGAACTGCCAGATGTTGTTGTTCTTACTGATAAGCCCTGCCATTAATTAAAATAATTGTTTTTTCTTGCTTTCACCCCAGTCGGTTTTTGTCTTTCATCCAGATAATAAGTTAGTGGCAAAGACATGGTTAACAAACATCTGTTTACTGTTTTCTTAATACACAGCTGGAGACTCCCAATTTTTTAGTGAGAATTTAAGGTTTTTACAAGTTGATAAATGTATTTGCATATAAATTATTGGAAACAAAATAAAACTCTCGACACCAAAGTGCCAGTTTTCAAGAAGATAGTTCGTAAGTGGATTATGGCAACACTTTGGGATGGTCTTAGGTCAGTTTTCCGTGTGCCCGCTTTCCAAATCCGTCGGCAAAAAAATATATAAAATAAAACGTGTTTTTATACATTAATTGTTATGAAACTGAGTTGTTTTCCCACTATTTTTATATGTTTGCAAGCCCTGTTTTCATAGAGAAAAACGTGAAAGTAATATGAAAAACTTGGACCTAATGCGTACATTCCTCGTATTCTCTTGGCTGAAAAAGCATTCCAGATGCAATCAGCAGAGGTTTTAAAACATTTGGAAAAATATATCCCCATTTAAAACTATATCATTGATCAACAGTATTGCATTAAAATGTAAAAATGAATCATGCTTTCCTACTTTCCTACACGCTCTCCCAGGACTCGAGAACCTGGCAGGAACTGAGTTATTGGGAGATATTCTGTCGAGTTAAATCACTCAAGTGCACGATTCTTTATTTACGGCAGAAAAGTGAAAATTTATACATTAAATCATCGTTATAGATTCTAGAAATATTTTAAGAGGAAATAAACAGTTTCTCATGATAATAGTACCAGAATTATCCTGAACGAAGCGACAAGTGATTAATTGTTAAATTGAGGCTGCCTGTTCACTGTTTATGCACATGTTTGAGGTCGAGATATGATCCTCCATAAATAAAACAAATTATTGCTCATATCATGATTATCCTCTGATTAACTGTTTTACAAAACAGTATGCATTCATTCAAATGGGTAGGGATGAATAGAAGCAAAATGGGGCTGCCTTTTCACATTGTTTTATTGTGAAACATAATTGTTGATATTAATCTGCAGAATTTAACGTATTTAAAGACCAATGTTACAAGCATTTTTTCGGTAAAATCATCGATATTGAAAATATCCACTTAACCTGTTTTACCTAAAAAATGATTACGTATCTACATGAACATTTTCTTCAAGTTAAAAAACAACGACATGAAGGGGTTACTGATGCTGGGAGGGTGTGGGGTGTAGCCACAGTATTGAGGCGTTCAATGATAGTTTTAAACGTTTTGACATGTTGTCAAGTATCCCTTCAACGAGTCTGCCAAGTACAGAACTCGTCATTTAGGAGGAGTAGCTTGGGGAGGTGGTTCGGGGCTGAGTGAGCATTGTGTGAGATTATTGTATAAATTGTACAAACTTAATGGATCATTTACACATTCGTGATTTTCTGTACATGGATTCATACTGAAACAAATTATTACTGCATGTATTTTCATTTCATCTTATGACCTTATCTACAAAATTAATGTAAATCCCGCCACAACTTTTCAAGTGTCCAAGAGCCGCAGAGGCGGGCGTTGAGCGACTAGAAGTAGAATCGGAACCCTTTCTAGTAATTCGGGGTCCAATTACACAAAGCATTGCAGTGAAAAACAACTTGATTTCGATTGCTCTGAGAGGCCATATCACGTTTGATATCTCAAGTCTTGGTGCATATAGATCTGTGTGTAGGAGTCCAGCAAGCATAAATGTACGAACTAAAATTTCAACATAAACAAAATTGAAAAAAGGCAAAGTTCCTAAAATGTATATCAAAGATGAACACTTCCGAGTGAGTCTGTTTTATAGCATGGACTGTTGTGCCGTTTTGCATTTCTATTCTGATTGAGAAAATGTTGTTATTAACTTTCAATGAGTTCCGACCACCGTTGAACACGACGAGTGGAAAGGTCAGCATAAGGTCTCAACTCGCCGATGTAAAATGGACCACAAAACGCGGAACTCGGAACATTGACAAAGGAGTTGGCATGCGTGCAGTTTAAACAGCTTGATATTGGTGGTTTTAGTGTTGCTCGGGCCATCATGCTTTTCTTTTCTCCAGTCAAAACGCTCAATTTAACCGGTGAACTATTACCACTTATACCACACACTCTTAACTCTGGTTCTCAATTAGACTCTATCTGCAGACCGCATCAACACGCGCAGCTAAATGAGAACCTGGGACCGGGGTTCAGGCGCTTTGCATTTCACGCTGCAATTTCTTAAGTACCAGCGGTATTGTCTTTAATGGTTTGTCATTGCTTCCTTGATATAAACTCAGGAGTGATGAATTGTTTGAAGTGCATTATCGTGAGTTTAACATGATCGGGGAGATCTATTGGAAGTTTTGTTGTGCCATTTAAATTGTGTTAAATTTTAAAATTTGTTTACGACGGATTTTTATATAAAAAACACGTAAAACAAGAAAACGGAATAATTGAATAGTAAGTGAAACATTTTGTTCATAATGTTTTTATAGACCATAATATAACATTATTTTCGCTCATTTTATTGTCCTTTCATTTACATTTTTCAAATTTAATCAAATTAAATTAAACTCATTTTAAATGTCCGTCGATAACGCAATGAAACATTCTATTCGTTCTCCGCAATTTTGCCTCTCTTCAGGTCAATGAAAGTCTCAACAAATCTCTAAAAATAATCGCTAAAACAATCTACACGCATCTACAAGATAAGATTTGAAACAAGATTACAGGGGCTCTTCTGTTTAATGTACTCATTCTACGTGACGATGGGAAACATTTCCATGACAATGTCTGCATCTCGTTAAAAGCGGAATACCTGCTGTAGGGAACAAATGTTTTCCGACAGATTCAACACTTACACAGTCAGACGTTTGCTGAAAACGCAAGAAATTTCAAAAATTGAATTATCTTGAACAGTTCTTATTGGCAATTGCAGCGAAAGGCCTGCAGTTAAGGTTAAACCGTAAGTTACAAATGTCAAAAATGCAATGATGCTCAACTTGAATATTTATCGCATCCTTAGACAATTCCCAGCAATAAAGATGCGTTATCACTCTGGTATAGCGGTTTATATCGTAAGCTGTACTGCCTTTTTTGTGTTCATATGTGTTGCTGATGTAAATTGCACAAAAACTCGTGCTGTACCAAATTTTAATTTGATGCATGAAGATAAAACGTATGGAAATAAGATAACTCGCAATATTGAACTGGTGGATGAAACCGGAACTCAAAATAGTTCGACGTCATCTGGAATTTTCTCAGGGAATATCAAAAAACATGCAAAAAGTGTTTCAAAATCATTGAAAACAAAAACCTCGCTTAAAGTATTTAATTTCAAGAAGAAAGTACATCGTAGTGATAGAAAGTCTGTGATACATTACAGAAAAGCATCCAAACATTCCAAAATAAAGCCTTCCAGAAATACCACAGAAGATTCCTTTTCTCCAATTACTGTTCATTCTAAATGGAACAGACACAATACAGGACAAGACTTTGGCTCCAAGTTTTCGGATTTTACTGAAAAGGAGACAGAGCACGAGCTATTTTCATCTGTCTTTAGAAGTTCTACCAGTAAACAATTTGAAACATTCTCGCATTCACACGATGGATTAACGACCGTGTCAGATAGTGTACCGCCAATCGAAAGGACAACGTCATTAGATGTTTCAACATTTATTTCATTTACGCAATCAAGCTCCATACTGTCACCAACATCATCAATGCCAAGCATATATTCATCTGGTCAATTTGAATCCGCTTCTCCGAATCATTTAAAGCTAAATCCTGCATACACATTCCCATCAACAACCTTTCCATTTCACCCTACCAATTCAGTACCATCGCTATTGAAAACACCTTTAACACGGACGTTTGCGTCTTCGATTTTAAAATCGTCACAAGTACATTTTTCTAATACACTATCACCAATAGTACAAACACTTTCAACACAGACTTTGCCATCTTCGCATTCATTCTCGTCTTTTATACCAACACCAAGGTCACTGTTGCCAAAATATTTATTGGAAACTCCCTTATCATCCGTTTCGACTTTTTCATCGTCGCTACCTAAAATAAAGCAAACGTCGTCAAGACCATTCCATAAACATGTTTCTACTATTCTAGATAACAAGGTATCGCACTTGGTTCGAGTTACATCTAACTACAGTATAGCATTACGATACAGTAATTTGACGAGCACACGTTCAAAAGATGACAACTCGGAATCTAAACAACTGCTTTCTAAGCATGCTTTAGCAAATACATTTATAAACCACACGCAAACAGCACAATTACAACCAATGTCAGTATTAAGCCCTAGAACTTTACAGGATGAAAACTATCTTAAAACACTATCACCAATGCTCGATCACAGCTCACCACAAACGAACATTTCAAATAAAACACACAGCTTCGGCACTCTGAGCTCTCAAACTCGGCGTTCTAACGACATGCAGGCACATAATTCACTTTTGTCACGAAGCATTTCTATCGTTACAAAGAGCTCTACGGACATGTCTACAGTATTTTCAGTAAATTATCACCAGTATATCGCACCGACATCGAAACTCGCCGCTTTGTCCAATGTACAGACTCAGTCACACTCTGATATGCAGACTGTGTCATGGAATTATGATTCATTAAACATGACTGACGGCTCAACCGGATCACTCAATGACATTCAAACAACAGATAACACGGGTTTACATCAGGAATTGGACACAAGCATGCCGTTAAATGCAGAAGAAATGTTTACCACACTATCAACTAAATTATTACAAACCTTATATTCCTCGTCCTCATTAACTTCATCTTCTGTTCGTATATCTCCAACAGCGCACTTGTCTCCTTTGTCATCTTCAGTAACACAATTTTCTTCAAAATCTAAAGGATCAATAAGGAAAAAATTGTATTCCTTTTCAGATCCAAAAAACATCGTTCATAATCAAATGCTGCAGTCCTCATTTGCAGTAAAACTAAGTTCGCATGATGCTGATACACCCAAAACTAGCGATATAGATAAATTGCCCATATTAACTACTTTACCGTTCTTGGACTCATTGGCACCAACCTATGACGAAACACCTCATTCTTCAAACACAATTATGAACACTGATTCGCTTTTCACTTCCGATGGAGATCAACACAATTCGTTGCAATATATGAAATATAGTCATGAAAAATCCCTACAACCCGAGGCAATTTCACAAAGCCCCGTGTTTAGTGTTTTTACATCTGATGAAACTACACGAGATTCTCGTTTAGGCATATTTCCATCAGTTATGCCGTCGCATTTTAGTTATTCTCAACCACAAATGATACAAGAGGATTTACAGTCAAAATTTAAACCACAGAAAGATTCCCAAGCAAATGCCAAACATTCACTTGATCGCAAAATATACCCATCGAATGAAACGTTGACTTCGTCCATACAAAATGGTTCCATCATTGAACCATCATCCACACCAACAAGCTCCATCAGTGAACCATCATCCACATCAATAGCTAACATCATCGAAAAAGCATCCACACCAACAAGCTCCATCAATGAACCATCGTCCACACCAACAAACTCCATCATTGAACCATCGTCCACACCAACAAGCTCCATCATTGAACCATCATCCACACTAACAAGCTCCATCATTGAACCATTGTCCACTCTAACAAGCTCCATCATTGAACAATCATCCACACTAACAAGCTCAATCATTGAACCGTCATACACACTAACAAGCTCCATCATTGATTCATCATCCACATCAACAAGCTCCATCATTGAACCATCATCCACACCAACAAGCTCCATCATTGAACCATCATCCACACTAACAAGCTCCATCATTAAACCATCATCCACACCAACAAGGTCCATCGTTGAACCATCATTCACACTAACAAGCTCCATCGTTGAACCATCGTCCACACCAACAAGCTCCATCACTGAACCACCATCCACACCAACAAGCTCCATCACTGAACCATCATCCACACTAACAAGCTCCATCATTAAACGATCATCTACACTAACAAGCCCAATCACTGAACCATCGTCCACACTAACCAGCTCCATCATTGAACCATCGTCCACACCAACAAGCTTCATCACTGAACCATCGTCCACACCAACAAGCTCCACCATTGAACCATCATCCACACTTACAAGCTCCAGCTCCATCATTGAACCATCATTCACAGCAAAAAGCTCCATCATTGAACCATCGCCCACACTTACAAGCTCCATTATTGAATCATCGTCCACACTAACAAGCTCCATAATTGAATCATCGTCCACACTTACAAGCTCCATCATTGAACCATCATCTACACTTACGAGCTCCATCATTGAACCATCGTCCACACTTACGAGCTCCATCATTGAACCATCATCCACACTAACAAGCTCCATAATTGAACCATCGTCCACACTTACAAGCTCCATCATTGAACCATCGTCCACACTTACAAGCTCCATAATTGAACCATTGTCCACACTTACAAGCTCCATCATTGAACCATCGTCCACACTTACAAGCTCCATCATTGAACCATCATCCACACTAACAAGCTCCATAATTGAACCATTGTCCACACTTACAAGCTCCATCATTGAACCATCGTCCACACTTACAAGCTCCATCAGTGAACCATCGTCCACACTTACAAGCTCCAGCTCCAACATGGAACCATCATCCACATTATCAAGCTCCACAATTAAACCACCATCCACACTAACAAGTTCCACCATTGAACCATCATACACACAAACAAGCTCCATTGAACAATCATCCATACCAACAAGCTTTATTATCAAACCATCATCCACACCAACAAGCGCCATTATTGAACCACCATCCATATCAATAAGCTCCACCATTGAATCATCGACCACACAAACAAACTCAATCATTGAACCATCGTCCATACCAATAAGCTCCATCATTGAAAAATCGTTCACAACAACAAGCGCCATCATTGAATCATCGTCCACACCAACAAACTCCATCATTGAACCATCATCCACACCAACAAGCTCAATCATTAATCCATTATCCATACTAACAACCTCCATCATTGAACCATCGTCCACACTAACAAGCTCAATCATTGAACCATCGTCCACACCAACAAGCTCCATCATTGAACCATCGTCCACACCAACAAGTTCCATCATTGAATCATCATCTACACCAACAAGCTCCAATATTGAACCATCGTCCACACTAACAAGCTCCATCAGTGAACCATCGTCCACACTTACAAGCTCCATCATTGAACCATCGTCCACACTAACAAGCTCCATCATTGAACCGACGTCCACACCAACAAGCTTCATCACTGAACCACCGTCCACACTGACAAGCTATATCATTGAACCATCGTCCACACCAACAAGCTCCATTACTGAACCATCGTCCACACCAACTAGCTCCATCACTGAACCACCGTCCACACCAACAAGCGCCATCACAGAACCACCGTTCACACCAACAATCTCCATCATTGAACCATCGACCATACTAACAAGCTCCATCATTGAACCATCATCCACACTTACAATTTCCACCATTGAATCATCATACACACAAACAAGCTCCATTGAACAATCATCCATACCAACAAGCTCCATTATTGAACCACCATCCATATTAAAAAGCTCCACCATTGAATCATCGTCCACACCAACAAGCACCATCATTGAACCATCGTCCACACCAACAAGCTCCATCATTGAACCATCTTCCATACTTACAAGCTCCATAATTGAGCCATCATCCACACCAACAAACTCCATCATCGAACCATTGTCCACACCATCAAACGCCATTATCGAACCATTGTTCACACCAATGAACTCTATCTTTGAATCATCGTCCACACCAACAAACTCCATCATTGAGCCATTGTTCACATCATCAAACTCCATTATCGAACCATTGTTCTCACCAATGAACTCTATCTTTGAATCATCGTCCACACCTACAAACTCCATCATTGAGCCATTGTCCACAACAACAAACTCCATCATTGATTCATCATCCACACCAACAAACTCCATCATTGAACCCTCATCCACACTAACAAGCCCCATCATTGAACCAGCATCCACACCAACAAGCTCCATCACTGAACCATCATCCACACCAACAAGCTCCATCACTGAACCATCATCCACACCAACAAGCTCCATCATTGAAATTGAACCCTCATCCACACTTACAAGCCACATCATTGAACCAGCATCCACCCAGACAAGCTCACTAATTGAAACAGCATCCATTTTAACAAGCTCCATTATTGAACAAATATCCACACAAACAACCTCCATCATCGAACCATCGTACACACCAACAAATTCCATTAATGAACCATCACCCACACTAACAAGCTCCACTATTGAACCAGTATCCATATTATCAAAATCTGTCAATGAACCATCGTCTACACCAACAAGTTCCATCACTGAACCATCATCCAAACCAACAAGCTCCATAATACACCCGTCCTCTACACCAACAAGATCCATCATTGAACCATCATCCACACCAAAAAGCTCCATTATTGAACCACATACACCAACAAAATCAATCTTTAAACACTTGTCCACACTAACAAGCTCCATCACTGAACCATCATCCACACCGACAAGATCCTCAATTGAACCATTGTCCACACTTACAAGCTCCATCATTGAACCAGAATCAACATCAGTTAGTTCTAATATTAGACCAGCATCAACACCAACAATCTCAATCACTGAACCATCGTCCACACTAACAAGCTTCACAATTGAATTAATATCCACACCAACAAGCTCTATCATTGAACCATCATCCACACTTACAAGCTTTATCATTGAACCATCATCCACACCAACATGCTCCATCATTGAACCATCATCCACACCAACAAGCTCCATCATAGAACCATCATCCACACTTACAAGCTCCATCATTGAACCATCATCCACACCAACAAGCTCCATCATTGAACCATCGTCCACAATTACAAGCTCCATCATTGAACCACCGTCCACACCAACAAGCGCCATCACTGAACCACTGTCCACACTAACAAGCTCCATCATTGAACCATCATCCACACCAACAAGCTCCATCATTGAACCATCATCTACACTAACAAGCTCCATCATTGAACCATCATCTACACTAACAAGCTCCATCATTGAACCATCATCTACACCAACAAGCTCCATCATTGATCCATCATCTACACTAACAAGCTCCATCATTGAACCATCATCTACAATAACAAGCGCCATCATTGAACCATCATCTACACCAACAAGCGCCATCAATGAACCATCATCTACACCAACAAGCGCCATCATTGAACCATCATCAACACTAACAAGCTCCATCATCGATCCATCATCTAAACCAACAAGCTCCATCATTGAACCATCATCTACAATAACAAGCGCCATCATTGAACCATCACCTACAATAACAAGCGCCATCATTGAACCATCATCTACACCAACAAGCGCCATCATTGAACCATCATCAACACCAACAAGCGCCATCATTGAACCATCATCTACACCAACAAGCGCCATCATTGAACCATCATCCACACTAACAAGCTCCATCATCGATCCATCATCTAAACCAACAAGCTCCATCATCGACCCATCATCTACACCAACAAACGCCATCATTGAACCTTCATCTACACCAACAAGCGCCATCATTGAACCATCATCCATACTAAAAAGCTCCATCATCGACCCATCATCTAAACCAACAAGCGCCATCATTGAACCATCGTCCAAACCAACAAATTCCACCATTGAACCATCCTCAACACTAACAAGCTCCATCATTATACAATTGTCCTCACCAGCAAGCATCGTCATTGAACCAGCATCCATACCAACAAGCTCCATCATTGAATCAGCATACATATCAACAAGCGCCATTGTTGAACCATCATCCATAACAACAAGCTCCAACATTGAACCTGCTTTCATATCAGCAAGCTCCACAACTGAAACGGTATCATCCACACCAACACACTCCACCATTGTATCAGTAACCATTCAAACAAGCTCCTCATTTGAACCATTATCCACGTCAACTAGCTCCATTGAACCAGCAGCCTCACCAACAAATTCCATCATTGAACCATCGTCAACACTAACAAGTTCCATCATTATACAATCGTCCTCACCAACAAGCATCGTCATTGAACCAGCATCCATACTAACAACCATTATCATTGAACCATCGACGACACCAACTAGCTCCATCGTTGAACCATCGACCATTACCACAAGCTCTAACATTGAATCATCATCAACACAAATAAGCTCCAACATTGCGCCATCGTCCACACCAACAAATTCCATCTTTGAGCCATCATTAACATCAACATGTTCAATCGATGAGCAATCATCAACAACAACAATTTCCCTCAGTAAACCATCATACACACAAACAAGCTCCATTGAACCATCATCCATGCCAACAATTTCTATTATTGAATCATCATCCACATCAACAAGTTCTATTATTGAATCATCATCCTCACCAACAAGTTCTATTATTGAATCATCATCCTCATCAACAAGTTCCATTATTGAATCATCATCCGTATCAACAAGTTCTATTATTGAATCATCATCTACATCAACAAGTTCCATTATTGAATCATCATCCACATCGAAAAGTTCTATTATTGAATCATCATCCACACCAACAAGTTGTATTATTGAATCATCATCCACATCAACAAGTTATATTATTGAATCATCATCCACATCCACAAGTTCTTTTATTGAATCATTATACACATTCACAAATTCTAATATCGAATCATCATCCATATCAACAAGTTCTATTATTGAAACATCATCCACATCAACAAGTTCCATTATTGAACCATCATCCATATCAACAAGTTCTTTTATTAAATCATCACCATTGGCATCAACAAGTTCTATTGTTGAACCATCATCCACATCAACAAGTTCCATCATTGAAACATCCTCCATATCAGCAAGCTTCCCCATCGAACAATCGTACACATCAACAAGCTCCACTGCACCAGCATCCGCACCAACAAGTTCCGTTTTTGAACTATCGTCAATATCAGCAAGCTTCCCCATCGAATTATCGTCCACATCAACAATTTCCATCATTAAACAGTCATCCAAACCAACAAGCTTCATATATGAACCAATATCCACATTAAGAAGCTCCACCATTGAACCGTCATCCAAATATAGAGAAATAACGACCTCGGCAGTGGCACCTAACGCAAAACCTTCAACAGCGACAGTCACCAGTGTCGTGTCCACAGAGTCCACCGTTGTCAATATTCCAACACAGGTGCCCTTGGCAACTTTACCTCCGGGGATGACTATTCTAACCATAACGCTACAGGTCAGGACCAGTGTCGATATTCTGAGGAAATCCTTCATCAATAAAGTCAGCAAAGGTACACTTCAAAATGTTTTCAAACTCTTCATTTGTGTGTGTGTGCTCTTTAACCGTGCATATATGTTATTTGAGTAATGACAGTTATTTGATAGTTTTACTTTACTTAGGACTACGCAAGTACTTCCAAAGGGGTCTTGAATCCAATCGCGACCAACCACGTCAACGCGAGAAGAGGCAATTGGGATTCAAGCCAAGTATCAAGGCAAGTGATATAAAAACCTTGTCAGGTATACAATTAAGCCATGCTGTATCTACTACTTGAAGTGAAAAATGCAGTATTACGTGTTTTATAGAAGGAAATGTGTAATTAATCTCTTCCCCACATGTATCATATCTTCTTTTCTGTAGATCACGAGCGTTCGACGTCACATCGAAGAATCGACGTTGGTGGACGTTGATTTTTACGCCATCTATGGCGGGGACGTTGTTACAGCAGCAGATGCAGTGGCCGTGTTCTCCAAGGTTTCTGTAACAGAGGCTGGCGACTACATTACCTACCCGGTAACATTTATTACCATACTACTTTGATATAATGTACGAGCTCAAAAAGCATATACACGTGATAGGGTTTGCACGATGGGGAATTTAAGAAGCTTAAGACAACACTGATTGCATAAGAGCGTTGTTGCTCATTGAGTGTAGAAGAGATTTCGTCTTCGAACATTTTATGGGAATTTTTTCATCTCAATATGTTTTAGGTGATTTCTCCGGTAAGGGCTTTGCTACAAACGACGACAACGACGCCAGCTGGTAGCGGTGGAGTGACTCCCCCGTTGTCCCGGCCGATGACGCTGCTGCTTGTGACGCTGCCGACGGCGGTGGCGGTAGCGGCCGTGTTGGCCGTCCTTGTTCTCTACTGCCAGGTCCGGAAGCTCGGGGACATGTCCGCTACCTCGTACTGGCGCCGCTTCACAACTCTCGCCGCTGTACGTTTTTCTTTCTTTGAACAAGGCACATAAAAGCAGAGGGAATTTGTGATTCTTGAATCTATACAGTGAGCTATGTACAATATCAAAATATTTTCTATCATAAATACACGTATGAATTAAGCCATTTACATGTAATACTGTTTTGACTATAATAAAATACATAGCTACATGTATCATCCATTTCTTTGCAGAGAAGGCCAACTCTAGACGACGTGGACATGATGGTGGACGTGGAGAAGGGGGAGATCGTCTCGAGGGGCAACACGAAGAAAGCGGAGTTCTCTCTGCAGGGCCTCCAGACAAGTGTCTGCCCGGTGTACACGGATCAAGAGGAGGCGGATGTTAGCGGCATAGAAGATATCCAGGATACCAAGTTAGCGATCATGGACACTGAGTCTTCATTCTTGGATTGCAATACTGTTGAGCGGAGAGAAAAATTGAAAGGTCTTGGATTTCGAGTCAAAGAAACGGAGGTGTCAAGTGATAAGTTGTTGAAAAATATACCGGAATTGGTTGCTGACGCTGAGGAAAAAAGTAGACTAAGTGGTCACGGCGAAAATGTTGATCTTGAACTAGTTGATGAACGCTCGTCTGAGGTGTCGGATTTGTGTTCGGGCTTTGACGCGTATTCTACGGCCGAAACATCTTCAGTGACTAGTTTTAGTAAGTCGACTGATGCTAGGAAGAAAACTGGGTTTCGAATAACAAGCATTGACCGACTAACCAACAGTAGCATTTCGTCGGATGCCGATGTGAGTAATCGAGCGGTGAGCGGAAGCAACGTAACAGTGAAAGGAGTGGTTCCTCAAGATCTATCAGGATGTAAAGATTGTCTAGGTGACGGGAACTTGAAAGATAGTCATAAAAGCAAATTCAAAGAAAACATCTATATTAAGACATGTCTTGTTGATGTAACAAGAAAGCCAAGAGTCAGTTTTAGTTCAGAATGCGGAGGTAACCGTTCAGGAGGGTGTCAATTGTCTGATAAATCGAGGTCTTTCACAAACTGCAACAACGGATTCAGTGATGGTGTTAAGTCACAGTGCTCTGGTAACAAAAGGCCTACACATACATCATTGACGTTGACAAAACCCCCTCAGGTTGTGAATAACTTCATAGAGGGCGACATGGAAGATGACGTATTTTTATCAGACGATAACGCATCACTAGCAGATGACAATTTTGTTCTTTTAAACAAACAAGGCCCACATTCAGTAAATAAAGTTGTGGAAAATTCCGCAGTTTTGAAAGAAAAAGGAACAAATTACAAAATAAGGGATACAGATATACAAAGCACTAAGCGAGAAAATGTGAAAGTTAGCCCTAGGCAAAAGGTCGACTGTGGCCCCGTACAGAGTGCCAGTATTTCAGTCTTGAGCTCGAATTTCTCGGCCCACGAGGTTGGCTTACTATACGCAAACAAAAGGTCTCAACAAATGTTTCTTGTTAGAATGTATTTACTTAAGGGTTTTTACGCTGATGTTACGCAAAATCATGCTTGGTAAATGATGGATTCCCGAATTGTTTTTACTGTATTGATATAAATGTGTATATAGATCTTTACTGGTTAATTTAGATTAATTTGTTGAAATAAAAAAGTCCATCTTAACCCGCTTTTCCGGTGAAGAAAATAATATTGTCAAGAGAACACTCTCAGATTATTTTCCTTATCGTTAAATGACTTAAAGTATGTTTTACAGCACAAAAGTCGATATCTACTGTTCGAAAACAAGTATCGTAAAGTGGCGGCACTCAGTTCGGTTGTCATTGATTGATTAAGGAAGTAAATTAGTTGTGCTTTGTCTATTGCAATTCTATACATTCTACCATTTCTCCCCCAGTAAAGCAAGCCGGCAAGATGGCAGCCTGTTTGCGGGTGACGAGTTCAGCGCTGTAAACTTCAGCAAGGAGGAAACATACAGGGAACAGCTCAGTTTTATACACGGGACCGATCACCCGGGCACAAATATGGCGGTATGCTAAATCTTGTTAAGCCTGTTTGAATGTAGTATTTTAAAGCAAGTATTGAATGGTATTGCATCAGCTTACTTGTGTGATAAGTAAGAATTCAAGTAATGTGGGGATTAGGTATAGGATAGACAACGAGTGGACGTATCTATGACATGTAAACCCGAGCGTAGCGAGGGTATAATTGTCATAAATACGTCCACGAGGTGTCTATCCCACTAAGACCACGTGAACTAAGCGAGTAGGTTTGGTTCTTGGTCTTCAATATAAAGACTCATATTAAAAATCCAAATACCATTTAACTCTGTATACCGAAGACACATCGTATTTGGGTTTGGCTTAATCACTCAATTTTCTATGGTTAGAGAATTAATGTTTACCACACACATTGCAAGGCAGGAATTTAAACCTATTTGCCAGAACTGGAATTGCTGTATCGGAGTCCCGTTAATAGTCCAAGACATTGGTTTTGAAACGGGTGGTCGAAAAACTAAATTGAATATTATGTTCTGCATAAATATAATTGATATTGAGGTCGACATGAAGCGTATCTGTATTTTTTACATCGAAAAGGGTTCATGTTTGTTCATGGTATGGCCTTACAAATAAATGCACTTTATGTTTGATTTGTAACTTGTGGGAAAATATGTAATGTTATTTCAGTATTATTAACTGTTGTTTGGGGGTAAACTTATCGCCATTGAACTAGTTACCAACGCTAGTGCCTGCTAATAGAAGATAAGTCAAACGTAGCTAAAATGAGAACAGCATCATGCACAAGTCAGTGTTTTTCTTAAATATGGCATAGTGGTTTGTGCAGTGGGAGGGGGGGGGGGGTGATTTATATTTATTTTGGTGATAAAGTTGACTTGAAATTTATACATCGGACAATACACGACATTGGGGTCTGAGAATGCCATCCTTGAACTTTCTGTATGAAACAGATAACTACTTTTTCATTATCAGCATATAAATAATAAATCAATACAATTGAGGAATGTGACCTGCATGAACTATTATGTAAATAATAATAAAAGAATATAGCATTGAACCTTTTTTGAATATGTAACTAAACCTCAAGAGGTAACAACTAATTTTAAGCGACTTCAAAAGTGGAAATACTAACTAAAATCATGTTTAGCTTCTCTGGTTCCACTTAATTCGCTTCTTTATATCTCATTTTAGTTTTTGTTCCAGTATGAACGAGGGTTTTCAGTTTGCTTTTAAAGTAAACTCAATGATTATTATTATACCATGAAAGAAGTTTTAAAAATAGGTGCCTGATAAATTACAGATTATTTTTCTTGGCCTATGAATACAGTTTCATGCTTAATTTTATCAAAAGTGATCCATTTTGCCTCGAGGAAATCGTGTTTTGGGAGTTGTATATATACTTCTGATGGTACAACGTGTATATGAGAAATGGAGCAATGAAATAGCAAATGCCGATTGGTGAGGTTAGAGTGAGCGTGGTCTAATATCTTTTTATCGCACAGTTTTGGGAAAAAAAATTATGCCCCCGAAGTTGGGCATATTAAAATCGTACCGTCCGTCCATCCTTCTGTCCGTCCGTGTGTGCGGCTCAACTTCACATGTCAAGGTTGTAACTTTCTCTTGTATGGACAGAGTTTAAAATAATTTGCCACATGTTTCGATATATCAAGGCGACGTGTCCATGTCAGACCCGTGCCCCTACCTATAAGTTCAGGCTCCCACTAAGTGTTTGTTTACTATGGAATGCTACATAAAAGGACATAGTGTAGGTTGTCAAATATGGGTGGGATGTTTTTGTTTGGAGGCAATATAATTAACTTACCGTATGTATTTGACACGTAAAGGCAATGTTGCATTTGCCACAATGTATTGTTGTCACTAACAAGCATAAAGGAGTTTCAATCCTATGGCAAAGACATAATGCATCTTGCAAATGCACCAGCTATATTGGTTAGCCATAACGTCATGTGGTCTTGCAAGGCCACCAACCATATTTGTTAGACATAATGCCACATGGTATATCAATTGCACCAGCCATGTTGGTTAGACATAATGCCATGACTGGTCTTACAGATGCACCAGCCATAATGGTTAGACATAATGCCATGTAGTCTTGCCAAAACACCAGCCATAATGGTTAGACATAATGCCATGTAGTATTGCAAAAGCATCAGCCAAAATCACCAGCCATATTGGTTAGACATAATGCAATGACTGGTCTTACAAATGCACCAGCCATAATGGTTAGACATATTGCCATGTAGTCTTGCAAAAGCATCAACCAAAAGCACCAGCCATATTGGTTGGACAACAATGCCATGTAGTCTTGCAAATGCACCGGGCATGTTGGTTAGCCATAATGTGATCTGCTCTTGCAAAAGCACCAGCCATATTGGTTAGACAATAATGTCATGTAGTCTTGCAAAAGCACCAGCCATGTTTGGTAGACACAATGCCGTGTGGTCTTGCAAATGCGCCGGCCATGTTGGTTAGACAAAATGTCATGTGGTCATGCAAAAGCACCAGCCATGTTGGTTAGACAAAATGCCATATGGTCATGCAAAAGCACCAGCCATGTTGGTTAGACGTAATGACATGTAGTCTGCAAAACTTCCAGCGACATGGGTTTGACATAATGACATGTGGTCTTACAAATGCACCAGCCATATTGGTTACACATATGCCATGTGGTCTTACAAATGCACCAGCTATGTTGGTTAGACATAATGCCATGTGGTCTTACAAATGCACCAGCCATATTGGTTACACATATGCCATGTGGTCTTACAAATGCACCAGCTATGTTGGTTAGACATAATGCCATGTGGTCTTACAAATGCACCAGCCATGTCGGTTAGACATAATGCCATGACTGGTCTTACAAATGTACCAGCCATGTCGGTTAGACATAATGCCATGTGGTCTTGCAAATGTACCAGCCATATCGGTTAGACATAAAGCCATGACTGTGGTATTGCAAATGCACAAGCCATATTGGTTAGACATAATGGACATTTCATTGCAATCTTCTTTCCTTTTTTTATATACTGACATTGTTCGAAGGTCAATGTCACATTCGGAGACATTCGTCTCATACTCAAACAGCTCTTGTTTATATTAATTCTGAATGACGCCATAAGTAGGCAATTCACTGCTCATTTGACATTAAAAACACAAGATTCCTATTTTCTCTCACAGGAAGCCGGTGACTTCGAGTTTATAACGAAAATGGCTCAATGTGAAATCGAGGATCCCCCGCCGAAACCGCGATTTAAGCCTATTCCTGAGCTCAAGACCCCACGACTGCCCACACCTCCGCCGCCCCCGCCGCCGCCCATACCTGATCCTCACCCGAAGGTATAAACTTATCGATACCATTTGCTTCTGACAAAATTCGAGAGTTTAACTAGTATTTCTCTATCTATTATCAGCTTGAACAAAACAAATCACTATACGTATTGTCTATGTCTAAGCGTCGTCGTTTATAAAACATCTAACCTTGCCATGGCTAGAACAAGTTATTTAATGATGAAAATTCCTCGGTTTAGCCATTTCCGAGAGAGTTGCCGAAAGCTGGACGGAGTCAACGGGCCTTCCCAAAAGAGTATTTCCTTGGAGTAAGTTGGGCGAAAGAGTTTTTACATTTTAAAGGGTTACATTATCGTATGATATACTCACAGTCAATTAAAAAGCACCGATTACAACATTTTAAAACTTATTTTAATGTAAAGGTGTGTCATGTACATAAACTGTTTAATGGTTCTAATGTCCAAAGCTTTGAAAGAAATAACTTGGTAAACCGTTGCTATCGCAAAGAAAAAGAAGGAAATTTATGAGAGCACAGTAAAAGAATAAGTCACAAACGTGTGCTAAAGATGCACTCTTACTCCCAAATAAGATTTACCGTAGTTAATAATATTGTTTTTATATTTCTCTAAGGATGAATAAATGTCGAAAACAATGGTTCTTATGAAGGATACCGAGTTTAATTTGAGAGAAATTTCGATAAAGCACGGCTTTTGTACTTTAGGAAACTATAGAAGGACACAGTACTGCCTACTGTAAATCTTTTAAAGCATTCACCAATCATTTAATAATTCTGCGCTTTCTACCATTAAATACACAGTTACAATTTTGTTTTCAGTAATTATTATTTTCCATAAATGCATTATTTAGTAAGTAGTAGAGGTTTATCAGTCGAAATTGATGTTTGTTATACATGTGTATGTATTGATTTTGAATACGCTGGCGTCATAATGACGTTCATTGCATGTGAGCCAAACTATTGTCATTGGGGTTGGAATTTTACAATATGACGTTCTGCTCGACTCCCGAGCACCTTTCAATAACGATTTAGATCGTAAAGTGGATGTATCATATTGCCATAGTTTGTGACGTCACTACAGATTTAAGATTTTGTAAGTTACGACTAAGATCCTTAAATGAAATACACCAGTCAGTTATAACCACGGCCCTCCCAGGTCCGGGGTATACCGGGGATAGCCGGGAAATTGGGCCGTGTTTTTACTTTACAGGTGGCCCCGCAGTGCCGGGTGAATGCGGTGATTTTGTTTTCACGCCAAAAAATAGCGGAAAATGGGCCTCACTTAGGGTTCCTGGGGTGCGGGGGCATATTGCGGTGATTTAACCAGCAGTTCGAACACCCAGGGCGGGGATCTTACACGGGCTTGGCTGGACCGAAAGTCAAAGTCCTCGCTATTCCCCGGACCTGGGGGCGTGGTTACAACTTACTGGTGCAAACAGGGTCATGGGTAGTTTAATTTGCTACTGACGTGATGTCTTTGACATTAAGTTTATATACACAAGCACAAATTGTTTTACTGGTAATGTGTTGGATATATTCTACAGAATAAAACATACTAAGTAAAAGTTAATTACTAAGAAATATCTTCGAAGCATTGCATTGTTTTATAACGGTATGCAGTCTTACATTATGATAGTTTTCTTTTAAACATTTTACAATTCTTTTCTCTTTCTTTTTGTAAGTTCATTGCTATATGCACAGGACATTTGTGTACGCAACGATTTACTCTCAATGTTGGTCATATGCAAGACATTTTCATTTTTTTCTATCATCCTAATAAGGACTTGATCTTAACATTTCAGGAAATGGACGATTCCTAAATGGTGTACTTGAGCTCATCCGACAATAAGTTGATCTCGTCTATTGTGATAAAGAAAATACAGATGCACATTTTCAAAATCGCTTTCATTATTACTTTAAAAACAATATGCTGTGATATAATTATGTAAAAATGATTCATATGAATGATAACTCTTATTATATAAATTATTATGCATTTATGTAACAGTGTAGTGATGTGATAAAATAAAATAAATATTCATCTTTGTTTCCGTTTTATTCAACGTTGTTATTAGTAAAAGGGTGTTATAATGACGATTTGAAAAGTCAGTTTATTGCTATAATGTATGAATGCTTGTTTCTTGTGGAATCCGAATCCAGAATGCTCTGTGAAGTGATTCGGGCAAATGGCTTAACAAAAGGGTGGGAGACTCGCTCTTCCCTCGATATGTCGCCAAAAAGGCCCTGATTCTGGCGTGCCTAACCTCGGCATACCGCTCAAATGGCTCTAAGTTAAGCGTGCCTAACCTCGGCATACCGCCCAAATGGTTCTGAATCCGGCGTGCCTTACCTCGGCATACCGCCCAAATGGTTCTGAATCCGGCGGGCCTAACCTCGGCATACCGCCCAAATGGTTCTGAATCCGGCGTGCCTAACCTCGGCATACCGCCCAAATGGCTCTACGTCAAGCGTGCCTAACCTTGCCGGCATACCGCCAAAATGGTCCTGAATCCGGCGTGCCTAACCTTGGCATACCGCCCAAATGGCTCTACGTCAAGCGTGCCTAACCTTGGCATACCGCCCAAATGGTCCTGAATCCGGCGTGCCTAACCTCGGCATACCGCCCAAATGGCTCTACGTCAAGCGTGCCTAACCTTGCCGGCATACCGCCAAAATGGTCCTGAATCCGACGTGCCTAACCTTGGCATACCGCCCAAATGGCTCTACGTAAAGCGTGCCTAACCTTGGCATACCGCCCAAATGGTCCTGAATCCGGCGTGCCTAACCTTGGCATACCGCCCAAATGGCTCTACGTCAAGCGTGCCTAACCTAAGCATACCGCCCAAATGGCTCTACGTCAAGCGTGCCTTACCTCGGCATACCACCCAAATGGTTCTGAATCCGGCGTGCCTAACCTCGGCATACCGCCCAAATGGCTCTACGTCAAGCGTGCCTAACCTCGGCATACCGCCCAAATGGCTCTACGTCAAGCGTGCCTAACCTTGCCGGCATACCGCCAAAATGGTCCTGAATCCGGCGTGCCTAACCTAAGCATACCGCCCAAATGGCTCTACGTCAAGCGTGCCTTACCTCGGCATACCACCCAAATGGTTCTGAATCCGGCGTGCCTAACCTCGGCATACCGCCCAAATGGCTCTACGTCAAGCGTGCCTAACCTCGGCATACCGCCCAAATGGCTCTACGTCAAGCGTGCCTAACCTTGCCGGCATACCGCCAAAATGGTCCTGAATCCGGCGTGCCTAACCTCGGCATACCGCCCAAATGGCTCTACGTCAAGCGTGCCTAACCTTGGCATACCGCCCAAATGGCTCTACGTCAAGCGTGCCTAACCTTGGCATACCGCCCAAATGGCTCTACGTCAAGCGTGCCTAACCTTGGCATACCGCCCAAATGGCTCTACGTCAAGCGTGCCTAACCTCGGCATACCGCCCAAATGGTTCTGAATCCGGCGTGCCTTACCTCGGCATACCGCCCAAATGGCTCTAAGTTAAGCGTGCCTAACCTTGGCATACCGCCAAAATGGTCCTGAATCCGGCGTGCCTAACCTCGGCATACCGCCCAAATGGCTCTACGTAAAGCGTGCCTAACCTTGCCGGCATACCGCCAAAATGGTCCTGAATCCGGCGTGCCTAACCTTGGCATACCGCCCAAATGGCTCTAAGTCAAGCGTGCTTAACCTTGGCATACCGCCAAAATGGCCATGAATCCGGCGTGCCTTACCGAAATGGCCATGAATCCGGCATGCCAAACCTCGGCATACCGCCAAAATGGCCCTGAATCCGGCGTGCCTAACCTCGGCATACCGCCAAAATGGTCCTGAATCCGGTGTGCCTAACCTAAGCATACCGCCAAAATGGCCCTGAAACCGGCGTGCCTAACATTGGCGTACCGCCAAAATGGTCCCGAATCCGGCGTGCCTAACCTAAGCGTACCGCCAAAAAGGCCCTGAAACCGACGTGCCTTACCTAAGCATACCGCCAAAATGGCCCTGAAACCGGCGTGCCTAACCTAAGCATACCGCCAAAATGGCCTTGAAACCGGCGTGCCTAACCTAAGCATACCGCCAAAATGGCCCTGAAACCGACGTGCCTTACCTAAGCATACCGCCAAACTGGCTCTGAATCCGGCGTTCCAAAAGGTTGGGAGGGATGGGGAACACTCTTCCCTATTAGTGTGTGTATGTGAACAGAAGTACTAGTGTTTGTTCATTTCAGTGAAAATTTCATATAAAGGAGCTTTTTTTTATTCTGAAACTCCCAAGTTTCAACTAATTTTGATTTGCCACAAGTGAATCAAAGCGAACCAATACACACGTCATTAGATTGTTCTAGTTATGATCTTAAAATACTGTTTAACTTCATTTACGAAATATGAACTTAAGAATGTAAGTGTATAAATATTGTCAAGAGGTCTTCGTATCAATGTTTCTGATAAGAAACCGGTACACTGTAACAAGTAGCGACTTCTCCTTCGTTATTTATATAAGAAATGCTATCTTTTGCAAAAGATTATGAGATACAAATTTTCCTATCAAAGTTTTAATTTGTACTGCATTTATATTTGATTTAGTGCATGTGTTACAAAATGAAACCTGGTGTTTGATAATACCAAAGGTGGCCCATGTTTTTCTACACGGCCAGTACCTGCTACTTAGTAACAGTATGCAAGTCTTTGATCGTGACGTGCAACACAGTAGAATATTCTCATTTGAACAATTAACAGTAACTATTCTAAAATGTATGCAAGAAACCTTTTTGCAAAGCTAAATATTGTTCACAGCGCTACGCTGCGCCACAACAGTACTCTGACCTCGTGCATAAAACAAGAAAGCGTTATCGCAACAGCCTCGTGAAAGGCCAAAAATGCAGGGGCTATTGTACAAAGCGAATGTCTGCGTTGACCATCAGACATTCCTTCCGCTTTTGATAATGTTGAAATGCATTTTATCTTCTTATGCTGGGTGCTTGTCAACGTGCGGTTTTGGACACTTGAAACCCTGATCAATTTCATTCTAAATAATCATAAGACAATCAAACATATCGAATTTGCGCAGCGTAATGTGATTATACACACAATATCTGTCACATTTGCCAATAAGTGTGATTTTAAATGTCCGGTCTGATGCTAACTGCAATTAACCAAAATTTGAATTGCCAAGGACTACCAAGAGCGGTCATAAATTACCCAAGAAGCCCAGAACGTATTATTTGAATAGCTGATTTGATAATATAGAACTTTAGCTCGTAAAAAAACTGCTTTTATTAAAACTAATGAGATCGTACTTTTATATACCAATTCCAATTAAATACAGTATATAAAAACAATTATTATACAGCACGGACCTATGTTTATATGTCCGTGGATACATGTAGTTCCAACGGCTAATTACAGGACTCCTTTATAAGGAATGTGTTTATATAATATGGTGTATATATAATATAGAGAACTGTTTAAGGTCATCCGCCGTTGACCGGGTTCTCTACATACGGATGAGATGGTTATCACTGCGTTGTACGGCCGCTCACGAAGTCCCAATATCTTAGATGCTGAAATACACCAGATTACCAAGATAACGGACGCAGATTAGAAATTGAAACTAAAAAGGGGCGGTTTTACCCTTTGCTTCAGTCTACGTTCCGACTTTGCGTCGGGAATGTTGAATTCATGCATTCTTACAGACTAATACTTTTTATAGCAACGAACGAGTGGTAATTTCATGCAAGGATTTTGCTATGCATTGGCCCTCTTGGCGCTGCTTGCAGGTATTTATATTTTCCATTTATAAAAAGGAACATCTTTAGATTGGGCTGATGGAGTGGGCCAAGAGTCGTTGAAAAGGCGCATCCGTAATGAATCGTGGGACGCAAGTTGAAGAACCGACGTTAAAAGTGAAACAGAACGCGGCGTTCCTTTGGATGAAGATTCAATAAAAACAGGCATACTATAATAAAAAAAATACTATCGCTGTCGTACTGAACGTTCGGATAAACAAATATATTATATACTTATACTGGAGTCATTTAATGTATAAAACAATCCTAATTCCGTGTGCAACTAAGGGGTAGCAACACTTTTGGTGAGTCAATAATTTTTTGGCTCATCATTTAGACATTTTCCATTTTTCTTCCAACAATAACAATAAAATAATAGCCACAATAATTGGTCTTTTGTGTTGCACTTTCATCACCGTCCCGGGAACACGTGTCTGTTACTTTCATGAGGCTGGCAAAATCAAACAGCTTTAAAGGTTTATATATTCATTGCATTGATATGGGGTGTTAATTGGATAAGAGAAAATGAGCATTTGGAAAAAATGGCGAACCAAGATCTTTTTATCAGAAAGAGTTGAAAAGTTGTGAAATATCCAGTCTTAGGTAGGTATTGTTACCCGTCTCTTCAACCCACTAACAGAAGTTACTTCCCTTAGTTCCATAAACGCCATTCATTGTGAAGTTCTGGCACAGCTAATATTGGGCGGTTGTTCAGAACTGTGGTTAAGTTAACAACATGACTTACAAGATCGTTGTTAACTTTTAAACGTGAAATACTCCATGATTTGCTCATGTATTTACTTAGACAAGTAAAGCTGAAATAGTTGTCTCAAATCTTGTTAGAAATAATGCAGATGACAAGCGTATCAGAGCAGTAGTCCACCTCAATGGTCGTCAATTATTTTGACGTTTTTTTAACAAAAGCAGACTCGAGACGTCCACGTTACAGGGTTATATAAGAAATGTCAGTATAATAAAAAAGAAAGTATTCCTGATCGCTCATTAGTGCAGTAGCTAATCAGAGCAGTAAAGATTTGAAAGTTAACAATGATGATGTCAACAACATGCCGCAGTAACAAAGTTCTGAGCAATCAGCCCATTGTAATATAAAGATAAGTAATATCATTAAACCAAATGTGACCTATGTGTACACTGGGAACCTGGTATCTTTCAAAATGATCATTCCTCTTCATGTGAGCTTTTCAGAGACAGTACTCAGACAGGCCATTCAATATTAATATATTGATAAATACTCTTATAAGGAGATGATGGTTAGAACTACCAATTTTCATTTATGACCAATTTTATCACAAACTTCAGCTGCCAATGGCCAAAATCTCAACTGCAACTTTGACAACAACAATATCTGCAGCTGGACCCAGGTGACAGGGGCAGATAACTCTAACTGGCTCCTGAACAAGGGCCCTACCCCGTCTATCCTGACGGGGCCACCCAACGACCACACGACCAACACCCCCAATGGGTACTACATCTACTATGAGGCCAATAACAAGACTTTAGGTGACAAGGCACAGGTCCAGAGCCCCACTTTCTCGGTGACGGGAACCAAGTGTTTCAGCTTCTGGTACTTTATGTATGGCTTCAGTGTGGACAGCCTGAATGTGTACCTCAAGTCTGGAAACAACCTGGGCCAGCCAGTCTTCACAAGGCAAAGGACCCAGGGTGCAAGATGGGTCCAGGCCAACATCAACATCGTGAACAAGAGGAACATACAGGTACAATGCATGTTGAGTTAAATTAGAGCCCTCAGAGTTAGAATTTTCTTGGTTATTTGAGGAAAAATGGTCTTTATTCATGACCGTCACAATGATAAAGGTTGCAGTACCATAGATTTATGAAATGCAAGACAGCAGTCATCCAGTTAGGTATAAACAATTATAGGTATTAACCCCATTTTCTTCTAGAAGGTATGAAACCTGTCTCTAGATGATTATCTGTTTTCTATTATATTGGTTAGGTTGTGATTGAAGCCATTAGAGGCCGAAACTACATGGCTGACATTGCTGTAGATGACATTGTCCTCTCCAATCAAGCATGTGGTCAGGGAGGTGGGTGCTGTCAAAGATAGATACGTGACAACTTATTTTAGATTCTATAAAGTCTATTAAAGGTTTTCATTTCATTACTTTACTCTGCTGAGAATCTTCAAAGCACTTTGCCATAGTTAAGGTTAAATTTTCAGCTGATCAATTTGAATAATCTGACTCCTGCAGGATAAAAACACTGCCACCAACATTCTATTTTGTTTACCCACAAATATATAGCTTTATAGTTAATTGATCTGGTTACAGGTACTAGCTCAGTGACCCCTGCCCCAGGCCAGAATGGTACGATCACCTGCAACTTTGAGTCTCAGAACCTGTGTGGCTACTCTCAGGACAAGGCAGACCAGTTTGACTGGACGTGGGCCACAGGTAGCTCCGCCACCCAGGGAACAGGACCCACAGGCGACCACACCCAGCAGTCAGGGGCTGGTACGCAGACTCATTATTGCATTTGTTTTTGTAGTTTGATGAATAGTATATTTTCAATTAAGAAATTGCCACACTTTTTTTAGTGAAGTTTTTAAAGTTCAATACTTAGCATGAATAATAAATATATGTCCTTTTATACATTTGTATGTTTTTTCAGAGCTTAGCACATTTTATGAAAACTGATATTAATATTTCTGAGTTCAAAAAGCATTAAATTTGAATAGTACTACAAGATTAGGGATGGTTTTACACACAATACAATCAGCACTTGCTTTTTCCTTTTTTGTTATTACTTCTTCTTTAAGAAGTATATTTACATTTATGTAACTATGAAGTGAATTTAAGAAGTGAATTTAAGTCACTACTTTTTTGATATCTTCCTATTTGAAATTTTATCATCAAGAAGCCACAGTACATTGTTGGTTTGATATAGCTGAAATCAGTTTGCCACAAAAGCATATATTCCAATTATTTTTTAAATGCTAACATTTATAGAAATTTCTACAATTTTTTTATAAAAATGTTTCTTCATATAGTTTGCTCAACTCCTCATTACACCAAAACCTGTAGCAAAGGATAATTATTTTTCCTCATAAAATATTATTGAAATATCTATTCAAAGTCTATCTCAATATTATTGCTACTCTATCTTTGATTTCTTTTTCTTTGATTACCAAGTCCCTAAACGGTTTCAATGTACATGCATACATTTTTGCAGATGAGATGATCTCTGAATCCATAATACTCTTACAGACGTTATTTCTTCAATACAATAAACATCATATTATTTACCAGGCCACTACATGTTGATGGAGGCTAGTGGGCACATTCTGTTCATGAAAACAAGGCTGATATCACCCATCAGCACATCAAACACACCAATCTGTGTCAACTTCTACTACTACATGTATGGACAACAGATTCGCCAACTCAACGTGTACTCGAAGGTTAACGGACAGCTAGGGCGTCCCATTTGGCAGAAGACAGGCGACCAGGGAACCAACTGGCTGGTCGGACAGGTCACCGTAAACCCTGCAGGGCAGAACTTCCAGGTGAGCTTGTGTTCAGATTTAAGAATAAGGTAAATGTAATCATGCTTAAAAATTAAAAAAAAAAATGCTAGTTTAAACTGTTAAGATATTATGATAATATAGACATTCACAAGACACAGGTTTTGTGTAGGCAAAAAATAACAATAAGGGAAAGAAAGAGATGAATATTTGTACGTAAGAAAGGATATTATAATGATAGATTGTGATAGTATTTTGACCCATTTTCTATTTCCAGGTTATAATGCTGAAATAATTTTAAACATTTTTTTACTAGGTTGTGTTTGAAGGAGTTCGAGGATTAACAGAGAAAAGTGACATTGCCATTGATGATGTGAGCACTCTACCAGGTGCATGTCCCACCCCTGGATCATGTGACTTTGAGAATGGAATGTGCGCATGGACAAACTCACTTGGCGATGATTTTGACTGGATAGATAGAAGAGGCAGGACCACATCTTCAGGCACAGGCCCCAACAGTGACCACACAAAGGGAACTGCTCAAGGTAAGGTTTTTAAATTATGGAAAAAAATGTAAAATGGATAAACATATTTTGATGGTTTTAAAATCGTGTGACATGGGATAATTTGAATACTGTTAAATGGTTATAAGTAATATATTTTGAGAAGCATTGTAGGTTATTTTTATATAAGAGTATATTTTTTATTTTTTGTAAACAATTATTCAAGTGTCTTCTCTTTTAAATAAATTTTCTAATAAGCCATTCATACATTCATTCATTCACAGGCCACTACTTGTATATTGAGGCCAGTTCCCCTAGGCGTCTTAACGACAAAGCAGTACTTACCAGTCAAGTGTTTGATGGCTCGAGCCAGCCTCTGTGTTTCCAGTTCTGGTACAGTATGGTTGGAACCAACATTGGTTCCCTAAACATCTACATGCTGCAGGGCGGGGTCCAGACCCCTATGTGGCATCTCGTCGGTAACCAACGGTCACAGTGGAGCCAGGGGAAGTTTGCTGTCTCGTCTACACAGAGCTTCCAGGTTAGAGTTATTTCATAAGTACATTACTATGCACAAACAAAATATTCCTGATATTGGTGTTTCTTCTATAATTAATGAAAACATTGTAGTCCTAGTTTTAGGCTTAGATGCCCAAGTTCAATGATCATAAATGTGGCATACCTCGTAGGCCCTGATAATATATAATTTTGCAGATTTACTTGTTTGAAAGTACACATACTTAGCAATAAGCTGTGTCCATTGATAAATAAAAAGATATCTGGATGAATCAATTGTGAGGGCCTGTTATATGTGTATGAATGTTGGGTGAGACACAGCTAATCCATGAGACTGTCCTAATTCCTTGTAATAACCGGGAGATTTCACTTCAGTGAAAGGATTTTTGTGTTTTGTGTTTGTAAAACATTGTTATTGTTACTGTGTAAACTTCTATGCTCATCTTAAATGGAGATATCATTTTATATAAAATTCAGTTTTAATATTGAATCTTGACTCACTTTGTTTACTGTTTCTATTGTAGATTATGATTGAGGGAGTACGAGGCAATGGTGTAAGAGGAGACATCGCGATTGATGACATCTCCACAACCAAGAGCAACTGTGCCTGTATGTTTGTCTTTCCCTAGTATAAAGTCTACCAACAAAGTGGTACTATCTATGATATGATTCACAAGTTGAATTCCAAGCTAGATTTCAAAGCATTACCTTTTTACTGTTTTAATGTTTTATATCTACATTTTAGTGACACCAAGTAATGCTCAGCCTCAGGGAGCAGCTGCCAGCACTGCCCGATCCACAAACCCCACGACCTCTAGTGCCACCACGGCCCACCTACAGACACGTACAGTCACGTGTAACTTTGACTATGACCTGTGTGGATGGATGCAGGTCAAGACTGACCAATTTGACTGGCAGCGTCAATCTGGAGGCACCATATTGCCGGGTACTGGACCTCCTGCAGACCACACCTCTGGAAGTAAGTGATTGGTGCAGTTTCACTGAACAAATTAATTTCATATCATTGTATTTATAATACAAGTGTAAGTGAGCTTATATTAGTGACATTGTCAGATTCTTATCTACACGACGTTTATAGATCTTCATTTTGTTATATACCTTTGAACAGCAAACATTTGTAAAACAGCATAAATAAATCAGTAAATGGTATATTAAAATAACCTCATATATGATATTTTAAACTCCAGAGGGCTACTACATGTTGACAGGAGCCTCAGTACGCTACCAGAACCAGACAGGCCAACTACAGAGCCCAACAATTAGAGCCAATGGACGGGCACAGTGCCTCACCTTCTGGTAACAGCACAATAAATATGAGATTGTCCCATCTTTAAGTCAAAGCTTATGTCTAAAGTACACACTTGTATATCAAACAATTTCTGTTGGCTAACTTTTTGTGAATGCAATTTTGACCATTTTAGATGGAGACAAACAAAGAAAAACAAAGAGTTTCTTAATCCTTAAGCTTTATGACACAAATAATTTTGTCCTCTCTAATATTGACCTTTTTTACACCAGGTACCATATGTATGGCCCAAACATTGGCACGATGAACCTGTATGTGAAGAACCGACCGTCACTAGGCAACCCTATTTGGTCAAGGTCAGGGACACAGGGAAACAGCTGGACACAGGGGGCCGTTGTCTTGCCAACCACTGGCACTTACACAGTGGGTGCAGCATTTTTAAAGTTTGAATGAAACATTTTTTCATAACTATGTTGTTTGTGATTTAAAGTTTTGGCATGCTATGCATGCACCTTGCATCATGACAACCATTCTACATCCTGGCTATTATTGTCATACAGTTGAAGTTGACAGGTTTACAGAGGAAGAATTCCTGATCCAAATAACACCAACATACAATGTTTTTGTTATCAAATAAATATACTATAGCTTTCAGTATTCAATTGTATCAAACTGAAATGTGTACAATAAAATACTGTAGACATATCCACATACACTGTATCTGTATTGTTCCTTTTTTTTGCAGGTGATATTTGAGGCTGTTAATGGTTATGGTTTCCGTGGTGATATGGCCCTGGATGATGTTTCACTGACATCTTGTGCAGGTATACATTTCTGATAGCCCCGATAGATTTTATTTAAAGGGAAGTTATATTGTTTAAATCCATACTTGAACTCATTTCATTAACTGAGGAGTTTAACTAGAAAAGATGAATTATATTCATTTAAATTAATAGTTTCAACATTAATGTTGCTAGAAAGCTGTTTTAGTTAAAATTTAATTTCCTGCAGGCATAACAACCTCAGCCCCTGGGGTCAGCAACTCCCCGCCTGTGGGAAACCTTGCTTCCCGAGTATGTAATTTTGAGCAGCGCAGCATCTGTGGTTACACACAGGACAAGACTGACAACTTTGACTGGACCTGGGATAATGGAGGTACCGGTACTTCTGGAACAGGACCTTCCAAGGACCATACTTACAACACAGCACAGGGTATGATAATAGTACAACGTCTTATCAACAGAAGATAGATTTTTATTGTAAATCCTACAGTTTAATTGCTTGATAGTCACAAACCAGTGAAAAATTGGTTAAATCAAATGGTTGCTGCATATACATGTACGTATATTCTTATTATTAAAATTGCTGATTTTTTATATCTATGAAAGTCTATGTGCATGAGAAAATAACCAAAGTATTCTTCAGGCTATTATATGTACATGGAGTCCTCAGCTCCACAGCGTAGAGGACAGAAGACACGCTTGATCTCTCCGACCTTCAAGGACACAGGCACTGTGTGTGTCAAGTTCTGGTATCACATGTATGGAAGTAGCATAGGAACACTGAATGTTTACGCAAAGGTATGTTCATCTGATTACAGAAAAAAACTTATTTGCAGAGGTTGGCATTACTATGCTAAACACCAACCAAACAAAGTTTTTGAAGGGTATTTACATTTCTAATCTGTTTTTTGGAATTTTTTGTCAGTAACGACAGTGGCATGTAATTTTTACCATGGCCCTATATAAAAACATTCAAGATATTAAAAGCCAATTCACTTCTCACATTACCTGGATCAATATTCACATGTTTAGGCCCATCATGCTTGGTTTTATATTTGTTGATTTATGCCCTGTTTCAACGGAAAAATGCCCAGTAGCACTCTTGTTAACGTTGTACATGACATGAGAGAATGAATCATGTGTTTATACATTATTTAGAATAAGTCATATGTTATAAAATAGCTCTAGTTGTCCTTATCGACATTGAGCATGTTTTATTATCTTAAACAAAACTGAAATTACGGTTTCCACCTTCAGGTTGGCTCCGCCTTGGGACTGCCCCTATTTACTATGTCTGGGCAACAAGGCAACAAGTGGACGATGGGTGCGGCTACCATCCCCACTGGAACAGCCACACAGGCTTATCATGTGAGAATATTATATGTAATAAATTTGTCAGATCAGAAACTGAATCTGGAAGACTTAGTGGTACATTGAACTTAGGATATTTGAAACAACAATATGGCAAGTGATAATGAAGAAGTAGTTTCAGGCATGTCAAAAGCTTAACTTTCTGATGACTTTGTTATTAGTGGGATTTTGATTTAACAGTACCTTACAGAAAATGAAAGAATACATACAGAACATATGAGGACAGTTTCCAGATGGTGATAGAGCCACTTAAGAAGCATATTAAATATTGCCCAATAATGGTTTATTCTAACACATACTTACTTCAGGTGGTATTTGAGGGAATAGTTGGAAACAGTTACCGTGGAGATATCGCCATTGATGATGTGAGCTTCTCATCTGGAGCATGTGGAAATCCAGGTATAGAAGCCATATATGCTGATATGTCACATAGATGTGTATAAGGTCAGTTGCGTCAGTTTCCTAGATAGGAACCAATACTTGCTTTTGAGGAGGTGCCCTCTGATCCATGACCTCCTGATTGTTAGGATGGTAACTTTTATTAAAAGCTGATGTGACTGCAAGCAATATAAATATTGAAGTCTTGGTACCATCTGACATTTAAGTCAACAGTTACAAGCATCAATGGTTTGCTTTGACCTGCATTGACTAATGGTTTTGTTATGTTACAGGTGACTGTGACTTTGACAGTGATATGTGTTCATGGACAAATGTTCAGTCGAGTGATGACTTTGACTGGACCCAGCAGTCAGGGAATACGGCAACGGGAACCACTGGTCCCCAGTCTGACCACACGCAAGGAAACAACCAGGGTAAGATGGTGAAACGAGAGTCTGAATATGTTATTGTTTAAAGTACTTGAAGTAATTGAAGTTTTTCACTTAACAATCATTTGTAAAATTAAATATAAATTATTTCAAACTGTTTTAATGCTTGAAATGTGCAGTGTACACTTAAAAAGTTATTTCAAGTACTACAAATGCTTAAAAAAGGAATTTCATTATACCCCCACAAACGAAGTTTGAGGGGGTATATAGGAGTGAGCTTGTCGGTCGGTCTGTCTGTCGGTCTGTCGGTTTTCATGGTTTCCGGACGATAACTCATGAAAGGCTAGACAGATTTAAAACATTTTTGGTACACAGGTGTAACATCAGAAGATACAGGTCAAGTTCGATATTGGGGCTGGTGGGGCCAAGGTCAAGGTCACTGTTACTAAAAATAGAAAAACGGTTTCCGTACGATAACTCGTGAAAGGTTTGACAGATTTGAAAAAATTTTGTTACACAGGTGTAACATCAGAAGACACAGGTCAAGTTCGATATTGGGGCTGGTCGGGCCAAGGTCAAGGTCACTCTTACATAAAATAGAAAAACGGTTTCCGGACGATAACTCATGAAAGGCTAGACAGATTTGAACAATTTTTGGTACACAGGTGTAACATCAGAAGATACAGGTCAAGTTCGATATTGGGGCTGGTTGGGCCAAGGTCAAGGTCATTGTTACTAAAAATAGAAAAACGGTTTCCGGACGATAACTCATGAAAGGCTTGACAGATTTGAACAATTTTTGGTACACAGGTGATTTTAAGTGTAAGGTATTTGATATTGGAACAGCATCAAACAATATTCAGCTAAATGTTCTATCAGAATGTTGAACTTCCTATAAAAGAAGATAAAAACAAAATTGAAATCCTGCCTATTTTCAGGCAAGTACATGTTCATTGAGACATCTGTTCCACGTCAACCTGGAGACACAGCCTGGCTGGTGAGCCAGTCGTTCGGGGCGGTACCCAGCTCTGGCCGATGTATAAGCTTCTGGTACAACATGGTTGGTTCCACTGTTGACACTCTGTCAGTTGCCGTTCAGCCCCAAGGTTTGTATCTAGAAACTATGTTGAAATAAAACTGTATTTTAAAGTTTAATTGTAACTTTAATCAAGAATACATACATTTGATTCTATAGACATATTTTCTGGGTCATAAAATGTACAAGCCCTTGAGATAGAAATTCTTGACATGATGTGATTTTAATTCTAACACTGTTATTAAAAAACTTAAGTTTTAAAACGATGAAATTACCTGATTAACCAGGTTTCAGAACCATACAAATTGTACATCTCTTAACATATATATGTGTGTATACTGTAGGTCGCTCCAACACAACCATCTGGACGCTAAAAGGAGCCCAGGGATCTGGCTGGCTGCAGGGCCAAGCCCCTCTTCCCAAGGCCGGGGTCCCATACAAGGTCGTGTTTGTGGGAGTCCGGGGCCAAAGTTACACAGGTGACATCGCCATTGACGACATCACATTCACGCCATCCAACTGTGGAGGTATTTTTAAAGTTTACTGGAACACTTTCTTTTCTCTTCTTATTTTTGTGGTTTAAGTATTTAGATATTAATCATGATTGTACTATTTGCATATAAAAATGTAAATTCTACATCGGCCTATATAAATGTAAAATAGAAATTGTTCAGATTTGTGAACAGTTAATTGCTCTTTGCCGGTAAAATAAAGATGAAATATTGAATGGTTGTTTCAGTAAACCCCTCCACAGCTACACCACCAGTGCAGACCACAGGAGCTCCAGCTGTGACAACTCTGACTCCTGGGGTATTCAACTGTAATTTTGAGAGTGATATCTGTGGTTGGAGCCAGGACAAGACGGACCAATTTGACTGGACACGTAAGAGAGGGTCCACAGGAACAGTTGGGACTGGACCCTCGTCAGACCACACCACTGGACGTATGTACACACATATTAGTTACTTTTATGAGGTTTTTACTGTTTTAAGAATCTCGCTTCTTATTCCTGTTTCAGCTTTTCTTTGAATTGAAATCTTAAAATAGTCCGAAATTATTATTATTTTTTTGGTAAATTTAGTGCTCAATATATTGTGTCATCCTAGATTTTTAACCAGGTTTTCACAAAGTGAAACCTGGTTATTAGAATGACGAACATCGTTGTTTGGGGGTCGGGCGGCGTCAAACTCAGCTATGAAACTGAATCATTTCAGTAAGGGTTGACATATCTTGACTAAACTTGGTCTATAGGAAGAGTTTATGAATACCTTTCATGGGATTGCGTTTGGGGTCCCTAGGGTCAAGGTCAAGGTCACTGTTACTAAAAATAGAAAAAACGGTTGAAACTGAATAACTTTAGTTAGGGTTGACATATCTTGACCAAACTTGGTCTATAGAAAGAGTTTATGGATACCTTTCATGGGATTGCGTTTGTGGTCCCTAGGATCAAGGTCAAGGTCACTGTTACTAAAAATAGAAAAACAGTTGAAACTGAATAACTTTAGTTAGGGTTGACATATCTTGACCTAACTTGGTATAAAGGAAGAGTTTATAGATACCTTTCATGTGATTGCGTTTGGGGTGCCAGACACAGGCTGAAGTTCTTCTGTCAATCATTGAAAACCTGGTTTCATGGCATTTCGGCGTTTCTTGTTAGACTATAAAACCTACCATCAAAATAAACTGAATTATTTTCTTATTTTAAAGCTTATTTATTCTACATTTATTTGTAAAACCATCAATTTGAGCCCTGTTAATTGGCTTTTAACAGAGGGTTACTACGTGTACATTGAGACATCTGGGAGACGGTCAGGCCAGAAGGCTAGGCTTATCAGCCCGCAGGTAGACATAAGTTCCACGGGCTCCAGGTGTGTGACATTCTGGTACCACATGTATGGGCAAAACGTGGACCGCATTAACATGTACGCCCAGTACGGCCTCAATCTGCCCTCCAGCCCCACCTGGGTCAAACAGGGCACCCAGGGCAACAAGTGGGTCCAGGCACAAATCACAGTCAGTGCAACCAAACCCTTCAATGTGAGTGTGTGAGTCAGTGTGAAAACGCTGGTTATATTTTTGTATAAAGACCTGTCCATATATTTGTTTGTTTGTGAATGTGTTTTGTAAGCCATTTTAATGTGATTATGCTGTGTACCTCATGCTTAGATATCTCTAAATGTGCATAAAAAATGTCATTTCAATGTTAAAGGGCATTATTTCCTGTGATTAAAATATTAAACACTTACTCAATTACTAATCATAATTGCATCATTAAGCAAAATTGAAGATGAAGCAAGATCTTTGAGAACAAATAAATGTTTAATGTACGAAATTTTCTCCGTTTAGATTGTTCTTGAGGGAGTGAGAGGAACCAGCTACAAAGGAGACATTGGCCTGGATGACGTGGCTATCACTGACGGAGCTTGTGCAGGTATGCATGTCAGGAACATCGCTTTGCTTCTATACAAATGAAAACAATTTCCCCATTTTTTCTTACATATATGATTGTGTTTTGTTTTATTTACTTTGTGAAAGCATATTTGCCAGTGTATATACACTGTAGGACAAGATGTAGTTTATATATTAATTTGATGTAAATTATGATAGAAGAAACTCTTCCATTTATTTATCAATAGGTTTTCTTACCTATTTTTCAAATTATGACATCATTTTGAAGACATCGCTGATATTTAGTAAATGTGCCTACAGGAAGTACCACTTCAACGCAGTGTGATTTTGAGCAGAGTTCCATCTGCGGCTTCACGCAGGTGCATGGGAGTCAAGACCAGTTTGACTGGACGTGGGATGCCCAGGGGACACAGTCTGGAGGCACCGGGCCCCAGACTGACCACACACTAGGCACTGCCAGAGGTAGGTTTCTAAGTATGTGGGTATGCAGCAATGAAAGATACAGTACAAACTATGCAGTTTTGTTAATGTTGATGGATGAATTAGATCGATAAGCTGCAAGATTTTGTTGCTATAAGAATTTGAAGCTATTATCTTTATGTGATAAATTATATAGCAACATTAAGTTTTGCTTTCATTCAGTTGAAAATCATTTGTTAGGGATTTATCTTTTGTATTCTGAGAGATAACTTTTTCTTGAAGAGTTCCAAAATAGAAAGTAACTTCCCGAGTCGTCTCAAGTACACATATCATGTATTAATTTGTCATACTTTGCCCACAGGCCATTATATGTACATTGAGGCCTCTAGCCCAAGACACCGTAACGACAAGGCTCGTCTGCTCAGCCCGATCTACAACCCATCCAACCAACCCTCGTGTGTAAAGTTCTGGTACAACATGAACGGGCGCTCGATTGGCTCACTGAATGTCTACACCATTCTAGGTGGAGTGTATAACAAGGCGTGGACAAGATCAGGTAAAATATATTACTCAGTTAAAGTAAAATTTTGTCAGATATGAAGTATAGGGACATTCTTGTGCAGGCTAGACATACTGAATGTATTTGATGTGGGTTAAGGTTGTGTATTTTATTTCTAGCTGTTATTTGCTGAGAAAAACCTGATCATTATTATGCAAATTGTTTTTAAAACCTTTTAAAGAAGCACACTTGTTGTTATGTAATAAAACATCACTATGTTATAACAGGAAACCAGGGGCCCACATGGAAGGTTGACTCTGTGACAGTTCCAGCCAGCACCAAACCCTTCCAAGTGATGTTTGAAGGTGTTGTGGGCGGAGGATACCTGGGCGATCTTGCCATAGATGACTACAGCATCCAGCCTGGGGCCTGTGGATCCACAGGTAGATATCTGTCATCACAAGTCTTGAACAATCTAAGCTTATCACTTTTAATTTCTTTTTAGTTTGACTATGGTTAACGGGTCTTTTTCAGCTTGAATAGCATTTGGGGATAAAAATGTTATTCTGAACAAAATTATCTTGTTATATAATTTATATTATGCATTTGAAGAACAAAATTAAGAAAGATTGTCAGAAAACGTCATTAATGTCACCTGCAATAATTTTTAAGGCTCTGATGGTGGAGCCATCAGCTGTAACTTTGACCAGAACTCGCTGTGCACTTGGACCCAGGTACATGACGGGAACGACCAGTTTGACTGGCAGCTACACAAGGGACAAACCGGCAGTAGTCAGACTGGGCCAACCAGTGACAAGTCTGGGAATGGTTAGTGATAGCAATACAAATGTGCAATTTAATGATTAATATGCAACATCATGTCAGACGATCAAACAGATAATGCATTTTCTCAAGGGCACCTATTACCAACCATTTAATGTAATGATATTAATCTTGATTCAATTCAGTCTGTGCCAAATTCTGAAAACTGGTAATTCTTAATTAAGTTGTACCTCTACTAAAAAAATAGTATGTTTTAGTTTTACTTTTGCTGAACCCTATACAACTTATATAATTTGAATATGAGAAATACTTATGTCAAAACTGAACAACAATTTAGTTTATACTTCTATTCAGGTTACTACATCTACATAGAAGTGTCTGCCCCCCGTATTACTGGTGACCGTGCCTGGCTGGTCAGTCAGAGTTTCTCTACTGGTTCCCAGAACTGTTTCAGCTTTTACTACAACATGTATGGCAACAGTATTGGTGCCCTACGCATCTGGGTCCAGGCCCAGGATGGTTCCCGTACGCCGATATGGGAACTTAAAGGGAACCAGCAACAAATCTGGAAACAAGGAACTGCTGTCATACCGCCACAAAAGTCATCGTACACTGTAGGTCTTTTTAAGATTGCATGATTTTTTTTTATTTCATACCTCAGCCTCAAATTATGACTAATAAAAATAAGCTTAGGGCTGTCAGAGGGTGTTTAGATTTTTTTATGCTACAATTTATTGCATGGGGGATATGCATAAATATATTCCTACAGTAAATGGGTTTGATTAAAATAATATTCATTCTGTTAACACTTGATGTCTTTTTATGAAAATAGCATCTAGTTGCAATTGTAAGAGAATTATAAAATTACAGTTTTCCATGCCCTTGATATAGGTGATCATAGAAGGTGTTAGGGGTTCCTCTGTCACGGGGGACATTGCCATCGACCAGGTCTCCTTTGCAAACAACACCAACTGTGCAAGTATGTACATTGCCAGACTTATTTACTTTTTAAGATGACTTCTCCTCAAAACAGTTTTTAATATTAAGAAATGATTGAGCTTGGCTGACTTAGCAAAATATTTTTTTGTGAAGATGATTTGCGGATCCATTAATTTTATTTTATCACTGTGTGATTGTAATACATTTTGAAGTTATTTTTTATATGATTGTGACAATATTTGATTTGTTCATATTGTCAGTGGTTATCAGGTGTTATAAATCCTTTTGCTGGTTCTTTTTCTTAAACAATATTTGTTTAGCTGTTTTGTTAGGTTTCAACTGCTATATTTCAGGATTTCCCCAGAATGCAATCCCATCAGTGCCAGCAGTGACACCTACAGGGCCACCAGCAACACCAACAACTCCAACACCCAAGGCCACACCTTCCACCACCACAGTCACCACTGCCAAACCTTCAGGTGACAGTGTGCTTTTACAGCTACATGTATAGATTATACCTGGACTTTATGTGCAACTGCTGTTAGTGATAGGCCCATGGATGAATTGGTAAATTGCTGGACTGTCAAGGGCTTCAGGGGTCCCTTGTACAAGTGTTATACACTTGGGCTCATTTGAAAGCTAGAGATAGCTTTTCACCAAGGATACATTCTGTCTATTAACTTGTTGTTTGTTCTAAAACAAGATTTAATCTTTTATAGCAATGGTATTCAGGGCAGAAAAAGCGAGTCTTCAAACTAAATTTATTTTTGAACTTCATAACCCATTGTTCCATGTGATTGCTCTTGCCTGTTCCAGGTGGTAACAGCTATGGTTGTGACTTTACATATGACTTCTGTGGATGGCACCAGGTTCATGCCACTGCACCCTGGGGTGGGGACCAGTTTGACTGGACAAGATTTCGAGGACGGACATCCTCTACTGGCACTGGACCAAGTGGCGATCACACTACAGGAAGTATGGAAACTTATGTTTAATTTAGTATCCTGCAAGACATTCATTTTAAAAACAATCACAGATGATAGCTATTTTGTGACTTTACTGGTTATTCAATTATGAGTTTAATTTTATTTTAATTCTGGTTATTCAAATATGAGTTTAATTTTACTTTAATTGCTAAAGATCTAAAACTGCATGAACACATATTTAAATTAATATGCATTTCACTTTTTTATAGTTTGGAAAAAGTTTGATTGTTTTAGATTTCAACATAATTCATAATGACTTCAGATGGATACTATATTTACATCGAGACATCTGCCCCCAGACGTAATGGAGACAAGGCCCAGATAATTGGCCCCACCATTTCACTGACTGCTGGTCAAGTCCAGTGCTTTTCCTTCTGGTATAACATGCTAGGGGACAACATCAGGGCTCTTAATGTCTACGCAAAGAAGGGAAACAGTCTTGGCTCCCCAGTATTCACCCGCTCGGGCACACAGGGTGCAACATGGAAACCCGCGCAGGTCTCTCTCACTGGACCTGGCATTTATCAGGTATACTTGTGGAGTTGTTGTCTGTGATTAATTTAAATTGGTCATTAAAGAAGAATATGTAGTAATTGTAGACAAACTGAGATTGTATCATCTGTATAGCCGTGCTATGACTTTGTGTTTCAGATTGTGATAGAAGGAGTGAGAGGAACCAGTATCAAGGGAGATATTGCCATTGACGACACAAACATCACCTCTGGCGCCTGTCTATGTAATTAACTGAAATATCTTGGATCTTTCTGATAAAGATTTCAATCACTACATCATATGAAATCATTTGATATGGATTTGCATTTGAAACCTTAAGACAGATGGAATGAAATTCTAATCTTTTTGTAATAAGATCAATATTAAAAACATTAAATTAAACATTTTAGCATTTTTAACAAGACTTCTGGTAATGTAGGTTGATGCATGTTGTATTACTTAAAGTATGATATTTCTTATCTGCATAATATGACCTGCCCCTTGCAGCCCTGACATCCCCAGCTCCCAGTGGAGCCCCCAACGTGAACTCACCTCTGTCATGTGACTTTGAAAGCACCAGCATGTGTGGTTATGCCAATGAGAAAAACACTGATGACTTTGACTGGATCCGTAATGCTGGCTCTACTTCCTCGGCTGGAACTGGCCCATTTGCAGACCACTCACTAGGAACCAAAACTGGTATTGAATTGGTCTACTGGGAACAAGTTTAAAATAGGATGATTGTAATACACGACCTAGGCTTTATGTTATTGGCTTCATTTTCATTAAATGACTAAAGAAAAAAATCTATATAGTATAGATATCTATGTGCATTCTCAATTTAAAAATTAATACATCGAAGGTTCAACAAATACATTTGTCCATCAAAGATAAGCATTTGTAATATATAAAAATGCTTACATGCTTACGTTTTTGAAGTAGAGTAGAACTAATGTAGAATGTACTTGTTTTCAGGCCACTACATGTTCATTGAGACCTCAAATCCCCGCCACCAGGGTCAGAAGGCCCGTCTGCTATCCCCAGCCAGCTCAACTAACACTCCAATATGTGTGAGCTTCTTCTACCACATGTACGGGAACAACATTGGCTCTCTGAACGTGTACGTGAAGCAGGGCGGGCAGCTGGGTCAGCCCGTGTGGGCCCGGAAAGGGAACCAACAGAACCGCTGGACCCAGGGGCAAGTTTCTGTTAACCCATCACAGCAGCAGTTCCAGGTATGAACCTACTGGTGGTTTGATTCCATTATTTATTCATTGCGTGGTTAAGGGAATTTAATGTGATCTTAAATCTTACACAAAATATAAAAAATAACTAAAAGTTTGTGATAAATTTATATATGTACATATATAATATTACATATATAACATAGAGTGCCTGATTAGATCTTAACAATATTTTAAGTGTTGTTTTTTCCTAGTATCATTGTAAGAAAATGAATCCCTAATCACTGATATAGTTTCATATTGACATGATCTTCACACATATTTTAGATTGTGTTTGAGGGAGTGGTAGGAAATGGTTACCAAGGTGATATTGCCATTGACGATGTGTCTGTCAAGACAGGATCCTGTGGTGTACTAGGTACATGTAATTGATTTAGCAAAACTCCTTGTGTTTGAATACATCTACAAATGCTGATACACATTACCAAGTCATTTATATTTTACCATCATATAACTGTTTGTAATTTTGATTTCTATTAAAATGAAGTTTTAAATTCAACAAAAAAAATGATTCCAGGAATGGACTTGCCTAGATCATGTTTGCTTCTTATTCCTGTACTTGTGTAGGTGCTTGCACCTTTGACCAGAGCAACCTGTGCACATGGACTAATGTGCAGTCAAGCGATCAGTTTGACTGGACACTACAGCAGGGGGGCACACTCACAAGTGGCACTGGGCCATCAGCAGATCATACACAGGGAAATGCTAATGGTGAGGTGTTTGTGCAGAAATAATTAATCAGTTTATTTTTTCATTACCATCATGGAATTATCACAAATATCTAAACTTCATACACCATTTATTTCTAGTTTGAAATGTACTTTGTTGACAAATGATGTTCATATTATTCATATATTTATCATTAATGGCTCTATGTTCACCCAAGTTCATGATTATGATTTGTTTATCTGATATTTCAGGAACATACCTCTTCATTGAGGCAAGCAGACCTCGTAGAAATCGTGACCGTGCCTGGTTACAGAGCTCAGTATTGCCAGCAACTGGCTCTACCCCCCAGTGCCTGCAGTTCTGGTACAGCATGTTTGGCAGAAATGTCGGCTCCCTTACTGTCTACATCTCCCAAAATGGTTCCATGCCAGGCTACCCCATGTGGGCTCTTACAGGAAACAAGGGAGTCGGATGGAAGTCTGCACAAGTTGCATTGCAGTCAAGCATACAATACACGGTAAATGCCTTTGATAGATATCTTTTGTGAATATAGATTTGGAGTGCAAAATTGTCATATTAGATTTATTCAATTATATCCTTTGTCTTGATGAAATAATAAGAGTATCAGTTTTCATTGATAATGCATGCAATCAGAACTTAAACAAAAGTTGATATCATATGTTGTAATCAGAGATGCCCTGGCTCATGGTCTGACATGTTTTAGACAAAAGCCTTTAAAAACAAAAATGAAGACTGCTATAGGGCACAATTTTCAAATTCATTTCTTCCTTTAGGATTTGTAACTATATTTCTGACTGCACTCTGTTTTGTTGGATTATCTAAATAAAAAAGTCTTTCACATTAGGTGGTGTTTGAGGGACAAGTTGGTTCTGGTATTCTTGGTGATATTGCTCTTGATGACCTGTCGATGACTAGTGGACAGTGTGCTCTCACCCCGGCCAACGCCCTCCCACAAGGGGCCACAACTCCTGCTCCTACAAGTACTCAACCAACAACCACCATTGTTGCAACATCAAGTAAGCCTATGTTTTGATGTCTTCTAAAGTGAGATATCTTTCTTCTTTTGGTTAATTATCAAAGAGAGTTTCCAATGAAGCACATTCAGTAAATACATATATACCAACATTGTTAAAGTCTGATTTTATTGACTAAAGTTTTACTATATATCCTGTTGAATGGAATATGCTGGACTATTATAATCCATTATTTGCTTAACATGTACTTGGTAGTGATGATTCTTAAACTAAGATTTGGTTCTATTTTCTCAATAGTGCCCAACTCTTTCAACTGCAACTTTGAGAATGGTATATGTGCCTGGACACAGGCTACGGATGACAAGTTCCAGTGGACAAGACAGCGGGGTCGAACCACCTCTGGCAACACTGGGCCTACTTCTGACCACACCACTGGACGTATGTGGCTTAATGTTTGATTGAATTAAATTGTTCAAAATTCTTGCGTTATTACTTAAGTTAATATATGCCAATAAAGGTTTAAAGAAGTGACAGTATGAAAATAGATCCCTCTGTACTTGTTATTTTGTGAAGAAACATGTACATGTTTGTTATTTGTAGTCAATTCAAACTTAAGCAAAAAATACATGTACTAATAATCTGAAAGAATAACAATCCTATTTTATATTTATCCAAGAATTGGCATGATAATAATATTTGTATTATCTGAAGCAAAGTATTGATTTCTATGTTCTAGGTGGCTACTACATCTACATCGAGGCATCAAACAGGAGGCCTAACGACACGGCCCGTCTGGTGAGCCCCCGGCAGTCTCCCCTATCCCCTGCTGGTCCCCAGTGCCTGCGGTTCTGGTACCACATGTATGGGCCCCATATCAACACCCTCAACGTGTACATCCAGGCAGGGGCCAACAGGGGGCAGCCTGTTTGGACCAGACATGGAACACAGGGGAACCGTTGGATTCAAGGGTCCTTTGTCATCAATGCAACCACAGGATACAATGTAAGATGGATTAAAAATTTTGAATTTTTTATGAAAAAGAATGAAAAGGCACTATACTGCTTTAATCTGACAGGCTGCAATTTTATTTCTATACTTCATCAGTATTATTGCTTATTTTCTCAAAAGTAACGCTTGGTTTTCCATGTGTGTACCACAGGTTGTGCTTGAAGCCCTGCGAGGTGTGAACTATGCTGGAGACATTGCCGTTGATGATATAAGTCTCACCAATGGGCTGTGCTCAGGTACCTACAGGAGTTGAGCAAAAGTTTCTTGATTTTTTTTAACATTTAATGCTGTTTTTTTTTGGTTTACTATGCAGCAGTTCTCTCTCCTTTCTTTGCACTGACTTCAATAAAATAAAATATCAGCTGACTTAAACGAAACTGTACAAAATCAATGTTCTAACAAAAAACAAATTAAACTATTAATTCTTGATTGATTATTGATTCTTTAGTAATATCACCCCATGAAAGTGAATGCCTTCAACTGTTTCCTTTACAGCCACTAACCCAACCCAGGCTCCAGGAGGCCCAACCATAGACTCATGTACCTTTGAGAGTGGCCTGTGTGGCTACACAAATGACCGCAGTGGTGACCAGTTTGATTGGACACGAAAGAGAGGCCGCACATCCTCTGCCAATACTGGACCCTCGAATGACCACACGCTTGGAACAGGCGCGGGTCAGTTACACTTGATTTTGTTGTTTTTTTTTGTCTTGGCAAGAGCAAATTTTTGTGTAAATATCTGCAAACCAATGATAAGAGATTGCTGACAAAAAATCTGATCGTAGATTTTCATATTTCCATTTATGGCTTGAACCATTTCTAGCGGTTTAAGAAAAATGCATAAAAAATCAATTTTAAAACTTAAATTTAAAAATCTGCGATCTACTTTCTTGTCAGCTGTCTTATATAATTGGGGTTTCCATTGATTTTCGCAAAAATTGGCTCGTTCTAAGACAAAAAAAAATATCATTGTCAAAGCGTTCAATCTATGAGAGTGCAGCTTAAAGTTACTAGTATTACAAAATTATTTTTAGCTTGCCTGATTCTCGAAGAAAAAGAGTGGAGGTATTGCTGTAACTTTGGCTTTGTCGCCTGAAATACTGTAAACTTGGCTGTAAATCAAAAACCAGGCCAGATATTTAAATAAAACTGGCATTTGTTGTTAGAGACAATACAAACTTAAACAGCAAGGCACATAACTCTGCCTTTAAAATGATTATACTTTTATTAATCTCTGTTGCAGGTTACTACATGTATATTGAAACATCCTCTCCTCGTCGCCAGAATGATATGGCACGCCTTACCTCCAAAACGTACAATGCCTCAAGTAATGCTGAATGCCTTCAGTTTTACTACCACATGTACGGCACTCATATTGGCACCCTCAATGTCAAGGTAAAAGCTATTCCGTAAATATATTTCAAAAAGAATTTTGTGTTTTATAGACTTAATTTTTGTTGTTGTTGCTGTTTTTGATCTGCCAGCTTACTATGTATTGTTAGATCGTAAATGAAACATACAAAGTCACGCTGTTACAGTACACAAATTAAATTTATGTATCTACCAAGTAGTCAAATCATCATTGCATATGAAATTTCACAGTGTTTCATAGATAATAGATTTTATAGAGTTCAAATTGACAAATGTTGGTTTTTATTTCTCACAAACTTGATTGCCTGCAGCTCAAGGTGAATAGTGCCCTGGGTGCATCAGTTTGGACCAAGTCACGTTCCCAGGGCAACCAATGGAACAAAGCCCTCGTTACCCTGCAAGCATCCAGTATCTCCAACAACTTCCAGGTATGTTTATAGCAGGAACTGTGTGAAATTGTGTGTTAGTGTAATTCTGATCCATTTAAATAATGCATGCTTTGCCATTCCCATCTAAGATATACTCATATGAAGTCTTAGGAAGCCAATTAGATGCCTACCTATGATAGGTTTGTACCCGCGGTGAAGTTTAATTTAACTGATTTTTCGATTGAATTCCAAAATTGATTCAGAGATTTAATATCAAACACTTATGTGCATAACACACAAGTTCGAATACTGTGGTCGGAAGAGTGGAGGGGTTAAAATAGATCATTATATACCTCTGCAGTGGAGGTTTGAATCACACTGTCTCTCTATTTTTGCAATTCATTTTTATTAAATTAATCATTAAAACAAGTTTTGTCAGTCAATTGGTGTTTTATATAAAAAGGTATCACCTTAGTCCTGCCTATGTTCAGTTTAAAAAAGGGTGTTAACTCCAAATACACACCAATTGCCATTTGTTCATAGCTTCTTATCAACTGAGCTATAAATAGCTTTTATGGAATCCTAGATCCTGCACTTGATCCAAATTGGCCTTACTTAGTAATTATTTTGCCTTTGCAGATTGTGTTTGAGGGTATCCGTGGTAACGGTATCTATGGTGACATCGGCATTGACGACATCCAGTTATCAGCAGGTGCATGCAGCACAGGAGGTGCAGGTGCCAGCCCAGGTGGAGATTTAGCTTACATTGTCATTTCTATTGATGAATGAAAAAGCTAGCTAATTAAAATCAATTTATCAAAACCATTTTATTCTTGTCTTGATATTGGTTTGTTTTATCCAGTAATTTTGACTTCACCAAATGTCATGACAATCAAGTGCAGATTCAGGTACTTTCCTCTTGAAAAAAATAGCAGTAAGAACTTTATTTGAACTCATCCCTTGCCAAATGAGTTAATTTGTAAATAATTTTATGCAACTATCTGTTGTAGGTGGCTGCACATTTGAGAATGGCCGCTGTACATGGGAAAACTCTCAGAATGATAACTTTGACTGGCGGGACGGAACTGGTTCAACAACAAGTGGCAACACTGGACCCACAAACGATCACACACTCGGAAACCCTAGAGGTAAGTAGGTGCTGTTTATCAATTTACATTGAAATAGTTGTTGGAGATGTGTACAAGTGAAATTGTCTGATGAAAATAAGGAAAGATTTGAAAAAAAATGCTTCATATTATAATGAAGATGTAAATTTACATCACCATAACTTTTTAACAAAGTAATTTTCAAAATATGATAACTTAGGTTCTTTAATTATTTTACCTTACTTTAGTGATTTGTAACATATGCTTACTATAACAATATGACAATTCTCCTGTTTTCACACAACAGGTCATTACCAGTTTCTGGAATCATCAGCTCCACGAAAGGTTGGTGACCGTTGCTGGCTGGTCAGTGAACAGTTTCCACCCACCACTGGACGATGCTTTAAGTTCTGGTACAACATGTATGGATCTGGCATCGGCTCACTGAACGTCTATGTACAGGTATAGTACATGGATGGGAAAAGTACAATTACGGTTTGGTATAAAGACGAAATATTGCAAAAAAAGTTCTAACAGAATTCTACCAACTACTTGACCTTTATAGTATGCTTTTGTACTGAGGTTGGCTTCCTAATATTAATTTGGATTAAAGCTAATTTGTACATTTGATACATTTACCCATATAGTCTGGGTATCAATTAATGAAATGTTATTCATGATATTAACTTGTTTTACAGTTTAATGGAGGCTCTAACCAGACAATCTGGTCAGTAAATGGTGACCATGGCAGCACCTGGCTCAATGGTCAGGCCCCAATCAAGTCATCGGGCACCTACCATGTGATCATAGAAGGCGTGCGGGGCAGTGGTTACCAGGGAGACATTGCCATTGATGACATCTCATTCACAGATTCCATATGTGGAGGTATATACTTCAAACAATGTTGAATTTTCTATTTAGAATGAAAGAACTTTCAGATGGCAAACCTTTGAACCTCCTAGTGTATTGTATGTTAAATTGAATACATTATACATCTTAATTATAATTAAAATAATATAGCTTATTGCATTGAGGCTACTTGTATAGTTGGTTACCCTGTTCACATTGTGTATGGGTTATTCAGAAAAGAAAACTAATGCTATGGGTAGTGGTTGTCATGATAGGATATGGATAAATTCTATCTTAAAATTATAAATGATCTTTGTATAGAGTGTGATACTATGTAATGCACAAGTCTCTACTTTCAGTTCAACCAAGTGAGGCAGCGGTTAACGGCTCATCAGTGCCTCCAACTGTTCCTACCACTATTCTTACCACACCACGTAAGCAACAATCATAATTTATAACTGTCTGAAGTCAGAAGCACACATCTATTACACAAAACCTTCATAGCTTGTTTTAGTGAATTTGTATGTGTTTGTTTTTGGTCATCTGAAAATGTTTAACCTTCTCATTTATTGAAAAGCTTTTTTGTTGATTGAAAAAATATTCAACTGACTGAGATGATAATATCTCGTTTTTTTCTTCAGAGGTTGGGGTTGTTGACTGCAACTTTGACACAGACTTCTGCCAGTGGAGCCAGGACAAGGGAGACAACTTTGACTGGACTCGTCGTCAGGGTGCAACTTCTTCTGCCCTCACTGGGCCAACTGCTGACCACACGTCCGGAAGTATGATCTCTTCTGAACTAGTATATCTGTGCTGCATTGCATTCAATTATTTGTATTTTGCATGTTGAAACATAGCCAAGTTTAAAAATAAAATGTCAACGACTAATTAATTAACAGGGATAAGACAGGTAGCCAAAACCTTACTACAAAATTATAATCTTGTGATGTAAAATACATTATGCTATTTTGTTTAAATGCATGAATTTGATGATAAACACCAGTTTCAGTTTCGGTAATTAAGTTTTGATACAAATGTATATGCTTCAGCAAAAAAACTTTGAATTGCAGAAGAATATTTAGATATGAAATTTTTGTGTAAATCATTGTTACTTTATCCTCAGGTGGCTACTATGTGTACATTGAAACATCAAACCCCCGTCGTCCAAATGACAAAGCCCGTTTGGTGAGCCCGCAGCAGTCGCGAGGCCAGTTCTGTCTTCAGTTCTGGTACAACATGTATGGCCAGAATGTCAACGCACTCAACGTCTACGTGAAGACAGGCCCCGCCCTTGGCACCCCCATCTTTTCAAAGAGGAACACACAGGGAGCTGTCTGGAAACAGGCACTGGTTGACCTCAACTCAGGTGTCAATTTCCAGGTGATCTTTCATATCCTGTAGCTATTTTTAATTTGTCATGTCAAGGTGTTGTCAATTTGACTTGGCTTGATGCCATTGTCAGGGTCAATGTCCTTGTCATGAAAAAACTTTAATGGTGACAACAATGACAATGCAGTTGTATATGTTCCTGGCAAGTCCTTTTACTGTGTCTAATTAGTGAATGGGTTCTGCTCTATAAATGATTATTGTAACCCAAAAGGCATTATTAGAACGCTCTATTTTAAGTTTATATGTGTAACTATTATTGGTCTCTCAAAATGGACACCAGTACTGGTTTTTACCCAAGAAAAGACTTTAATTGTCATCACAATCCAGCTTAAAGTTTAGTATAATCTTAACTAATTATAATTGGCAGGGATATTGAAAACATACGGTAATCAGTAAAATAAATTCACACACAAACATTGCACATTATTTACTGTTTATGGAAGTTTTTTTTTAATCAATTTTCTGTTTATAGGTGGTTATAGAAGGTGTAGTTGGAGGTGGTTATCGTGGTGATATCGCCATTGACGACGTCAGCATGAACAGTGGATCCTGTCAGTCAAGTAGGGGCATTATAATCATAATTATGCAAAAATAGGGGAATTTACAGCAAATCAGCTCAATATGATAAGAGTGGACGTTTTATGGGAAAGTTTTCTTTCTTCACTTTTTCTTAAATAGTTATCCTATGAAATGGCGATTACAGTTACTGTTGTCATTAAATGACACATTTATATTAGCACTAATTAATAAAATAAAGACAACTTTAAATATCAATTTTACAGCTAAAGAGAGACCTTAACTGTAATGCCGTATTATTACTAATACGTATTGTTGGTAATTTTGCAGCTGGTAACAGCAGTGTGGCGTGTGACTTCGAGGATGCCCAACTGTGCGCCTACATTCAGGACAAGACAGAGCAATTTGATTGGTCGCGCACCTCTGGATCCACTGGTACCACCAGCACAGGGCCAACAAATGACCACACATATGGAACTAATGTTGGTACGTACATTAAAGGACTCATTGTAGTGGTATAGGTATCCACCTGTCACCTAAGAGGATGTGGGTGTGATCCCCATCAGGGGTAGGGTGGTCAAGTGGTATAGGTGTCCACCTCTCACCCAAGAGGTTTTGGGTGTGATCACCATCAGGGGTAGGGTGGTCAAGTGGTATAGGTGTCCACCTCTCACCCAAGAGGTTTTGGGTTTGATCACCATCAGGGGTAGGGTGGTCAAGTGGTATAGGTGTCCACCTCTCACCCAAGAGGTTTTGGGTGTGATCCCCATCAGGGGTAGGGTGGTCAAGTGGTATAGGTGTCGGCCTCTAACCCAAGAGGTTTTGGGTTTGATCCCCATCAGGGGTAGGGTGGTCAAGTGGTATAGGTGTCCACCTCTCACCCAAGAGGTTTTGGGTGTGATCCCCATCAGGGGTAGGGTGGTCAAGTGGTATAGGTGTCGGCCTCTAACCCAAGAGGTTTTGGGTTTGATCACCATCAGGGGTAGGGTGGTATAGGTGTTGGCCTCTCACCCAAGAGGTTTTGGGTGTGATCACCATCAGGGGTAGGGTGGTCAAGTGGTATAGGTGTCCACCTCTCACCCAAGAGGTTTTGGGTGTGATCACCATCAGGGGTAGGGTGGTCAAGTGGTATAGGTGTCCACCTCTTACCCAAGAGGTTTTGGGTGTGATCCCCATCAGGGGTAGGGTGGTCAAGTGGTATAGGTGTCCACCTCTCACCCAAGAGGTTTTGGGTGTGATCCCCATCAGGGGAAGGGTGGTCAAGTGGTAAAGGTGTCCACCTCTCACCCAAGAGGTTTTGGGTTTGATCCCCATCAGGGGTAGGGTGGTCAAGTGGTATAGGTGTCTGCCTCTAACCCAAGAGGTTTTGGGTTTGATCCCCATCAGGGGTAGGTGTCGGCCTCTAACCCAAGAGGTTTTGGGTGTGATCCCCATCAGGGGTAGGGTGGTCAAGTGGTATAGGTGTCCACCTCTCACCCAAGAGGTTTTGGGTGTGATCACCATCAGGGGTAGGGTGGTCAAGTGGTATAGGTGTCGGCCTCTAACCCAAGAGGTTTTGGGTTTGATCACCATCAGGGGTAGGGTGGTCAAGTGGTATAGGTGTCCACCTCTCACCCAAGAGGTTTTGGGTGTGATCACCATCAGGGGTAGGGTGGTCAAGTGGTATAGGTGTCCACCTCTCACCCAAGAGGTTTTGGGTGTGATCACCATCAGGGGTAGGGTGGTCAAGTGGTATAGGTGTCGGCCTCTAACCCAAGAGGTTTTGGGTGTGATCCCCATCAGGGGTAGGGTGGTCAAGTGGTATAGGTGTCCACCTCTCACCCAAGAGGTTTTGGGTGTGATCACCATCAGGGGTAGGGTGGTCAAGTGGTATAGGTGTCCACCTCTCACCCAAGAGGTTTTGGGTTTGATCACCATCAGGGGTAGGGTGGTCAAGTGGTATAGGTGTCCACCTCTCACCCAAGAGGTTTTGGGTGTAATCCCCATCAGGGGTAGGGTGGTCAAGTGGTATAGGTGTCGGCCTCTCCCCCAAGAGGTTTTGGGTGTGATCACCATCAGGGGTAGGGTGGTCAAGTGGTATAGGTGTCAACCTCTCACCCAAGACTTTGTGGGTTTGATCCCCACTAGGGTTAACTTCTCCTGGCCTCTAAAATAGGACACCAGTACTGGTATCAACCCAGTAAAAGGCCTCGAGAGTGATTCCATAGGCTATTAGCTTTTGTAACAATCAAACTTAAAGATATTAGTATAAACTAAATAGTTTGCTCTTTATATAGCTCCTTTTGCATGGTTTTAAATTTTAAAACTGTGACTAATGGAGGTATATCATTTCTGTTTTTCATGATAATTATAGATGGAAAATATTTCTGGCTCAGCAAAATATTTCTGCAATTCAATTTATTTGATGTATTAAAACATTTCTTTGTAGGCCACTACATGTACATCGAGGCATCAGCTCCTCGCCGCCAGGGTGACATTGCGCGACTCCTATCCCCAGTGTACACGGGACCAGCAGTTGGATGTCTCGAGTTCTGGTACAGCATGTATGGAGTGAACACAGGAACCCTGAATGTGTACCTCCGCTATAATAATGCTAACGGCCAGCCTGTATTCACACGACAAGGTATTTGACATCAGTTTAGTCATTTAATATAAAAGATAATATTTTGCAACATCCACCAAGATTTAACAATGAAATAGTATTTTTAAAACACCATCTTTCATGTTGATAGGTAACCAGGGAACACCCAACTGGATACGGGCTCAGGTGCCATTGTCACAGCCGAATGTGGTCGTCGTGTTTGAGGGCATTCGGGGCACATCGTACAAAGGAGACATCGCCATTGATGACGTCACTGTGAAGGCGGGAAGTTGTGGCGGAACTAGAGGTAGGATGGCAGATGTATACTGTATCACTATGAAAGTATATTTCTAAGAAAATCGTGCAGCTTGGTATTTACAGTGTTCATTACTGACAATCCTTTACATGCTTAAATGTTACAGTGGTGTTATCTTAAATTGAGCTGGTCTGACATTCCAGGAATTTGTATTACAAGACATGAACTTTTGTCCGTATTATCAAGGATTGAATATTTATGTATTGTGGCTGAGCAAGTGTATATATTAGTTTTAATACAAATAAACCACTATTTTTAAATATTTAATGTTTATATTCACACGCTTGCAAATTTTTGAAAATCAAATTGCAGACCTGAAAAAAACATTTCCAAGACAATTGAACAAAGATTATGTTTGGCTGTTGAGGCATCCTTAATGTACTGTTTCGTCAACATTACAAACATTTTACTGCAATCAAACTTAATTTTAGAGGCATTCTGAAGATGTTGCATTGATTGGAATATGAATGCAATTGATTTGATATACATTCATCTTAGAAAACACAAAAAGAGTGTAAATATTCATGTTCAATCTCAATTCTGTATCATATTTTAAGGCTTTAAAATTCCTTTTGATGATCCCATTTCTTACATGTGCTTTGTCATTGTTTCAGGTGGCTGTACCTTTGAGCTTGACACATGTAGCTGGACGAACACACGAAATGACACATTTGACTGGCAGCGGGGCAGTGGTACCACATCAACCACAGGCACTGGACCGTCAGGAGATCACACATATAGAAACCAAACAGGTCCATTAACCCATGATTTTATTTTATTTTGTGTTTTAATTACAAACCTTAAAAAGAAGCGCACAAATGTCACTTGAAAATACATTTCGATACGTTTCAGTACTACATGTATTTTAATTTCTTGTGTTTTTTTTTATTCCATATTGAATCAAGATTGGCTGTACATATCAATACATCAAATGTTATCTTACCATCAATATATTAATAATTGTTAAAATGCATGTATATTATTTCATCTTTTTATATTACAGGACACTACATGTTCATTGAGTCTTCATCCCCACGACGACCCGGCGATAATGCCATATTTCAGAGTGCTACTCTGGTTGGCAATGGTCAGCCACAGTGTATTCAGTTTTACTTCAACATGTATGGTCAAAACATCGGTACCCTGCGTGTCTGGGCCCAGCCCCTCAATGGGGCTGCTGTAAAGCTCTGGGAGTTAACAGGGAACCAAGGAGTCCAGTGGAGTAAGGGGGCTGTTAGCTTCACCCAGAATGCCCAGTACCAGGTAGGTTCTCTTACTCTTTCATCTCTTGGTATTTATGTGTTTTTTTTTCATTTTCAGCTATAAAAAATATATTTTTCATTCAATTAGGTACACACAGTGCTATAATCTTTCTACCACCTTTTCATTTCATCAATTCCTTCAATGAAATAATACATAAGATCAATTGATAAACTATGGACATAATTTTTTCAGATTCTGCTAGAGGCAGTAAGAGGAAATGGCTACCGTGGTGATATGGCTGTCGATGATATCTCATTTTCCACTCAGTCATGCCCACTGACTCCGGCCAGTGCCAACCCAAGCCTCTCCGTGACCGCACCCACCGTCACAACCACCCTTCCTCCTGCAACCATACCCACAGGATTCACATGCAACTTTGACACAAACACATGCGCATGGACACAGGACAGGACTGACCAGTTTGACTGGAAGAGGCAAAGAGGACGCACAGGGACATCTGGAACAGGGCCCACCAATGATCATAGCGGAGGTGAGGTGTTTTACTTATAATAAATATTCTATCAATTTTGAATGTTTTATAGATATCGTCAGTTCATTCATTTAGTAAATATCTGCGGTATTTTTCACAAAATAATAAATATTTCAGGTGGCTACTACATGTACATCGAGACATCTGCGCCCAGACGGCCAGGTGATTTGGCTCGTCTAATCAGCCCAAAGATCAATGGGGCCTCAGCCATGTGTATGAAGTTCTGGTACCACATGTATGGGCCTCATGTAAAGGCCCTGAATGTATACTTGTCCCAGAATGGCAGTCTTGGAACAGCAGTGTGGACCAGGAATGGGAACCAGGCAAATGCATGGAAACAGGGAACTGTACAGATATCAGGAGGAAGTGCCACCTCACAGGTCACAAATGTACGCAGCTTTTTTGCTTTTTAATTATTTTTTTACAGTTTAAGTAATATGTTTCACTCATTAAGATCATATCATGCTTGTGATTAAATTAAAAAATACCAAAATTATAGAGTTTTGCAGAAAGAAAAGCAACAACAAGAAGTTTTCTATTCACTATTGCAGTGTTTAGAGGATGCTGATATTATAGTTGTATAGCAAAATTTCAGATATGACTGCTATCTACCATTTATACATCTAGGTTGTGTTTGAGGGTGTGAGAGGCACTAGTTACCTAGGAGACATTGCCCTTGACGACATTACCCTCACTGCCGGCCAGTGCAACACAGGTAGGTGTTCCTATGATGTATTAATATTATTTTGTCATGTTTTTATTGAGACAGGATTTTTGAATGTCTCCTTTGCAAAGGACATCATTTAGAATGTGTGATTAATGCACATGAAACATTCAGTTGATAAAATATAGTTTTCATGGCTGATTGTAACTTGCCAAATGAAGATTTTCATATCATCAGTGTTCAAATAATTGAAATTTCACCAGTAACTGTTATCTTGTACACTTGTACCAGTACTTGCTTAAATCTAATCAAAAACAGAAACATTTTTGTTTAGGTGACATTCAAAGATATCACTTTTCAATGTTAATCATCAAACTTTTTTACATTGATGGTTGTACATTGCTCTGCATTTCACAGTATACATATGTTATCTCCCTACAGCCCGTGTCTGTCACCTGGATACACCAGCTATCGTTGTTTCTTGATATTTTGCTTGTAGATTATCAAACGATGATAAACATTCACTATCATTATAAATAATGTAAAAAACATCAGCTGAAGTTATTCATTAGTTTGACACTGACATAAAATGATGGAAGCTAATGTGCAAATCATATTTTAGTGTCAGCAAAATAGAACTGTTCTGTTCATAACTGATTTTTAACAATAATAATTATATGTGGCTAACTTGCCTCTTTAACAGCATCCACAATGTTTTACATACATGTATATTCACTGTATGTGTGTCTGGTGTTCACTATAGGTGGCACCACAGGAACGGGAGGATCATCTCCAGCTGACTGCACGTTTGCCCAAACGTCCATTTGTGGGTATATCCAGGACCAGAATGACAACTTTGATTGGACACGGATGAGTGGCAGCACGTCAAGCTCCGGGACTGGGCCCAAGAGTGACCACACAACAGGCACTTCTGCAGGTTGGTCTATCCTTGGTCATATGATATGTATATAGCACTTGAACGTAGTTATTTGAATTTTGTTTAATTTTTGTTTTAACGCATGAAGTGAACTTCAGTAAAATGTTTTGTCATGCAAAATTATTATGATGCCTTATCCATTTATTTAAATAATTATGCTGTCTGTGAATGAATTGCTAATAATTATGCTTTTAACTAAAAATATTTTTGCAGGCTACTACATGTACATCGAGGCCTCAGGTATTCGACGCACAGGTGACATTGCGCGCCTTTGGACCCCGTCCCTGACTCAGACCAATGGGCAATGTATCTCCTTCTGGTACCACATGTATGGCACCACAATGGGCACTCTCAATGTGTATGCAGTTCAAAACTCCACCAACCCAACCCTTGGCTCACCACTATGGAAACGTTCTGGTACAGCTGGGAACCAGTGGATCCAACAATACGTCAACTTGCCCGCCCTCAGCAACTACAATGTATGTTCCCGACAGCGAGCTGTAAATGCTCAGCAAACATATATTGCATTTCATTGCTGGTTTAAAAATAGATGTTAACTTATCATACAATCTTGAGTTCACTAATGATGTTCGATATCATTAAACAACCCTTTGTTCATATGTTAAACTTGCATGTTGGCCTTATTCACAGGTTGTGTTTGAGGCAGTGAGAGGTCGAGGCATCTCTTCCGATATCGCCATTGACGACGTGAAGATGCAAGCCAGCTGTCCTCCACCAGGTCTGTATCCATGGATACACAAAATTCCATAAATAGTTATAAACACTTATTATTTTTACGCAAAAACGTATACATTTTCCAATGCTGTCCTTGAAGCAAGTTGAATTGTTGACTTTGCTTCTTGTACTGCCATGACATCCTGTTTTTAACTTTTTCTGGGTTCTGCTGTTTATTCAACCACCCTGTTGAAAATTCATACCAACCACTGAGCTCAAGTATAATTTCATCACAATGAAACTTAGGATGAAGTTATGAAAAATGATATTGATACCATAAATAACGACCATGTATTGGTTAATTTACCAGATTAAGACTAAGTGGCTATTGACAACAATATAGCACATGGTCTAGAATCTGGTATGGGATGTTGAGCTTGTTTACCCCAATCTTTGGGGCAAATTGACGGGGATCAATTGCTTGATTATAAGGAAAATTGAAAGCAACACTAGTGCATGTATTGAAAAGCATTGTTCCCTTGAATTGCTTATCAGCTATATGTTAAAATTTACAAACTCCATATCAACCAACTATAAATCATTGCCAGCAAAGTTTGCTATTATCATAGAAAACAAAATGACCTCCGAGATAGGTATTTGGACAGTGTGGCATTGTTAAAAACAAAAAAAGTGATAACAATATTTCAGATGGAAAAAGGAATCTGTAATTCTGAACTTTGCATTATGTTGATGACAGTACTATTTATACTATGGCGCAGGTAGATTTTTATATGGAGTTTTTTTAAGGTTTGCAATAAGAGTTGTAAGAACTTTGAAAACATGTAACTATGTATTTATCTGTTATAAAGTGAATTTAAAAAAACAAACAGAAAGAAACCCAAAACAAACAGGGACTTGCTGGCAGTTTGGTTTCTTGGAGAGCCAGGTGAATGAAGGAGAGAAGGAGCTTGATTCGGTCTCAGCTGTCATGATGCTTTCTGTTGGAAATTATCAGAAAGGGTTCTGACAGCTCTGATTGTGCTAGTGCATGAAACATAACTAACATTGGAAGATCACAGAGGAAAGAGGAAGTAGGATCGTTGAAAGAAAATTGGAAGAACGGAAGGAAAACCAGACATTAAAACCTAATTTGAGCCTGCGTTATCTTGCAGGGGTGAAAATACACAAGTGCACATGCTTAATTAAGTCTGCTTTACGACATGTTTGATATTAATGCCCATTCCCCTTTATTAAAGGGGACTGCACGTTTGAGAGTGGAGCATGTGGCTGGGCCAACTCAAAGTCAGATGATGATGACTGGGTTCTCTTACGGGGCAACTACACAGGTTCACGAACACATCCAACAGGCGACCACACCTTTGGTCTTAAACAGGGTAGGCTTGATTTTGAGCAGATATTAGAGGATTGTCGCTTATTAATTATTATTTAATCATTTTTTTCAAAATTCTTTGGAGTTTTTGTTTCATGTTTAATTCTTGCTATGGTTTCCTTCAATTTTCATATCAAATAAATTGTTTTCCAAGATGGAAGGTACATTTGGACTCTCAAACATTGTTGCCAACCAGCCCCAGTGGCATAATTCTATGTATCTGTACCAGAAATATTTTCAATAACCAAAGCATTGTAAGGATGTTGTCCCCATTTCAGGCACTTACCTTTACATTGGTGACGGGAGTGTGTACCGGCCAGGTGCAAAGGCGGACTTACTTTCTCCCTCAATGGTGCCAACAAGCTCAAGTGGTGTTTGTTTCAAGTTCTGGGTCATGATAACATCAGGCATGGGAAGCCTTACTGCATTTGTCAGACAGGTACTTTTTCCAATTGACACCATCTAATAGATTTTGATGCACAATTATCAACTTACTTTTATTTTTATTACTTATATAGTCTTACATATATTTCGCGAGGTTTCCCAGACAATTAAATAAGTTATATGGTAGTGATGTAATACAGTACTGTTTTTTTTGTTTTTCAATCAAAAGATCTATGGTAAGGAAACCACTGGGGGCACAAACTATTGCCCTTAAAGAAAGGAAACCAGTTTTTATTCAAAAAAAGGACTTGAGTGTGGTTAATGTCAACCTTCAGATATTTACACCACCAATATCTACTCATTATTACATAATGTTTTTTCCAGAACTCTACCAGCACCCGTGTGTGGTCCCTGTCTAACCAGCCATCCGGTGTTGCTGCTGGACAATGGGCCCAGGGACAGTTCGGCATCGTGAGCGGAGTCAACTACCAGGTCATGTTTGAGTTCTCCCGCACTGCATCAACCAGAGGATTCAACGTCCTTGATGATGTCAGCTTTGTTAACGGCCAGTGCCAGAGTGAGTAGACTGGTAAATCTTATTTCTAACTTGTCAGGTTATTTTTTTAAAAGAAGCTTTGTCCAGAGTATAAGAACCTTTCATATGCAATTTTTTTCAATTGATTGATTGATTTTTAATTAGCTCTAAAATATACACTTGTTAATACATAATACTTTCGATTAATTGTTAACATTGAAATATAGCTTTAAAGTAGAAAACATATGACAGAGAGTTGTCACAACATGCTAAAATCTAAAATACATGCGGGATATTTAAATGACTACAAAATATTCAATGCCTTTGTGGAGAACTTATAAACCTTTAACTTCTTATTGAATAATACATTTAGGGAAAATATGAATAACTGATAACCAGATTGTAACCATGTACTTTATAGCTGAAAATACAAAAATATTAAATCATTGGTGAATGCTAAAAGATTTACTGTGATCAACTATCATCTTACAAGGTAGAAATACCATTTTTGCTGCACCTTTCCTTCAATCTAAACTCTGTATCCTTCATAGGAACCATTGTTTTTGACATTTATTCATCCTTTTTGTATATTGAAACAATTGTATTAAATGAGGTAAATCTTATTTTGGAGTAAGAGTACACCTTTAAGCTTATATTCTTTAGGGTTGAGTCAATATTGCAGTGTGTACAATTGCATTTTTCCTGATCGTGTATGTTTTGTAATTGTTCAGCCCAGCCAGCTGAAGCGATGACAGGCAGCGCATTCACAACAGCCACCCCTGGCTCCACCATACCATCAGCAACCTCAGGTATATAAAACAGAAGGACTTGTTTGTCTGTATGGTATTTCATTGTAGTTTGTCTTTAAATATTTTGTGACAATATGTAATAATGCAATTGCTTAGACAGGCTCAAAATGGTCTTGGATTTAAGAAAAGGCAATTGAAATAAATACTTTCTGTGTTTGCTGATAGTTTTATATGATAAGGAGACTGACCATTAGAACTAAACTACCAACTAGCATTATATTTCTGAAACATTGTTGTAATACCATTGTACTTAGGGATATTTAATGATTTTTTTTTTGTTCCCAGCTCCAAGCCAGTATGACTGTAACTTTGAGAGTGGATTCTGCACATGGACTCAGGCCCGTGATGACCAATTTGACTGGACACGCACACATGGGGGCACTAACTCGGGGCTCACCGGACCCTCCAGTGATCACACACTCGGAAATAGTAGGATTTTTATGCATTCATATTTATGTGTTAAGAGGATACACTGTCTTGAGAAACAATTTACATTTTTTTTTTCATTCAATTGAGTATTGAAATTTTTAACATGTACAGTAGGCCATTTTCGTCAAACCAAATGAAGGACATCAATATTGTAAATATGTTTGTTGTACTAACTTATTTTGGTTTTTCAGTGCAAAACTGAACGATTCTCAAAGCTTTACTTGATATTATATCGTTGCCAATTTTTTTTATTCAAGGTCAAGGATATTATGTTTTCATCGAGGCCTCAAGCCCCCGTCAGGTTAATGACACCGCCCGATTGGTGAGCGCCTCTGTTACCGTGACAACAGCCAAGTGCCTGCACTTCTGGTATCACATGTATGGTACCCATGTGAACACACTGAATGTGTACAAGAAAATGGGCACCAACTATGGGACACCAGTGTGGTCTAGAACTGGAACCAGAGATAACAAGTGGTACAACGCCAATGTTGATATTTCCGTAAGTTCCTTTACTTGAAAGTTTTTGTGATGGTCGTAATTTTTACATTGCAGCTTATGGCAACCTTAAACATGTAAATCAAATATCTTAGTCATATACATTTGAAATTTATAATAAAATGTTAAAGGCACCACAGAATCTATTACACAAGAAAAAAATCATACTTGTTACAAATTATCAGGGCAGCAGCAGTTACAACTTGGTGTTTGAGGGTGTGCGAGGCACGAGCTACCGTGGAGATATTGGTCTCGATGACATCACCTTCACAGATGGTGCTTGTACAGGTACGGATTGATTGCATTCGATATTCTTAGAGATATATTATGTATTCTTTTAAGGTTCACAAATAAGAAGAAAATAAATATTTCGCAAAAAGAAAATTGCAATAATTTTTTTAGGATTCCTGATTACTGCTTGAAAAAATAATATAGTCTGATCGGGACAATTCAATTGATTCATGGAATCATATTTTATTTAACATGATATGATAATTACTTTACAGGTTCCTCAGTGTCAGGGTCACTCTGCACATTTGAGGAGGCAACTCTTTGTGGAATCATCCAAGACAAAACTGATGACTTTGACTGGACACGCAAATCTGGGCCCACGTCTTCCTCTATGACTGGACCGCCTAATGACCACACGCTGGGAACCAGACAGGGTATACCCTATTTTATTGAATTACCTATTTATTTAATAAATAACTTAAACCAGTACTATGTTTTGATAGATTGTAATAGTTCTTACTTGACAGATAAATGATTGAAATTCATTAAATAATTGTGTTTCGAAAGCAATGGACAAAAAATAGTTAGTAGATGAAAAATATTATCTTAGAATTTCATTTGCTAGGAAAGTATTCATTGAACTGTTTATCTCTACAGGATCCTACATGTACATTGAGGCCTCTTCCCCACGAACCACAGGACAGAAGGCCCGATTTTTCAGTACTCCCAACCCAGCAACAAACGGAGCCTGCGTCTCATTTTTCTACCATATGTATGGACGTCAGATGGGCACACTGAATGTGTATGCCAAAGTGGGTGGGGCACTCGGTGCCCCAATCCTGACCACCTCTGGTAACCATGGCAACAAGTGGCTCCAGGCGCAGGTCACAGTCAGTTCAGCATCCAGCTGGCAGGTTTGTACTGCTTTATATTTACCGTTTTTTACCAGTTTAATGATATTCTGACCCATGCCAGTGGTGTAGATCGATACCTCATTAAGGATGTTCATTACTGTATTTAATAAGAAGAAAGATTGATTTGAAAATTAAGAATGATATAAAACAAGACAGCAAAATACTGAAGTCCTTAACTGGTGCCTAATTTTGAAAGTGGCCTCAAATATGCCCCTGAATGCATGTTATGTATTGAAATTTTTCTTTTTCAGTTGGCATTTGAAGGTATCCGAGGCAACGGTGTCCAGAGTGACATTGCTGTAGATGACTTGTCCATCAAAGATGGTGCGTGCGGTGGGGCAGGGGGAGCGTGTAATTTCGAGAAGGACACTTGCACATGGACCAACACCCAAATGGGAGACAACTTTGACTGGCTGCGTAAGGCAGGTTCCACCACCACTACCTCCACAGGACCACAGGGCGACCACACCATTGGCACATTCCTTGGTAAGTCATGTAGAAAGTTGATAACTTATATAGAATTTATTTAAAATAGTGTACCTTATTACACCTCCATTGGTATCAGTTATGGAATTTCTTAATCCCATATTTCATGTGTGTGTGTTTTGAACTGAATTAAGAATTAATTTCAATTGCTCACATCATCATTTTCATCAGTATAAATAACTTGAATCAGTGACATAAGTGATGTATTCTCTCACTTAGGCCACTACATGTACATTGAGACGTCCGCCCCGCGAGTGCAGGGAGACAAGGCGTGGCTGCTCAGTCAGACGTTCAATCCATCCACAACCACACAGTGCTTCAGGTTCTTCTACCACATGTATGGACGCAGTGTCGGTACGTGTCAATCCAACTGTCTCAATATGAAATTGTAGTAAGACAGTTGGGCTTGTATCATAAGACAACTACTACTGTAATTATGCTTTTATAATAGTTTCTTTATGGGATTTTTTTTTTTAAAAGAGTTTAGTTGTCACATATGTATTCAGCTTTTGCTGAAAATTGGAATTTAGATAGCCAACCTGACTTGTTATGAATTTAGGCTTTACTTTGAAAACCTTTTGGTTGTAATTAAAGAACATTTATTTTGTTATCAAACGAGACATCATAATGTCTTATATTACATTTGTAATGGGCACCATTTTTACATTCTTTGTTTTTTTTAGGTACACTAAATGTGTACTTGAACACAACAACGAATTCTCCCCAGCTTCTGTGGAGCCAGAGTGGAAACAAGGGAAACAACTGGCTTCAGGGCCAGTTCCCTTTAACAAGAGTGTCCTCCCTTTTTACCATCTACTTTGAGGGCATCAGGGGATCCTCCTTCACCGGGGATATTGCCATAGATGACATCTCCCTCATCAACACCCCTTGTGGATGTGAGTAAAAATTGTTTATACTACATATTAGTTGAAATTGGTATTAATTTCAAGGTGACTCCAGCAAAACTAAAAGGGACATTCTTAAAAAAAAAGTCTTCTTCCAAGAATAAAAATAAAGTGATCAGTTGTATTTCACCTATTATACTTTGTATTTTTTTACATACAAAATGTTGAAGTATAACTGAGTAAGTGTATGTTACTGAATGCTTTTTTCAGTTCAGCCACCAAGTGCCAACTCCTCCTTGGTTACCACAGCCTCACCTCAGGCCTCCACTACACAACCACCATTTGGTAAGTAGGGCTCTTGGGTTGAATCAACAAAAATGATATTCCTGTTTATAATTTGAATGTCCATTGATATTATGACAATTATCAGTTTGAACAAACAAAATGATATTCCTGTTTATAATTGGTATTTCCTTTGACATTTTGACAAATAATGGTTTTCAAAATTTCTGGACACCAGAGTATTTGTACACTATATAAAAAAAAAATCAAATTTAATATTGGCATTTATTCTGGCCAGCTGCCGTCTTATTTAATGGATAAAGAATGTAACTTAAACAGTAAACTGTGTATAACAGTTTCCCAGTCGCAGTATGACTGCAGTTTTGAGAGCAGTATGTGCAGCTGGACCCAGGACATGACAGACAACTTCAACTGGACACGAGCCCAGGGACCCACAGGCACCATGCTCACTGGTCCTATTACCGACCACACCAAAGGCACTAGTATGTAAACCAGCTTTCAATACGGATATTATTAATTAATTCCTATTTTGATTCATTTTATTGTTAGAATGTACAAAAGTCAAGTAAAATGTTTGATATTCAAGTGTGACTGCATAAGCTTACATAATAATGATGTAGATGTAAGTTAACTAAATGAGCTCACTTGTAATTATGTCTGCCCTTGAAAATATAAAATGTTCAAAAAAAGAGTAAACTGGTAAAAATGTAAAATGGTACATAATATTTATATATATTATTTGTAGACATGGGGTGGTACATGTACGTGGAGACGTCTTCCCCTCGCAAGCCCAATGACAAGGCTCGACTGCTCTCAGCCAGCGTTCCCAGTCAGACACCCTTCTGTTTACAGTTCTGGTACCACATGTATGGACCCAATGTCAACGCACTGAACGTCTACCAAAAGGTCAGTAAATACCAGAGGCAGTAATCATTTCTCAACTCTAATTTGATATACACTTTACAATTTTTAAGCATTTGGAAGCTTTTTTTGTTGTTGTTTTTTTTCACATCTAGACATTTATATTCATTAAAAAATGAGGCTGAGGACTGTAGATTCAACCCTGGAACTCTTAAATGCACTATTTTTCGGTAATCTTCAGGATTTTGATTATGAGGAAAACAAGATACAAATAATTCTAGTCAAGTAGATTATTTTACTCTATTTTAAAAAATTGAGGACCTGTAGCTTAAGCTATTAATGTTCTCCCCTCAGGTTGGTTCTAACCTAGGCTCAGCTGTATGGACAAAGTCAGGTACTCAGGGTAACCTATGGCAACAAGGGCAAGCCACTCTAGTCAGCAAAACATCCACCTACAACATTGCCTTTGAAGGAATTGTTGGGCCTGGTTACCGTGGAGATATTGGGCTCGATGACATCAAACTGATTACTGGGGCTTGTCCCAGTGGTGGTATGTATTCACTTTACACTTGCTTCTTTATTAAATTATTCAGTGACATGTACATCTATTTTTTTTTATTTTTTTTTCAATTTTGCTCTATTCTTCGTATCACTCTGATTTTAATGATTTGGTTTGTTCTATTAGCCCGGATATATGTTACTGTACTCAATTATTAGTGTTGATCACTAATACTAAGAATTGCTAAATTTCATCAGTTTCTGTTTAAATGTAAACTGGTATTACTAACTTCAACAATTTGTTGACTGTCCAGGTGGCATTGCATGTACGTTTGACAATGGCCTATGTGGTTGGCAGCAGAGTCGGGCAGACACGTTTGATTGGCTGCAGAGAAAGGGCAGTACAGGTAGCGCTGGCACAGGACCAACCAACGACCACACCACCAACACCCGTGCTGGTAGGTCATATTGTGATAATTTTTAATGAGTATGAGTTAGAGCTAAGAGATTTTATTTCCATTGGGTCTTTGTTCATGTGGGCTTGAAATACAAATCATGATATTGAAAAAGTCAAGTAGCCTACCATAAAAGGTTCTTAACTTTTTCTAGGTCATATTGTAAAATTTAATTGTAAAATAAGAATAATGTTGCACTTCCCTTGGTGTCTTTACAAGACAATGGATGTTTTTTTCAGGAACCTACATGTACATAGAGTCCAGTTCACCACGACGACCTGGAGACAAAGCTTGGCTTGTCAGCTCCTATGCTACCACAACGGCTCCGCAGTGTCTCTCATTCTACTACAGCATGTATGGCGTCCATATTGGTTCCCTCAATGTGTATGTGATGACAGGAACTGCCTTGCCCTCTGCCCCTGTATTCTCCAAGTCTGGTAACCAAGGCAACCAGTGGTTCATGGGCCAGGCCACTCTACAATCCACACAGAAGTACAGGGTGAGAAACATTGCCAAAAAGGATGATTTCAATTTACGAATAAGATCTTTAATTTAACATTCCAGCCTGAAATATAATGGCTTGTGTTCTTTGTAACTATTGTTCACTTATGATTCAATACATTGTTTTTAATAACAAAATTGTTTACGGCTGTGAGAATAAATATTTCAATTTAAGCATCATTTTGATTATTGTTATATACCAGGTGGTGTTTGAGGGAGTGATAGGCAGTGGGTACAGAGGAGACATCGCCATTGACGATGTGTCAATCTCACCAGGAGCCTGCGCTCTACCAGGTTGGCTTTTCCTTTGATTTTTTTTTTAATATTTCAATAATCTTACCATGAACAAATATCTAATTTTCTTAAAATAAAAGGTACTTGTGTTTGCTTAAAATGACTTTACTGCCTTGTTAGCTATCTAATACATGTATATACTCATTGATTTAAAATATAAAAAAAATAGTTCAAGTTTCACAATCAGCTGTATAAATCTTACATTTTAAATTACCATTGATTCTCAAATCAATTTTTCCAGGAAATTGTGACTTTGAGAAGGGCCTTTGCACGTGGACAAATCCAGGGTTAATAGATGATTTTGATTGGCTCGTGGGCCAAGGCAACACCCAATCATCACTGACCGGTCCTGCCAGTGACCACACCCTCGGAAATAGCAGTGGTGAGTTGGGAGTTTGTTCAGAGAATGGTACTTTTAGACCTAAATTACTTAGGATAATTTTCCTTTTTCTTGTGTTAACTTGTCATCTGTTATACTCCGTACTTTTTATCCTTTTTTATCAAATTTTGAAATTATTTTGATGTTATTCTGATAGTACCTGGAAAATAACATTGTAAATATATTTTCGTAACTTCTGACATCTAGCAATGTTGTTATTTATTTGATAATATTATCTTCACACGGTTTTCACAATCTTTAATGTTGTTCATACATTTTTAGGTCACTATGTATTTATTGAGTCATCTGCCCCCCGAAGTCCAGGAGACCGGGCCGACCTGCGCAGTATCAGGTTTGACACAACTGGACCCCGCTGTGTAAACTTCTGGGCTAACATGCATGGCTCCAACATCGGCACCCTGCGTGTGATGGTGGTGCCGGTCAACAGCAGCACCGGCAACAATGTCACCATCTGGGAGCTAGGACAACAAGACAAGGGACAGGCTTGGTTCCCGGCAACAGCACCTTTCACCAGCAGCGTCCCCCACTATGTAAGCTCTTACAACTGCTTAAGGGTTATTGTTACAGAAAAATTGCCCCAGTATAATGTGACACAACTGCTGTATATAATTCTTGGACAGCTACTGAAACTATAGGTAACTTGGGTAGGAAATGGTCTTATGAAATTCAATTATTTGTGTATTGCTTATGAAACATTATATCTAACATATCTTGTATGCTTTCCCATTCCAGGTTGTGTTTGAAGCTGTGCGAGGCAATGGTTACAAGGGAGACATAGCGCTGGATGACATATCGTTTACCAATGCGCAGTGTTCCGTGCAGCCCCCCGAGGCCGCCACTGTTGCCCAGATATCTACAGTATTTCCCCCTTCCACCATAACAACCCCACCCACTGGTAGGCGGCCTATCAAGTGTTTTATTATGCTCATAAATTAATGGAAATGAATGTTTATATATTTTTGCAGCATATAATGTTGATTTAAATTTTAATTTGACATTTGCTATGGACTAATTTATGATCTGCTAATTTAGAAATGAACAACTCATGTTCGAGTGATAAATTGATCATGCTTGCTCTTTTTAGATATATCATTTAAATAAAAAATGTTTAATTGAGCTGTGAAGCTGCGTTATTCTATGAAACAACAAAATTGTACTTCCTGGGTAAACTTTCAGTGGCTCCATCTCTGCTGGACTGCACATTTGAGAGGGACTTCTGCCGGTGGAGCCAGGGTATCAGAGACAAATTTGACTGGACGCGTGCAAGTGGGCCTACATCCTCTGGAGGCACAGGACCAGCCGTTGACCACACCCTCGGCACAGGTGAGTGCTTGTGAAGTGGGTTTTTAATTATTAGTTTGGGATTTGACTAAATTTGTTGTGTTTTTCTGTGATTTATACAAAATTCAGTTGTTCATCTGTGAGATATTCCTTACGAACATAGGTGTATTAATAGTAACATTTGCAGTTAGAGTACTTTTAAGATAGCTTTGTAGAAACAGGTTAAGATTAATTTTGTATTGTTTTAAAGCCTAAAAAGCATTAAGTAGAATGGTAATGTTCAATACACTGTAAAGCAACATTTGTTTTATGATTTAAAGCACTTGATTTTTTACAGCCCAGGGCCACTATGCATTTATTGAGACATCATCACCGCGCCGACCTAACGACACCGCATGGCTGCAGAGCCCACTGGTCCCGCCTCGGGCTAATGCGCAATGTATCCGCTTCTGGTATCACATGTACGGGCCCGATGTAAACACACTGAACGTGTACACAATGATCAACAACCAGCTTGGGACACCCGCCTGGTCTCACACAGGGACCATCAACAACCAGTGGCATTTCCAGGCTGTTGACATCACCACCACAGGCGGCACATCATTCAAGGTAGTGGGCATATGTTTAATAAAGTTGTACGGCTAAATATTTGCTAAAGTAAACAATAGTTTCTGAAACTGACCTTCAAAAAGTTGTAATTATCATACAACTTGGATAATGTAATGATTGTGATGGTCATAAGTGATGAATCAATTCTAAACTTGAATTTCAGATTGTGTTTGAGGGAGTGCGAGGCATAAACTACCGTGGAGATATTGCCCTGGATGACATCACATTCTCCACCCAACCATGTCAACAAACTTGTATGTGGATTACTTACTATTCTATTGTACATGTATATAATATACTTTTTAGAAGAAAATAGATATGGAATGAAGTATGATTATTGCACACAAATTAATAAAAGGATGGATTTTGATAATAAATATCTTTCTTTTACTATTGTTAAACTAAATCAATATTCTTAGTAAATATTTACAATCATGCACAGAAGATGATATTAATTTGAGTACATTTGTTACTGTGTAATTTCAGCGATTAACAAGTGTGATTTTGAGCAAGGCTTGTGTGGGTGGAGTCAGGTGAAGACAGACACATTTGATTGGACATTATCCACCAGGACCACCGCCTCTTCTGGCACTGGGCCAACCAATGACCACACATATGGCACAACCAGAGGTAGAGTGGTCAGTTTGTCACCGCATTGATAGCGCAGTGGTAGAGCGTTGATTTAGGGTGCAAAAGGTCGCTGGTTCTAACACTGACCGTTTTTAACTGAAAGACATTAAATATTGTACCAGTACCTTTCTTGTCTAGCGCACGGCATTAAAAGGGTAGTACTGGGAATAGTATTAATTAAACCCAGGAAAGTTGTATCCAGGAAAGAGGTCTCTTCGAAAAGAGCTAAGGCATTGCACCCAGATCTCTTGTATCTCACTATGTATCCTGGAGTCTTCCCAATATCTGGATTCAACTGCGAAATGCTGTCACGTCCATCTCATATCACTTATGGTATTTAAACACAATTCAAGTGGTGATGGCGTCCCGGCGGGGTCAAGCCATAATGCAGCTAATGGGCGCTGGCAGACCATAACAAACTCAAATAAACAAACAAATACCCCGCACTGACCGACCTTGGTTTGGACCAGATTATCGTATCAAAAGAAAGATGTATAACAAAGCCAAGAGTACTGTTTCTATAAGTCCTCTAATATCTGGATTTGGCCAGGAATTGCAGTCAATTCTTTCTCATGTCACTTATGGCATTTTAAACACAATTTAAGTTTTGTTAGCATGACAGTAGGGTCAAGCCATAATGCAGTCAATAGGCACAGGCAGACTTTGAACAACTCTATTAAATAAACAAACAGTTATCAATGCGCTGAACTTAGTTTCTCAGCATGACTTTGGTTCAAACTGTTTAAGAATTAAAAGTGTTCTGGTTAAATGAACAACAAATGAAAACTTTTTCAGGCCATTATATGTATATTGAGGCAAGTGCACCTCGTCACCCTGGTGACACCGCCCAGCTGATGACCACTCGCTACTCCCTTGCCCAGGGAGCGTGTCTCTCCTTCTGGTACAACATGTACGGGGCCACCATGGGAACCATGAACGTGATAATGAATAATGGCGCATCCACCAATAAATTGTGGACCAAGTCAGGGAACCAGGGAACAGGCTGGAAACTTGCCCAGGTGGCCGTACCTGGATCTGCTAACTTCACACTCACATTTGAGGGCATTACCGGACGAGGGTATACTAGTGACATGGCCATTGATGACGTGTCAGTTGGAACTGGGACATGCACACTGCCAGGTGAGTGAGTTAAAGTCAATAGGTAATGTAAACTGTTTTAATTATGCATTATCAAAAACTCTTCATTGAATTATTTGATGGACATTTTAATGCCTTTTTTATTCAAGACATGTTTTTTTCTCTCGCTTTCTAATGATCATTGTTATGAAATATTTGCATTTGGCACATAGTTTATTAATATCAATTTCCATTGCTGAACTGCATTTCATATATAATTCTCTGAAAAAGATTCAAATTTTAACAGTATGGTATACTTGATTTGCTAAATTCTTATTTCGCTAACAGAACCTATCATTTGAAATTCCCAGGCAACTGCAATTTTGATGATGGTACAATGTGCAGCTGGAAGAACATGCGCAATGACAACTTTGATTGGCTAATAGGCAGTGGGAAAACGTCCAGTGCGTTTACTGGACCTTCCGCTGACCACACTCAAGGAACCGTTACTTCTACATCTGGTGAGTACTGGTGAAGGATGTAATGACAGCTTATAACAGCTGATAGGCAGACAAACTAGTTACCATCTCTCTGTAGGTGAAGACTTTTATGGATCCTATCTTAACTGTTCATAAGATAAAAGATTAGGGAAAATGACATAATCTATAAGAGTCAGATTTCATAAAATACCGGTACTTAAGTGGAAGATATTTTCTTTTATTACTTGTCATCATTATGCTTGTCATACTCTTAAGATACTGGGGGCCATTTCAACAAAGGATTTTAGTCTTAACTTCAATTATCTTAAATCTATCTTAATGTCACCAATGGCAACACATTATTTTTTTTAATCTTCCTCTTTGTGTTTATTATTATTCTGGCTTATGGTCAGTTCACACAAATATGTTGATTAAAACGATTAAAAGCAACTGAGATCTTTAATGAAAAGTCCCCATGGTGTGTAATATTATCAGAAAAATCGCAAAGATGAAAGAAAACAAAAACACCAATGGCTACCTGGCAAAACTGTTTGAACTCATAAATAATTATAGTTTGCTAAGCAAACATTAAAATGTAGTAACTAATAATATTTAAAATCAAATATGTGTTGTTGTTGCAGGGAAGTTCCTTTTTATTGAGACAAGTGCCCCTCGTGTGGCTGGCGACGTTGCCAGGATCACAAGCCAGCAGTTCCCTGCCACACAGGGCTCATGTATAAACTTCTGGTTCCACATGTATGGCTCCAGTGTCGGCTCACTCAACGTTTACATGGTAACTGGCGGCAACAACAAAACAATCTGGTCCGTCAGTGGAGACCATCAGGACAACTGGCTAAACGGACAGGCTGGCATAGTCTCTAACACTCCATTCACTGTAAGGGTTTGATGTTCATTAAAGTGTACAGTCATATTTGTGCTTAAATTGTGAATTGTGTCAAATGTTATGCCATGAAACAAAACAATAGTTTAGGAAACAAAATTCTGACATATCAATCCAGATTCTGAGATGTATGATCCGATATATTTACAGGTAGTAATTGAGGGGGTACGAGGATCCAGTTACCGTGGAGACATCGCCATTGACGATATAACCTTTACACAGTCAAACTGCGGAGGTAAACCATTTGAAGCTGAAGATATTAGCATTTGTCTTTTTAACAGAGTCTTTTTAACAGCAATTGATATGTACATGTAAAGCTCAAAATTACTGTACTATGAGAAATGATATTGACCAGTTTATTATTGAAAATTAAATTAATAACACAAAAAAAAATGCAAGTGAAAGCCATGATTTTTACAAGTGTCAGATATGGCTAGCTTCAAGCAATAGTTGATTTTTGTTTAATCCATGTTCCGTTTTACTTTTCACAGTTCAGCCGACAGAGGCATCCCCGTCTGGAATGCAGACGACACAGACAACAGGAATCCCCACAACAGCACCTAACCCAGGCATCACACCATGTAATTTAAGTTTACAATAGATACATAACTTCAATTATCTTTTTGCCTAAATGACAGTCAAGTTAATGTGCAAATTAATCATAATTCTTACAGTCACAGTCCAGTTTCACACTTAAAAGCTGCACTCTCACAAATTGACAGTTTAGACCTTTTTTATGCCGCTGAAGGTGGGCATATTAAAATCGCACCGTCCATCCGTCCTTCCGTCCGTCCGTGTGTACGGCTCAATAACTCGTGTCCGGGCTGTAAGTTTCCCTTGTATGGACAGATTTTAAAATATCTTGCCACATGTGTTTGGCATACCAAGACGACGTGTCACGTGCAAGAACCGTGTCCCTACCTCTTAGGTCAAGGTCATACTTAGTGTTTATTCACAATGGAATGCTGCATATAAGGACATAGAGTATAGGTTGTCGTGTCCGGGCTGTAACTTTCCCTTGTATGGACAGATTTTAAAATAACTTGCCACATGTGTTCGGCATACAAAGACGACATGTCGCTTGCAAGAACCGTGTCCCTACCTCTTAGGTCAAGGTCACACTTAGGTGTTTATTCACAATGGAGTGCTGCATATAAGGATACAGAGTATTGGTTGTTATGTCCGGGTTGTAACTTTTTCTTGTATGGACAGATTTGAAAATAACTTGCCACATGTGTTCGACATACCAAGACGACGTGTCATGTGCAAGACCCATGTCCCTACCTCTAAGGTGAAAGATACACAATGGAATGCTGAATATAAGGACATAAGAATGTAGGTTGTCAAGTATGGGTGGTATATTTTTTATGTTCAGAGGCAATTTAAAATAACTTGCCATATGTATTTGTTTGATCTTTAACTTTTCATGTACTGACCTTGTTCATAGGTCAATGTCACATTTGGGGGCATTCGTCACATACTGTGACAGCTCTTGTTTATACTTATGGTGTCAAAATCAGCTCATTTTGGCATCAATGCCATCAGTTTAGTCATATACCTCACAAATGAACAGATCTCAAATGTTTTGTTAACTGCTGAAATTTTCAGTAATTTTAGCTTTTAACCATAAAACATCAATTTTCAAACGTAAATATGAAAACTGCGCCCTGCTCTTTTGTCACAAGTCTTATAATATCACTGCTTTCTAAACATTAACATAAAAAATTCATTTCAAGACAAAAAAATAAATAAATGTCAAAACAATCATTGGTTGAGAATGCTGCTATAATATAAAAACAAAAATAAAAAAAAACAGAAATGAAACTAAAAAAATATATTAAAGCAAACATTTCAAAGCAACAAATTAAAAATGAATCATATGAACAATTTTATCAATGTGGTTCATTTGCATTTGCTATTCAGCTGATACTGTATTATCAATGCATGTAAAATTTCTCTTCCCTTTCCACAATAGCACCAACACCTTATGACTGCAACTTTGAGCAAGGCCTCTGTAAATGGGGCCAGTCCCCTGATGATAACTTTGACTGGATCAGAGCCCAGGGACCCACGGGCACTACCACCACCGGGCCTACGTATGACCACACCTATGGAAATGGTAATTCTCAATCAAAATATCATCATTGTATGGTAAAGTAGTTTTGTATTTAGATAAGTTTAATTTTTGGTGCAATTGAAATATAGTTACTAGTTTTCCATATCATTATTTCACAAGTATCTTTGAAAAAATAAAAATAAATCTTTATATGTTAAATCAATTACCCGGTAGTCCTTCCCTCTTTGTAGCCACGTTGTGTGTTAATTCACTTAGTCCTTCGCCTCTTTGTAGCCACTTTGTGTGTTAATTCACTTAGTCCTTCCCCTCTTTGTAGGCACTTTGTGTGTTAATTCACAAAGTCCTTTCCTCTTTGTAGCCACTTTGTGTTCACTTAGTCCTTCCCTCTTTGTAGCCACTTTGTGTGTTAGTTTACTTATTCTTCCCCTCTTTGTAGCCACTTTATATGTTAATTCACATATTCTCTTTGTAGCTACTGGCTGGTACGTCTACATTGAGAGTTCTGCTCCACGACGTCCAAATGACACCGCCTTACTCCAGAGCCCAGTGATCAGTGACACCCAGACACGCTGTCTCTCATTCTGGTACCACATGTATGGCACACACATCAACACCCTTCTTGTTTACCAGAAATATGGGGGCGGCAACCCTGGACTTGGCAACAATATCTGGCAGAAAGTTGGTAACCAGGGGAACAAGTGGATACAGGCTCAGATCACACTCCAAGCCCAAAATGGAGGATATAAGGTAAACTTTACTTCCGTTTTGCAAACAAGTGATTATTTTACTCTTTCGTCAAAATAAAAGTCATCTACAGCTTACATTTTAGATTTTGTTGATGGAAAATGTATTTACAAAATTGAATCTTTGACTAGATTGTCTTCCAAGCTCTGCGTGGACTCAGTTTCCGAGGAGATATCGCCATTGATGACATCAGGGTTTCTGTCGGAGCATGCCAGCAGACAAGTATATTTATTTTATTTTTTGCAGTGTTAATTTATCACAATATTATACACCTGCAACAGATACAAAAGTCCAGCAGTTGTATGTAGTTCAATTAGTTTATGTTAACTTTGTTTATTAATTACTTACAATGTACCATGCCATGGTATATTTAGTTGTACTTCAGGAAGTTCTTGGTATTTTAATGTCGAAAATACCATACTGAACATTGTTTTTGATTTCCAGACAACCCAACAGTATGTGACTTTGAGCAGACAAACATTTGTGGGTACACTCAGGACACCACAGACACACCTGGGTTTGACTGGTCCCGTGGAACGGGCTCCACAGGTTCTACCTCCACTGGACCCAGCATGGACCACACAACCAACACCCGCACGGGACACTACATGTACATAGAGACATCAGCTCCCAGACGGCCCAAAGATACAGCCAGGCTTCTCAGTCCAGCGTACCAGGTTCAAAAGATTCAAAAACATGATATTTTAAAAGGGCCTATTGGTCTAAGATAATTACTGTTTGTAATAGCCATAAGGTTCAACATGTGATCCAATTGTAGGAACCTTCCATTTGGCCTTTTGATTTCATACATGATGGTTCCAATTATTAGGCAAAATTCATAAAAATACTGAAAACAATTTATGGTTATAATAATATATGTAATTCACAGGGGTCTGGAGCCCAGTGTCTGTCATTCTGGACGCACATGTACGGAGCAGACATTAACACACTGAACGTCTACATGACCCCTGCAGGCCAGACAGCTACCAACAGGGGTAGCCCCATATTGACACGCTCCTTCAACCAGGGAAATCTTTGGAAACAGTCCAAGGTCACCATCAACCCAACAGGAAACTACCAGGTCAGCGGTTATTTTCTATTTTGCTTTTCATACTATTACTTCAGGAGTTATAGTCAAATACTACTAGTATTAATGCTATTTTAGCACCTTAACCAATCATGTAACTACTCAAGCTGCTTGTATGTACCAGAAGACAGTTGATAGTAAGTGCATCTTTCATTTGTATTTAAGGTGATTAAATTATATTGTTGTTAATGGCCTTTTTACTAGATATATTACATGATATTTTTTTTTCCAGCTTGTATTTGAAGGAATACGAGGTACGAGTTACCATGGTGACATAGCCATTGATGACATCCAGGTGGTTCCCGGCTCATGCACAGGGGGTGGGGGAGTGTGTGACTTTGAGCGGGATACATGTGACTGGACCAACACACAGACAGGAGATAACTTTGATTGGCTCAGGACCAGGGGAAAGACCAACAGTCAATTCACTGGACCCAGCAATGATCATACCAAGGTAGCGTGCTGATTGTGTTTGGAAATAGTATTTCCCATACAAACCAAAGAGAAAATATAGTTGAAGCCAAGGAATTTATGTTTTAGAATTCATAGCATTCTGGAATATTTTAGCCTTTGAACAATAACAAACTGTAGGCATTATTTTTCCTCCAGGGCACAACACTAGGCTACTACATGTTCATAGAGACCAGTTCACCTCGTGTATTGGGCGACAAAGCACGCCTTTTCAGCCAGACATACCCACCAGTAAGCACAGGAAAGTGTTTCTCATTCTATTACCACATGTTTGGCTCCGATATTGGCTCTCTGAACGTGTACCTGCTCCTGAACCAGTCCTCTGACACATTCTCGACAGAGGTGAAGCGCTGGTCCCTTTCAGGAGCGTGGGGAAACAGCTGGGCTCTAGGACAGTTTAACATCTCCACACAGTATACAGCTAACCCATACCAGGTCAGTGCTACACTTGTGAATATCTTACTGCTGTCAAGCAAAACAACCCTTTTGTGTTTGTAAAATGAATAAAACAGCTGTAGATGGGCTTTTCAGTTTTTTTAATTTAAAATTTTGGCTAGACTCTTGGCCATACTGAGTTTCAGAAAAAATGTTTAACTGTGAAATCATTTATATTCGTGGGCTTGAAACTTCATGGTTTTACGAAAAAGGATAATTTCGTGGGTACTTAAATTTGTGGATTTTCATTTTTTGAAAAAAAAAAATCAAAACTGCGATCTAATCATTTGCAAATTTACCATGCGCCGATCTTGTGCTCGGTAACATATATATCATGCAATTTATGACACTTCAATAGGATAATATCTCAATTATCAAAGATACCCATGTCAATTAAAACTAGGGTCAAAAATACAGATACACCACATCAAGGATATAAAATCGTGAAGCCATTGAGCATTTAATTAAATAATTGCTTAAATATTTGATCAAATAAGCAAAATCATGTGGCGATGCTCAAACACAAGAGGTTACATAATCAGGAAGTTTTTCAAGTGACGCACAGGAGGTTGATAATCAGCTTGTTTTAATGTTCTGTAATGACTGCCAATGTCATACAAAAATCTGCATACAAGTACTACTAATTGTCTCAAATTTGTTATCATTGAGGATAAGTAATATATAATATAAAACATATTAGTAGTAATATAAACAATGATTTAGGTACTTAAAAGTTATATACCGTGACCATATATATTCATTAGGATACATATATACTCTTTTATATAGCCAGTATGATTTCAGATCTTGAATTGATCTTGGATTAGAAAATCCATGAAAATTTATGTCCCACAAATATTTATGATTTTAAAGCATATCATAAGCCTGCCAATGATTTTAAGTAAAGTCATGTTTAAGATTAAGATTTGGTTTTTATGAATTGCCTTGAACAAGAAATAAATCATCTTTGCACATGTTTGTATTTCTTTACCTAGATCATCATTGAGGGTATCCGAGGAAATGGTTACCATGGTGATATTGCCATTGACGACACATCTCTTGTTGACGGTGACTGTGCTCAAGTTCCAGACGGCTCACAGACTAACTCCGGATGTGGGTGGCCTTTATGTTTAGATTTAAGTTATTTAGATTGGTATCATCTCTTGAATTATCCAAGAGTTGGAACAGAATTTGAAAATATTTTTATTGTATTTTAAAAAAAATAATGATTAATCTTTTAAATTACTATAAGCATAATCAGAGTTGGAGATTACTGACTAAGGTGGATAATTTTGACTTGTTGTCAACATCTATGCTTGTTTACCAAGATAAAAGTGTTTTAACTGAGAGATATAAAATAAGTCATGGCATAAGCCATTTGATGCAACTTCAAGATGAAAATGGGAATTTACTACATTTTAATGAATGGTTGATGATATTTACAGACCAGAGCTCAACAGTGTCATGCAACTTTGATCAAGACCTTTGCCAGTGGAACCAAAGCAAGACTGATTCATTTGACTGGACCCGCCAATCAGGCTCCACCTCCAGCCAAGGTACGGGACCCATGGGTGACCACACAAGTACCTCTGGACAGGGTGCTGGGCAGACCGCAGGCTCCTACATTTACATTGAGGCCTCAGGCGCTCATCGCCGTGGTGACAAGGCAGACCTCCTCACACCCATCCAGTCGGCAACATCAGCACAGGTACAGAGCTATAGTATAAAACAATTTGCTTATTCATTTTCATGATTTCATTATTTATCAGCCAATAAGTTTAAAACAAAATATTGTTGATTGACAGATTGCATCTCAGTTAATTTTCCATGGATGAAAGATGTTACCAGAACACACATACTGTTTTTTTTGTCTTTTGAGTACCTTCATAAGGTATGTCATAGATTTAGGGAATTCAACCCACAAATAAGCTACTTTTTTGATAGCTCCAGTAACCTTTATGTTAAATTTTGATACCTGGTGACCCCATATAATTTTGATATTATTTGAAAGCTGTTTGATGCAGATTATAACAATATTTATGTTTTTGTTCTTTATTTCAAATGAAATAAGACATTTTTTTTATTGTGCAATCTTTGGAGGCTAAAAATATTTGTTTGCTATATTATTTTTGGTACATTTTTTATATGTTCTTTTTCTGCACACAAAACTCATTCATACAATACCAACATATAATGGGGTCATCTAGCATTCAAAAATCACCCATTTTTGTATCCGATACCTTTAGGAAGTTCTAAATATATTTTTTCAAGGAGATTGAAAACCCATCTGATTGTTTTCCAGGGTGCATGTTTCTCGTTCTGGTACCACATGTATGGGAACTCTATCGGCAATCTCAGTGTATACACGATCTCTAATGGGGCCTCCATCAAACAATGGACAAAGTCAGGTATGAATTGGATTGAAATTAGTTTTTGCATTATGCTTACTTTATAATACATATATAAGTATTATTTTTTCTTCAACTTAGATTGCTCCCTATCTTCTGATTGGATTAAAACTGATTTAAATCATTTTTTAATCAAAAAAGAAATTTTGCTGTAAGGATATCACCATAAACTTACAAAAAAGTTGTTTTATCATTAAACTCTGCATGATTGTATATGTTAAACAGTCCCATACAGGATATGAATTATGAATGGTATTGACTGTAATTTCTTTGACTTTGCTTTCATTGGCTGAGAATTCATTTTCGATGTTTTCATTGGCTGAGATTTCATTTTCTAGGATATCATTCACTGTGATTGATACATAATTTGAATGGCAATGACCACAGTATAACACCATTTCACAGTCATATTATATTACTGGGTCAAAAACAGGCACTCAGGGCAACAAGTGGCAGCAAGGCAGCTTCAACCTGGTCAGTCTCACTGACTACAAGATAATGCTGGAGGGCACCACCATCGGGGGTTACCAAGGAGATATAGCCATTGACGACATCAACCTTGACACAGTACCATGCAATGGATCTACCACCGTGACACCAAGCAGTAAGTATATTCTATTACATATGAACGGGAGTTGTACTGTGAAAAGTAATTACAGTATTGTTTCACAATATAAGGTCTGGTCATTTTACACATACTCATATCATATTTGGAAGACATTTCACTGTAAATGGTAAGATTCAATGAATAAAAAAACAGATGTATAATGTATAAGCTTTTATGAGTGTATTGCCCTTTCATGCACCCATTGAAATGATAAAAAACAAATGTTTTGCAGAGACTTGCACATTTGAGAATGGGCTGTGTGGATGGACCCAGGACAAGACGGACACATTTGATTGGACGAGAAACACTCAACGAACAACAACTTCAGGCACTGGACCAACATCTGACCACACCTATGGTACCTCGCAAGGTCAGTTACCTTTTCGTAGAAATGTCTTGTTCTTAGATATTTTTATTAAAAACCCCCATCTTTTTAATATAAGTAGGATACTTGTACACTGCATTGTATAACACAGTTTTTCTTCTTTGCTCTTTGATAGGTCACTACCTGTACATTGAGGCATCAGCTCCCCGTCAGTCAGGCGACAAGGCCCGCGTCATCACGCCCCAGTACCCAGCCACCTCCGGGGACTGCGTCCAGTTCTACTACCACATGTATGGAGCTTCCATGGGCACATTGAACCTCTACACAATGACCAATGGTCAGCGAGGCAGTCCTGTGTGGACTATGTCTGGTAACAAGGGCAACAAGTGGATCATGGCCAAGGTCTCCATCCAGAGCAGCACATCATACCAGGTAAGTTTTTTGCCAGAGAAACAACCCTCTTCAACACCATAATGGCTATCTACAGTCTTTTTGTTTTGCAAAATCAAGTTTGATATTTTTTTCTTGTTATTGATGTGTACACTAAAAACCTTTTATTGAAGATGGATGTAGTCATACTTGAATTAATGATTCACATATATACCTTTCATACGCTGAATTGGCAACATAGTGGTGAGCGTGGTCTAGGGGTACTTTCTCACGACCTCTCAAAAAGGACTCTGAACTGGTTTCTGCCAAGGAAAGTGATTCATTACAGCTTTCAGCATTCTTCACAATCATGCTAAAATAAATTAGAATAAACTATATAAGCATAGTTATCTAGCATTCACATAAATTTATATCTTTGTTAACCTTTTTCTACAGTTGGTATTTGAAGGCATTCGAGGAACATCCTTCACCAGTGACATTGCCATTGATGACTTCATGGTCACATTGGGCTCGTGTTCAGCAGCAGGATCATGTGACTTTGAGAAAGGACTGTGCGGCTACACAAACGTGGGTGGGGACAACTTTGACTGGACCCGTGACAAAGGAGGCACCCCGTCCTCACTGACCGGTCCACGCAATGACCACACCACAAACTCTCCTGCTGGTCAGTAGTATCGATCAAACATGTAAATAATGCAGGAAAAAATCATAAGCTATAAACTAAAGCACAATAGCATTGTAATTCCCTACACTATCTAGTTGAACAATTATTTTGTATGGGAAGGCATTTCTATTTAAATATACACCTAACCCATGGGAGAAAAAAATATAGGGAGAGGTTACTTTTCTCTTTTTTAGCTTCTTATAAGTTAAACAAACTTCTCAAAGGGAGCTGTCCAATATAAAGGTTCTTGGGAGTGATGGTTTAATTAAATGGAATGAACAAAGTTCATAATTTTTAACTAATCCATGATTGTTTTTGGTTATTTTCTCAAATACAATTATATGATGTTCATTATAGGTATTATAATATGTACAGAGTCTTTATTTATTTAAATAGGTATGCAATGTTCCATTTTAATTTGTGCACTATAAATCCATATTTTTACTCCCAGGCTACTACATGTTTATTGAGACTAGTGCCCCCAGGGTGATGGGTGACAAGGCATGGCTGAGAAGTGACCCCCTTCCTCCAACCACAGGCTCGTGTCTCTCCTTCTGGTACAACATGTATGGCAGAGGTGGGTTTTGCATAAGTCACTTAATGAGTCCCATAATATTAGAATTTTTTATCCGGTAGCAATATTAAGATTTAGCAATTATTCTCCATTTCACAGTCATCACCTTTACACAATATCTTCCAGGCGTGGGTCAGCTGAACGTGTATCTAAACTCCAGCAACACAGGTAACCTTGTCACCCTGTTCAACACAACTGGGAACAAGGGTGACCGATGGATCCTTGGCCAGGCTGACATCACATACCGCTCCACATACTTCCTTGTCTTCGAGGGCACGCGGGGAAACACCTATAATGGGGACATGGCCATTGACGACATTAGCGTCAACTCCGGATCCTGTGCAGGACAGGCTGTTACCATGACAACCACCAATGCTCCTCTCACCACTGCCAGTATGTGTCATTATTCAGTTCAATATTTACAATGCCCTAGTATTTTTCATTGAGAAAAACTTACGTCTGTTTTGCATGAACCAGTTAGCAAATGAGCTTCATACATTTGAAAAGTCATGACAAAACGCACATACTGCATCAGCGCACAAAAAATACAAATCAATCCTAAATTAATTGCAATAAGAACCTGCTTGCATATGAACTTTAAAGGCTGATAAGCTCTTCTGGCACAGGGTAATTTATGGAAACAATTACACATCATTATAGAATATATTTTTTTTTACATGAAATTTCTAAATTGTGTCATGATCATTAAGCAACTCATGAACTACTTGCATATTAAAGCACCAGTGACCCAGTGTACATTTGAGAGTGGTTTCTGTGGCTGGAACCAGGACCAGACTGACCAGTTTGACTGGACGAGGATGAAGGGCTCTACATCCAGCAGCACCACAGGCCCACACTTTGACCACACCACACAGAGCTCTACAGGTAGGCAGATTTTCAAACAAAGAATACATGGAGGGGAAAGGTATAATTTACATTTTTATTTTTTTTTAGTGTTCATTTTGAGATCACGCTATCAAAGTAATTCTGGAAAGTAATTTCTTTATCGATTGATCAAGTTCAGATTCTTGATTTATTCTGTTTAAATAGTTCTGACTTTACAAAACATGTGTTTATTAAAAATAGTTATAATATTTTTTCACTACATCATGAAATTATTCAGATTTGTTATGTTTATGTTTCAGGTTATTACATTTACATCGAAACATCCCAACACCAGCCAAATGATATCGCTCGGATCATCAGCCCATTAGTTACAACAAACGGTCCTGCCTGTGTCCTCTTCTGGTACCATATGTATGGTTCCGATGTAAACCGCCTTTCCGTGTACAACAGACAAGGATCGACTCTTGGTCGGGCTCTCTGGACCAGGTCAGGAAGCAAGGGCGATGTCTGGCACTCGGCCCAAATTGAGATTAATCGTCTCCTTAACAACCAAATCGTGTTTGAAGCACTCAAGGGCAAGGGTTACCAAGGAGACATTGCTCTTGATGACATCACCATCACAAATGGTGCCTGCCCACCTCCAAGTGAGTATTAGATCTTTGGGTGGACATGCTATTGTAAAGACTATCTGCTTCTCTTAGGTTTGCATTGCTAATACCAAGTGCAATTTATGTTGCATTCTTTTTAATTTCAATCTGAAAATTCAGAAGTTTTATCAGTAAGGAGAAAATTATGCCCTGTATTTTCTTAAATAATATTACATTCAGATATCAAAGATGTAATTTCCTTGGACACCTGTTTATAACCAATTACTTTCATTTCCTGCAGCTATATGTGACTTTGAGGACCAGACTATCTGTGGGTATCAGCAGGCAGTAAACGACAACTTTGACTGGACGTGGAAGGCCGGAAGCACTGGAACCTCAAACACCGGTCCTACTGCAGACCACACCTATGGCACTAATGCAGGTCAGGGATACACACCATGTGTGTTGTAGATCTTGTTAGATATTTTATGTTGTAATGAAAAGAAAAGTAGAATAGTAGGATGGGTTATGATTGAGATTTGTAGTTTCATATAAAATTATTGTCACTTTTATCTCAAAAAATGTAAGATCTTCTAAGAAGAAGATAGCTTAAAAGAATATTTTTAAACATTATCTTAAAAAAATAATCTTACAATTGTTACCATGGACAACTTGTGTGTAGGTCACTACATGTACATTGAGACATCTGCCCCGAGGAAACAGGGAGACAAGGCTCGCCTGGTGAGCAAGACATACCCAACTTCCAACAACATGTGCCTGGCGTTCTACTACCACATGTATGGCACAAACATCGGCACCCTTAATGTTTACACCAGCTCTTATGGCAACCTCGGCCAGGCTGTCTGGAACCTCTATGGTAACCAAGGCAACCAGTGGCGCAAGGCCCAGGTCACAGTTCAAACTGCTACACCGTACAAGGTTTGTAATTGTTAACATAATTTATGGGTATGATTTGGGTCATGTTGATTAAAAAACACTTTTATGGCAGTGATCAAATATCAGCAATAAATACAATTCGGTTTAAAAAATGAGTAAAAAAAGAAAGTTGCCAAATTTCAATGTCATTGAACAAATGCTTTCATTTTGCCCATTGATTTTAAATGTCCCGAAAATAATTTCTTGCTTTCCATTTTAGGTTGTGTTTGAAGGAATCCGAGGATATGGTTACCTAGGTGACATAGCAATAGACGATGTCAGCCTCACCACTGGCGCTTGCCCAGGGGTTGGAACATGTGACTTTGAAACTGACCTGTGTGGGTGGATTGAGCGTACAAATGACACATTTGATTGGATCAGGAAGAGTGGAGGCACACCCTCATCCAACACAGGTCCTAGTGTGGACCACACCCTCGGCACAACTGCAGGTATGTTATGATTTGGTTTTTGCCTTGATTACTTGTAGAGCATTACAACTTTAAAGCTGGGTATTGAAATATAATTATTCCATGTGGTAGAGAAGTAGCATAAATGCATTGGAATATATGTTGTTTTTGTAGTACGACTTGTTAGCTACACACGACCAATATTGAACTAAAAATATGAACAAAATATCTAACACATACATGACACATACTCATTATACAGTATTTGACTTGTTTTTAAACATTTTTATTTGGTTGATATCCTAACAGAACATTTAAAATCTTTTTACATCAATTATACCGTTTTACCCTCAGGCAACTTCCTGTATATCGAGACGAGCAATCCCCGAAAGCAGGGTGACACTGCATCAATCCAATCCCAGGAGGTTCCCATCAACCAAGCATATTGCTTCACATTCTGGTACTTTATGCATGGAACGAGTGTCGGCTCCCTCAACGTGAGCTACGAGATGCAGAACACGCCTGGGCAGACCAAACTCTGGGGGCTTAGTGGTGAGCAAGGGAGTGTGTGGAAACAGGCTACTGTCGACATTGCCAACACACCAGCAACCTTCCATGTATGTTATAGCACCAGATGTATATGGTTTTATAGTACTTATTAATGTAAGAGCAATGATTGTTTGTACACTTTCAATTATATTAATTATGAAACGCTGTGAAGTTTAGTATTATCGTTGCAAAGTCTAGCAACATGTTCCCTATGAGACTTTCATTAGAAACAGCTTTAAATAAAAACAGAAATAAACTCCAAGGCATTTGTTCTCTGTTGTTTAAGATTGTGGTTACGGCCAGTGTGGGAAGTAGTTACCTTGGTGACATTGCCGTTGATGACTTCAAACTTAGCCAGTACCCATGTAAACTTGGTAAGATTGTTGTACTGAATAAACATGAATAGAGCATAATAGATTTATCACCAGTTCATTTTGATTTTAAGGGTGATGTAAAATAAATCAGAAACTTTTTAATACATTTATGTGGTTGTGCCACTTGGTATATATTTATTGGCATTTAATGGCTGATAGAATGGTATTGCAGTAATTACCAGTATTTGGACATTATAAATTCATAATATACATGTATGTTTTTGATAGCCTTTGTTCCTGTTTCTGTAGTGAACTTCAACAACAAGACCATAGATTGTGGGGACAGTGCCCATACGAAGATTAATGCCAGTCAGCAGTGTGACTTTAAATCAGACTGTCCCAATGACATGGATGAAATGAACTGTGGTAAGTTACATACTTTTTCTGTAATTTGCTACTGCACAGTTGCAGAATGTTATTTTATTTGCTGGTACATATGATTAAAGATTTTGACATTTACTTGTAGAGATCTGTTCAGCTGAAATTAGAATTAGATCTCCTCGCCAAATAAAAAAAAATATTTCATTATACTAGCATTAAGTATGTAGTAGGCAGTTAAAAGTGGTTCTTAAAAGAAAAATAAAATATGTCAAAGCTGGCGTATGGTAGAATCTCATTCTGAAATATTCACACACACACTATTTCTACCCTTGCAGGAAATTGTGAGTTTGAACAGGGCCCCTGTGGGTGGGCAGACATCAGTTCAGGCTCCCAGCAGTGGCTTGTGGGCTCCAACGGATCCACCACAGCAAACATGGGGAAGGGACCGAACTTTGACCACACCCTTGGTACCACAAGAGGTATGGTATCACTTAAGCTTGCTTTTAGCCAAAAAAATGATGTGATGGCTGTTTAAATGGAAAAATTCATTTTGAAATATTATTAAATAATTTGGGTATTTAAGATATGTTATTTCATTTCAATGCACTCTTATTACATGGATCTATGATTGTGACACAATGATATCCCTCAACTGTTTATGACTATACATCAAATATACCTACATTAAATTTACCAGGGAAACAGAGAGGTGAACATTTATGTGATATTACAGGTCACTACCTGTTTGTTGATGGATCCTTGGGAACGTTTGGGACTATTGCCCAGGTGGTCGGCCCTACTCTACAGGCCTGTAGCTCCTCGTGTCAGATCCAGTTCTACTACCATATGCTTGGCAGAGGTACATAAAATAAAGGGATGGGGGGTGGGGGATTTCCTTTTGATTAAATTGATTTTAAACATTACTACCCGGTAACCCACTTTCACAAAAAAATATAATGAAGTTTCTAGAAATTTTGCTTTTTGTGACCTCAATTTGTAACTATAAACTCTAATTAATGCAAAAAACTAAGATTAGATTGTCCAGCATCATTAGTTTAAACATATTTATTTTACAACGATTGTGAAACAAGTTATTACATTATATTAATCACTCTCGTTGGCCCGATTTTACGAGATTGTGTGGTCTTGTGTTGTGGGGGAAACTGGAGAACCCGGAGAAAACCCACTTGTCCGGCTTGGTGACCATGAACCAAACTCACATGTGCGCGAGCCGGGAATCAAACCCGTGTCGCCTAGGTGAGAAGCAAGTGCACTAACCACTGCGCTAACCGGACAACCTAGCATCATTGACAACCTGAAATGAAAAGGTTTCATGGCAAACCCTATTTAAATTGGTTGGCAGATGTAAATGTGGATCACCATAATTCATCAATTAGCTTCACAATGTCTGGAGGTTTAAACCATTTTTTTTTTCAAAGATGAACTTGAAGATATCACATAATATAAGACTTGCTGAACTCCCTCCTGCAGCTCCAATACCTTGTTTGTTTTTACAGCATGTTGAGTTATACAACTATTCCTCCTGTTATTGTGTAGGTATAGGTTACCTGAAGGTGGCAGTGCGTGTGAACATGAAGGACACGGTCATCTGGGAACAACATTCCTCCCCTGGCAACCGCTGGACCCTAGCAACAATTGACATTGGCAGGATCAACCAACCTTTCCAGGTACAGACAGAAAAGGATAGACTTGAAGATAAGGAAAAGAGAAACTTGATAGAAAACATTTCAAACTTATTATGAGATTTACTTGTACAATTTTTCATACAATGTTTTAGTTGCTGATAATGGCATACACACAGCATGCATCCATGATCAAAGAAAGGAACATAAATCGCTAGAAAATTTTTCATAGCATGTTGTTAATGCTTCCTTAATGACCATGTTATTCAATTTAAGAAAAAAAAATCAATATGAATATCAAATTTAAAGCTGTTGTGTTAAAATCAGCTTGGTATTGAATATGAAATTTGTATTTTTAAGCTGCTCTTCCAAGGGCATCGTTCATTCAGTGTGACAGGCGACATTGCCATCGACGATACTCAGCTCATCAACTGCAACTTTCCAAGTAAGCTTATCATAAACTTTATTATATCAATGCCATTTTGCTATCATTGAATACTTGCAAGATATAATACTTACCTGATTTCAAATTGCAACAAAATGAGTGCAAAAGGGAAAAAAAACCTGCAAAACATGACCTTTACATTTCGTCCCACAGGTGTTCAGCCAGGCGGATGTTCAAACTCCCAGTTCCAGTGTGGTCGTGGGGCATGCGTGCCCCTGCCCAGTGTCTGTGACTTCACTGATGACTGCGGGGATAATACTGATGAACTCAAGTGCTGTACGGATAAGTTTATGATTGTTAATATCATTAGAACAGTGAGTTTGTAAGTGGTAATGATTAATCCTAGATGTGGGCTTGCTTGCTGATTAAAACCTTACTGAAAAGCTATTTAGAAATTATTTCTGAGAAATTAATATCACCATTTTTAGCTCTACTGGCCAAAGGCCAGAAGAGCTTATGCGATGGTAATGTGTACGTAGTATGTGCATCCGTGCGGTCGTGCGTCCGTGCGGTCGTGCGTCTGTAAACAATTGCTTGTGAACACGATACAGTCTTCAGTTTTAATTTTATCTCGATGAAACTTGTACAGTATCTAGATATCCATTAGAGCTCGGTTCCTTTCGAAAACCAGCCAGATCCGCCCATGCATGCCTAGATTATGGCCCTTGATAGTGTAAAAAAATGCTATTGTGTAAACAATTGGTTGTGAACACGATACAGTCTTCAGTTTTGATTATATCTCGATGAAACTTGTACAGTATCTAGATATCCATTAGAGCTTGGTTCCTTTCGAAAACCATCAAGATCTGCCCATGAATGCCTAGATTATGGGCCATGAAAGTTTTAAAGAAATGCTTTCTATTTTTAGCCAGGTCTGCATGAGCGAATTCTATTTTTAGCCAAGTTTACATGTATATGTTAATTCAAGTCTAGAGTTAAGGGAGACAATTTGCAAGTCTAGGATTTTGAGAGACAATTTGCTTTTTGCTTCTGCAGTTGATTTTGTGAATTACTCTGCCTTGTTCTTGTTGAAAGCCCAAAGGCCATTTTTTAGCTTTAAGTTCTGTAGTTTGCGCATTCATCTTAACAAAATTGATTGTGAATGTTTAAGTTATGCACCTGGTGTCATTACTGGCCACACCCAGGGTTCACAGGTTTGGTAAACATAAATCTGGAAAGGTTTGAAAATCTTTTTGTGTGTTCGTGCATCCATTTTAGCACAATTGATTGTGAATATTTGTTCAAATTGATCAATGTTGTCCTAGGATGCCCTTGACTTTGACCTTTTGACCAACTTTTTTTAACTTTTAAAACTACAGAAAATTTTACTATGAGTACAGTTTTGAAAGCATTTTTTTTTTTTGTCAGATGACTTTTACTTGGCACATATTAAAATAGTTCATGCAAATAATCTGCTTACAATACTTTCTGGGCTCAGATGTTGAACGTGCTACGTTTTCAGGTAACCCAAACACAAAACATAAACTATATGTCTGTTGCCTTTTACCCATACATACATGCTCTGGATTGATATGACCACAAAAGCCATGCCAGTAGAGCATAGGCCCTTTTGGGCCTCTTGTTTTAGTTGATTGCTTATACCATCTTGCCAAGTCAAACTACCAGTAGTTGTAAAATATGCCAGAAAGTATCACATCATTTATAATCAATTAATTTGTTCCTGCAGCTGCCTACCATGGCCGGTGTGATTTTGAGAGTAGCCTTTGTGACTGGAGCCAGGATTCAACTGACCAATTTGACTGGACACGGGGTTCAGACAAGACTGTATCCGCGGGAACTGGACCATCCAGGGACCACACCACCGGTACCGCCTCAGGTCAGTCTATAAGCTATGAAGTACACTTTGCTCCAGTGAGAAGTAGTACTTGATTAATTAAATACAGTCGAAACTCATTGGCTCAATATCGCAAGCCTTGATATCCTTGTTGGCTCGAAGCAGATTAAAAGGACCGATTTTTTTACTATATGTTCATATAAAATTTGATGACATGGCTCGATATCTTGAGGGTCAATATTTCTCTACGCTCAAGCCAACAAGTTTTAACTTTTGACATTTAACTTGTGCAAGAATAAGATACGGTACTCTTGTTCTATGCTTGTATAATTTATACATTGTGCTCATTTCAAATCAGTATATATATCAGTATAATATGTTATATTACCACCAGGTCACTACATGTACATTGAGACGTCTAATCCTAGAAAGCGTGGAGACAGAGCCCGACTACTAAGTCCATCCTTCCAGGCCGTGTCCACTGCTAGTGGCAAACAGTGTGTGGTACGGTGATCTCATATCTGAAGTTAAATGTTTCCAATAGTATTGTTGTTTATTCCTTGAGATTAAGATATGTTTTCACCACAAAAATCAAAGACTTAGGACTGAAAGGGTATTATGTGGATTTCTAATTATTTTTATATTTATTAAGTAAACATGTGTTTGTGAATGTCAAGGAATCATGTTTGAGTTTAGGAGAGTAAAATATTCAGTCTGTCTGTCAAGGGAAAAACAGTTTCCATCCTCTTTCCAGCTTCGAATGTTCTACCACATGTTTGGCCCAACTATTGGTTCCCTGAATGTGTACACCCGCAACTCAGCTGGGGGCCAGCTCAAGCAGATCTGGCAGAGATCGGGAAATGTTGGGGACTACTTTGAGAGGGTGGACATACAGATATTTGAACAACAGCCATTCCAGGTGAGTGTAGGGAATATAATTACCATCTATTATTCTATACATGTATGGAAAAATACTCATACCAAAATTTTCCTTTATTTTGTGTGCAATTTACTGCCAACCACCATTGCTTTTCCTGCTTTAAAAATGTTGGCTTGTAGTGAAATGTTTCCAGTTTCAATAACAACTCCTAGCTGTCATTGACTATGTAATTAGGTAGACTTTGTTCAGTACTTAAGCGTAATTGCAAGCATAAGCAAGTTCTATTATTTTAGGTTGTGATTGAAGGCGTTGTAGGAAATGGTTACCAAGGAGATATTGCCATAGACGACCTGTCCATGACACCAGGGTGTATTCCATCTACACGTAAGTTACCTTTATTTAATTGACTTTGCTACATTTAAGCAATGTCTCAGCAAAATTGGACACATCTGTCTAAAAAATGTATATCTTGTTGCTTCTGCATGTTAATGAAACTAATAGACCATTTTACATATTTCAGAGCCCCTTCCCACTGGGACACCAGTTTTGACTACTGCTAACCCGTGTGGTATGGGCTATTTTGTGTGTAAGGTGGGCGGTTGTGTTCCCACCAGCAAATTGTGTGACTTTAACCCAGACTGCTCTGACGGCTCAGATGAGACAAACTGTGGTAAGCTTGACTTAGAACTATTATATATTCAATATTTTACTGCTAGTAGTTATATTTCAAACTTTACGTACAACAATATCTTGCTCATCTAGAACCAGTTTGAGAAGAATATCCATCTTAATCTATGAGGTGTGATTTTTAGTTCATAATTACATTTGAACTATGTTTCATTTTAGATATTAATACATGCTCTGAAGGGTCTGACATTAACTTTTGTATTTTTCAGGCACATGCAACTTTGAGAATGGGACATGCGGATGGAATGATGTGAGTTCTGGCCGCTACAACTACCACATCTTCCAGGGCTCCTCCCCAGGAACCGGGGGACCCAAGACTGACCACACACTCTCCACTGCTGCAGGTCTGAAACAGACAAACCATTCATTTTGTTTGTGGTGTAAATTTTGTATGTATTGTACTCAGAGTTTTATGTACATCATTAACTATTGTATTCATTTAGATTTCTTTCATTCAACAATACAACTAGATATTATGCTAATGACAATTATAGCATTTTTCTTTCTCTTCATTCCACACTTTTTTTAAAAATAGTCGTGGGTCTTTTTACTTTAATGATATGACTATCAATACACCCATGCAATGTCAGGTATAGTGTATATCTGTCCCAGGAAAGGAATTGATATGACGCTTGATCTCTAATTCTATGTTCTTGACATGTATAACATGTTAGTTGTGTCGGTTATGATAGTGTTTTAACTAACATACAACCAGCTTAGAGTAAGTCTTGATACTGTCTATATTAGACATGTTGTGAAATTAAAGCATGGTGCCAATACAGTTGATATTTCCCCTTCCTTTTTTATGATGCCAAAATGTTTTTTGTGTTAAATCAAAGTTTTAATTACAACAAAATTATATATTTTGTATTACCATGCCAACAGGTCACTACCTGCTGGTTGAGGGCTCTTCAGGCCAGTTCTACTCCCGGGCCCACATTGAGACCCCCATCCTTGGCTCCACCGGCCCCTCATGCCAGATGCAATTCTACTACCACATGTACGGTATCAACGCAGGTAAGGAGGCTATGTAACTATACTTTGAACACAGAGCCATAGAGATGTATACAATCACTGTTTGTCATTGAAACTAATTGTTTGAAATGTCTGACACCTTCTGGTCATTAGAGTAATTAAATGCAATTTCGAATGTCTTTGTGTTTGGGCTTCCAATTTATGAAAAAATTCATGATGTTTTGACAATGATTTCAGGCAACATGCGAGTGTTGGTGCAGAATGCAAATGTGTCCACGGACAAGACCTATATCTGGAGTATGACTGGTAACCAGGGTAATGGATGGCACCAGGCCACTGTTGACATAGGCCAGCTGAGGGCAGGATATAAGGTATTCCATAACAAATATGTTATTTAATAAGCCACTTCAAATGTATACATTATTTTCATTGATTTGATTTGCGTGATTGTCTAATAATACAAATATCAATTTTCTTTAAACAATTCCTTTTTCTCAAATGTTTTAACTATAACACATCCGGTTAATTTAACACTTTGAAATTGATGAGGAACATTGTAGTTGTTTGAAAACTAAAACAATATTCCCTCTTTTATACTTTCAGATTCAGTTTGAGGCCCTACCAACCCGCTCCATCCTAACTGGTGTCCCTAACTCCGACATGGCCATTGATGATGTGACCTTCATTAACTGCAACAGGTTCTCTGTTGACACAAACTCAAGTATGTGTAAAGTTTCATACTCTTAGAAACAATTGTCTCTAATACAAAGCTTGGGATACGCTAAGTGAGCATTATATTGCTATATAGTTTATACCATTCTAGCAATGTTATATATGTTAAAAAAAAATGAAAGAATCTTAAACAAATCAGTTATGTGAAACTGACTCGAAAAAAGAGTTTTGAATCTAATGATAACTTGATGAATGAATAGCTTTAATATATTTTCTGTTTAAATCACAGCTGTAAACTGCACATTCGAGTCTGGCTTCTGCAATTTCCGACAAGTAACAACTGATGACTTTGACTGGACTCGCACAAATATTTCTTCACCAACTGTCGGCACAGGGCCGGACAGGGACCATACCACAGGATCTGGTAATATTTGAATTCGGATGTTCCTGTTGTGATAACAACGATGTATAAAAATGGCAGCTAGTATATTTCTTTACATATACCTGACTTTTCACCATTGCTATTTACCGTATTACAACTGTCTGTATGTCTTAATTTCACATTGCTATATTCAACTAAATTTAAAACCATCTTAATCAGGCTACTATGTGTACATGGAGACATCATCTCCACGACATCAAGGTGAGCGAGCCGTCCTGTCCACCGGTATCCAGCAGCCAACTGGTTCCCAGCAGTGTCTCTCCTTCTGGTACCACATGTTTGGGTCACATGTCAACACACTAAATGTCTACACCAGGTCAGTTACTTTCTGAAGAGATTTGATTTTATATTGCTATAAATTGTATAAAGATGTGTTTATTTCTTCAATACATTTAAACAGATTTAAATGTATAGATTTACTGTAAAGACTTATTCTAATATGTAATATAATGCCTTCAATGGTTTCCCTCTATGTCTGCAGACAACAAGGAGGTAACCAGACAATGATCTGGTCAAGGTCAAGGACACAAGGTAATATCTGGCGTCTGGCCCAGCGGACCATCAACCCCGCAGCTCAGTATGAGATCCTGTTTGAGGGAATTGTGGGATACAGTTGGCAGGGTGATATCGCCCTTGATGACATCTCGCTCACCAACCAGGCCTGCCCACCTCCAAGTGAGTGGTCTTGCTTCTATAAAGCTTAAAAAGAGAACAAAACTTAGATGTGATGTGGTGCTAATTTCATTGCTGTTGTTTTTTGCAGGGGAAGGAGGAGTTCTTAAGCATTAACAAATTTAAACGAAATCCAATCTTGTTAACATGCAGTTGCTACTTATCCATTTAATTATATTCATCTAGAATGCTTATATATTATCATTTTACAGGAGTTTTAGTTTTTGGATACCTTCTTACAAAGTCTGATCCTACATGTATGTTCCATATTTCTTCATCAGCAACATGTGACTTTGAGGCTGACACATGCAGCTGGGTTCAAGACCAGAGTGACCAGTTTGACTGGCAGCGACAACGTAACGGTACCCAGTCCAGTAACACCGGACCATCTGTGGACCACACTACAGCCAGCCAGTATGGTAGGTCAAGATGTTTTGCTTAATGGGTGGTTAGTTTGTTATATTTTATAACCGATATTTGGGAAATGCTATTGAGTATATCTGAAAGTGCTTAAGCATGAACTGAAATAAAAAGAAAAAAATTACGTCTTAAATTGAAGTTTATCATGTAAATGCCTTACACATTGCAGGCTACTACTTGTACATTGAGGCATCAGCTCCCCGTCGTCAAGGCGACTTGGCACGTATCACTACACCAACATTCCAGAACAGCCCGCCAGCCAAGGGCACATTCTGCCTCTCATTCTGGTACCACATGTATGGTGCAAACATTGGCTCGCTTAACGTGTTCCTCAACGATAATGGCAACAAGAACCAGGTGTTCACTCGCACAGGAAACCAGGTCAACTTCTGGCTCTACAGGGCCATAACACTCCGACCAGTGGCTCCACAGTTCAGTGTAAGTAGTTAATTCAAGTATGGTACAGAATTACAACAGAATTGAAAGTCTTAAGTTAATGTTATTATTTTTATATTAAATTTTGAAGTATTATTATCTTAGGCTAATTTGAGACATGATTTGGTATTTCATTACTAGTAGAAGATTTCACTGTATTTTACTTGGAGAAGTTTTTCCTTTGTATCATTTACTGAAGATTCATTCATTTTCAGAATGGTGAGAATGTCAAAAAATAATTCTTCTACTTTAGGTGGCATTTGAAGGAACCATTGGCAATGGTTACCAAGGAGACATTGCCATTGACGATGTGAAAGTCTTACCTGGTCAGTGCCCAACACCTGGCAACTGTGACTTTGAGCAGGACACTTGTGGTTGGACAAATACAAATGCTGACAATTTTGATTGGCTACGCAGCGCTGGGTCAACTCTGACCTCTGGCACAGGGCCAACTGTCGACCACACTACAAACTCTGATGCCGGTAAGTCCAAAATAAACTATGGGCAAACTTCCTTTGATATAAATTAGACCTTCTGTAGATTATTTGAATTTTGAGATCCTTTTCCATAATTTGCTGGTTTTGGTCTTTTCAACCCTAATTATAATTCCAGGTTTCTACATGTTTGTGTCTGCATTGGGCCGTAATGCGGGTCAGCGAGCATGGATCTACAGTCAATACTTTCCTCCAACAACAGCCACATGCATGTCCTTCTGGTACTTCATGTATGGACAGAGTATGTTTAAAATGATTTATGATATATTCAAGTTCTAGAATTTTGATTCCATGTTCTTTTTTTCTATTTTAGATAGAAAAGGCAAACTAAAAGACAGATTCAGATTCTCAGAAATGTTAACCAATTTTTTTTACTTGGACCTGGTTTTCTGCTGCCTGATTCATATTTCAATACATAACATGGTATATTAATAGAGAATAAAACATTGAATTGATTCATGGAAAACATGTGCTGCACCTTAATCTATGTGTTTCCCTCATATAGATGTGGGCACACTGCGTCTGTACCAGCCAACAGCAAAGAACTCATCACTTCTGTGGCAGGTGTCTGGTAACCAAGGTAACAGTTGGAGAAACCAGCAGGTCACCATCAACAGCACAACGAACTGGCAGGTATGGCGGGAAAGACAGTCATGGTCGCTCTTTCTGCTAACTGCAATAATTTGGGATATACAAAAAAATAACCACTGTTCTGAGACATTAAGTAAACACATTTATGATTTTACATGACTTATTATAGTAACAATATTTACGATTGTATTGTCACTAACTCATCACAGTTCTATGAAGAATTTCTCATGGCATGTGGTTATGAACCATATGAGTTTATACCTTGTTTCATGTAAACAAAATTACAATTGTAGGTTAAAATCACATTTGGTTTATATACCATGCCTTTTTTTATTTCAACAAGGTGACATTTGACGGAGATATTGGAAGTGGTATCCAGGGAGACATCGCCATTGACGATGTGATATTCACCCCAGGACAGTGCACGGGCGTTGTCCCAACCTTCTCCTCGATCCAATACAGTACACAGGCAACTGTAACCTACCGTATGTATCTTAAACTATGATAAGCAGATGTTAAGAAGCTCAATGAAACTTTGATGAGACTAGATGTATGATTCATGTAATAATTTAATTCAATAATAATGCCAGTGCTAAACACCTTTGTTAGTATTTTCAAACAAGGTCATTTGTTGTTGCCCTTATTAGTAGTTACAGACAAAAATAAAAATAAACATAGCTGTAAATTGTATTTTTACTTGTTTTGGATTCCATTACTTATAAACATCATTTTCACATTGTAGCTCCATCCCAGTATGACTGTAACTTTGAGTCAACCAGCCAGCCAACATGTACATGGAGTCAGGACACAACTGACCAGTTCAACTGGACCCCGAAACAAGGCACCACAGGATCCCTCAACACTGGCCCTACTTCTGACCATACTCTCCAAAACAATAATGGTAGGCATGGTTTGCAGTTTTTAGACCTATCAAAATGTTTCTCTTTGGATAAATATTCTGGAAAAAGTGTTTTCATTCTTTTAAGGCAAATAACAATCAATATACATGTACAATCAAATGGAACTGGAATCAAACATAATTTTTACACTTTATAATTGGTTATTTTGATGTATAAATTATGATTTGCCATTTTAAAGCAAAATTGTTGGTTTTGAATGAGATAAGGAAAAAAAAAAAATGTAATGTTTAAACCGGGTCAATGAGGACAGAAGAAGTTTTGAACGTGTGGCACACTTCATTGATGCAATATAAATCTACTGTCTATTCCTGCCAGGTCACTACATCTACATTGAGGCGTCTGGTCGCCGACCCAATGATACGGCCAGGATTCTCAGCCAGTCTGTTTCACTGACAACTGGGGGCAAATGTCTCAAATTCTGGTACCATATGTATGGCTCAGACATCTACAAGCTCAACATCTACGCCAAACAAGGTTAGTTTGATACCTCTTTTAACAATTATTGTGAAACAGATTCTATGAAACCAATCTAAATTTCGTAATGTTGTGCATGTTGTCAGTGGAAGGAGAAGAACTACGGTAACAAGAATTCATATGTCTTATGACTACTCACCGACCCATACATAGCTAGACTAAGCCTAGATCAGGTTGGTAATGTGGGTTTTTTCAATGCATTTTTTTGGCATTTTTCAAAGATCTGTCTTGAACTTAACACTTCTCGACTCTATAATAATTGTTCTTGATAGCTAGCTTTCTTATACTAACTTTAGCATGTTTACCAAAATATCTTGTACCTTACACAATACATAGACAAGGAATTGACTGGGGTTTAAATTTGCACTTAGTCCATTATTGTTTATTGCATGGAAATAGTTTCTTAACAAAGAATGTCCATCACTTTGTTTCAATGATAGAAAATATATAGAATTATAAATAGCAACATCAAATGAACCTGACACCAAATGGTCTGAATAGGACAGCAGCAATTTATGGAACAAGCTCTTAACTCAAACATAATCACTGAGGTATCAATAAAGCAATTTGATACTAGCAGAGTTTATATGAGTTATTGCTTATTTATCAATGCAGAAAATCTTATTCTTACTGATTCTTTCAGGTTCGGCTCTTGGCAGCATTCTGTGGAGCAAGGTTGGAACCCAGGGCAACAAGTGGAAGTTTGCCAACGTCTACATCACACCCCAGACACTCACACCGGCTGCAAGTGGACCTGTCAATGTCAATGTAGGTCATGAAGAGTTGAATATACAGAATTGGAGGGCTCAGCTAAACACAGATATAAAACTAAAACAAGAGGAAACATTTGCCTTGCGCTGAGACTTGGATTGATGTTATGTTTATATACAATGTTGTTTTCACTTACACTTCAGTTTGTGAAGATTTAAATGAATCTTTCCATTTGTTAGGTTTTGAATTTGAATGCAGGTTACAAATAGTCTTATGGAAGAAAAGAGCTAAATCCTTGATGACATTATATTTTCTCTGACAGTTTGTGATAGAGGGTGTTGTTGGGAAGAGTTACCATGGAGACATTGCCATTGACGATGTGACAGTGAATGATGGACCATGCCCACCTACAGGTGAGTAACATATTTGATACAACCTGCAAACATAACCTAATCAGAAAAATTGATACATTTTAGTTTACATTAACTTTTTTTAGCTTGACCGTGAGAAATGTTCATATTTTATCAACTTATGTTTTTAATAGGTTTCCTAGGTTAAACCAGTTACTAGTGTCCATTTTAAGAAGCCATGAGAAAGTGCAAGTGTTGGTACTTAAACCCACAAGCCCTTTGGTTAAAGGCAGATAGCATAAACTAGTTTCATTACCTGGTTAATCTCCCTATTGTGAAAAAGGCAGGTGTGGTCAATAGTAAAAAAAAAATGAAAACAATTAATAATGAAAACCACAACATACATGTATGCTTTACACTTTTGTCCAGGAGTTTAAAAGGTCTTTAACTTCTGACTCTCTCTCTAACACAGATGACTGTGACTTTGAGAACCCAACCATCTGTGGATACACCCAGGACCAGACGGACACTTTTGATTGGACAAGAACATTTGGCTCTACTGTCAGTCAGAACACAGGACCTCCATCAGACCATACATATGGAACAAAGAATGGTTAGAAACACACCCAATGTGAACTCATTTTAACAAGAACATTTCTGATCCTTTGATATTCTTAAAGATGTTTAAAGTATTAGGCGTTTTTAAATGAAAAAATGTTTTGTTTTGGTTTTGTTTAGAGGAAAATCGATTTACTACAATACTTAAAAAAACTTATAAATTTTTTTATTTGGTTTGTTCATATTCTAAAAGAAGGTTTAACAACACATTTTGTAATCAATGTTTCCAGGCTACTACATGTACATTGAGACCTCTTCCCCAAGACGTACAGGAGACAAAGCTCGGCTTATAAGCCCTGTTTACCCGCCAACATCAGGCCGCTGCTTGACATTCTTCTACCACATGCACGGACGGGGTATCGGTACATTGAATGTGTACAAGAGGCAACAGAGTCGGCTGGGCCCAGCAGTGTGGACCACCTCGGGGGAGAAGGGAACCCAATGGATACCTGCCCAACTCACACTCAACAGCAATGTACCGTTCCAGGTATGTTTAAGCACAAAGATATATAGTTATTTTCATACTTGTGCCCTTCGGATTAGTTTGTTGGAGAGGCATTTGTATTAAAGTGTTCAGCATACCTGCATGTATAATGAGGTACTAAATTATGCGTACTAATGTCAATTCAGGGAACTTGTATCGAAAGTTTTGCAAGAAAGCAGTGTCACAAAGGAAAGTCGATTAATATAAAAACTATTCACTTTTCCAGATGGTGTTTGAAGGTGTGAAGGGAACCTCAGTGACAGGGGACATTGCCATTGATGACATTGCCATCAAGGACGGAGCCTGCCAGCCTGCAGGCTCATGCAATTTTGAGACAGACTTTTGCACATGGAGCAATGACCACACCACTGATGACTTTGACTTTGTACGCTTCAAGGGTGCAACAAGCAGTGGATCTACTGGACCAACCGCTGACCACACCACTTCAACCAATGCTGGTAAATAGCTAGTTTTGCAAGTATAATGCTTATAAACATTACCTATTTTTGATGCAAGGTATACTGGTACCTCTGTGAAGATATATTAAAAAAATACTGTTAGGAGTTTATAAAAAAAACTTGTTGTACAATTTTGATAAAAATTACATTTCATTTTTGCCTCATTTCTCATCTCCATTGACATACATTGTATTAAGGCAATTTGGGGGAAATCAAGAATTTTCTAAACTGTGCATTACCGGTATTCATTTTTTTGCAGGCTATTATATCTACATTGAGGCCTCCAACCCAAGGAAGCCGTCTGATAAAGCCCGTCTTCGCTCCATGGTGTTTGACAAGACTTCAGCGAGCTGCTTCAGCTTTTGGTACAACATGTATGGCAGGAACATCGGCAACCTCAATGTTTATGTCCAAAACCTTGGCAACACTATGACAATTCCCAACAAGGTGTTCACCCTCACTGGAAACCAGGATAAGGGATGGAAGTATGGCTCTGTGAACATCGGATCATCTTCACCTTTTGTAATTATCGTTGAAGGCACCATTGGTAGTGGTTACGCGGGTGACCTTGCTCTTGATGACCTCGCCATGTCTGCCGGGGCTTGCACCCAGTCGACTGTGACACCACCTCTATTCTACTGTGGAGACACCAACAATCAGTCTCTTTCTCAGAACAAAGTGTGTGACTTTGTCTCGCAGTGCCCAAATGGAGCTGATGAGCAATATTGTGGGTCTTGTAACTTTGACTCAAACATGGATGGAATCTGTGGCAACTATGACGTAAGCACAGGCTCATTCCGCTGGCAGAGAGACAACTATGGAACACCCACCAACAATACTGGACCAACATTTGACCACACCACCGGATCCAGCAGGGGCTTCTACATGTATGTGGATGCCAGCAATGGTCAGTCCAATGCCCTGGCTACTCTCCAGACCCCAATCCTCCAGCAGGCCTCATCTACTTGTCAGTTCACATTCTGGTATCACATGTATGGTAGGAATGTTGGCTCACTCTCTATCTCCACCAAGATTGGCAGCATTGTGTCCCCCATATGGAGCATCTCCAGTAACCAGGGCAACATGTGGAAGCAGGCTATTGTTGATGTGGGTAGAATTTCCGGACCATTTAGTTTACTGGTACAAGCCAAAAGAAGCTACTCTGTTATAGGAGACATTGCAGTGGATGACTTTAATTTCACAAACTGTGCTCTCCCACAAGCAAACGGTCCCTGCACATCCACTCAGTTCACATGCCCAGGTAACAATGTGTGTATAGACAACAGTCGAGTATGTGATTACACTGATGACTGTGGCAATGGGAATGATGAATCAAGCTCCACATGTTCTGGAACTAGCCGATGTGATTTCTCCAGCTCACTCTGTTTCTGGAGTCAGGACCGAGGTGACCAGTTTGACTGGACCAGAAAGGCTGGATCAACCACCAGCTCTGGCACGGGTCCCTCCAGAGACCATACAACCGGCCTCAGTACAGGATACTATGTATACATTGAAACATCTGCACCTAGGCGCTTAGGAGATGCTGCTCGCCTTGTCAGCCCAGTGTTCCAAAGCACAACAGCTTCATCTAAATGCTTCTTCAATTTCTATTACAACATGTATGGAAGAACAATTGGTTCTCTTAATGTTTACATCAGGACTCAAGATCTGTCTGTTTCTCAGATATGGAGCAGGTCTGGATCAAAACCCAATGTGTGGACAAGAGGTTCAATCAACCTTGTCTACAACCAACCCTTCGAGATCATAGTGGAGGGTGTAAGGGGAACCTCTGCCTATGGAGACATAGGCCTGGATGACACTAGTTTCTCCATAGGATGCAAACGCTCCACTTCTCAGTTCCCACCAGGATTCTCAGTTCCACCCTCTGTGGGCCCTACTGTCAGCCCCACATGTGGGGCCGGGCAGTTCCAGTGTCCTGCAGGCAAATGTATCCCCACAACACAAGTCTGCAATTTCAACGATGACTGCTTGGATGGCTCTGATGAGATCAACTGTGGACCATGTACATTTGAGAATGGCACATGTAACTGGCGGGATATTAGTGCTGGTATTTACCAATGGAGCTCAGGCATTGCAAGTTCAACATATGGACCACAAACAGATAACACATTGAACTCTTCACAAGGCCACTACGGGTATGTTAAGGGTTCATCGGGAGTCTTCTTTGACAAGGCAGTGCTCTCCAGCCCACCTCTTGCTGCTTCCTCAGCTACCTGTGAAGTTCACTTCTACTACACAACAGGTCGCGCTAACAATGCACTCTCTGTCACATCCTATGTCAATGGAACAGTAACAACATTGTGGACAAGCCAAACGGCATCTAGAACCTGGAGACAGGGAACTGCCTACCTGGGCAGAACACTTGGAGCAATAGGCAAGGGATTCCATGTAAGGTTTGAAGCCAGTAGTGGTGGTGTGACTATTGATGATGTCTCCTTCTTCAACTGCAATCCAGGAACCAAGCCTCTAAATGTGGCATGTAACTTTGACTCAGATTTCTGCCAGTGGAGCAATGCTCTGTCTGACCAGTTTGACTGGACAAGAAAGTCTGGTTCCACCGTCTCATCTGGTACAGGGCCCACAGGTGATCATACTTCTGGAAGTGGATCTTACATTTACATTGAGACCTCATCCCCACGTAACCAAGGAGACAAAGCCCAACTTCTCTCCCCAACTCTCTCTCCAACATTGGGCAATGGAAATTGTCTCTCCTTTTACTACAACATGTTTGGACCAAGCATTGGAACTCTCAACTTATACATGTCCACCGCCTATAACAGAACACTTTTCTGGTCAAAGACAGGCACTCAGGGTGACCAATGGAAATTAGCTCAGAGAACTGTCATATCCAACATTGATTACACTCTGATGTTTGAAGGCATTGTGGGTAGTGGTTACCAAGGTGATATAGCAATTGATGATGTCACAGTCAGCAATGGGCCATGTCCACCCGATCTTGCATGTGACTTCCAAACTGGCTTTTGCAATTGGCAACAATCACGAACTGACAATTTTGACTGGACACGATCTAAGAATGGAACATCATCCAGAAACACAGGACCACCATTTGACCACACATTTGGCTCAGACTCTGGCTACTATGCATTTATTGAAACATCTGCCCCCAAACGATCAGGTGACAGAGCTGTCCTTGTGAGCCCAACATTTTTGAGTGCATCACCTCAGTGCTTTTCATTCTGGTACCATATGTATGGAGCAACAATTGGCAGACTGGTTGTACACCAGAGAAATTTAGGTTCATCCTCAGTCCAGGAGATCTGGCTGAAGAGTGGAGACCAGGGTAATATGTGGAGGCATGGCCGAGTGACTGTCTTGGCACAGAATAACCTGCCCTACACTGTTGAAGTGGTCGGTTACAAGGGCAATGGTTACACCGGAGATATTGCCATTGATGATGTTGAGATGATCTCTGGAGCCTGTCCACCTGCAGGTTTCTGTGGTTTTGAACAGGACACGTGCCAGTGGAGCAATGTGCTTACAGGAGATGATTTTGACTGGCAGAGAGACAAAGGAGGCACACCAAGTGCTACCACAGGACCAAGGGTTGACCATACCCAGGGAAGCTCACAGGGATATTACATGTACATTGAGACATCGGGAACAAACAGGAAACCTGGGGAAAAGGCCTGGCTGGCAAGTGACTACCAAGATCCCAGACCAGCAACATGCCTGTCATTCTGGTACCACATGTATGGAGCAGGAATTGGATCACTCAATGTGTACATTCAACAAGGTTCTACCGCTGCTAAGTTGAAAAAGTGGTCTTTAAGTGGAAATCAAGGAAACATCTGGCAGTCTGCAAGTGTTGACATATCCAGCAATACGCAGTTTACCATTATATTTGAAGGAGTGAGAGGAGGCAACTATACAGGTGATATAGCTATAGACGATGTGCAGATTTCGTACACAAGCTGTGCAAGTGTAACAATGATGACCACCCAGTCCCCTGCGGTTGGTTCTTCTCCTGCCTCCTACCCTCCCTCGTCCCTCGACTGTACATTTGAACTGGGCTTTTGCAACTGGAACCAAGACCAGACAGACACTTTCGACTGGTCAATGCAATCAGGATCAACTGGCTCAGCAAGGACAGGTCCGAGTGCAGATCACACCCTGCAGACCACATCAGGTCACTACGTCTACATTGAAGTATCGCGACGACAAGCAAACAGCACAGCTCGATTAATCAGCTCACCACAGAGTATTGGAAATACTGGTCTTTGCCTCAAGTTCTGGTATAATATGTATGGAGCTCATGTCAATGCATTAAATATATACACACAAGTTGGAACAACTAAAACACTGCTTTGGACAAAATTAGGCAACAAAGGTCTTGGATGGAAATATTCCCAGATATATATTGTCAACCCAGGCGTCACAGCAAATTTAATCATAGAAGGCTTAGCTGGAACATCCTTTGATGGAGACATTGCTATAGATGACATCAGCTCCAATACGGGCCTCTGTCCCCCACAGAACACATGTGACTTTGAGGAGGGACTGTGTGGCTACTCTCAGGACACTACAGACCAGTTTGACTGGAGTCTGCACCAGTCTTTTACCTCAACTACAGGTACTGGACCCTCAGTTGACCACACTGAGGGAACTGCTGCTGGTCACTATATCTTCATAGAGTCATCACGACCACAACTACCGGGTTACAAAGCCAGAATTGACAGCCCTACATTCAACCCAACCACTGGCTCGTGTCTTACATTCTGGTACAGCATGAATGGTAATACAATTGGAACTCTCAATGTCTACAAGAAAGTTGGGGGAAATATGGGCAACCCCATCTGGAAAATGTCAGGAAACCAGGGGATTCAATGGCACAAGGCTCAAGTAACTGTGTCCAGTGCCTATGTGGGTTATCAGGTAACATTTGAAGGCATTGTTGGCCCAGGATACAAGGGTGACATTGGCCTTGATGATATTTACTTAAGTCCGGGAAATTGCCCATCCCCTGGATCATGTGACTTTGAAAAGGATCTTTGTGGCTGGGTGAACTCTAACCATGGTGATGTATTTGACTGGGAGCGGGCCCAGGGATCTTCAACAAGTAACGGCACTGGACCCCGCACTGACCACACTCTGAATTCAGCCTATGGAACATACTTGTTCATTGAAGCTTCGTCTCCCCAGTCACAGGGTGACACTGCATGGTTGGTGTCTCCAACTTATGCAAATGGAACAGATCAATGTATATCCTTTTGGTACAACATGAATGGGGATGGAATGGGAAGCCTAAACCTAAAATACTGGCCCTACAATGCAGGACTGAACCAAACAAGGATCTGGCAAATGACAGGAAACCAAGGACCCAACTGGAACCAAGCACAAGTACAAGTACTAGACCCTGGAGTTGATTACAGAATAGTCTTTGAAGCTGTTAGAGGACCAAATTACCACTCAGACATGGCTATTGATGATATTTCTCTTCAGCCTGGAAACTGCATTAATCATCAGATTACAACTATGAACCCCTGTGTCTACCAGTGTGATGGAAAATGCATCAGCAGTATACAGATCTGTGACTTGGTAAGAGACTGCTCAGACTGGCGAGATGAAAAGACTTGTGGATACAACTGCAAGTATGAGAATGGTACATGCAATTGGACAAACAGAAATGGAACCAGCTATGCTTTCTTCCTTGGACCAAGCTCTGTCCCCAATTCCAACCTTGGACCTCCCATTGACCACTCAACTCTTAGCCCCAATGGTCATTACATGTACCTGAATGCTGCTAAAGGAAACTTATACTCTCAGGCACAATACATCAGCCCTCTCTTACAGAGAGCATCATCAACTTGTGAAATGACCTTCTACTATCATATGACTGGTACAAACATAGGAAGTATGACAGTATCCATTAAACAAGACTACCTATTGACAAGAGTATTTTACTTGATTGGAGACCAGCAAAATGTATGGAAGAAAGGCACTGTGCGAATTGGAAGACAAACCAATCCATTTAATTTAGTAATTTCAGCATCAAGATCATTTTCAACACGAGGTGATATAGCAATAGATGACATCAATTTCCAAAGCTGTGGATTCCCTTCCCCACAATCTAGCTGCAGCGGAGACCAGTTCAGATGTGCTTCCGGTGTCTGCATTTCTAAATCTCGGATATGTGATTTTACAGATGACTGCGGGGATGGTTCTGATGAAACATGGTCTGGCAAACTTGTGCAGTGTAGCACTTACAAGAAATGCAGTTTTGAAAGTGGCTTCTGTTTCTTTGAACAAGACCAGAATGATGACTTTGACTGGTCACGCAGGTCTGGACCAACTATCACTGTTTTAACTGGACCATCACGTGATCACACTATCAATAATGTCAATGGTAACTTCTTGTACATTGAGACCTCGTCTCCAAGGAAACCTGACCAAGCAGCCCGTCTTGTCTCACCATTCATGGTTGCAAGCAATAGCTCAGACTACTGCATTATGAGGTTCTACTATGAAATGTATGGTGCTGAAGTAAACACGCTGATGATCTACTACAGGACAGAGGTGAATGGGCCACTTAACAGACTCTGGGGACGACGGGGCAACCAGGGTGACTACTTTGCCAGATCCGAGATTAACATCTACAACACCAAACCAATCCAGATTGTATTTGAGGCTAAAGTTGGAAATGGTATTCATGGCGACATAGCCATAGACGATGTTAGTTTCACTCCATCATGCCACTTCTATACAGGAGCAGTCTCCACAGATACTCTGCCTCGCACACCAACTCCCAACCCTTGCGGTAACAGCAGTAAGGTTTGTGCTAACAACAGGCAATGTGTACCTCTAGCAGAGGTTTGCAACTTCAAAGATTACTGCAGTGATGGCTCTGATGAGCTGAACTGTGGTGTTTGTGATTTTGAGCGAGGACTTTGCGGTTGGCAGGACATTAGTTCAGGAGAATACCTATGGGAGAGACATAATGGATCAACACCAGCTTCCCTTAATGGTCCTCTCACTGACCACACCCTAGGAAAGGCACTAGGAACTTATGTCTTCGTCGATGCCTCAAAGGGTACATTTGCTGGAAATGCTGACCTCCTGTCACCAACATATGGAGCTTTGGGATCCAACTGCCAGCTTTCATTTGCCTACTACAAATCTGGAGACAGTCAAGGATTCATGCGTCTCTATCTCATCTCCCCAGGCGCACAACCAACAAGTGGTTTAGGTAAGATCCTCTTGTGGACAGCAAACACACAAAACAACACCTGGCTTACAACAAATGTCACTCTGGGAGCCAGGCAACCAGGATTCAGACTCATGTTTGAAGCTGTGAAACATCTGAGAACTGGGGACATGGCCATTGACGATGTAAACTTCACAAACTGCCGTCAATCCGCTCCGACAGGCAACTGTGCATCTAACCAGTTCACATGTGCTCGCAAGTCCTGTATTGACAACAATTATCTCTGTGACTTCTCAGATGACTGTGGGGATGCCTCTGATGAAACAACAACAAAATGTGCTAACTATGTTGAACGCTGCAACTTTGAACAAGACATCTGTAACTGGATACAGGACGATAGTGATGACTTCAACTGGTCTTACAAGTCTGGTTCCACTGCGACCATGGGAACTGGTCCAAGTCTTGACCATACATATGGAAACTCCACTGGGCACTATATCTACATTGAAACTTCATCACCACAGAGATATAATAACACAGCAAGAATTATTAGTCCTGTGTTCCAGAGATCAAACACAGGAATGTGCAGAATGAGATTTTTCTATTACATGTACGGAATAAACATCAACACTTTAAATGTGTACACTAAAACCTTTGAACTTGGCCCAATGATAAAGCAGATCAGCATCCAAGGACAGCAACAAGATGGCTGGCTGAGAGCAGACGTGCCTCTCACAAGTAATGCACCATTCCGTGTTGTCATGGAGGCAGTGGTTGGCCACGGACCCAAGGGCGACATCGCAATTGATGATGTGTCATTTACACCGGGGTGCACACTAATGTCTGCTACAGCAACTCTTCCAGCTATGTTCACAACACCATCTAGCTGTGGAGTAGGAAAATTCCCCTGCCGAAATGGAAAATGTATACCATCAAATTACTTCTGCAACTTCCGGAATGATTGCGGAGATGGTGATGACAGTGATGAGGCCAGCTGTCCTATGTTAACTACATTTGATAATGGGACACGATCAAACTGGATCAATGATCAAGCTAATGATTTCCTATGGCAAGTGGCTTCAAATGGCAACCCCAATGCAACCACAGGACCAACAGGCGACCACACAACTATGTCTGGACACTTCCTCTACACCAAAGGCAATGTCACTGGCCTCTCAAAAATGATGTCAAGACTAGTCAGCCCAATATACAACCAGGCTGGGAAAACTTGCTCTTTTAATTTCTGGTACAACGTTCATGGACAAGAATTTGTAAACATTAATGTGTACATCAAACGTGGTAGCACAGAATCAAATTTACTAACAATCGGTGGAAGCAGTTTCTATGGTACCCAGGACACCTGGCAGATGGCACAGGTCAACTTACCAATCTGCGCTTCATCATTCCAGATTATCATAGAGACTACATCGTATGGTGCTTTTGGTGTGCCTCCAGGATTTGTTGCTATTGATGACCTCCAGTTCAAGAACTGTGAATACCCGGTTCCACCAGCATCATGCATGTTGGGCCAGTTCACATGCAACAGTGGCCACTGCATTTCTCAAACACAAAAATGTGACTTCCAGACAGACTGCTGCGATGGTTCAGATGAACTTCAAAGCACATGCTCAGGCTACAACAGATGTGACTTTGAGTATGGACTTTGTAGCTGGGTGCAGCTCACCAGTGACACCTTTGATTGGAAGAGACACAGAGGACCCACTAACACCTATGGAACAGGACCTCAGCAAGACCATACCACGGGCTCAGCCTCAGGGTACTACCTGTACATGGAATCATCTGCCCCGCGACGACCTGGGGACAAGGCCAGACTGGCTCTCAGTCTGCCTCCAAACAGTGGTCTATGTGCCATCAGATTCTGGTACCACATGTATGGTAGCAATGTAGGCGCACTAAATGTTTACCAGAACTCTCTCAACACTGGCATGGTTCTCAAGGCAAGTATAAATGGTACCCACGGAAACCAGTGGGTTCTAATGTCAGTAAGTCTCAGTTCTAACGTACCATATAATGTGATCATAGAAGGCGTTGTTAGCAGTGGCTACCATGGTGATATCGCCATTGATGACATATCATTGTCATCAGGCTGTGGAGCTCCGACAACCTCATCTTTCACTTATCCAACACCATCCAAACTGCCACCATCAACACCTAAACCATGTCCCAATGGACAGTACACTTGCAGCAATGGACAGTGCATAAATGTGACCCAGGCATGCAATGGCATCTCAGACTGTTCGGACAACTCTGATGAAGCAAGGTGCACACAGCCATGCTCATTTGAGACCGATTCCTGTGGCTGGATGGAGGTAATGATCGATGGATTTGACTGGACTCGTTCAAGCGCAGCCCAAGCTGCAGGAGCTGGTAACTCAGCACAAGCACCACCAGTGGACAACACCAGAGGTAACCAGAATGGTTATTTCATGTATGTGCAAGACTCGACCAATGGCCATACTCAAAACAAGGTTGCTGAACTTGTCAGCCCTATTATTAACTCAGCCAGTGCATACTGTAAGATTCAATTTTCATACTACATGGATGGACAGGATGTTGGTATGATGCAGCTGATGATCCAGGAAGCAGGCTCATCCCCTGTAGTTCTCTGGAGAAGAATGGGCACACTTGGAGCGGGTTGGAGAACAGTCACTGTGGGGCTTGGCAAACATGTGGGATCCTACACAATCTCCATACAGAAAATTGCCGGAACTTACAGTGGCCAAACTGCCATTGATGACATTCGATTCTTGGACTGTGTACCCCCAGTGCCTCAAAGTATGTGTAGTGGTACCCAATTCACATGTGCAAACAAGGCCTGTGTGGGCAATAACTTGCTCTGTGACATGACCAATGACTGCGGAGACAACTCTGATGAAACAAGCTGTGTCAACTCCCGTCAGATAAACTTTGAGCATGGACTTGGAGACCTTATGCAGGGAGTAAACGGCATTGATGATGAGTTTAACTGGGTGCTGGCCCCTACTTCAAGGAATGTGACCATGTTCCCGGGACCACCATTTGACCACACATTTGAGACGTCAAAGGGCGTGTACTTGTATATAGACTCCTCTCAACATATGTATAACAGTCGTGCATGGCTCAAGACTGGCACCTTCCAGTCAACAGCATCAAACAACTGTCAGATGAGATTTTATCTGTATATGTATGGTCAGAATGTGAACACATTCACTGTTTACTACAGACTTTACAATAATGGTCCACCTTCTAGATCAGTATATAAAGTCCAAGGAGAACAGGGCCCATACTGGCAACGTGTAAACATCCCACTGAAAATATCGCAACAGTTCCAAGTAATAATAGAGGCCAGGGCTGGCAACCAAGACACAGGAGGTCTTGCGATTGACGATGTTTCATTTACTTCCGGCTGCGGGGCACCCACCACTGCCCGTCTGCCCAACCCACCACCGACGATACCCACCACTGTTACCACAACCCAGCCACGCATGGGGAACTGCAGCAGTCTACAGTTTGCTTGCTCAGATGGATCATGCATCGACCTCATCCAGCGATGTGACTTTAACTACAACTGCAATGACAAGAGCGATGAGCAGGGCTGTGGTAATATTTTCATACTCTTCTTTTAAAGGAAAGACTCATTTTTCTTAGCATTATTGAAATATATATTAACTTTAAAACTGATAATAGGATTTTGTACCTTTTGTAAACTTTTGAACATGTTTCATTGAGTCAATATGCATAAGATTATATGAATAGAATAGAGAAAAAAGTAGTAAAACAAGGATCTGTATCATCACATCTATCATTGTAAAAAATTAACCTAATTATTTAAACAGTGAAGCAGCGCTGTACATTTGACAATGCCGACCCATGTGGCTGGAGTATCAGTCATGGGAAAGTGACAGTTCCCGGAGAGTCCTACACCTGGCAGATCGCAGAGGCACTCACCGTTAGAAACCAGCAGTACTTCCCAAAGACAGACCACTCACAGGTCATTATTAAATAAAATTTTCATAAAATTTATTTTATGTAACAGGCTATACAGATAAAATTGATAGACATTGTTATTCTCCATGAGAGGCAGCTGTGATATAAATACTTAATCATGTGGCTGTGAAGATTGTATTGAAAAATAAACACAAAGAGTACTTTGTGTTGAACTGGGGTTTATTTGTTCATGAAAGGAATATAGATTCCATTATTGTTTAAAATACATAGCAACAAAAATACATTGTTTAAACTTTGAAATATCTGGAAAATACAAGCCTGACTGATTTTGAAAATACATATTTAAAAATAAACACAAAAAATAGAGCAATGAAAACATGAAATACATAAAAGCAGCAAAAAAGTGGTGGACAGGTGAAGGTGGATATGAAGCTTGTAAATTTACAAAACTTGAATGAATTCTTGAAATTTTCCTTAAAGCTGTAATGATGATATTAGTCTTCTAGACCTTACAAATTTGCTCTGATTCGCTCCACGTTAATTGGTCCTTGCTCAACAATAAATTATTTAATTAATATGAAAGCAATAATATTCATTTACAAAACAGGCTCATTAAGTGGGATTTTCTGAAACTTTAGTGATGGTACACTCTGAGGGAAGAGTTATTAATGCTCAAACCAACACTCACATTGGTTTTTAAAATTTGCACTCTGTTAGAATATTATCAAGATCTTTGTTTTACAGCAAATGTCAACTGGCTGGTATGCATTTGCCTCAAGCTCCAGTGGCTCTTTCCACGACACAACAGAGGTGTACTCATCCACTATCGGGCAGACAGGTCCCCAGTGCACACTTAAGTTCTTCTACTATATGGACGGACCCTCAGTTGATTCACTTATTGTCTATATCATGATGGCGGGCATCAAAACCCAGCTATGGGAGCTAACAGGAGGCAGCGGCCGCCTCTGGCAGCCAGCGGAAGTGTACCTAGGTGCAAAGCAGAATGTGGTGATAACCATCCAGTCCCGACGAGGCATGACGTACCAGGGCGGGATCTCCATTGATGATGTCCAGTTCATTGACTGCCAGCCGCCCATCATCCAGCCCACATGCAGAAAGGACCAGTTTACGTGCAAGAACAAGTACTGCATCTCTCCCCCATTGCGATGTAACTATGCTGATGACTGTGGAGATGGATCTGATGAAGTGGTATGCTTTAATATTTGAAGTTGAAATCTTTCATCTGTGACCTTCATTTATTTGATGTTCAAATCATACTAATTCACATAAAGAATAACTGAAATCAGTAAATATTCAAATGCAATGACATGAAAATGAATTTTCATATATTTGTAAAACATAACAAAGATGTATTTTGATAGCAAGTACAAGAACTGTGCCATAAATTTGAAAATGAAATGACAAGGTATGAAAATATTTCATTCTTATCCTGTTTCTGTCTCTGCAGAAGAGTGAATGTGACTCTACATACCGAGGGCGATGTGACTTCTCTAACGGCATCTGTAATTTCTGGAGTAATGACATGGATGATAACTTTGATTGGACTCTGACCAAGGGTTCCACCCCCACCCTGGGGACTGGTCCCAGTGTAGACCACACCTCCAGGACTGAACAAGGTGCAAGCTCATTGTTATAGGAAAAAAGTGGGGCTAATTACTTCATTTCTAAAATGTTCTTTGTTTTTTTTTCACTTAAACATGAACACAAAAACAAATAATTTTAACCTAGCCATATCCCTTGAAGTATACAATACATCATATCTATGATAATAGTGCTGACATTCATGTAAATGGAAAATATCTCTAAAACAATTGCCATTTATCATATTTTGCAAATTTTCACTTTGTAATTTTTGAAAATTAGACTATTAACTAAATACATATTCAAAGTGATATGTCTGTGTATGTCTATAATCAAAATGTTACATGTATATCAGTATTCAAAGTGGTATTTCTGTATTCAAAGTGATCCGTCTGTGTTCAAAGTGCTCTTTGTAACATGTTATTTAAGTGTTGTTAATTTGTTTCAGGAGGGTACATCTTCGTGAACAGTGCTCCACCCCAGAAGCTGGGTGACGCCGCCCGCCTTTCCTCTATGACCATTAGTGGATCCTCACAAGGATGCAGTGTGAGTTAACTTGCACACTTAACTATCAAATAAATGTTCAGAGCAAAAGCGTTTCAATTTACATACTTAATCATGATAAAGTTGATGCATCTATTCTGAAAGAGTTTGTTAAAAAAAATTGTGAATGTATAGGCTAGTATGCAAATATCATTATATACAATTTTCACTTGCCCATGGCAAAGCAGACTCTTAAAATTATTTTGAATATATCTATAAGTTTTACAATTTAAATATTTCATTTACAGTTGCGACTATGGTACCATATGTGGGGTACAGAGATCGGTCACCTGACCATTCTCAAGCGATACAGCTACGCGGCTAATGGTCTGAAACCATTTGCTGACTACCAGGGTGACCATGGCAACGGTTGGATGCTGGGAACATTCTCTCTTGACACACCTGACGACACCAGAGACTACCAGGTACGTTACAAGTGTGAGGTTATGTGCATATTAAATAGTTTAAACACCAGTGAACTCATGTTTCAAACTGACTGTTCCAATGCTTAGCAGGGTTTGTATTTGAGTTTTTCACTTTTGGGGCTTGTCCCTCTAGTTTCCATTATTTTATTAAGTTTTATTCAATTATGTTCTTTCTCTATTTTGAAAAAAATAAACAAAACCAATATCAACCCACACTAGATCTACATGGGTTGTAGGAAGAGAGTCAAGGAACATTTTAATTCTGGCCTTACGCATTAAGTATATATTATTATGTAAATAGTACAATGCAATTTTAATTTCTACATATCACCTATTTAGGGTTTATTGGGAATTAGTTAAAACATGTTTGTATATCCCCAGATTGTGATCCAAGGCACTGTGGGCGGAGGGGTCCACAATGACATCGCCCTTGATGACATCTCCCTCACACCTGGATGCGTCATTGGAGGTATTATTCACTGATTTCTAAAGACTTTGTCCCTATTTGCTACAATCAGAAAGACCAAAGTGTGAGAAAAATCTAAACAATTATGTTTAGTTTATTATATAGAGTTGATCTTTAATCCATGAATTGGGCTTGCTAAACACGGGTTTTGATTCTGTAATGTTATTCTTGACAGGCTGAATTAACCATCTCTTTTATTCTGGGTCAACCAATCTTTGCATAACATCTACTGTGAACCAAACATTTCCCTTGTTACAGGTACCATATTTGGTTCCCCAACTGCACCCTCCACGACAGTGGGCCCATGTGGAGCCGGGAAACAGAAGTGCAACAATGGCCACTGCTACACATACTCCCAACAGTGTAACTTCATGGACGACTGTGGGGACAACACAGACGAGATAGGCTGTGGTATGTGCTTTGTTACATAATTATAGTTGGAGATGGTACAATAATTAGATTTAAAATATTTAAATATGAAATTAAATTGTCTACAGAACACTATATTTGAATATCACTCTCAAGTCAATATTTAATTATTGTTGGATATCATATAGCATATAGAACATAAGCTTTGTAAAGCTTTTAACCAGTCTGTTGCATTATCAAAATATAACCTTCTTTCAAGATTTTCAGGGTAAAGCAGATCTTGTACAGTTATTATAGCATTAAATATTAATTATGGAAATAATGAAATATTCCAGGCACTACATGTGAATTCGAGCGCAACCCACCAAACTCTGTGCTTTGCGGTTGGAAGAACTCTGCACGGGACAACACAGACTTCCAGGTTGTGGCTGCCGCTGGGTCACAGGGCCCACAGACTGACCACACTTCCAGCACCGGACAGGGTTAGTGGCAGATTGTTTGTTTACTTGTACATGTTTGTAGAATTCCTACTTTGCTTGAGAGAATCTGTGTCAGAAATATATATATATTATACTGCTCACCTGTTCAATTTATCTGGATTATTTAAGAGTGTAAGCACACATAACTTGACTTGGAATATTTTATTCTATGTCTGGTCTGTGTATGATAAAAAATTCTGAATGTTAGGCTATATTTAGAATTTTTCCCTCTATTAAAATTGCTCAGATCAAAAATAAGTAGGGGCTTTCCACATCATATTTAGATACTTGGACCATTTCCTGATATTTTACTTTTCCTAACAGGCTACTACCTGATGGTACAGAACAGCCCCAACTCTATCTCCGGTGACACAGCAATCCTCGAATCTGGCATGTTCTTCTCCTCCAGTCCAGCCTGCACCATGACAATCTGGTACAACACCAACGGCGCTGTTGGCACTGTCATCAGAGGTAGGGTGTGGGGCAAGATTGTGTTGATAGCATAGCTATAACATGAATCACCCCCAGAATCTATTAATTATGGACTTTATGTAAAATGTGTTATGCTATTATCTTATTTTTTAATGGTAATGATAATAATAATCATACCCTGATTATTTAAGCTACTGGTTTGATGACACATGGAGAGTGCTAAGTAAATAGATAGATAATAAAAAATCTTTCTAATTCCTCTTCAGTGCTGGTAAAAGATGCCCAGAATACACTGAATTCTGCCTTTATGACAACGGCTGATAACTCCCACGTCTGGCAGCGTGCAAACATTAACATCGGATCGTACAGCAAGTTCATATTTGAAATCGTCACAATTTTCCCACGCAACGCAGGAGGCAGCGTGGTTGCCTTTGATGATATCAGCTTCTCTAAATGTGCTCCAGGTATGATTTCTAATGAAAAAAAAGTTAGATTCAAGTTGTATTTATTTTACTGATGAAAAATTAGAAAGATTCCTAGGTAATAGACACAAAATCAGAAAATTATTGCTTAACTCTCTTGATATATTACAATAAAATGCTATAAGCCAATTACAATAGTAATGAGAGCATTTTGCGGTCAATTTGAACACACGAAGGTAATTTGGGCATTGTTCTTTTAATTTTGGCATGCTGTTTCTATTACATACTACAGAGTTTATTCAGTGCATGAACACATTGTTTTCTCTGCTACCAGCTGCCCAGGTAGATTCGTGTGCTCCAAACCAATGGCTGTGTGCCAACAGAAAAACGTGCATAAACCTCTATCAACGCTGTGATAACCGTGCTGACTGCCTTGATGGTTCTGATGAATATGGCTGCAGTAAGTGTTCTTGTTCACTTGAATCATCTCATAATCATGAAAAGTAATTCATTGGTACCAAATCAAATGAAATATTACCTTCAGCTAAAACACTGGGGTAATGTCAAGTTAAAGATTCATTTAAAGAATGAATTGCAGGATTGATGTCATTATCGGGGTATGAACGCATTTGGGCTGGTCAAAGTGTGTGGAGTCCAAATCATGCTATTTAGATACATTTCAGAAATATTCAGTTGTCTATGAATCTGAAAAAAATAAATAAAATATCTTATATCTTTAGCCCCGAACCTTGGTGATTGTAACTTTGATGACAACAACTGGCTACAGCAATGTAAGTGGAAGCAGCGTGTGGACGATGATGGAGACTGGTCATTGGCCAACACCCAGGTTGACCCCTTCACTGGACCAAGAGCTGACCACCAGGGAACACGGAATGGTAAATTAGCAGGATCAACTTGCAATGCTAAAAGATTATTTAGTCCCAAAAAAAAGTTTTTAATTACCTGAATCTATTGAATCATTGATGATGCATTTTAATTTAGATTTAGTTAAACCAAACCATCAATAATTTCCTGCAGTTCACTAATGTGGACATGTTGATTTCTTTTGACAATTCCCCCATTAAAATATCACCACATTCTCTTATAGCTTCATGCAAATATGCATGATACATATGTAATGCTGCAATATTCTTCACAGTCATTTAAATAAAGTTCAAACTCTAATCTCTCACTCCCCTTATCTCTTCCTTCATCCAGGCCACTTCTTGCTGATGGTAAGTTCGGGTCTGAAGGGTGGCGATGTTGTCGACGTACAGACCCCACAGTTCCCAGCCAGCCATGGGGTCTGCTACCTCCGCTTCTACTACTACATGTTCGGGTCCCAGAACATAGGCCCACTAAGGGTGAGTTACAATTATCTTATTTTAGATGAAAAGGTTGATGTATTGTTAGGTAAATATATAATAATGTATAGTGTATCTAATTTTGATCACCGTTATACTTTGAGTTGTTAACAATTAATGAACTGTCATTCAGTTCTTTTGCAATTTAGATGTCAATTTAGTTTTAAATCGAAAGATAATTACTTCTGAAATTGCTTATTGCGCTTTTAAGAAGAAATACATTATCTTATTCAATACATACATACATATAGGTTTACACATACAATACAAACTCGGAGAAGATTCTGATGTGGTCAGACAGCCGTAACAAGGGTCAGCAGTGGGTATATGCCAACGTTCTCGTCGGGGACAACACAAACTTCAGCGTCATTTTTGAGGCCGAAGCCCAGGATTCGAACACTGCTGATGTCGCCATTGACGATGTCTCTTTCACCCCGGAATGCGCCACAGGATGTAAGCATGTCTATACCAACCAACGTGTTGCTTAACCATTATGGTTGTAGCTTACTGAAGTTTTCTTTTAATAATTACTTGAAATACTTTATGAAGAGAATGTTTCTCACATAAGTTTATTCATTTTTTTAATTATTCAGTGTCCTATTAGTCTTGTTATTTATGTTAGACCTATTACATAGTCATCTTATGTCTGGATTGTACATGACAGAACTTTAACATTTCTTGCCACAAATGTGTCATATTTTTTTCATTCAAAGTTTCAGATAAATAAATAAAATATTCTTAAATATATCTTTATTTTCTGTGTAAGAAAATTAGTTTTCATATTACAGTGCCTCCAGCAGTATTAACAGGCCCGGCATGTAACCCAACAATGGAGTTTTATTGCCCGTCCCGTAACGAGTGTCTTCCCAACACCTGGATGTGCGATGGGACAGTGGACTGTCCTGGCGGGAAGGATGAACCAGCATCCTGCCCCACACAGCAACGTTCGTACTTTTTGTTGAAAACAATACTGTCAATGGGGGGATGATTAAATATGCTTACTTGTGTTTTGTATTTAACTTTTTATTCAATTGTTAATCAATGTTATAATATAATTAGTTGTCATTGTCAAAATCTTATGCTTTTGAACCCCCTTCTTAATTAATCAACTTCACATCTTGAAATTGCTCAAAAGATGGTGTTGCATAGATATCATGTGTTTCTCATTTTCAACTATCAAGTTCGTGCATATCTTGTTTTGTCATGCCAGTAAGTAATCGATGGATAATGTTCTTTCAGCCCGCCCATCTGGTCAACCGACACAAACTCCCAAAACCCTTCCAACAACCACACAAAGAGTGACCCCAGTGCACGTGAACAACTGTCCCCATGGTCAGTTCCAGTGCAGCAGTTCTGAATGTATCCCTGCCAATCTCCAGTGTGATAAGGTGTCCGATTGCTCAGATGGCTCGGATGAAATATGCACCAGTAAGTAACAAACACTTGATACAAATTCAGTGTTTATGTACGGGGTTAAGTTTGTTTGTTGTTAAATAGTAATTGTTAATTGTACGTTGGATCTAGTTGGGCAAAAAACCGTACATGATGTGTTGTTTTGTCTACTGAGTAGTGTAAACATTTATTTTTGTTGAAAAAAACACACAAAAAAAACCTCTTCAAGAATTAACAAAAGTCAGTAGTCAGCTGGATAAAAAGCACAGATATTTGTTATGAGTTTGTCATTTCCTGTTTATTATATACATACAACCTGATGAAGGCCAAATGGCCGAAATGTTGTTTCATTAATAAATAATTTGTGTTGAAGTTGGACTTCCTTAATTATCACCATATTATGAGTTAAATAGAACCTACCAGTAACAGTATTTATCCATTACAGACCTGTAACATCTTTTTTCTCTTTTTGAAGCGGAATCTGTGTGTGTGTATTACGTGACATACAATCACGAGATGATAAGTAAACACATTGTTCCATTTACAGAGACTTGTCGCTCCGACTTCCTCTTCTGCTCATCCCAGAACCTGTGTATCTCGAATGCTACCCGCTGTGACGGAGTGGACAACTGTCTTAATGGTGCTGATGAGGCTTTGTGTTCCACCACATGCAGAGCCAACTATTGTCAGAATGGTGGCACATGCACTGTGGGTGTAACACCCGCTGTTTGTATTTGCCCCAACGCATATGCTGGCGCGCGATGTCAGTACTCAAATCCAAACTCCCTTGGAAACACACAGACAAAGTCAGGATCAGGTATGTAAAGATTTACTTAAGTTCTTACTAATGCACCAGTCAATTGTTACCAGGTAACGGGGTATACCGGGGATAGCGTGGGAAATGGGCCTTGTTTTTATCATGCAGTTATTCCAATAATCCATGTTATTAAAACAAATGTTGAACTTATGACAGTAATCTGCCATGTTGATTTTAAGATGGGTTAACTATGTGGGTTCAGCAAGAACTATAATGGCCCATCATAGAAGAAATGAAAAACAAAAAATATAGTCATGGAGACCAGAACTAGCTTTTTAATAAGTTTTTTTCAAAAACAATCATTAAGTTGAATAATGTTAAACATGATAATATCAACCCTCACTTGTATAATTTTATTTTTTTATGTACACCACTAATATCATCCCATACCTGTAATCATGTACCACACCCTTCTTCGACACCTTCCTGTTGTATGTTCGCAGGAGGTTGGAAGGTTGGGGTCGGTGCAACATTCGGTGTCGTTCTTCTGGTTGTCCTCGTGGTCGGCGGATTCTTCATGCTCCGTAAATACAAGCCTGAGTGAGTAGTAGTTAGATAATTGCTCTAAAACAGTTTCTAAATATTTAGCTTGTCTGTTCATGTTTTATGGAAAAAATCGAATGACATCAAAGCCTAGGCAGTTGGTGTATCATACAAATACTTTACTGTTGGCCATGACTTCAAAACTTCAAGCTTGGTACACAAAATTAGTGGGTGATATATTTTTAATTACACCCCTTGATAAACTAAGCGCTAAGAACCTGATGAGTGTAAGCATCCCTTTGTGATGATGTTGTATTTTACCTGAAGCATAACTGGGAATACGAAAATTTTATAATTTGTATCATTTCCAACAAAACTGTCTTACTCCAGAGTTATTCAAATCTCACATACAAGTATTTCTTGTTGTATCTTATATTTTTTTTACTCTACTTTGTGAGCTTTTAATGAAAAATATGGATTTCGATATGTTTTTTCCAGCATCAGTCTGCCAAACCTTCCATCGTTCAGGAAGCCCCGTGCTCAGGAAGGACTCAGTAACCCTGTGTATGATGGATACGGCTCTGAGGAACACTCTGAAGTAAGGCAAACATTAAATGTTCATATTGAAATTCTACGATAGAGGGCACTCAAAGTGTGGTATTGCTATGAAACATATGGAGCATTTTTGATGACCCTTAAGGTGGACATCTTAAACATCATATGTCAATCTGTTCGTCTTTTGATTTTTGGGTCTTGTCAGCAAATTTATTCAAGATGCGATTTGGAAATATGTTGGCACAGATATTAGGCAAACAAAGGTGATGTGTTTGTGCTCCAGTAGGGAGGCAAATAGTTGTCCAATACAACCTTGTACAAGCAATAACTTTGATATTATTGATGGGATTTCAGTTAGATTTCATGTAGATCAACATGCAGGTCAATATTGTACAATATGGACTTCATAGCATTACATTGTGACTCTGCCATAACTGTTTAACTATTCAATCCAACTACCCAGAATGGTAAAGCACTATAGAAGATGTTTAACTCATTTTAAGAATAATGCTCTTATCTGAAAGGTCAAGGCCATATCATACAATATAAATTTCATAGTAATACCTTAAGTTTTATATACCAATTGAGGGTATTTGTCAATATTCTGCAACAGCTCTTGATACTGATTAGGATGCATGTATATTTTAGCCATTTATATACATATGTAGTTCATTTTTTCTTTAAAATTGTATATCTTGTAGACGTTTGTTTGAAACAAAAACTTAAACTGTTATTTTTGTTTCAGTTCGCAATGAACAACGTTGATTCTGGCTTTGTAAGTATTTGTTCTCGCAACCATGTTTTAGTACACGCAATCAAGTTAGAATTTTTTTTTATATGGAATTCCGAAATCTGTACAAAAGCACTTTCTGGGGCCCCTTTAGTTAAACATAAGTAAACTCATATAACATCCAACAGACTTTAGCCCTAGTAACATTAGCTTATCAATTCAATGATTTACACCAATGATTTATCAATTCTCTCATTTTACTTTCAAAGTATCAATACAGTATTTCTTAAATAAGCGGCTTAAAATGTATATTTTTCAAATAAAAAACAAAAACAGGTGAACCTCAAAATTGTCCTTGTTTTTTCCAGCAATCAACCTCCATAGAAAATCCCCTGTACTCGGAAGCCTGAGATATCCCAGACATGACAACACCATGACAACAACCATATATGTGCAATAGGATTATTTCAGAATGTGCAATACCTAAAACCATGACATTTAAAAGAAATATTTTGAAAATAATGTAACTTCTTATACATATGTGTGCAATAGATACATTTCAAACTGTGCAATACTTTGATAATCTTTATTGTGCTCAATATATCACATGCTTATTATCTTTTCCAAAGTGCCATTCCAATTTTTGAACATAATTCTTCTGTTACGAAATAAATCATTAAAATAATTCATGTTGTTTTGTATATCAACTCTTATACAGAGAACAATTCTTTAAATTTTGCTGGTAAATATCCTAGTCTAAAGACCCGCCAAGTCAGTCTTCGCGCAAAAATATGTACGTTAATGAAGTAAAAATTTGTAAATAAAACAAAAATTGAAAGTTAATTTTAAAACATTATCTTTAACTCTTTAATCAAGAAATTGACCAGAAAAGAGGCTGTACCCATCCTGATTGTTCGAACATTCTGTGTATCGTTGTGCTCGGGGATGATGAATACTGATTGTTATGGCCTTGTCCACATGTGTCAGTCAAGGTCACACTGGGGGATTGAATATATAAGTGTTTTTTTATTTATGTCAACATGTACCTTAAAACATTTTAAGTGCTCAGCTGATTTCAAGAAAGAATGAAGTTATTGCAAAACATTCACAGTGCAGTGTATAGTAATTTCAAATCAAGCCAAGGTCTTGAAGTAATATACTGTAATATGTCCTCACAAATCCTCTTACAAAAGCTTGATGAATTTTGAAATCATTTGTGATACATGTTCACCATATCAAGACATGTGCTAGCTGTGCTTCCTGACACATCAGGGTCAAACTGAAGGGTCAGAGGTCATTCTCCTTTCCCACTTAGAACCTCTTGAATATCTAGGAGAGAACTAATACTACATGCATCCATAAAAGCAATGTACAAAGTACATGTTCCCGCCACATTGTGTCAACTTGTGTTGTGAATTGGACCAAATTTTACTATTGATTACCGGACGTTAAATACTAATCAATGATTGGTCGGTATATCTTTGAGAGTGCAGCTTTAATTAATGACTAAATAATGCATTTATAGAAAATAGGAATTACTGACAACAAAATTGTAACCCTGTATTTAATAGCTGAAAATTCAAAAACATAACATGATTGGTGAGTGCTGAAAGATTAACTGTGATCTGCAATCGTCTCATAAGGTAGAAATACCATTTTTCGGTACCTTTCTTCCAAATTAAACTCGGTACAATTGTTTTCAATATTTATTCATCCTTTTTGGTATATTTAAACATTTGTAGTAATTGCTTTAATTCTTATTTGAGAGTAAGGCAGTGACTTACTTTTTACCTGATGTAACCCATAATTCAACATTATTTTGACTAAATTCAATTGGCATAAAATGTAAAACAAGAGAAAGTTACAGCCAGGACACTACCAGCTTTACTCTATGTCCTTTTCTGCAGAATTCCATAATACACAAACACTAAGTGTGACCTTAACCTAAGAGGTAGGGACATGGGTCTTGCACGCAACATGTGTCTGGGTATGTCAAACACATGTGGCAATTTATTTTAAAATCAGTCCATTCATTAGAAAGTTACAGCCCGGATACAACCACCTATACTCTTTGTCCCTATATGCAGTATTCCATTGTGAATAAACACTTTGTGTGACCTTGACTTAAGAGGTTGTGACACTGGTCTTGCACATGACACGTCATCTTGGTTTGTGGATCACACGTGGCAAGTTATTTTAAAATCTGTCCATACAAGAGAAAGTTACAGCCTTGACACGTTGACACGACAACTTATACTTTATGTGCAGCATACCAAAGTATTCAAACACATATTCAAGTGTGACCTTGACCTTAAAGGTTGTGACACTGGTCTTCTTTGCAACATGTTGCCTTGGTATGTCAAACACATGTGGCAAGTTATTTTAAGATATGTCCACACAAGAGAAAGTTACAGTCAAGTTACAGCACAAGAAGTTGCGCCAGACACATGATGGGACTGATAGACAGTGCAATTTTAATATGCCCACCTTCGAGGGGCTAAACCATATTTGCCGTATGCATTGCCTTTGTGAGCACCACTCAATTCTACTGGCCAGCTCTTGGCTCTATTTATATTCCATGTGGTAGATACAAAAAACTACAAAACACCTTGAAATGAAAATAATATTTATTTAACGTAAATATTACAATAAGTATAGTAAGAATAACAAGGACCAAAACAAAACTAAAGGATGAATTCTGGCTATCACCATAACTACATGTAATATCATCATTAGTATGTCCTTTCACAAAAAGGTCAACATCTGAAGTTGGTTCATAAGATACTGCTAATTGTACAACATGTAACATTCTGAGCAGTTGTAATTATGACCGACTTTATTATTAAACAAATATTTTTTTTAATTATTTCAGGAGAGATGCATTGTGTAAGTAATGTTATCTTAATAATTCCAAGACTTTGACAAAAAGCAACCAAATTTAATAATGTAATTTTAGTAAAATAGTTCAAACAGATGTACAATAATTATAATCTTATTGCTATAAGTCTTACCTCCTGGTGGTTCTATTATAAGGATGACAACAACAAACATCAGTTTTGGAACAATATTATTCATTATCAAAAAGTTTCCCTTTTTCAAACAGAGAAACACAAATCCTACTAAAGAGGATTTTTGAGTGAATTTCTTTAAAATTTCATATTTGTTCTGAAGAGGGTCTTACCAGAAGTGAGTTTCCGGCCAGTTTGAAAACCTACAACTGATCCTGATTTTTTTACCATCATCAAAATTGGTGTCTAATTTACCAATTTTATACAATAAACATAATTTTGAATACACCATAAAAACACACTTTGTTCAATAACAGTTAATAGAATTACCTATTGAACTAAATTTCAGCATTTTCAATTAAGACACAAAAAATAGTTTACACATGTTTGTTTCTAAATGTATATAAAGTAAGCTCAGGACTTATTTCATTTCCCCCCCAAAAAGATATGTCATAATTGTGTAGATGTATTATGTGCAGCTCACTTCATTTTTTTTTCAATCTTAATCTTACATCTTGCATTCTACCATGTCATTTCACATCCTACCATCCATGTCATCTCACATCCTACCATGTCATCTCACATCTTACATCCTACCATGTCATGTTACAGATCACATCCTAGCATGTCATCTCACTTATAGTATGTCTTCTTAAATCTCGCATCCTAGCATGTCATCTCAGATCCTAGCATGTCATCTCAGATCCATGCATGTCATCTCACATGCCAGCATGTTATCTCACATGCTAGCATGTCATCTCAGATCCTAGCATGTCATCTCACATGCTAGCATGTCATCTCAGATCCATGCATATCATCTCACATTCTAGCATGTAATCTCACATGCTAGCATGCCATCTCAGATCCTAGCATGTCATCTCGCATCCTAGCATGTCATCTCAGATCCTAGCATGTCATCTCACATCCTAGCATGTCATCTCACATGCTAGCATGTCATCTCAGATCCTAGCATGTCATCTCACATCCTAGCATGTCATCTCAATCCTTGTATGTCATCTCACATCCTAGCATGTCATCTCATACCCTAGCATGTCATCTCACATATTACCATATCATTGCATCCTATCATGTACTTCAACATCATCATGCATACATGTACATACCAATAAACTAATATTTTGCACATGTAAGTAAGAAATACAAGATACCTTTTAATACTTCAATGGCAATCATATACAATACAATTGAAAAGCTTTATACAGAGTATAAGTCTACATCATTCTCCCTTTTCATATAAATAACTCCTTAAGCTCTGCCCATTGCACTTTCATGCACATAAATGGCACAAAATAAAATAACCTAAAAATAATCTATTGAAATGAAAAATACAAATAATGATTTATCATTTTATAAACACCACTCAAACAAAAATTGAGTAGTATTGCATTATGTACCATTAGACTACCGTATTGCAAATGTTTTACTGGAATTCACATACAGGCCAAGTTGTGAGCCGCAACAAAAGAATAAAAATTTGAATACTTTCATATATACAGTCCTATTGTTAACTTTGATATCAGCCAAAATCTTGTTAAGACACACTCTGCCATTTCTTCTGCCATTTTCTGCTAAATCTAAACTTAAGGACAACAGTTCTGCAATGTTTGTTTTAATTCAATATCATTTATAGTAACAACAGTTTATGCCAATAAGAATGAGACTGTTTCTGAAGAAAAATGAAAAGGAACCATTTCCCTTCCTTGCATATTTTGGCAGGACAAATGCCGAAAGGCGAAAAATCTTAATAAAGGGCATGGTTGAAAAACTTACATATTTTTATGGTTATATTCAATGCCAATGTTCAAATAACAAAATAACATGTAAACATATTCACATCATTAATTTTACAATTTATAACACGTTTTTGTTCAAGATGCCATTATAGACATGTTGTGTCATCAGGTACTTGATGCTTGTAAGCCTCAAACTGTCAAATTGCGAAACCATGTTTGTCATTTTTTCATGTTTCACAGAAAATTTGCATTAAACAAATAGTGGCTTCTATTGTTAGAATCTGTGAGCATGCGTCTATGATATATAAATGGAAATCATTTTTATTTATTTTTAAGGAGTGGAAACTAGACTAAATTGAGGGCACCGTGATTGATCATCCATAACGTAAGAACATGGCTTAAAAAATATCTAGTTCAAAAGACTTTCTGGTACAAACATACCATAAAATTTTATTTCCTGTTTGGATGTCCCATAGTACCAAGACTTTTAATATTAAAAACCTTTGCAAAACTTCTGTCCTTAATTATATACCATTTAAAATGAGAGGTGAAAGTGAAAAGGTTATGAATGACATCAACAAATGACATCAACAAAAGTAGAACCCAACACCTTTTCCCTTCCACCTCTAACATAAACCCAACAACTGACTAGCTGTCCAGCACTGTTTATTTCAGGCCTAACACAGAATGCTTGAGAAACCAACCTCCGCTGAACACGAGTGTCTGATATTTATATATATTCCTAATGACATACACCGGATCATTCTGGTCCGAATGTCATCTGTCCAGGACCCCCTTTCTTCATGTATCGCCGTATCATACGGTATCTACCACTCTCTGCTCTTTTGCTCATAAGCTCAGCTTCCTGTTTCTCTTTCCATGCCTGCAAACCCAAAGAAGATAAGTTGATTGTGAGGATTGCTATCAGGTGCTATAAATCTGTCCTTTGTTAAGGCTGGAGAATGTACCACTAGTTTGGCTCAAACCCCCAACCTCTTTGGTGAGGGGTGGATACAAAGGTACTTTGAAAAGTTCTGTTATATATTATCAAACATATTTAACTTCGCAATTTTACTCAAATCCTCTATGAGAAGATGTTGGTCAAGACTTTATCTACAAATCATGATTTCTTTGTAAAAATTAATAAATCGTATAATAAAAAAAAAAAAAATATGAAGCAGTATATCCCACATACACTTGCCAGTATTCAGACTGTGTATTGAAGTCAGAATGTTAGTTACTTAATTAAAAAATCAAATTTTATTGTCAATTCAACAAGAGCTGTCATAGAGACAGCGCACTCAACTATTCCGACGCTTTTCAGTGTAAGGATTGAAAAGTTTTGGCGAAACATGCATGGATCACTGTTAAATTAGATTTCAATGCAATACATGATGTGCTGAGATATTAACATAAATGTGGTTACATGCAAAATTTTAACCTGAATTTTTAAGTCTAATAATAAAGGGCCATTATTTGCAAAATACAGTTATCTAACTTGGTTATTCAATTAGGTTGGGTGGTTGAATACCATTGTATAAAGTCTCAATGCAATACATCAAGTAGTTGCTGAGATATTATCCTATGTGTGCGAACATGCAAGACCTTAACCAGAATTTCTAAGTCCCATAATAAAGGGGCAAAAATTATACAATATGAAAGATAGAATAAGAAGGTTAAATGGTTGGGAGCATGTGTGTAAAGTTTCAATGCAATACATGATGTATTCGCTAAGGTATTGACTTAAAAGTGGTTACGTGCAAAACCTTAACCAGAATTTCTATGTCGAATAAAAAAGGGGTCATTATTTGAATTTAATGCAAACTAGAGTTATCTAACTTGGTTAATTAAGTAGATTGGATGGTTGAGTACCATTGTATAAAGTCTCAATGCAATACATCAATTAGTTGCTGAGATATTAACCTATGTGTGCATACATGCAAAACCTTAACCAGAATTTCTAAGTCAAGTAATAAAGGCCCATAATTTGCATCACATTCAAAAAAGTGTTACCTTACTTCATTAATTTAGTAGGTTAGATAGTTGGGAATACATATCTTAAGTTTCAATGCAATACATGATATATTTCCTGAGATATTGACTTAAATGTGGGGTTACAAGTCAAATAATAAAGGGCAATTATTTTGCATTAAATGCAAACTAGAGTTATCTAACTTGGTTAATTAAGTTGGTTGGATGGTTGAGTACCATTGTGTAAAGTCTCAATGCAATACCTCAAGTAGTTGCTGAGATATTAACCAATGTGTGCTTGCACGCAAAACCTTAACCAGAATTTCTAAGTCAAATAATAAAGGGCAATTATTTGCATTAAATGCAAACTAAAGTTATCTTACTTGGTTAATTAAGTAGGTTGGATGGTTAAGTACCATTGCATAAGGTCTCAATGCAATACCTCAAGTAGTTGCCGAGATATTAACCTATGTGTGGTTGCACGCAAAACCTTAACCAAAATGTGACGCCGACGCTTGGGTGAGTAGTATAGCTCTCCTTATTCTTCGAATAGTCGAGCTAATAAAAACACTTTTATGAAGTGCCGTCTGATATTAAAGGAGCTTAATACATGTGTATTTGACAATGATTAAAGAAATGAAAAAAAGATAATTAAAGTGGTTCAATTAAGTATAAAAGTTGGCCCTCGTAATGGACAGCAATACCCCTTTGACTGTACTTTAAGGAGTTTCTGTGCTGTGAAGGAGATGGCAGAAGAGAATAGAAGTGAATACAATAACAATGTAATATTACCAAGTTTGGTCTATTTATGTCAAACCTAAGTAAAATTATTCAATACATAAAGTGACTTTGATGCTCCCTTCCCACCATCTGAAAAATGACGCAAGTCATTCAAATAACTTGATTTCCCATTATGAAAATGTGGTAAAGAATATACAAATATGCCTTTCAAAAGAAATAAAAAAATAATAAAAAAAAATGCAAGGGCCATATAGTATAGCCCTCCTTGTTTTCTCTTGGTAAAAAACTGGTTAAGAATGTAAAAATGTGCCTGTAAAAAGAAAAAAAAATATATATATATATATATATATATTGAAGGGACATTATTTGTATTTAGGGTTAAAATGGAGTTATGTTTCTTGTTGTAAGATGGTCGTAAATAATTTTGAATTTTATTAAGTGCATTGTATGAAAGGTATAGAAGTTTTTTTATTTAAATCCCAACTTGCCCTTAACTTTTACTTGCCTAAAACTTTAACCTAAGTCAATCAGGGGCCATAACTTGTATTAAGGATATGGAGCTATGTAACCTCATTGGGTGATGGTCCTGAACAATTGTGTGAAGTATTAAGTCAATTGAATGAAGAGTATAGAAGTTATTAATAAATATCCCAACCTGCCCTAAAACTTTAACCTAAGTTCCATAGTCAATCAGGGGCCATTATTTGTATAAAAGATAATATGGAGTTACCTAACCTCATTATGTGATGGCTCTGAACAACTGTGTGAAGTATTAAGTCAATTGAATGAATGGTATTGGAGTTTTAAGCGAAAATCCCTACTTGCCCTAAAACTTAACCTGCCCTAAAACTTTAACCTAAGTCAATCAGGGGCCATAACTTGTATTAAGGATAATATGGAGTTATGTAACCTCATTGTGTGATGGTCCTGAACAACTGTGTGAAGTATTAAGTCAATTAAACAAAGGGTAAAGAAGTTATTTATAAATATCCCAACCTGCCCTTAAACTTTAACCTAAGTTTCATAGTCAATCAGGGGCCATAATCTGTGTAAAGAATAATATAGAGTTATCTAACCTCATCGTGTGATGGCCCTGAACAACTGTGTGAAGTATTAACTCAATTGAATGAAAGGTATTGGACTTATAAGTGAATATCCCAACTTGCCCTAAAACTTTAACCGGACGCTGACGCCGGGGCAAGTAGTATAGCCCACCTATTCTTCGAATAGTCAAGCTAAAAAGGGAATTTTCCTGTTATTTGGCAATGTCGAAGCCCATTAAAACAACAGATGTTTGTAAAACATTATGCATTTTCTGTGGTGACCTTCTTTGAAAAAAGTAATTTCCACTGAGAAATGTCTCTTTATGCTAATGAATGCTAATCTTCAACATTTTAAACAAAATTTGATTTACAATTTAAACCGAATCCGCTGAAACTGATCAATTCTTACTCACAGTAAATTTTTCTTTAATCCACAATTCTTTATGCATATAATCATCTCTTTCATGTTCCTCTAATGCCTGAAATAGAAAGAGCTTTGTACATTGTAATTCAAATACAATTTATAAGACTTGTGTAATTGGCCAGTATCATTCTCTGCATGAGAGGGTCTTTGGGCCATGATTAATAACAGTTACAAGTCTACTCAGACTAAGAAAATCACTTTAATTAAATTACAATGAAGCGTCTTTATTTAATTTTTTATCGAAAATCATTGAATAATTGCACAATTTTGAATAGTATTAAATTCAGCAAATTTCATTTATTAAACTCAACTAAAAAGAAAGTTACAATGAAAAGTAGATTTGCAGTTTGCCATTCCAGTCTGAACATAAGACTTGAGACTGTTCGTAATCATGGCCTCAGATTTGTCCATGGTTTGTTCTGCTTACCATCAAGAAATGGTAAATGGTTCTTAATCACATGTTGAAGATTTAATATTTATATATTTTCGTCCATATAAAAGAGTTTTAGAGCTTATGTAAGGCCAAGCAAAATTTATTCTTTGTTAAGCATCATAAGGAAGCTTGGTGTTTCTCTATCAAATAGTGTTTTTTTAAATCTCGAACTAGAAGCCAAAATACTTTGATTTCAGGAGCTGATAAAAGATGGAATGAGTTTAGGTAATGTTTTTTTTTATCTTAATGTTTGTATGGATCTACAAATGTTTATGGCCTTATCATCAATACTTAATGGTCAAATCTTTTTAGCGCTTGACCTTATAGACACTAAAAGATAAAACAATTCAAGTCATTTTGTTTGTCCCTGTTTTCTACAAAAGTACACGTTTGACATGGCCTTACTTGTTCATCAGCAAAAATTTAAATCTAAATTTCAGAATAATTTGCACAAATAAAACGATGAATCAGACAACAAATCTAAATGATAAACACTTACATCAAATTGATTTGAACTAAGTTTGAGGTATTTTCGTATAAGGTACAGTTTCTCCTCAGTGCCGTACTCTTGTCGTGATATGGTGAACTTCCAGATCCAGCGTGCATACCAGTGTATGTAGGCCAGGAGGTAATAAGGGAAAAACACCAGCTGGATCCACAGGACATCTTGATATGTGGGCTTCCTGTATCCACCCCTAGAAACATTCCAATAATGAGTAATACAACATTCATCTACTATAAGCGGAAACACATTGTCAATCAAGTGAATAACACAAACTGGACCCACAGTACATCACAGAATTTCGGCTACCTGGATGGGAAACTTTGAGAGACAACTTCAAATATTAAAGTCAAACTAGACAGGTATTCTATGTGTCCCCTTATTACCATTAACCATGTCAAGAGAGTGGGAGCTTCCTGCTTTGAGTGTTTTCCACGTGTGAATCAGACATTTTTTTATTCATTAAAATGCATACAAAATTAGTTCTTGTTTTTCAACCGTACCGTATATCTAAGTTTTCCTCAACGATGTCTTTAATTATTGCCTCTTCTTCTTCTCTTATTTCTTCCTGAAAATAGGGATTGGGATAACACTTTGATAAAAGGTTACAACATTTTAATGATGAAGCTTCAAAAACAACAAACTTGTTACATAGAAGGTGCAAAGCCTTTAAGGTGGTGTTTACATTGTTTTAATATATGGTAATGTATACATCACACCACCATATTTACCTAACAGTTACATTTATTCACTACTCGAACATTAAGCTAAGTTGTGGTTTGTTGTGACCAAATCTCGTTGAACTTTGAACCAAGTTTTATAAAAGCTCCCATTTCATTTTTCCCAATAATTTGATTTCAAAACATTATTTAAGTATCACACATAGTCTCTGACCTTTGACCTCCTTCCATCCTTTTTCTTGGCTACAGGAAAGAGTCCCCGCTCCTTGGCAATGTTGGTGGCCTGTAGCCGGTACTTCTGCTCCTTACATAGATACCCAATAGCTGACTGGTAGTTGGACCAGGCTCCATAATACTGCAATACAGGTTATATACATGATAGCTGACTGGTAGTTGGACCAGGCTCCATAATACTGCAATACAGGTTATATACATGATAGCTGACTGGTAGTTGGACCAGGCTCCATAATACTGCAATACAGGTTATATACATGATAGCAGACTGGTAGTTGGACCAGGCTCCATAATACTGCAATACAGGTTATATACATGATAGCAGACTGGTAGTTGGACCAGGCTCCATAATACTGCAATACAGATTATATACATGATAGCAGACTGGTAGTTGGACCAGGATACATCATACTGAAATGCAGATTATATCCATGATAGCAGACTGGTAGTTGGACCAGGATACATCATACTGAAATACAGATTATATCCATGATAGCTGACTGGTAGTTGGACCAGGCTACATCATACTGAAATGCAGATTATATCCATGATAGCTGACTGGTAGTTGGACCAGGATACATCATACTGAAATACAGATTATATCCATGATAGCTGACTGGTAGTTGGACCAGGATACATCATACTGAAATACAGATTATATCCATGATAGCTGACTGGTAGTTGGACCAGGATACATCATACTGAAATACAGATTATATCCATGATAGCTGACTGGTAGTTGGACCAGGATACATCATACTGAAATACAGATTATATCCATGATAGCAGACTGGTAGTTGGACCAGGATACATCATACTGAAATACAGATTATATCCATGATAGCTGACTGGTAGTTGGACCAGGATACATCATACTGAAATACAGATTATATCCATGATAGCTGACTGGTAGTTGGACCAGGATACATCATACTGAAATGCAGATTATATCCATGATAGCTGACTGGTAGTTGGACCAGGATACATCATACTGAAATACAGATTATATCCATGATAGCTGACTGGTAGTTGGACCAGGCTACATCATACTGAAATGCAGATTATATCCATGATAGCTGACTGGTAGTTGGACCAGGATACATCATACTGAAATACAGATTATATCCATGATAGCTGACTGGTTGTTGGACCAGGCTAAATTATACTGAAATACAGGATATACACATGGTAGCAGGCTGGTAGATTTTAATAGTTGATAGTAGCTGTGCCATTCTGCAAATACCTGTGACATCATTGCACATTCTAGGCTGTAATTTTTGTAGCTAGTTCAAGTTTGAAGTTCCAGAGTCTAAGCATTCTTTAGTTGTTGAGGGTAATCAAAGTGTGTTGTACAGACTGGTGACCAACAAGTTGTTTTTCAGTTGAAAGTCACTGTGACCTTGACCTACTGACCTCAAAATCCAAAGCGGTCATCTACTAATCATGACCAACTAGCATACTAAGTATAAAGGTCCTGAGCCCAAGCATTCTAAGTTGGCCTCATAATCAATAGGGGTCATCTACTAATTATGACCAACTAACATACCACATATGAAGTTCCTGGATGCAAGGGTTCTAAAGGTATTGAGCCAAAACCTTTTTTTCAACTCAGGGTCACCACAACCATGAACTTTGACCTTCTGATCCCAAAATCAATAGTGGTCATCTACTAGTCATGACAAACTTGCATACCGAATGCATGTATAAAGTTTCTTGGTGCAAGTGTTCTATAGTTACTAAGCGGAAACAAATTGTGACAGATGGATTGATGGACAGGGAAAACCAATTTTTCTACACATGAAACGGGGTGACATAATAAACATTGAGGACAGTACCACAATTTATTTTCTTTATCTTTTTTAGAAAATCTAGAACTATCATTTATATGTATTTTTACAGCCTTCATCTATAATGTACATAAAACTTGATATTAGAATGTAATAAATGCAATATGTTACCACTACATTAACATTATTAATGGTATCTAGCTAAATGTACCGTGGGCATTGTGTTAATGAGCCTTACCTTTCACTTCATTCAATCTTTAAAAAAAAAAAACCCAAAGGAAAGTAAAGACTTCTGTAAAACACTTCCATGTGACCAATTTTAAACAAACAGCAATGCCAAAAGAATAAACTATACCATGTGAAAAGGGAGACATCACATAGCATAAGAAGCAATAACATATCTCTCAATCAGGTCCTATATATAGTGACAAGTCAATTCTCTATCTCAACACATTTTACAACATAACAGTACAGCATGTTTCATTATCTTACATGTTTTCATCTTTTTAAAAGAGCATTCAGATAACATGTTATAAATAATGGACCTAAGTAGTGATGAAGTCAATGCGGTATGACCATAAGTTGCAATACTGAATACCACCGTTGAACATCAATTTACAGAGTGATCATTAAATGGGTAAACTACCATATCCCGACCTTACCTGCACAACAGATATGACTGTAATTGTAACAGCTATGACAATCCTGACATCAACCTTAGGTGCAGTCCTCGTCTTGTAGTAGCGGTAGTAGTTGTAGTAAAACTCATCTACAAGGGAAACAGATTTTGTCAAAATTTGATTAAGCAAAGATTCACTCCTATTTTTATTGTAGATATCTGTTCTTCTGCATGATTCAGTTTAATACACTTATAAGTCCACATAAAATAGTTCAGTAAAATTACAATGGATGTTTATTCTTATAATATACTAATTATTTGATAATGGTGGTGTGTAGCCACAGTAGGATGGAATTACCTGGATGGTCCAACAGGTAATCATAATCATTCCGTGAATCCTCATTTTTCAGTATCTGCAAATAACAACACAAACCGTTCAGCAATACTTAAATTTTCATTTGATGAAAATATGCAATATATATATAAATTATGATATATTTATGTACAGATGCCTATTTTGTGCACATATACATGGGGGCAAATTTATCAACATCTCCAAGTTTGACCAATGTCTTTTTGATGGGGTCAACATATTTCCTCATGTGGGTATTTTTCCTCAAGTTTTGTTTCGTTTTATAGTATGAGATAAAGTCAATATGCACCGCTAAAATCTATACAAAATTATAGAATTTACATTAAAATGCTGTGTATAAAATGTACCTGAAAAACAATGAAACCTTTTAATGTCCTTCTGTAAAATCAACATGTATACGCACGTAACATGTGTTTTCCTGTCTACAATGTAATAACACATTAAGTTAGTGAACATTTTAACAAATATTACCTCATAAGCATTAGCTATTTCCTGGAACTTTTCTGATGCCTCTTTTTTCATCTGCAAAAAAATATATGATGATAGCTAAACAAATCATTACATCATGAGAAGATATTTTCATTAAGATAAAATCTTACAGACATCAGCGTGATCAATTCTATTTAAATGTAATAAAAGTTTTGAAATTATAGGATAATAAATCCTGAAATACCGAAATCTGGATTGTCAAGGTATCTATCAGACAATCAAGCAAGTTAGGAAAGTGTAATTAAGAAACATATTCACAGTCTGGCTGAGCTTACATATAAATGTAGATTACCTTTTCTGTTTTGTGCATGTCGGGATGCCATTTTTTTGCAAGCTGTCTGTAGGCTTTGGTTATCTCCGACTAAAAATGAAGCAAATATTTCTTTGACTTCTGAGTTAAAATGATACTAATTGACAGTTAGGCAATAAATAAAAACCAGTCTTAACCTTTCTCGGATTGTCAACCTTGGAAAGAACATGATGATGTTTGAAATCAACCCACCATTATTCCTATCTGAAGATTGACAACATGCCTATAATTCAGCAATAATAATTGATATTTAATTGGGAAACTGTGATATATTTAACCACTCAGCATCATAATTCATACTTGAAAACATATCATTGATTTTTCTTCCCAGCACTGTGTGAGTTTATGTTCAAGGGCTTTACAGTGAAACTGGCTAAAATGAGAGAAAAGGTGACATTATATTTTGATAAACTCACGGTCTCAAACAGTGAGTTTATATGGTTATAACCAACCATTATTTTTCAATTAACCTCCAAAAGGCATGAAATAATGAGTATTATGCAATATATAAGCATATCACAAAAACCAAGATTTTTCAAGCTTGATTGTGGCCTGTGCCAATATGATCACTAAATTAATTTCACACCTGCTTGAATGTAACCCTTGGACATGGAATTTACTTACATGGGTGCAGAGCAAAACAATGAATCCTAAAAATAGATTTACCAGGACTTTTTAACAGGGTCAAAATCAGATTTTCAAGGGTAATGATTCACTTTTCTAATTTTGTAGTCTTTCTTTGTAATTCATATTTCTCATCTATCATAAGATGTCAGATACATATCTATACAAACTTAAATAGATAAACAACAACACAATTTTAGTGCTTTTTAAAGATCAACTGTATATGATCAAATTTTCATTCTTGAAAAATCTCAAGCAAGACAAAATATGCAATCAATTACGCACACATATATTATAAAAAGCATTCTTATGATGCACATGAATGTTTAAGCGTAACTGGTCCTGATGACAAACATGAGTAAAGACTCGATAAACAGACCAAAATAAATTATTTCAGAATTAATTTCTTAATTAGTGTATTTTTTAAAAACAAAAAGATGTTACAAGTTACCTTTGTTGAATCTTTCTCAACAGCAAGAACTGAAAGAATTTAAAGAATGCTCTACATGACATTTTACAAAACACCATTCATACATGTATTTTGAATAAAAGAATACATCTCAATTGCATTAAACTGGTGAAACTTACTCAATCATGAGTATAGTGCAATTGATTTCTGATTGAGCAAATTGTTATTAGAACAAAAGTAACATTCCTTAAATACCAAGAAACAGCAAACTTTGGTTAAACCTTAATTTCCTTACAAAAATTATGCACCTGTCAATTGTAACCACGGTCCCCCAGGTCCGGGGAAAAGGTGGAGTCTTTGACTTTTGGTCTAGCCAAGCCCAGGTAAAATCCCCGCCCTGCGGAGACGAACTGAAAGTAAAATCCCCACACACCCCAGGGACCCTAAGTAAGGCTCATTCCCCATTATATTTAGCGAAGACAAAACCACCGCATTCACCCGGCACTGCAGAGCCACTGGAAAGGTAAAACCACGGCCCATTTCCCCGGTATACCCCCGCACCTGGGAAGCCATGGTTACAATTGAATGGTGCATTAAATTGATTACATGAATTAAATTGATTAATGCACTTAATAACTTGCTGACATGTCTGATTTGCAAATGTGCATTTAGCAGTCAAAATGTTCATATATCCATCAGCATCCAAAAAGCATTTAAGGATATATGTGAAATTTAATTAACATTTTCCCTTTTTTCTTTAAAGAATTAAATCTACATTTGTATGGTACTCCAAAATTCACGGTATTACCCTTAATTACCGAGCGTCAGGCAAGGGAGCTTATGATACCAATTTTGTTAAAAGGTCTTTTGATATGTATAACATGATCCAAGATTAGACCCTGGACCTACCAATGAGCTATGGGGGCATATATTGTTAAATAAAGATAATTATTAGCAATTTAAACAAATTCTAGCAGTCTAGACCCGGGTTAAACTAAAAAAGAGTCAGTTAAGAGCCTCTGTACAGTAAAGAATCACTCATTGATCTGTAATTTCGGAGATAGACATTCATTTACTTCTTATCATCTACTGATATAATATCAATGCGTTTTGACATAGTTTTAAACTGATTGCCATCTGTCATTCCGGTGACAGATACCCCACCCACACAACTGCCACATATTCATCGACAATTTTATTAAGTTATAATAAATTGCAACATACTTTCGTAACAGTTATCTTTTCCACAGTAAAGGCCTTCAACAGACCCATAAACATTGTCAAAAGCTACCGTAAATAATACAGAAACTAATAATTTATTTGTCCAACACATTTTGCCGGAATAACTGGATAACATAACAAAAACTGCGCCCTATAATGCGAGAACAAAACAAAACGGCAAGTTTCAATCGGTGAATTATATTTTCCTTCACCACAATGTTTAACTTCCGATGTCTCCATAATAACAAACCCGGGTTCAATCTAATAGTTTTTTCATAGATTCCTGTTTAAAAATACTTTCAAGAGATGAATAGAGGTCTTTCTCCTTTCAGGTTTTCTCCTGGTTACCCGACTCGATCGGTACTGGCACCGGACCTAATGAGATGCCAAGCAACACGAACAAGTTTATATGTACATGTAGCTATTTGTTTACAACTAGATACACTTGACAACCTTCATGTCCCTTTTTTAAAAAATACCAGTAATACACATACAGGTGCCTAGCTACCTGGAGGCAAAGTCTCCGAATGTAAAAAAATCTTATCTGCAATAAATACTTGACTCATGGTAAGGGTACAGCAAGTTTAAAGCAACCAGATGATTTAAAGAAAAAAAATGCAGCAAATTTTACTCTCTCGAAATTGTGACAACCACATCTCTATCAGCATTACGTCCAGGTTTTGTTGTACTAAAGTATACTCTACTGTATTTGATATTTATTACATTTATCTCCCTTCAAAAGTTACTCCGTCGCGGTATTTTAAAATGGCTGAAGGTAACGCCTACGCTCCGCCTCGAACCCCGCCAACATGCTGGCATACACATCATTAACATCCTAGCTACACCCAGTTCAAGGCGTATAAACAGGAAAAACATATTCAGGGCGCATATTTGAACAAAAAATAAAAATATTTATATGCAAATGTTATACTCTATGGAGTTAATTATTTCGACCTCTCCGCTCGAAATTGTAAGCCAACTGTTGAATTTGATTAAAGACTCAAATATGGTAATTGTTTAATGTGAGGCTTTAACGGAATGTGGCAATTCATTTTCCCTAAGAAGTTATTTATTGATAGCATGATTAATTCCCCATTGCGCCTTTTAATGCGAAATACAAATAGAAACTAATTTCTTTCAGATGTTTTTGAATATACAAGGCGGTTAAATGCTTGAAACGTTATTGACAGAGCCGATTGGAAGTTTCAAATTATAACAAATGTGGATTAAAGTGGATATCTACATAGTTGTGCCCTCGTTAGACCCATATCTATGTAGTGAAATATTTCCTCAATACCCGAAATCGATGCTCGAAACAAGGCCATAAATACTTTATTGTCAATAAGTTCTGTAAGAAGCGGCAATTTAACAAAAACTTGACACGAGATGGATTGCTTTTCAAGAGGAGCTGTCAACGGTAAGGGTCTATATATTTAGAATATATCTAATAAGGAAAACTGCTACTGTACACAGAGATCGCCTGAATTTCGGATTGTACATATATTTCTATAGTTAATAAATGTGGGAATAGACAACATCCAATTGCAAGTACTTTATTATTTTTTTCATTCATAATTTTAAGGTTTTTTTACATGGATACGATGGTACTTTAAAAGTTCTGTTATAAATTATTTAACTTTGTATTTTTACTCAAAATCGCTATTGGAACATGTTGGTCAAGACTTCGTCTACAAATCATGATTTCTTTGTAGAAAATAATAAATTGTATTAAAAAAATAATAATTATGAAGAAGTATATTTCATATACATTGGCCAGTAATAAGACTGTGTACTGAAGTAAGAATGTTTGTGAATAAATTAAGAAATCAAATTTTATTGACAATTCAATAAAAACACATCTATGATGAAGTATTGTCTGATATTAATGGATCTTGATACATGTGTATATGACGATGATTACAGAAATGAAAAAAATATTTAAAGCTGTTAAATACAGTATAAAAGATGGCCATTGTAATGGAGAGCAAAACCCCTGCGACTGTCAAGTATGGAATTGTTGTGCTATGAATGTGATGGTAGAGGGAGATTTGTGATAAATGGTCCTATGTATTGCTTTTGAGTTAAGGATTTCAGAAAGGAGTTAGTTTATTTAATTTACTAAGAATGGGAATTTTCCTGTTATTATGGCAATTCCCAAGCCCATTAAAACAACAGATGTTTGTCAAACATTATGAACCCACCCGACTAAGAACCATGCTGTTATGAATATTTGGACAATTAAATAAAATATTCACGGACAAAATTGCCACCTGATTTGACCTGATGACTTCTCATCTATTTTTTACACCCAAGCTTGATGTCAAGTTTGAGGATCATAGGTCTATGCATTGCAGTCTAGTAATCAATCAGACGAGGTTTTCGCATTCAAAATCATTGTGACCTTAACCTTTGATCTGATGACTTCAAAACCAATAGGGGTCATCTACTGGTCACACTAAACCTTCATGTCAAGTTTGAGGGCAAATTGTGCAGACATTGTCACGGTGACATGTATACTTATTTTCTTCTACAAATGTATCATTTGAAACACACTTCTTCAGACGAACACATAAAAAATAAACCACTATAGAAACAACACATGATATACATTTTAAAGTGGTAAAGAAAAGTTTAATTAATAATTGCATGAAGAAATATAACGTTTATTTATCTGCAGGCAGCCATGGCATACCCATTGACCGTGCGGAGCGCACCTGCTAGGCGCCGGACACGTGAAGCTCCCGCTGTCCGCGACTTCCTGGCCACGCGGTTCATGCAAAGACCACCTATCATAATGCCAAACTACGGCAACCGGAAACTCACTCTGGGTGTACCCAAAACAAGCCTGACTCGGGTGTTGCTATATGACAACATCACACAACAGCAGATGCTGGACGTCAAATTGGCGCACATCAAAATTGAGAAACAGCGTCAGGAACATCTACTCAATATGCATAAAAGAGCATTCAGTGTCCAAGTGGAAAAGCGCCACCCTCATCGTCCAAAGCAAGAGACCAAACGGGAAAGACCAAAAAGACTGCCAAATATTTGCCACAGAAACATAAATACCGCGGCGTCCGACTTCGCCCCTTTAATGCGACGCGTCAGCACATTCTCACTACACGACGTTCATTTACCAAACATAGGCGACCATAGAAAACAGGTAATTCTAAAGCTTAAAACGCAAAGTGGTTGCCGGAAAGTGTTCCATACTTACGATGAAAGTGGTATTTTTGTTGACGTCGTACCACATCACACGTTGTATCCTGACATCAAAGATGATCCACGGTTTCAAAACCTGGAGACGTCACTGATGACACCAGACGCTGGGTTGGATGCAGGATTTGCCATTCTTAGCCCTAGCTACGTAAAAACATACCCAATTATTCCCGACTTCTTGGCAGAGGACAAGAAAGAATGAATGTTTGAAGCATTATTAGACTCTATCATGTACAAGTTATGAGCCAAGTTTCTAATTATCGTATTAGATACGAGTGAAATGATCAAAGCATTGGTGATTTTGTCATTCCTATAATTCGTTTTCGCGTGGGAATGGCGAGAGCAAAATAACAATGAAATGGCATAAGACATTTCAAAAAGTGTTATTGAACATTGTTGCATACATCACTGTTACATATATAAATTGCTGTACTTTTTATCAGTATACGATTTGCGCACATGAAGCAAAGTACATCACTCATCTTTGAATAAACATTTGAAAAAAATAGTAATTATTATTGTATTTATAACTATGCCGCTTATTAGTTAATGACATAGCTGGGGAACTATGGAAATATTATATTCAGGATACACCAACATAAAGTAATTTTCAATAAAAAGACATAGATCTAGTTTAATTTTCTAACGTCCACATTAAGAATTGAATTTGAGGTTGGACACGTTTCAATCATATCATTTTCCGCGCGAAAATTGACGTGACGCCGTGATAAACAAAATTGTTTCAAATTCTACTCAGATAATAACGCTGGTCGTTTGAAATCAAATAGAAGGTATTTATTCGTTTTTAATCATTTACGTGTTATGCATATATAGTTAATAATATCTACTACTTAGTGATATCAACTTCTCTTGATTAAGGGGAGAAATTATTTTTCTAAAACGTCATGTTTGTTGAACTATATACCTAAACGTACCATTCCTTCATTACATTTAAAAAAAATCTAACCACAAAATAAACAATTGGTTACTCAGAAATAAATGAATCTCATGGAGTCAGTCAATCGATGGTATCGATCTTCATTAATAACAATAGTGCAAATAATGAATTAAACAATATCAGATAGTGTCTGAATATGTCCCGACAAACTCATTTATTCTTAGAGCGTCAGTAATGCTTTTAGCCACAAAACTTTAATTTTCGAACGTAAATATGGATAACTGCGATCGGATCTTTTGTCAGTAGTCTTATATCACTGGTTTCCAGACATTTGCGCAAAACTTTGCCTATTCCTAGACAAAAATGACTCTTTTTGTCTAACCGGTCAATCTGGGAGGGTGCAGCTTTAATACATTGGATGCTTAAACATGGATCACTCATAAAGTGTTACATTATACGGAATGCTAAACTTTTAATACCCTACAAAAGTAGCCATTTTATGCGAGTAACACGATATCATTTCGGCCAATTTGGATTTTCAGAGGTTAATCCGAATAGTATCCTGATTTCCGGCCCACTTCCGGAAGGAAGTCATGATGTCATCTCAGCCGCCCGCCGGACCGGAAATGCCTAGGATGATTCTCCTTACAAGTCACGTGCTGTCAAGTCACTGCACGTGCGGACAGCACTTGCCAGCTACAAGACTTCGACTTCCGGAACATGTGGTGCTCTGGAAGAAACAGCGTAACGAGCCCAATGCGCTCGGAGATGCAAATGCTCTGACCAAAAATAAAACCATACTTGTGCATGAAAACAACGAGAAAGTTAAGTGTGATCAGCAGACAGAAAAGAATCAAATCGAAAACTGCCATAAAACTGAAGTAATTTATAGCCAAATATTAGCAGAGGCTGACAATATCAAAATTATGAAAAAATATTCGCAAGGTAATAACATGCATACCACCACAGTGTCTGACGGTGATGAAGAAGATTGGGTTAACAACTTTGTTGATGATTTGATTACCCAAATGTCAACAGTTATGGATATTTGCGAAAATAATTCGGAAAACGATGTGGACGATATCTCCGAGAATGTTGTCAGTCAGCTTTTGAAAGACATATGGAATGAAATACAACAAGGAACATTTTCGTGTAAATACTTTAAAAAGAAAGCAAATAAATCGCAATCGGAGGGCGATGCATTTGACTGGGAATTGATCGACAAGGACGAGGTGACGGTGCCGCGGGATTTCCAGTATGTTGGCGTGTATGTGATAGAGACGGAGCATGATTCATCCACGGACCTTTCCAGTCTCCACTCAACCTCCGACATTGACCTGTCCGACTGGGACTTTATCAACTTTGTTAACGATATGAAGACTATGGATGATGGGCATTTTCTGGCCAGTAATATGGCTCATAATCAGCCAATGCCCGGAACAAGCTATATTGACAAAGTTTACCATGGAACCGTTTATTTAAACACATTGGAAGAAAACACCGATGCGTGTAAGTCTTACCCCACAAACCAGGTTGATTGTGAAAACGAGATAGCAGGGACAACACACGCTGTAAAACAGAATCCTCACGATGAGTCCGTGAACAAGCCTACCTTACCCAGTATAGTCGGCGGTTGGGATGACAACGATATGACGGGGATATTTGGAATAATTTGTAATAAGAGTAATCACAGTCTTATTTTGCATTACAATTGTCAATAAACGTATATTTTAATAACGACATATGTGCCTTTTGTATTTATGGCATCAACATATACATACTTCTGTTGAGCCTTTTGTGGTTAAGTATTAATCCTAATATTGAAACAAATTCTATTATCAATAAACGATAAAAGATAGATGTGAAAATAAAGTTGATATTTTACTGTTTCAAACAGTGGAAATATCAATTTGATATTGTTCACTGTTTCGAAATTTGAAAGTCCACTACTGTTTCAAATTCAACAGCAGCGCGCACAGGGTTGGACACAATTTCAACGACGTCACCCGAAATGACGTGTTTTTTTTGGCATTTAATTTGGCGCGCTTTTCTGAAAAAAAAACCTGCTTAAAATGTCATTTTATTTCCATTTTACCATAAAATAAAAAGAAAAGAAATAATGATTGTTTCAGTGTACGAATCAGTACGATCGAAAAATATTTCACCTCGTAGACACCAGAAGTAAATATTTGAAATAAAGCTTGTGGTGCTCACTCGGTGAAATATATTGATCTTACGCTGAAATAATTATCCCCTGTTTACTACATCCTGAGGCATAAAGCCAATTTATAGTAAAGATATGTTTTTCATTGTTCCTTTATTTGTTAGAATTTCACCAAAAGTGCACCAAAAAATAAAACAAGGTACCTAATGTACCAATATAGTCATATGATTTTTCGATTCTATGTAATTTTGGTATCTCTTGGAGAAAAAATACTGTCTGTATACGTAAACAAAGAATAAAATACTACTAATTTATGAAACAAATTGAAATATTTTGTTTCAATCTTCCAATGCCTTCGAGCCATTGAATGATTGTAAAACAGCCATTTCGTGCCCGATTGTATTTGAAATGAAGAATAAAATACAGACTGCAATATCTTTATTTTTAATGTGTGTTTTTTTTCCAGACATTTATTTCACATACTTATATGTAATCAGTATTTAGTACACTTTCAAATGATATCAAAATTCACCAGGCATCAAATTTTAACATTATTACCAATGGCTCGATTAAACGAAGCGTTTACTTATAATTGTGTATGATGCACCTGAAACCTTAACTGTGTTGGCATCCCAGGACATTTGGTTGTCTGGTGTCCTGCTTACTAATATAGTTCATACAGTACGATATCGATAGTGTAAGGGGAGGGAACTTCAAACAAGACATTGGGTGTCATAAACTGTTGTCTGCTCCACAAATATTAGTGTAAGGTAGCCTTTCACTAAACCAAAATGGCGGAACCTAGCGATTGGCGAAGCGAAGCTTTTCGAAGAAAAGTCATTACGCAGATGTAAGCTAATTCTTCTCATCTGAAGCCTGATTTCGTAACTTAATTTATAATAATGTTTATTTATGTCCCCACACTAGAGTTCTTATTTCAATGTTTTGCCCTTTCGAAGGAGGTGGGGGTAGTCCAAATAATTCATTAATTGTACGTTGACGGGTTTTTTTTTAGATTTTTGATATGGCAAATCCTTCACGTACAAATTGTTTAGTATCAAAAGTGGGTAGTTGTTCCGATCAGGATCCGATCTATAAAATATCATAAAAACAAGAAATATTACCAGATAATGTTATTTTATATTAGTTCCGTACACAAAAATTAAATATCCAACTTATAATAATGAGTTTGACGGCTTTTCTTCATTTCATTCTGTCAAAACATTACGATATATACATGAAGGGCACCTGCAAGGCTTTAGGGCACAGTTTTAAATCACTCGGAACATTTCGGCCATGGCCGAGTTGTAACGATTGTATAACGAGGTCTATCTCGAAGCTTTGTCGGAGGAGGCCGAGTTATTACGATTGTATCGAGTTGTTCCCCTTCGCATAATTGTTGTCTGTGTCAGTCAACTTTCGTTTTATTGGAAAGGTAAACAACATGTTTTAATGCATTAAATGCTTGTTCAGTGCAAAATAACATTTCACTTACATGGTAAAATATGAATATAACTCTTTATGATCAATTTCAACCATAAAATACTTCACTTAAAACAATTTCAATACTTTTATAACACCCCCGTTTTTTGCACATTCCCGTTTAGACGTTAGGGATTGGAAGAATCCCGTATAACACGTCTATTATTTTAGACTAGAGGTGGGGGTAGCTACAATAATGAGCGATCCCTATATGTATCCCTTTAACGCTACAACTCTCTACCATTAATTACTGGGCGAAAGAATATATAGTAATATTATGCATCGATGTTGAATAATAACGACAAAATTGTTTAATATATACCCGACAGTGAATTAAACTGGATTTAATTTGTCAACAGAGTCGTTATTTTCACATAAATATATCCTGCGTATCGTTGAACATGTATACAACCTGTCAGATTTGTCCCACATTTACAGATATCGGAATACTTGATAAACAGTCGACACATGTATATGTTTTATGATATCTGAACATCTTAGTTTGGCATAATGATATCTGAACATTTTATTTTGGCATAATGACATTAATAAATGTGTTTAATAGTAGGCAATATTATTTTCGTAGAAATTTGAATTTATAATGAAGATAATTTCAAAATTGTGGCCGCGAGGATTCTCTGCGCAAGGGCTGTTGGCAACTTTTTGCTTCTCTGCGCAAGGGCTGTTGGCTACTTTTTGCTGAGATGGTGGACGTCACGAGTCTGCCATAGTAAAACAAAATCGGCAAAAGACTTGCTAACCGCCATTTAGGTGGACTAGAGGTGGGGGCTGCTGACAGTTAGACTTACCCATTGATTCAGGACTTCTACTGTATAGACAAATGGTGGACTCTTACAGTCCTGACCTGATATTGAACAGATTGTAGATAATAAAGCCGAGAGCTTAGGGCCATATGGCCAAGAACATAAAGTTTATCTAGTTTATTTTATAATGTGAAACATACGCTGTACAGCAATTATAAACACTCATTTCACTCATTTTTATTAATTAAGTTGTTACCAGTTATTGTTTCAAATTTTCACTTATAAAAGTTCATTATTCAATTAAAATCAAAATGATGGGGTAATACATGAAACTTGAAAAACTCACTTATAATGTGAGATACCAATTTTTTTTCAATTTAATATGTGGAGTAATACTCATATACATTGGGAAACTTATCTGTAACTCTGTGAGGTGTTCAAAAGGGTCAAATTTTAGTTTAGTTTAGTTAAAGTAGAACTTTAGCGGACACTTCCAAAAATTAACAACAAAACTGGGAATCCTGCCTTGAAGTGAATTTTTTTATTTATCATGTTTAAAAAAGAATATTCAAACCAGTAAACAAAATATTTTATTCTTTTGTCAGTTAAATAATTCTATATATATACCACATAAGTGGTACAAGGGAATCTATTTTTAACTTGTTTGGAATGTAAACGTTGAACTAAAAATGAATAGATTTATACAATGTATAATGTTGTTTGCACAAAAAAGCTAGTTTTCCGAAAAAATGGTCATACCTGACTGTTGCTGGTATTTTTTCGAGTGCCTTTTGCACATGCACACTAAAATTGTTATTCCCAGTGTAAGTAAAATTAGGTGATTTTGGAAACTTTTGGAATTTATCTTCTTACTACTTACCTGATGAAAAGTGTCACTACCTGCTTTATAATAGATGTTTCAAACACCTAATTTTTATAATTACCAGGTGCTTGATATGTAATATTCCGAAATGAGGCGAATATATTGCGAATGTCCGAGAACTACTGCAGATTAAAAAACCATGATGACCTGTTTAAAAGACTGGCCAGTCAAGACAATTATAGCTTTTTATATGCTGAATGGTCATTATTTATCATCATGGGAACATCCCATGTCAGTCCCTAGTTGAAGTTGCAATCAAGTGTTGTTCCAATGATAAATTTTAAAGGAGAATCGTTCAGAAACAGTGGTGAACAGAGAAAACCCTTTAAATCTTACTGCAAGTACTTGTGCTCAGTACATGGTGTTACAGGAAAGTCCATTTTTTGTCAGTTGTCAATTGTTCTTGAAAGTTTCAAGCTACATGTATCAATAATTAAGTTTAAACAATTCAGATGATTTGTCATACTTGATTTGGGAAAAGAGAAATATTGTCCATTAAAACTGCCTCAGATTTCAGAATATCTGATTATGCAAGCGGGGCTTTTTCTATAGTACCCACGGGTCTGACTATCGGACCCATTCCCAAAACAAAATATAAGACATTTTTCCCAATCTTCAGAAAAAAATCCCAATCAAAAGTAAAAACAACAACAAAACAAACAAACTCTTTTCGTATAAATACATGTCTTTTAACCTGTACTGGTTCATTTTCAACATCTTAATAATTATATATGTGATGTAAAGTTTAGGGGATAATTGAATTCAGAAATCATTGATTTTCATCACATTCAGAGATCAATATGAAATATTATCAGTCATGATTTATTGCAATAGATATTTACACACCAAGGATTGATATTTCAGCCATTTTGGGTCTTTAAAAGGGAAAAGAAAAGAAAATTAAAAAATGTCCTCATTCGATGAAGACTCAACAGCTTGTTCTTTTAACTGTAAAATTTCCCAATTACTGCCTTTTCGCAACGCAAATTTTCCCCAAATGTATAGGGTCTCTTTCCCAAAATAGGCAGAAAAAGCCCTGGCAAGATTATTGTTATTGTATAGATATGTAACTTACAATTTCTGTTACAATAGCTGTTGCTATTAATAACAAATAATTTATTTTAAAATCCAGAATTTGGTGCTTGTGCTAACCACTTTGACCACTGAAATCAGTATTTATGATAATTTTAGGATCTGTTACCAGTCGTCATATAATGCACAATTTTATTCAAGAAGTTCAGTAAATGTGTAAGTATTCTTAACCCTTGGCATTTGTTGTCATTCAGTGTAAATTGATTAAATTTGTTCACCTCATTACATCTTTAATGACCACTGTTTCTACATTTGCATGTACATTGTAACATGTCTCTGTGGCCTATCAGTATTAAAAGACTACTAGTGTAGCAATTCAAAGGTCCTTGGTTCAAATTCTGCCTCTGACATGAACATTTTCCAAGAAATATATTTTCTTTTTAAAAGAAAAAAAGTTGATATATTGTTTAAGACTTTGTATCATTGTCTGAGTCCATTTCAGCATTTTACAGTCTTAAACCTTGACCATAACTCAAAATAATTTTAAAGTATTCAAATGAACAAGGTATATATGATGCCAGAAAAAATATGAACATGTCAGGGTTCGAATTTAACTTTGAGGAGCACTCGCAAAATTTTGCGAGTGCTTTTTGAGGCAACTCGCAAAATGAAAAATCAACTTGCAATTTTATTATTTTCTTTACTCCCTTATAATATTGTCTAATTAAAGTAGATATTTACAGCAAAGACATATTATGAATATTAAAAGGATCCATCTCGAGTGACTCAACTACTATAAATTGTAGTTGGCTTATTCTTTTCTTTTGAGGGGTGGGGAGGGGGGGGGGGTACAGATGACTCATGGGATGCTGGCCGCTTTTTGATAACAAAGCTGTCCAATAATTTGACATTGTTCACTTTGAGGGGGGTATATTTACCCTCGCCATCGGGTAATTCCCATTCGGCGAGAACGCTACAGATTTCATTAACTGATTAAGTTTGTAAGTATTAAAAACAATAACAGTATAAATTTAGAATAAATAAAAGCAACATTAAATGTAGCATGGATGCTTTGGACTATAAAATATATCGGAAGTTTATTCACTTTGACAGTTGAGCGGATATATTCAAAGGTTGATGGGGTTTTACGAGAGTTCGCGAAAGCGCTAAATTTAGCCAATGATTGAGCTTGGTGATTACGTCATGTCAACTCATTTGTTTTCACTTTGTATTATGCACACCTCGGAGCATCCCCAGAAAGATTCGAGATAAAACTCGGCCTTTTCCGTATTCTATTTTTGAAAACTTACTAGAGCGTGACTCCATATTGTTGTCTCTTAACTGGTAGTGATGCCACTTATAGATTGTTTACACTCGACTTTGTAGCAAAGTTAATGTTTATTCTACTTTCCTTTTAACATTTTGTGGTCTAGAAAAAAACCACTCGCAAAATTTTGCGAGCTTGAATAAAAGTCACTCGCAATTTGCAAATGCCGCTCGCATTTTGCGAGTATGCGAGTCTAAATTCGAACCCTGCATGTATAGAAAGTTATGCCCCTTGTTGGACTGAAGGTAAAACTCCAAAGCCATTGAATAAAAGTATTAAATACATGTACATTGTACCTTCATGTATTTTGTAATAAAATAGGAAATACAATAAAAGCTTACTGAACATTTTAGCTCTTCCACATGAAATAGGAGCCGACCATACCGTTTTTACAGTCAGTTTGAACAAAAATGAAAAAATAAAAAATAAAAAAACATCTTATTTTTTTATTGCTTTACAATATGTAGTTTAAAATCTTGAATGCTTTATGCAGAAGATTCCTTTAACACAATTCTCCAATGATGAAAATAACATTCTTATATAAAGCCTCCCCCCCCCAAAAAAAACAAAACAACAACAACAACAAAAAACACCTATTTTTGAAGAGGATGTTACCCTAGCCAAACTTTTTTTTTAGGCACGAGACGGTCAGCTGTTTAGTACTCCATTACCTGTAGTCAATAGTTTTGTTCTGCAGTTAATAACTGGAGTAGAATTTTAAAATCAGAATACTTGGTAAAACTGAAAACTAGGTAAATGACCTTTTTAACAAGTACTGACTTCACAAATGGCTTAAGATCCTTCTTACCTTGTAAATAATTTGGATATAAAAGATTGATAAAATTGGTTAAAAAACAGATGACGCTAGTTCACTAGGAATAAAATTTACAAAATTTCGAGTAAATCACCAAGTCTCTAGGATACCTTTATAAAGCATGAGACACTGGGACAAGTCTACTTTTCTTGCCCTCTGTTTATTTTCATACTTATTTTTTGTCAAGAGCCTAACTCTTTTTTTTCTTCAGGAATTGACTTCAATCTTTATATACAGATAAATCTAATTCAGGTAAACTGCAGTGCACATGAACTATAACTCGGGGAGCAGTATTTTGTTCTCATTGCTCTTTGTTTATTTTCATACTTTTTGTATGTAGCATAACTCCGAGTCCTTCAGATATTAATTTCAATCTTAACATACAAATTTTGAAATATATCTATCGAGAGACGTGCAGTGCGCAGGAACGATAACTCTGGGCGCTGTATTTTTCTAGTTATTGAGCATTGAAATCTGTATACTTGTAATACTTAGTTGTAACGTGAAGTTAATTCTGTTCTTAATACTGTGGGGGATATGGCAATCTGTGACTGCCCTTGTTATGTTATTTTTTTACTTCCCTACATTTATAAATTTATATGTTTTTGTGGTATTTACTTTAACTGTACAAAAGAACATTATTTTGTGTTTCATCGACTCAATTAAAAACATTGTGATGCTTTTAAAAACTAAAAAGAAAATGTAATGCTTTATTTCCCAGATGTTATATCCTTATTTCTATATAGTAGGACCATTAACTTAATTGATGCCTTTTCACCGATAAGGGCAATCAATGAGCATACATCACTACCAGTGATACTTCTTATTACAAGAAGGTGGTGTAGTGGGGTTATTCATCACATCCAGTTATGTCACTAAGTCTATGTCATGTATAAGAAAAAAAACTTGTAAATACCATAGAGGCCATATTTGAATTTGAAATTTTTATCAAACTTGATTTATAAAATTTAAGTCAATTTCACATGAATCTGATCATGTAAAAGAATATTCATAATGTAATAAAAACCTCAGCCACATTTTTGGAATTTCCCCATTTGTGGGACCCTGTCTATAAAAGTACTGAAATTCACCATTTACAGAAGTTAAGCAAATTGAAGCTTTGTCTGAATTTTTTTGCATTACCTAACATTTATTTCTGTATTTATTTTGTTTGGTGTTACAGTGATGAAGCGGTGCGCAATTCCAACACCCAGATGAGCAAGTCAAGTCTGGAGATGGAAAATCATGTCTTCCTGAAGGCCAAGTCTCGGGTACGCTTCACTTTTTTTAGAGGAATAAATAAAATTGAGTCATGGTAAATATTATGTTAGTTGCTCATCTGACCCTAGCAAAGCAGGTAAAATGGACAGAACAGAAACAAAGAACATTTATATTTGGCCCTTGTATGTGACCCTGTCCGTAACTTTTACACCAGCTGAATGAGATGGTTTGAATGTGTTGTAAGAGATCACAAAACAATCAGTTTGTGTGTTTCTTGGTTATTGCAAAGCATTTATTGTGAACTATTTTAAATGTTTTTTTCACATTACCAGGGGTAATGAATAATGACTGGCAAGCCGTCATGATTATAAAAATTGAAGATTAAATGAGGAGTGGTTTGTGAATTAATTAAGCTTAAATATGAATGCTTTTTTTATATTATTTATTAATAAGGAAGTAAAGGCCATATTTAAGGAAGTGAAGTGCATGTGGTAAAGTGGTTGAAGTGATTGTTTTTATTAAGACATGTACTATTTCAGGATGAGTATTTGGCTCTTGTCGCTCGGCTGATACTGCATGTTAAGGACTATAGTAAGTTACAACTTTGTCATTTCATATCATGGATACAGAACACATGATGTGTGAGTTTTTTTTAAACATTTATTTCTATTTTAATTGGGATTCTTTCATAACAATAATTGATGTTATAGATAAGTGAAAACTAGGTGGGGGTTCAAGTGTTGTTAATGATTGTGCATTGAACTTTTTTTCAACGTGTTACTAATACAACAGTTGTTGTTTTTAGCTTGACTATTCGAAGAATAAGGAGAGCTATTCTACTCACCCAAGAGTCGGCGTCGGCGTCACCCCTTGGTTAAGGTTTTGCGTGCAAGCACACATAGGTTAATATCACAGCAACTACTTGAGGTATTGCATTGAGACTTGATACAATGATACTCAACCATCCAACCTACTCAATTAACCAAGTTAGTTAACTCTAGTTTGCGTTTAATGCAAATAATAGGCCTTTACAATGGTACTCAACCATCCAACCTACTTAATTAACCAAGTTAGGTAACTCTAGTTTGCATTTAATGCAAATAATAGGCCTTTATTATTTGACTTAGAAATTCTGGTTAAGGTTTTGCATGCAAACACACAAAGGTTAATATCTCAGCAACTGCTTGTGGTATTGCATTGAGACTTGATACAATGGTACTCAACCATCCAACCTACTTAATTTACCAAGTTAGATAAATCTAGTTTGTATTTAATGCAAATAATTGCCCTTTATTATTCGACTCAGAAATTCTGGTTAAGGTTTTGAATGTAAGCACACATAAGTTAATATCTCAGCAACTACTGGATGAATTGCATTGAGACTTTATAAAATGGTACTCAATCATCCAATCTACTTAAATAACCAAGTAAGATAACTCTAGTTTGCATTAAATTCAAATAATGGCCCCTTTTTTATTCAACATAGAAATTCTGGTTAAGGTTTTGCATGTAACCACTTTTAAGTCAATGCTTCAGCAAATACATCATGTATTGCATTGCAACTTTACACACAGGCTCCCAACCATTTAACCTTCATATTAAATCAAGTAAGATAACTCTATCTTTCATATTGTATAATTTTTGCCCCTTTATTATGCGACTTAGAAATTCTGGTTAAGGTCTTGCATGTTAGCACACATAGGACAATATCTCAGCAACTACTTGATGTATTGCATTGAGACTTTATACAATGGTATTCAACCACCCAACCTAATTGAATAATCAAGTTAGATAACTGTGTTTTGCAAATAATGGCCCTTTATTATTAGACTTAAAAATTCAGGTTAAAATTTTGCATGTTACCACATTTATGTTAATATTTCACATCAGGTATTGCATTGAATTCTAATCTAACAGTGATCCATGCATGTTTCGCCAAATCCTTTTCAATCCTTACACTGAAAAGCGGCGGAATAGTCGAGCGCGCTGTCTCTGTGACAGCTCTTATTTATTTTACTTTCATGAAAGTTTGTCTGAATATTTGTCTGCATGCTATTGAATACCAGTTTAAATATTTCATCTATGGTAATCTAGGTCAGCAGGGAAAATATTAAGATAACATATTTTGCTCTAAAGTTTCTTAATCCTTTTACAATTTCTCAGGGCTATTCCAGTTAAACATATAACACCCGGGGGGGGGGGGGGGGGGGGTCTTTTTTTCGCGTATTTGGATTCAACCTTCGAATTTGCTTCTATAGGGGGGTGGCACTATTTAAAAGTGCCTTCCCCCGATGGGATATTTGTTTAAATGGAATAGCCCTCAGCTTTATTTTAATTATATACGACCAGTGTGAATAGGAATCATTTTGGGTACAAAAATAGGTCATTAAATCAAATCAAGAAGAAAATTCTTTTAAAAATTCAACACTGTTAATCCAATGTGCATAAAACTTGGTCAGAATATTGGTCAACATAATGTTAAAGACCACTGTGAGTAAGGGTTATTTTGAGTCAAAAATGAGGTCACTAGGTTAAAAATATAAAGACAAAAATTGTGTTGAAGTTTCTTATTTTTGCACAAATTCAATTTACAGTGTTCATTCAATCTTCATGAAACTCAGTCAAAATATTTCTCAGCATGATATTAAGGACCAGTGTGAATATGGGTCATTTATGGAACACAACTAGGTCATACCAGAGTCAACAGCATTTACTTGCTCCTCTTAAACATGCATTTGTCCAAATGAAAAAAATGTTAATGCAGTTTCCGCAATATTCATTTGTGCATGTTTAGTTTTCAATGTCCACCAATCATCCCACCTGGTCCCCTACTACCATTTAAAAACAACAACACTTGTTCCACTTGTTCTCTCCCACAGACAACCAGAAGCAGAAGCAGCCCGGCAGTATGGGACCAGGAGGGATGATTGGTGGGCCGGGAGCGATGGGTCAGCAGCCTGTGGGTGGGACTGGGGCTATACCTGGGCAGATGGGAGCCATGACTGATCCTCTTGGGGCCCTTACACACATGACCTTCAGCCCTTCAGGCATGCAGTCTCAGCAACAAATAGGTCAGTGGTGCTCTCATGCCCTTCCTACAAAAGTGAAATTAATGCTTTTTATTTAACCATTATGGGGGTATATTAGAGCCTTGTGGTTGGTTGGTTGGTTGGTTGGTTGGTTGGTTGGGTTGGTTGGTTGGTTGGTTGGTTGGTTGGTTGGTTGGTTGGTTGGTTGGTTGGTTGGTTGGTTGGTTGGTTGGTTGATCCATTACACTCTCTTGTCTAGAGCATAACTTGAAAGCTACAAGATGAAATTTAATTAAACTTCTTGCAATGATAGAACATTATGAGAGGAAGTGCAATGTACAGGATCCATAACTCTATTTTAGCTGATTACAGAGTAGTTGCCCTTTGTTGATTTTCCTCGTCCTAACTTAACTTTAAAACTGCCAGATGGAATCTAATAATACTTCATTTAATGGTAAAGCAAAATGAGAGGAATTTGCAGGGTACAATATCCATAACTCTGGTTTAGCAATTACAGTGTTAATGTCCTTTTTTGTGTTTTTTTTGTTGTTGTCAAACTGTTGTTTGGATGGTAAGTTGATAACCACTTGATGAATTTGTTGAAACTTTATTCAATGGTAAAGCCCAAAAAGAGGAATCCAGTAATCAAGAACCGTAACTCTTTTTAAGTCAATTACAGAGTTAAAGACTACTTGATTGAATTTAAAGAAGCTGACCACAATGGTAAAGTGCAATGACAGGAAGTACTATATTTCTAATTTAGCTAATTACAGAATTATGGCCATGGGTGAAAGTGTACTGACATATGCTGGTTTTTCCTAGTCTTGAAGAGTCGTTTCTTAAATGTGTTTATCTGTTGAGATGTTTAAAGGAGGGGGGATCTTTATGTTGGATAACAGCCAAACTGACTCAATATTGCAATCAACATTTATCAGAAGCACAGAAGCGCAATTATAAGGTCTAAACTTTCATTTAAACTAAACCTTTTGAAGATTGAGTGAGGTTATTTTTGGTAATGATATTTTGTACTTGTATTAGTGGATATTCAAAAGTAGTGGCTGTGCTAGTTGTCAACATGATAGTAGACTTTCCTTGGTTGATATATGGAGCTGAATTCCATCTCTTTATCGTCATAATTATGTTCATCCTACTTTCTTCTGCTCTCCATCAGGGATGGGGATGGGTACCAACCAGCAGCAGCCACAGTCACAGCAACAGATACAACAGCAACGACAGGCCATGATCAACCAGATACAGCAAAACAGGCTGGCACAGCAGCAGCAGCAACAGCAGCAGCAGCAACAACAACAACAGCAACAACAACAGCAACAGCAGAGGCCACATTTACAGGTAGGTTGGGAAAACTTGTAGTTGTATAACTCAAACTTCTTACATTCTTCATGCACAGCCGTTTGCTTATATTTAAGGCTTTGCAATGACTTGTCTGTGTTTCTTACTTGATGTCTTAAAGCTGTAGATGTAAAGTTCAGTCTTGTCTATTCTCATATTTCGAGGTTACATTGCTGTCAAAATATTATAAATGCATTCAATTAATTGTGTTTAAAATCAGTTAGGAATTATCTACTACTTTCTACAAAAGTCATACTGTAAAGGATTGTACATTATATAGTTTTGAGTGATTTCCCATACTAACATGCCAGGAGTTGAGTTTTAACATGTGTTAGTACATGTGGTGTATATTATGTCAGCGGCAGGATGCATTTATTGTGACGTCCTCCCAGACGGCCTCCCAGCAACCATCAGGGGGACAGGCCACCCAGCCTACTACGGTCAGTGCACAGATAACTCTCACAAAATATAACATAACATACACAATTTATAGCAATATCTATTTATCTTTATTTCAATAGATGTTTTATTATTAGTGAACAAAATGTTCTGTTTTTAGCCTAATGAGTCTTATTTGACCAAGCTAGATATTGAGAATTGGGAGAATTGCAGGGCACAAGGGAGATAAATCTTTGTGGAGAAATCTAGTAAACTTCCCCCACTGAAAGGATATGAGAGAGATTTAACTTTCATTTTGCGAATGTCATTTATCCCCTGTCTCCCTCTAGCTTGATCATTGTCCTCAATGGACGCAATTTGATAAAATTAAGTAAACAAATCTTAAAAAATGTCCATGTAGATGTGAACATAATGACCATGTTCAAGATTTTCTTGCCATTGCAGCAGTTGAACTTAATACAGTCACCACTGACTAATATGATAAGGCCATCGCCAATATCTCTCAGCCTAGGCCAGGTAATCTAGCTACAGGCTTTACACGCTAGCTTTCTTGAGCACTTGGGCAGAATGTATGCCTGCATTTATACAGCTACTGCCAGTCTGGTGACATCTGTACTGTTGTGTTCGAAAATGTTCACACTGTGGCTTTATGCATATGCTCTATAGATATTCTCAATGTGTCATTCATTTTATTAGATGATTCATTGTTATAAATAGCAGGCTTTGATCTCTTGTTTCATTATACATGTGATCAATACAAAAGACCATTTGAAACCTTTCAAGTCTAAATTAGGAGTTGTTTTGTAGCTAATTGTAATAGAAGGATCTTACATTCATCTTGTTTGTAATGAAATATAAAAAAGTGGAGATAAATAAGTAGTGTCCGTATTGTTTTACCATTGCTTTGCGAACTACATGTATGCTCTGACTGTGTGTAACACTTGTGTTCATCGGAATGGTCATGATCTCATAACAGTTTTGCTGTGTGTTGAAATTTCTCGCCTCTGTAACTAGGTTTTGTATTAAGAAACTGTCTGTGGTGTTGGTGTATTGTGTTTGTGTGAGTCTTGTACAGACTTCTCACTACCTCATAATATTGTAATGGTATGGTTTTCCCTTTAAAATAAGTATAAGTTTATCTTACAATAATTTAAACATTGATATCTTGGCTCATTTTGAATACTAGTTAACGCTTAAAATAATCAATATCGATAATCCCATATATCACATTATCCTGGGAATAAATCAGTTATGTAGACAGCTGATGGTAGCTGAAAATATTCATTAAGTATCTGAGAAAAAGCAGTACATTGTACTTAGTTAAATTTCAGTGTAATGAATTATTATTATAAAATTGGCACTTTTATTTGCAACACTCTCTGTAATTATGTGCTCAAAACACAAAAAAGCACATAGATATTTTTTTATACATTTATGAATATAAAAGCATTAAGCATTTGTGTTTTTGCCCATGTGTTCATGTTTTTTAGAGTGGAAAATATGTCTGTGTTTAAGTGTTAGTAAATTACAAACTTTAATTCTAGTTGTCTTTCACCTGTTCTAAGAGTTTTAAAGGAGACTTATAACAACTACGTATTAAATCAAAAGCACCACTTCAGGTGGGTTCCCAAGAAATAGGTGCTCCAAGGTAAAGTCAAGGAAACAATGCAGTTAGCAGAAAGCAGTGTAGAACTTAAACTGTATCAGCTTCGTTACAGAAAACATTTATGTTACTTCGACCATATGTCTGCACTACTGGTTTAACTTGTTGACAAGGGATGGAACTAGTTTCAGCCCCTATTTTGGCCTCATGACTGACAGTGCTGGTTTAACTTGTTGACAAGGGATGGAACTAGTTTCAGCCCCTATTTTGGCCTCATGACTGACAGTGCTGGTTTAACTTGTTGACAAGGGATGGAACTAGTTTCAGCCCCTATTTTGGCCTCATGACTGACAGTGCTAGTTTAACATGTTGACAAGGGAGGGAACTAGTTTCAGCCCATTTTTTGGCCTCATGACTGACAGTGCTGGTTTAACTTGTTGACAATGGAGGGAACTAGTTTCAGCCCATTTTTTGGCCTCATGACTGACAGTGCTGGTTTAACATGTTGACAAGGGAAGGAACTAGTTTCAGCCCCTATTTTGGCCTCATGACTGACAGTGCTGGTTTAACTTGTTGACAAGGGATGGAACTAGTTTCAGCCCCTATTTTGGCTGCATGACTGACAGTGCTGGTTTAACATGTTGACAAGGGAGGGAACTAGTTTCAGCCCCTATTTTGGCCTCATGACTGACAGTGCTGTTTTAACTTGTTGACAAGGGAAGGAACTAGTTTCAGCCCCTATTTTGGCCTCATGACTGACAGTGCTGGTTAAACTTGTTGACAAGGGAGGGAACTAGTTTCAACCCCTATTTTGGCCTCATGACTGACAGTGCTGGTTTAACTTGTTGACAAGGGAAGGAACGTGTTTCAGCCCCTATTTTGGCATCATGACTGACAGTGTTGGTTTAACTTGTTGACAAGGGAAGGAACGTGTTTCAGCCCCTATTTTGGCCTCATGACTGACAGTGCTGGTTTAACGTGTTGACAAGGGAAGGAACTAGTTTCAGCCCCTATTTCCGCCTCATGACTGACAGTGCTGGTTTAACTTGTTGACAAGGGAGGGAACTAGTTTCAGCCCCTATTTTGGCCTCATGACTGACAGTGCTGGTTTAATATGTTGACAAGGGAAGGAACTAGTTTCAGCCCCTATTTTGGCATCATGACTGACAGTGCTGGTTTAACATGTTGACAAGGAAGGAACTAGTTTCAGCCCCTATTTCCGCCTCATGACTGACAGTGCTGGTTTAACATGTTGACAAGGGAAGGAACTAGTTTCAGCCCCTATTTCGGCCTCATGACTGACAGTGCTGGTTTAACTTGTTGACAAAGGAGGGAACTAGTTTCAGCCCCTATTTTGGTGTCATGACTGACAGTGCTGGTTAAACTTGTTGACCAGGGAGGGAACTAGTTTTAGCCCCTATTTTGGCCTCATGAATTGACAGTGCTGGTTTAACTTGTTGACAAGGGAGGGAACTAGTTTCAGCCCCTATTTTGGCCTCATGACTGACAGTGCTGGTTTAACGTGTTGACAAGGGAAGGAACTAGTTTCAGCCCCTATTTTGGCCTCATGACTGACAGTGCTGGTTTAACTTGTTGACAATGGAGGGAACTAGTTTCATCCCCTTTTTAAGCCTCAGGACTGACAGTGCTGGTTTAACTTGTTGACAAGGGATGGAACTAGTTTCAGCCCCTATTTTGGCCTCATGACTGACAGTGCTGGTTTAACATGTTGACAAGGGAGGGAACTAGTTTCAGCCCCTATTTTGGCCTCATGACTGACGGTGCTGGTTTAACTTGTTGACAAGGGAAGGAACTAGTTTCAGCCCCTATTTCCGCCTCATGACTGACAGTACTGGTTTAACATGTTGACAAGGGAGGGAACTAATTTCAGCCCCTTTTTAAGCCTCACGACTGACAGTGCTGGTTTAAAGTGTTGACAAGGGAGGGAACTAGTTTCAGCCCCTTTTTAAGCCTCATGACTGGGTTTTATAAGCAAATGCAGCTTATGTTTTGCTAGGACAGCTTGCTAGATGGCTATGGGTAAAATGACATCTTGTTTTGATAATATGAAGGTTGTGGAATTTCTATGGTTTAACTGGTTGTATTATTGTAAAGTATAACTTTGCAAAATTATTTTGTATATTCAAAATACGTATAATGTGCTGTTTCTTATTTTATTTACAATACAATCTTCTACAGTTCATATATAACGTTAGTGGAACATACAACGCTTTTTTTTGATTGTCAGATGGTTTGAAACTAACTGTTGATATTCTATGGATAGTAATTTACCAATCTGATTTGTTTAATGACGAACAAACTGTCAAATTTGATCTGAAAGGGCATGTGTTTTTTCTTATTTCCAGAACAGCCCCCAGGTGTCCAGTAACCCTCCAAGCCAGGGCCCCATCCCATCTCCTGCACAACAAAGGTACAAATTTTCTGAACACAACTACTCTCTCAATTGTTCTTTCACTGAAGTTCATTTTTTATCAGTATGACCTTTAAAATAAATAATAGAAATATACATTTTTCAAGTCATAAGGTATAACATAAATGTAAATGTAGTTCCCAGGGCCAACAGCCCATGGGTTCCCCGATGTCGATGATGTCTCCTGCCTCTCAGATCGTGCCTTCACCAGGGCAACGATCCACCCTCACTATGAGTGTTCCCTCTCCAAGCACCCAGCTAAACACACCAGGTGAACAAATATTTCAAATGTTCTTATGTCAGACAATATCTCTTGGTGATTAGTATAATGACTTTTCCATATTCTGATTAGATAATTGAAAATGAAAAAAGCTCCATCTTCCATGATTTATTTTGAAGAAATTTGCCAATTGTTTAAATTGTTCCTCATAGTCTGCAAACTCTTAATCCATAATTATTACAAGCATGCAATGTATGGTTCCTGAAAAAATGACCCGTTCAGCCTTTTACCTCTCTCTGTCTTGAATTCTGTGTATGTATAATAATTGCAATCAACTTTTTCTAAACTCACTTGTTTTTATTACTACCTCTTTTTTACCCCAGGCAACCCAGGTTCAGTTGGAGCGGCCCCTAGTCCGGCTGACCCCTCAAATGACCCCTACCTGGAAAAGCTGAAGTCCCTCTACAAGTACATTGAGCCCCTCAGAAGAATGATCAAGAAAACCGAGGATGGTATGTATTCTATTCCGAAATCGGACTGTAAATAGTGTGTGTATTAAAAGTTTGTTTTTGGAGACTAATAAAATGAAAAAGTTATCTAAAATAGGTGTCCTACTATAACAGTAAGCGACATATAGTATAATTTCTATGAGGTCATGAACACAGTAATTAACTGGATTTCTCTTCTGGATTGAAATTATTTCCTAGACTCATTAGTCAACATGTATTTGACAAACCGTGTCATAAGTGTGTCTCACTAAGCAAGAACCAAAGGCAACTGTGCCTCCTGTAATCATCTTAAAACATTGAAAGACAGTCTAATATTCACATGCTTATTGCAGGCTCTGGATCAGAACAGCGGAAACAAGAAATCAACAAGCTTCTTAAACTAAACGAAATTCTCACAAATCCCAATAAACGGTGAGACAATTCAACATTTCACTTCACCTTCACTTATATTCACTTATATTCTGTAATTTTCATTGGTTTATCTGGTCTGAACATTTCTAATAAAACTATTATTTTTGTTTAAATTTATTTTTGTTTAAATTTATAACACATATAATCCATTTCCTGATTGAGTGTTTTTCACCATTTGTTTGTAGTGTGAGCCTCGATACCCTGATGAAGTGTGAGCAGGTCCTCGAGAAAATGACCAGAATGGTAAGACAACACCTCATATTTGTGATGCAAAAATATTCTGGTAACACATCCCATCTGGTACAACTTGTACAGTCAAAGTTCTTCATTACAAAAAAAACCCATCACACTGTTTTGACAAATTTCAGAATTTAAGAGAAAAAAATCAACATAACAGTGTTTTCCGAATTTGCTCAAATTCTGAATTTTATTTTACAGGGCTTGTTCATAAATTTGATCCCAAGCAATAGTATAAGAATTTGGGCTTGTTCATCTAAAAGTCTAATTTCGATGACTGTCACCATATTAGATAAACATCTACTACAGATTAAGGTGTAAAAATGTATGCAAACTTTGTCTATGGTTAAAATTTATTGTTATATACATTGGCCTTTATAAAGTTTATGGGCATTATACCTAGACCAAGTTCAATCAACAGCCAGATCACACAATTCATACAAGAATTGCCAAAACTTTAACAAATTCACTTTGTCCACACTCTTACTTGAGCATTTCTTATGCATTATCTAAATTAAACATTACCGGTATGATATCGTTAATGGATTTAAAATCTTGACCAAGTTTGATCCACAGCCAGATCTGTAGTTATGACCCTTGAATTATAAAAAAATGACTAAATTCCTTTTGTCACCTTTCTAAGGAATTTCTTACCCAATTTCTACCTAAGGTGGTGACAAGGTTTATAGGCATAAAATCTCAATTGCTTTGAATAAACAACATGATCTGGCGTTAAATTGTCCAAATGTGACCCAATTCACCCTGTATGCTCCCTAACTGAAGCTTTTCATACACTGTGTTCATTCTTTCAGTCAAGTCACTCTACAGCCTCCTCTGCCCAGGGGGTTGCAGCCCAGGCGAGTGCGGTCCCTGTCATGCCCCAGGTACACATGTGCCAGCCTCTCCTTGACTCAGTAGGGGCCTTGGTTACCTCCCCTTCCTTCAATCACACACTCCAGAAGACATTTGGCCCAGCCATGTCAGCCATCTTTGGTAATCAAATCAGGTAAGCTGCATAGCCATTGGATTGGTTGATTTGAATTTGAAATTTCGATGCTTCTGTTTTTTGAGGTTTGCTTGATTTCCTCCCGAAATGACAAATTACCTTGAAACAATTTTAGGTGCATTTATATTTTCATCCTGAATAAGAGTTAGGTACTTTCAAAACACAAACAATTTTCCATGATGATAAAGGGTGAAGATTTCCTTGAATAAATATGCTGTTGAATTGAATTCTCAATGAGTTCTCATAGGAAGGTGAATTTAAAGTTAATAGTTAAATATTTTTTTAGACCACCAAGTCCACCACCAAAGCGTCGTCGTGTGGAGGAGCCAGGCAAGTTACCGGAGGTACTGCAGGGTGAGATTGCCCGACTTGACTCCCGCTTCAAGGTCAAACTGGACCCACTGAAGCATGCTGGGTCCAAGGATGTGCACCTTGTTTGCAGACTGGGTACGGAATTTGATACTCTGTTTTGGGAAGTATTTATTTTGCATGAATAGTCCAGTTTTGAATTCAACATCATAGGGGTTACCAAACATGATTGCACTTGTAGCTACCTGTGAAAGTTAAAGCTGGTGTTTGTCTGAATGTCATTTGTGAAATCTGATGTTAAAATGCTTTCCTCATAAATATTAGCCTACTCATACCTCTTTCAGTTAGATTCCATATTCTACTATTGTCCTGGATATCGACAACATGCTTTAAACTTGTACTCATATACCTGCACTCAAAAAGTAGTCCACATTTGTACTTACACGTACAGTGAAACTGCGTTCTCTCAAACAAGCGGTCGTTCGAGAACCGGCTTTTTTCCTTTTATTTTCATATGAAATATACCCACGCTGCATCGAAACCTAATTATGTCGAGCAGTCGAGCAATATCCTCAGTCCCAAGTACACAAATCGTGCACAAAACCTTATGGCTCCCTCGAGGACATAATTTCACACTTTTTCCCAAACGCGTGTTCCAAAATAAACAATTGCTAGGTGTTAAAATTTTTGCAAGTTGTAAAAAAAGGCAATTTGATAAGGTGTGAAAACCCGCTTTTCACTGTTAACGCATGACTGATATGAGTTGATATGGGCATTTGAGATGATAATTATGAAAAGTTAATGACGAGAAGTTAATTGTGATAAATTTAAATGAGTAATAAAAGTATGAATAAAACACTACCATATCGATCCAACATCAGAATCTCCGAAAAGAATTCCTTCTTGTCACTTTGCGACACATTACGATTGAACAGTTTCGCGAAACCGACAAGATGCGCCAATCAACAATCCTTGATTTTGTGAAACTTAAATCTGACTAATACCACGATATTTACTGTCATTCAAATGTTGCTTGTTACGAAAATGTGTTTTTTTGTTTAAATAAACATTTCTATACATTAATTTATGTTTTTTTTTGCGTTTTACATTTAGTTTACGACAACCTTTGAACATATTAGCACATAATCGGTGTCTTAGTAAACAGACTTTTTATGACTTCAAACTTAAAATACACTGAAAGATATTTCATATCAAACTGGAAAATTGAAAATCGGGTCGTTCGAAACATCGGTTCTTTCGAGAAATTGGCTCGGTCCCTGGCGACCTCGAGTGATCGCAGTTTTACTGTACAAGTAACATTTCAAAACCGCTCTATGCAGAGGAATGTCTTTGTACATTAAATCTTCGTTGATTTACCGTGAACATAACATTTAATAGCATGTTATTTTTGTAGTGTTGAAAGTTGTTCAATAGATTTCAAAAGTTGTTATATAAGTTGCTGATATCATGTTACAAAGGTGTTTAAGTTCATAATAAGCAAGAAACTTGAAGCAAGAAATAGAATGACCATTTAACCTAATTGTATGTGTTTTAGACGAGGCTTACCTGCCAGGTGTCCCCCCAATCCTTGTCACCATTCCCCATGACTATCCTGAGTCAAGTCCAGAGTGCTCCACCAGCCGCAAGGACTATGGTATGTTATACTTACATGTCTTTATGGTAGGAGTGATTCCAGCTGTTCTTTTAGTTGACTTAAGGCTTAAATTTGATTTCCGACTTTGTATGTAATATACCTGAAATCCAAGTCTGTATGCACTTGCTTGCTTTAGGCTTTCGACATCTTTTCATTTGTTTAGATTGTAATCGTATGAATTTTCAAATCAGGGCAGGTCTATTCACATAAATTGTGGCTGCAATGAAACACCAAGATGATGCTTTTTATATGCCAATTCATATTACAATTTCACATGCAGTGTATGGGTGGACTAGATTCATACAGTATGTTGTCAGATCAATAACTTGAGAAGAATTTGTCCATTTACCACTTAAGTTTTTCCGAATGTGTATTAGTATAATATCTTGAACAAGTTTGATAACCAGCCATATTGCTTCTGTATCGAGTTATCGCCTTTTGATTATAGAAATCACCTACAAATGGTCTTGTCTGATCAATAACTTAAGAAGCCTTTGTCCAATAATCACCAAATTTGATCAGAATGTGTATGGGCATAATATTGTGGACAAGTTGTTAACCAGTCATATTGCTCGAGTCACTCGAGAGTTATCACCCTTTAATTATAGAAATAACCTAAAATTGGTCAGAATGATCATGGGCATAGTATGTTGGACAAGTTTGATGAGAAACTTGTCATAATGTATGACTCAATGATATGTAAGTCAAGTTCATATATGTATTATTACTAGCCAGAAACTAAGAAACTTCTCCAGGTTTGAGACATGCTGTTTAGACTTGAGCTATTTTTATGCTTAAAAAATATATTGCATGAATTGCATGAACAAATGTTGTTTGTTTTTTAAGATATATAATTTCATATTTATTTTTATAGATATTTAGGTTGAATTTGTAAAAATGGGTCAGGCTAAAAATGGAACACTCCTGGTACTATTCACTGTTATGACCCTTGAATTTCTTAAATTACAAAAAAATTGTCCATTGTCCATGCTGTTACTTAAGCTTTTTAGTCCGATCAACACCAAATTTAGACAATGTGTGCATGGGTATAATATCTCGGTTGGGTTTTATAATCAGTCACGTCATGTTAGTCATACCAGCATTATGATCCTTGAATTGTGAGATAAAAGAGAACACCATGGTTTGTGTAAAAGTTGACAACATGCTCCTAAAAAGCAATTTCAGTATTTTTGATGATGTTACCATACATGTGTCCAGATAATTTACATAAATGACAGATATTGATATTTTGCCATAATTTTTGTGCTTTTGCTAGTTTTGGCATGCACAACTGCCTTAATTTTAAGATATTAAATTTTTACTTTTTCTGTATATAACTTTGATATGAATTTTGCTTTCCTCAATTATTTTTATAAACCAGTGGATCATGATAAAGATATAGAGATCTATGGAAAAAATGCATTCATTAGCCTATTTAAGTGTTGGCACAAATTCTGAAATGAGGATATTGACAGCAAAAATAAAGAAACGATAAATTGAATGAAAAAATTTGTAATCAATATGGTTGCTCTTAAATATGCACAAAAATTGTATTGTGATGTTTAAATCACAAACTCGTCAACTAGGGTTGAAGTTAGGTTGTCAAGTTTGATTGTTGAGTAACAGACAGAACAGTTGAAAACATGCCGTTCTTGAAGGCAAAGTACATCAAGCGTCACTTATGTTGGATAATATTCTTTCCAAAGGATCAAAGAGACCCAGTGCATACCTTGATACATTTTCAGTCGAAACTTGTTATGTCGAGGTTGTCGGGACCTTGGGAAATACTTCGAGATAATAAACATTCATCATAACTAAAATCATAACTAAAATTCATAACTTAAATTCAAAAAATGAAACACCGAACCCAACACACTGAAGTCTGAATTCTGTTCTCACTTATATTTACATCCACCATTGAACAGGTCTTGTAATATTTTTCCATCATACTAACTTGTTATCGTATTGAAAATTTCTTTTTTATTACATTCACAATTATTGATAAGTTATGACTGATTGTTTTCTACATGCATTATAGAGAAAAGAAATTGTGACATAATTTTTAACTTCATCGAGTCTCCATGATGTTGTCAGCGTCCTTTTGCGTTTCAATAAACTCCAAACTATCCACCAAATTATAACAGTTTGTTATTTTGACATGCATGCTTATTAAATGACATGCCACAAACCATGAAAATTTCGCACCTTCAGCTCGACCTCTAATTTTGACAAAGGATGAAGGAAATGTGTGATTTCGACCGCAGAAAGTGAAATATGGATTCAATATCAAATAGTGAATAATCGAGAGAGAAGAAAATCAACATAAGCGGAATTGTTTCAAGTGGAAATAAATTTCGACTAGGAATAAAGTTAGACATAACCAGAAAATCGAGATAACAGGGTTTGACATAATGTCGTTCGACTGTATAAAATTGTAAACTGGTTGTTGATTCATAAATAGCTTTGGGATTGTGCACCGTCTCACATAACAGGTAAACTGTTTTTGATTTTAACTAATGAAAAGTGAATATTATACTCTTCATTACTTGAAAAGAAAAGAAAGGCATAGTGTCCATTGAAGTAGCCTTTTGGATTTACAGATGTTGGCCAGGTCTCTATTGCTGACTGGGACAAGCTACCCCAGGCAATTCCAGAAGGACACTTCCAGCCAGTACAACTGGATGGAAAGCCCACTCTTGTGACCTTTGACCTTGAAACAACTGGCCTTAGTATGAAAGCTTACCTCAATGTTTAATTTGCTTGAATGTTAATTCTGATAAATGTATTTTATACCTACTGACAAGAACGTACATTGTTTAATGTTATTCTTGGTGGTCTTTCAGAGAGCCAGATGATAATATGGATTATGCTCGAGTCTGTTCTAAGAGATTATAAGTATCTTCCATGGCCGAGAGTGTGAGATAGGTTCATTCCGACCCGAGCGTAGGGTGTTTTGCGGAAACGAGGTTTACCGAGTTTCCGCAAAACACCCTGCGTGAGGGTCAGGATGAACCTATCTTATACGAGCGACTATGGTAGATGCTTTTTCTCCCACCTCAGTTAAACAAAATAAGTAAAAATGTATTTTTTGCTGGAACTCTTTTATGCTTGGTGAAAATAATTGCGTATGGATATGAGATAGCATGTGGTTGTCATGGATATACGTGCAGTGATCCAGTTAATGTTAATAGTCAAATCGGTCTTTTTAAATAGTTCTAAGGAGAATGAAGCATTATTTCTTGAATGGTGCCTGAAAACTGTTTTATGGTGACATTTGAAGCGAGAAATAATTAATTAGCGTTCTAAATATTACCATAAGACAAGATTTCCTTGATGCTACTGACGACAGTCTTCAACAAGGGAGGTAATTACAATGTGGTAAAAGGAGTTCCATACGGCCATTTTATCTTCGCCCGTGGGCAAGATAAGACTATCTAGCATGGTTAAATTATTGGATCTACTTATCTGAGGTGGGAGAAAAAACCAGTAAGCAAATATAAAAGTAAAGGAGTTACTCTTCTACAAGCAGTTAAGTCATAGTGTCTTTTGTGGGAGGCAGACATTTGACAACCTTTCCAGACCAATACAAGATTGAATAGACTGTCTCTTTCCAGTACATTTTTAATTGTACTGTATGATTTTTTTTAATTTTTGTTCCAGTTTGTTGGGGTATAATGCCCCACATCACACAGATTGCAGCATTAGAGATAAAATCTGGTGCCAAGTTCTCGGCATATACCACACCACATAAGCCAATATCACCTGAGGCTCAAAAGTTCACCGGAATATGTATGGATGTTGATGGTAGAATGACTGTACATGGGAAAGCTGTAAAAAGTGTCTCTATACGGAGAGCCATTGCTGACCTTTGTACATGGCTTGAACAATTCCCAAATGTTATACTTGTTGCACACAATGGGAGAAAATTTGACTTCAAGATTCTCATGTTTACTGTCATGAGCACAAACAGGATAGCGAGTTTACTGAGCTGTATAACTGGGTTTGTCGACTCACTATCTGTGTTCAGGAAGAAATATCCAGGGCAGTCTCTGAAGCAAGCAGACCTTGTACATAATTTACTCGGCACCTCGTACGATGCACATAATGCAGTAGCGGATGTAGAGGCTCTTGGAAAGCTGCTTGCGTTGTGTAATACATCAGACATAATGTCTTATAGCTTCAGTCCAACTGCTGTTAAGCATTCTCTGTTATTCAACCAGGCAAAGAACCATAATCTGAACTCCTTGGAACCTTTGATCATAGGAGGTGTTTGCAAAAAAGGAACTGCCGAGAAAATAGCTGGATCGGGACTAACTTTAACGAATCTGGCTACAGTATTTCAAAGATTTGGTGAGGATGGATTAAGAAATACATTCTCCACAAAAAACAGCGAGGGAATGCCAAGGGTATCAAATTCAAACAGAGTATTAAAGGAAGTCATTCCAAAACTTGCACAGTATTTTGTGCAAATGAATGCAAAGAAAAACTAAGGTTGTATTGAGAGAACTATGTTAAGAATAAATGTATTTGAATATGAAAATACAGATGAACCTAGATATTAACAGGGTAAATGTAAAGTATGCTTATATTAGTTGTTTGAACGTGTCTTGTAATTTATTAGCAGTGTTTGTATTAAAACAAATTGCCCCATAGTTCTGAACTTTGTGAAAGTTGACAAACGTTGTTAAACAATATTGTTGTTATCTTTCAAATCATTTCTGATCTAGTAGTTTCATGGATACATTTTTGATCTGCATTTTTTTTTACAAGAAATTAAATGCTTCAGCTATACTTAATCAAATAGTTTACCTTCTGTTCTGAACATTTTGTCTTTTGTTTACTGACAAAAAAATCATGAGCTAAATTGATCTCAAACATATTATTTTAGCAGTGTATTTCACTGTTTTGTTTGTTTTTGTTCGAAAAAGTAAACATACAAGTTCTGTTTGCCACCAATGTTTTGTTCATACCAGACAAGTGTTTCTGGGCATGTGATCAGTGCTAGAAAAACTGATCTTCCAAGGAAGATGAGTCACTTGTAATGGCACACCATTTGGAGAAAAAGGATGAATAATAGTATGCAATTTTAAAGTTCTTATGTACCATTTGACGTCAACTGTGATTTCAAATAGCTGTACACCATGACATCGGTATACAACGAGGCATAAGCATGGGTGAAATCTACAAAAATGTGTTTCTAACATCAAATGACACACAATTTCAAAGTTGAAGGTATACATGTGTTTCCAGATTGAAAAGTCTGACCCACAGGGACAATGTTGAGTTGGTAACCGTAACTCAGCAAGCCTTTTTTCTGGCTTCTGCACGAACCCAAGGTTCAGATTTTCCAATCTGCATTGTTAACACATAAAAGATAATTAAAACATTGAACATGTATATGTATGTATGGGCTGGAGTCCTTAAAATGTTGGAAAATAAAGGGTGAGAATGATTTTAATGGAACCACAATTATTCAAATGAAAGTTTGTACATATGTTGTCGGAGACAATACACACATTAACTGCAAGGCCTAAGACTTGAGCCGTAATAATTGTTGAGTTAATGCCCTTTTTTTGGCTTAAAAAAACAAGATGATGGTTGGCATTTGCTCAGCAGCTCTCTTCCATGTATTAATACAATCTAAAACTCATACCTTTATAAAGACTTGCATGCTTTCATGGAATCAAACGCATGTGTTCAGAATTAATGAAATGGTAATGCAAGGCTGGATGGCCTACTCCACGGCCTGTGTTGTTTTGTTCACAAAATTAACTTGCACTTCAAGAATATCAATTTATTTTTATTTATTTTTTTGCATGTTTTTGTATTAAAAACACTCATATATACCAAGTATGCCCATATTCCCCACACAATACCATGTTTGATAATTGGGTTGAAATGTTTGTTCCAATTTACCCTGTGTCATAATAATTATAAAATGTTGCAATAAAACATTTATTCTGAACCAAAAATATGGATGCTTTATGTTGATATCGGAGATGAGATATATATTAGAGAAGGAAATGAACTAATAATACAATCCCTGTTGTTGCAATCTCTTGAAAATTACTGATGAGTCAAGTGAATTTGTATCAGATATAACTGAAAAATCAGAATTGGTGTTTTCTGACATATTTCTGACATAAACTGATCAGCTGAACATCTTTCAAATGACAACAGATAAGACATGTGTCAATAAAGAGGCTATTGTTTGCAGCATCTTATGATAAAAGATCAATGAAGCAGACATTTTATGTGCACTGAAAGTGTAATATGAATGTGTTATTCCACCGAAAATAAAAAAATAAACAATTTTAATGATGTTTGATCCACTTTTGATTTGACTTGCAGGCAACACTGGAATTTTTTAGAAATGTTCAGAATTCCATCCAAAGCTTGCAGGCAATGATGGAATCTTACAGAAATGTTCAGAATTTACAGAAATGTTCAGAATTCCATCCAAAGGGCTTGCAGGCAACAATGGAATCTTACAGAAATATTCAGAATTCCATCCAAAGGGCTTGCAGGCAACAATGGAATCTTACAGAAATGTTCAGAATTCCATCCAAAGGGCTTGCAGGCATCAATGGAATCTTTCAGAAATGTTCAGAATTCCATCCAGAGGACTTGCAGGCAACAATGGAATCTTACAGAAATATTCAGAATTCCATCCAGAGGACTTGCAGGCAACAATGGGATCTTACAGAAATATTCAGAATTCCATCCAGAGGGCTTGCAGGCAACAATGGAATCTTAAAGAAATATTTAGAATTCCATCCAAAGGACTTGCAGGCAACAATGGGATCTTACAGAAATGTTCAGAATTCCATCCAAAAGTCTTGCATGCAACAATGGGATTTTACAGATATATTCAGAATTCCATCCAAAGGACTTGCAGGCAACCATTGGATTTTAGATATGTTCAGAATTCCATCCAAAAGACTTGCATGCTAAAATTGAATGTTACAGATATGTTCAGAATTCCATCCAAAAGTCTTCCATGCTAAGATTGAATCTTACAGCTATGTTAAGAATTCCATCCAAAGGACTTGCATGCAACAATGGGATATTAGATATGTTCAGAATTCTATTCAAAAGACCTTCACACTATAATGGAATCGTCTATCCTGTTGTTCAGCAGTGACAAACAGTTTTGCTGCAGTGATTGCTTAATGCATTGATAATGCATTTTTTTCATAAACAATACTGGTTACATTATTAAATGGTCTCATCTTAACACGAATGTTGTGGCATCTGCATTATATTACTGCACAGAACAAACACAGCAGTCACTCCATTACATTCTTATGAATAATCCAATCCAGGCAGTTGTGCATTTCCTGGCTTGCCTTATTTCTCTGTAAACATCATTATTAGTTAAATGAACATTATGCAGCACAGTGCATCAAGTTATTAGCAAGGATAATGAACTAACTTTTTGAAAGTTGTGCAGTTATTTCTTTATCTAAAAATATAGGTTTGGATGCCAATCAAGGGTTTTTTGGCAAATGTACGTGATACTTAGCAGATGTCATACGTATGAGAAGTAGCACCACGAAACTCTTAACAATACAACTCTTTTATACCTTGTTGTTTCCATAGTAACAAAATGGATTAATGAGAAAAACTGATTTTCTGCCATGATATTGGTATCTACTAATTGGAAATGAACAAACACAATAGAGCCACTGGTAAATGGTGCTGAAACTGTTTTCTGAACTAGCTTTCCAGTTCTTTTCGAACCAAATTACCTGGGGTATATGTGAAAATATCAACAAATATCATTAGCAGTGAAATGTTGGCATTTTACAACTTAATGTATTTTGTTCCCTAGAGATAAAAGATAAAAAATGTTTGCTCAGATTCCTGTTAAACTAAAACTATGTAGAAATTAAATCATATTGGGTTAATGATTATATTATGAGCCAATGCAACTATGATAATGTTTTAATGATTGACCATTTCACAGCAATGTAATAAAAAAATTCACCCACTCAAATGAAGATTTAGTTTAACAATTACAAAATGATATATTACTGGTTAAAGGGACACCACAGATTTTATGTTGGCAACAATTTTTCTAAACTAAGTTAAAATTGATTTATTTTCCCTGTTTTAGTAACAAACAACAGATAACAGATAGATTCTTGTTTAAACAGAATTTTGTTATTTTAAGCATTCTTGTTTAAACAGAATTTTGTTATTTTAAGCCTTAAATCTTTCATTTTTCAAGAGTTTTACTTATGCTTTTTTCCTATTATAGAGCATTTCATTCAGCACTTTTCAATTTTTGTTTATAAGCCTTAATGATGATTTCTCATTGTTTGAAGGATTTGGTTAACATTTTATGTGGAATTTTTTTTTTTCGATGTCTGGCTGTATCAAGCCTGATGAGTCCCTTTAGATAAGATTAGTAGGAACAAAGAACATAGCAGCTTAATTCTTCCATAGTTTTGTAAATTATGTTATTCATAACTTCATGAGTGTGCTTCAGTTTACCAAAAACATTTGAGCCGTTACTTAGTGGCAGTAATTCATCATAAAGCAAAAACAACAGACAATGGTTGATCCTGCAGATCTATCATATTCAGGCAAGAATTTCTCTAGATTGTGATGATCTGGCAGTTTTTTGGGGCCTTGTTTTCAGAACAGGATAATTTACCTGTCACAAATGCTGGCATAATGTCTCTTGCTAGTTTCTGATGGCCAAATCATGGAGGTAATTGTGTAGAAAGATATTTCACAAAGATATTTATGCAGCTTTATACCACATATATTAGTATTATGATGTCATTTATATTATTGAGTGTAGGTTGTGAACCCATATTTTTCCATATTGAGCCATACCAAAATGGCGTCTATTTTCCAATTCCGATGAATAATCCGATGAATAAATGAAACATTTAAACATGTAAACAGGGCGTTAACATCTGACATGATACTGTTTCCTTTGCCCGGTATATCCCATATGGGGTCACCTTCTAAACCCTGTAACTTATTATATTTAACAGGGAGAAGACATAACATCTGTTTCCAAAATAGGATGATGTGATCAGAGATATGCAGTCAGCACTTTCAAGGGGCCGTTTTATTTTGCATAATATATTGAACAATGTATTGAAAAATATTCAAGTTGTAAGTTTTGAGTACATATGCATCAGCAAGACTTTAAATATGTTATTTCAAATAGCAATATGTATTGCTTACGCTGCTCATTTCTATTTTGACACAACTTTTTAAGCAAAAAGAAGGACTTGAGTTGGAAAATGTATCCATATCCAAAATTCCCATAACACCAGGCGCTGAGCACTGTATAGGTAAAAATATATTCCTGTCACATGACTGTCCCCTTGTGCCGTTCTTAAACTATTCATGATGAGATGACACTTTGTACATCTTTGTTTCTTGATTGCTTTTCGTCAGGAGACAACCATATTGACAGCTACAACAGAACAGAATAAAAAATACCCCCAGGGCCATCCTAGATGGGGGGAGGATGAAGGGCTCAACAGGACGGATTCAATGAAAACGAACATGCGCGAACAACGGACTTTGACTGGAGGAACCACATCAGTGGTGTGTCGATGCGGGAAAGTATGTAAGAACCATCGAGGGCTGAAGATCCATCAGACAAAGAGCGGCTGTAAAGCACGTGAAATTCATCAGCAACGCACAGGTTAACCTGGTGAGATGGGGGAGATATCTGGTACGGTGTCCAACCACAACAGTACTGGAGGTCTCTCAGCTCCTGTATTTTCGCTGGCTGAAGGCGGTTCTATGCTAGGTGTATCGCAGGCAGTAGATGACTTCTTGAGTTTGCAGGGCAGTACACAAGGTACAGTTCCTGAGGAGCAGGGAGATGATGGGCAAGAAAATAAAGAAGACTCGCCAATCTTTAGACAGACCTACACTAAGGAAGACTCTCCAATATTTGGGCCAACCTCATCCCAGAACAGTGGGAACAGGCAACCAACAGAAGAAAGTCATGAAGTATCTGTAAACTTCCCTGGGTCATTGTACTCATCACCACTTGCAGGAAATATTCAGGCGACACAACACCCAGCCAAGGAAAGAATACAGCCAACTTCCAATGTGAGGAGGCACAGAATCGCTTGGCCGAAGATATGAATGACAGCAGCTGGGCTTCGATTAAACCTTATCCTACAGTCAGCACTGACAGGGGCAGTTGCGTGCACTACCTACACTTACCTATGCCCTAGGAAAGGAGAGATTTGGGCTAGAGAAGAAACCCAACCTCCGCAAAAAGCCGCTTATACCGAACAGGAGACTCGGCGAAATAAAAAAGATTAGAGCAAAATTGCGGTCCCTGAGGAAGAGGTATAGGTGCTCAAGTGACGCAGAGAAGGAAGGTATTGTGCAGCTCAGCACAGGGAAAAGGCAAAGAAGAGAATGGCATTTACCTCAAACCCTTACAAATACACAAGGAGTTTGTTGAGCGAGGAGAAGTCTGGAAAGCTCGAAAGTAGCCAGGATGAGGTTGAACAATACCTTCGGGAAACTCATTCTGATCCACACCGAAGCGAAACCCTGGCAGAATGTGATAGAATTCAAACAGTGGAAGAGCCAGTCACCCCATTGAATATGAATGAACCAACATGGAAAGAGGTCAATGATGCGGTGAAAAAGGCACGTTCGTGCTCAGCTTCAGGTCCAAGTGGTATCCCATACAAGGTTTACAAGAAATGCCCAAACCTTTTATGGACACTGTGGTCTCTCTTGCGTGTAGTGTGGAGGAAAGGAACAATTCCAGAGTGCTGGCAACTGCATGGTCCCAAAGGAGAAGAATTCCAAAACTGTCAAGCAGTTCCGAACCATCTCATTGCTGAGTGTTGAAGGAAAGATATTTTTTCTCTATACTTGCCAAGCGAATGACAACCTACATGATAGGAAATGGATACGTAGATACCTCTGTCCAAAAGGGAGGAATTCACGGATTTTCTGGCTGCGTAGAACACACCAGCGCACTCACACAACTGTTACATGAGACAAGAATGAACCACAGGCATCTCACAGTAGTATGGCTCGACCTAGCAAATGCCTTCGGCTCCATACCACACCAGCTAATCAAGGTCGCACTATATCATTACCATATACCAGACAAGGCTAGCAACTTGATCATGAGCTACTTCAGCAACATCAACCTGAGATTCTCATGTGGCAACTTTACAACAAACTGGTACTTGAGAAAAGAATTTTAACGGGATGCACCATCTCTGTCATCTTATTTGTCATGGGCATGAACATGATTATCAAAGCAGCAGAGAGGGAATCAAGAGGCCCACTTACAAACACCGGGATACGGCTCCCATCAAACAGGGGATTCATGGATGACATGACGGTCACCACAGAAACCCATATCCAGGCGAGTTGGATCCTTAAAGCACTTGATGAAACTGTGTCTTGGGCACGAATGCTATTCAAACCAGTGAAGTCAAGGTGTCTGGTAGTAAGGAAAGGCAAGGTGACTGACAAGTTCAAGCTGCATATACAAGATGAGGAAATCCCTTCACTTGTCAACAATCCAATCAAGTGTTTAGGGAAGTGGTTTGATTCTACACTTAAGGACACCCGCAGCCAAGACAGGCTGAAACAGCAGATTGAAGAGGGGCTGAGGAGAATTGACAAGTCCGAACTTCCGGGAAAGTTCAAGGCATGGATCTTCCAGCATGGTCTCTTGCCTAGACTCATCTGGCCATTAATGGTCAACGAAATCCCCATCAGCACAGTTGAAAAATTGGAGCAGGCAATTAGCAATCATCTGAGAAGGTGGCTTGGACTTCCGCCTTCCTTTACCAATATTGGACTCTATGGCGAGTCAACAAAGCTGCAGATGCCCATAAGCTCCCTCGTCGAGGAGTACAAAGTCGCTAAAACACGTCTGCTACTAACACTCAGAGACTCAAGTGATGGGAAGTTTAGTGGAGCAGGAATAGAAGTTAGAACGGGAAGGAAATGGTCAGTGAGCCAGGCTGTAGAACAGGCTGAAACACCAGGACATTGTAGGCACTACAAACTAGGGTAGAGAAGGGTTGGGAATCAGTAGAAAGCAGCGGTGGGAGAATTCTGATAATGTTGAGAAGAGAACCATGGTTCAGGGAGAAGTTCGGAGAGCAGAAGAGGAGGCACGGTCAGCAAAGGCGGTACAACTTGGACCCCAGGGGAATTGGAAGAAGTGGAACTTACCTGAGAGGAAAATCACATGGCAGGAGCTGTGGAGGTATGAGCCACTTCAAATGAGTTTCCTTCTCCGATCGGTGTATGACATGTTACCCACTCCAACCAATTTAAAGCAGTGGAAGTTATCAGAAGACCCTTCCTGCTCGCTGTGTGAGAATATCGGATCGCTGCGGCATATTCTATCTTCTTGCCTAACAGCCTTGGCGCAAGGGCGGTATACCTGGCGGCATGACCAGGTTCTAAGAGAGCTGGCAAACATCTTAGAAAATGAGAGAAGGAAAGAGAGACCCATGAAACAGACATGCCCTCATTTAATCAGCTTTTATTAGACAAGGGGAGAAGAAGCCGACAACCACAACATGTAGCGGCATCCTACAAGAATCTCAAAACTGGGATATCTTGGTAGACGTGGGGAAAAAGTTGAAGTTTCCAGAGGAAGTGGCCCATACCACCCTCCGGCCAGACATAGTTCTTTGGTCCAGGTCTCCAAAGCTGGTTGTATTGGTGGAGCTAACAGTACCCTGGGAAGAGAGATGTGAGGAGGCATACGGGCTGAAGAAGGGAAAATACCAAGACTTGGTAGACACTTGTAGAGAGAGGGGTTGGAAGACATGGATCTTCCCAGTGGAAGTTGGATGTAGAGGCTTTCCATCACAGTCAGTGTGGAAAATGCTTGAAGCTGTGGGCAGAAAAGACCGCCGTCCACGCTCTTGGGAGAGCTGCAGAGAGGGCGTCCAGTTGGCTCTGGCTACGACGCAGTGAACCGACTTGGAAGCCAACATAGACGAGGTAGTGACTGATCACCACTACCTGCCCCGCCATCTAGAGGGTGTACCGAGATAAGGGGCGAAACACCCAGTGACAGATGGGCACTCGGCTGAGGACGTCTATGTTAAGCAATACAGCTGTATCTTAACAACATACTTGGGAAATTGAAACACCAACTTTTAAAAGGTTTTAAAAGTTGTTAATTGTGGAGAACTAATTATAAATATTATATATATATATATATATACATTTTTAAATACAGCTAAGATACAAACACATAGCAAACTAGTTAAATTCCCTTAAAATGTGCAGTTAAATTTTGGTTATTAAATAATACTGATTTCTGTAAGTGTTCGGTGAACACTTAAAATGTTTGTGCAATACGGATTGCCATACTTTATGTTTAATTTGACGTTTAATGGGTCTTTAAATTTCAATTATTATCTTGAATTTTCTAATTCGTGTAAAAAAAAAATTCCTATAATTTCAAAAATGTGCTTTACCTGCCATATGTTTTACTGAAAATTCAATTAGAAAACAGGCAATTGCCTGCAGGTTTTTAGGGTGGTTATATATTCAATCTCGGGATTTGAAGAAATTACCTGAGCCCACCCACTGGTATGAATTGTCATGGTAGCATCTCCATTGGTTATGATAAAGTAATTACAATGTTATATCTTTTACCAGGGAAAGTATTAATAGAAATTACTTATGCATCATTTTCAAATGAATTTTGTGAAGTAGAGAGGTCATGAATATTCTGGGAAATTTTCATGGCCGTTTAAATTTCCAGCTGGCTATTTTTATTACCTATTCACTCCTATCCCGACATGAGACACCAATGTTTTACTGGCAACAAATAATGGTTAAAAGATCTTTCATGGGGAGTTACACAATACAGATATATTACCTGTATGAAGTCTTTGAATAATAGACATTAATTCAATGAGAAAAATGCCGGCTGGATTTTGTTAAAAGGTTAGCGGCCTGGGATCGTAACATCGTGGTTCTTTGACGTCATCACTGCCAAGAAAAACGTATGTTGGCTGTCCCAGTGTTGCAGGTAAATGGAAACAAAAATGCCTGTTTCTTCCAGTGCAAAAAATCTTGGGTTTGTTTAGATTAAGAAGGTCTGTAGGGAATGATCGGATCTGTTGCTGGCCTTTTTTCTCTCATTCTTATAACATACTTGAAATAAATGTTTTTGTCTTTGAGATATTTAGGCTTCAGGAAATTCTTGTTTGAAAATATACTTGAAATAGATATTTTTGTCTTGGAGGGATGCATCAGAGAATATTGAACAGAATATTCTTGTTTGAAAACATAATTGAAAACACTTATACATCTGTCTGTGTTGCTAGAATAGATATCAGAGATGTGGTTAAAAAGGAGATGTATTTTCTGATGTATCTCCATAGAATCCAGTCTTTGGATAACAAATTAATTAGAAACATGGTAACAAATCAATTAGAAACATATTTTTTTGCTTCATTCTTACTTGTTCTTATGCAAAATGATGTAAGGCTGTTACACTCTGCTGTAAGTGCATGTCAGACATGTTTAACACATGTTCCTAGCTGTAATCACATGGTTGTAGTTATTGGCTGTGAAACACATCCTTGGTCCTAGAAGAAAAATGTTTCAAGGAAATAACAAAAATTATACCAATTGCTATAAATGCGTTTGTGTACTAACTAACTATATTTGGTTCAAAAGCAAACAGATACACTACCCGTAGTTAGAGTGAATTCTTTTGTCCGCCAAATACACCACCAGCAAACTTTACCTACCCTTTATTATTCATATAATAAGATCATCACTTTTTTCAGGCTTTCACAGCAACTGCAAATGCCATTTTGAACTTCTTTGTTCTGACAGAAAGTATTAGTGTATTAAACACACACATCTTCACTGTGTTTCTGAGTGAGGTTTCCATATGGAACAGTGGGTCCCTATAAAACAGAGATGTAAAGGCCGTGTGCTGAGTTCACACCTGGCATTCTCCATCTGACAATACCTTGAAAACCCTGCAGGATGAAAGTGAATCACTTTCATATTTTAAACTTTGAAGGCAATACACTTTCAAAGCCTTTTATATAACCTTTTGCTAAGAGTGTTAAAAAAAAACGTTTACTGTTATTCTGTTATACCGAAATGACATCAATTCTAGTGCAAGTGATTATTTTGTCTTAATGATGAGATTATCTTATGATGTGAATTCCTGACGTATATATAGATTGTAATGCCTCAAATCTACCTCACAATGACGTCTTTCTCTTGATCATCAGTTTGCACCGTGCCCATGCTTAAGAAGTGCACGTACTGGTTCAAGGTCAAACAAGAGGCACAGAAATCTCGTGCTGTAATTCCTCCATTGTCACTGTATCAAGACTGTTCTACCTGTACTGGGGCTCATGGGGTTACCACCAGTGCTGCCAGACATTAAACATATGCATCAAGATCTGCAATACTGCCTTTCCCTTATTGAGAGTAATTTTTTATCATGATGTATTTTATGTTCACCAGCCAAACAATTTTTGCTTCATGTTGTGTGATCAATGAGCCTATTCACAGGTTTTTCATTCACTAATTCTTTAGCAATTATTTTGTTTAGAAACTTTTCTTAGCAAAACGGCCAGATATAGTAAATATCATAAACACATGCATCATTATCTAAATTAAAAATTTCCTTTTCATTTTATCTGCCCTTGGGATGACCCCTATCCCATGGATGAATAATTCAGGATGCCACAGCGCTTACTCAAATCTTAACTCCTCTGTCCTTTGTGTTTCAGAGGGTTCCCCATTCCTGATGTCCATCCAGCGGTCACTGGTCACCAACCTCCTTGACCTGCCAAGCAAGTTCACCTTCACCTCCATGCTGGACATGTGGGTATGTAAAAGGTTAAACACAGACAGCTATGGGAATCATGCTGAAAGGAATCTTCTGTTAAGTGTTGTAAGGGAATATAAAAGTATGTCACCTCTTTTGAATCAAGAGCGTGTCAGGTGATTAAATGCACCAACTCATTGCTGTGTTTAGTTTGTTAAAATGTATGTATTAGAATTGCAATAGCAGCTGTATTGGTTTGTACCATTGTCCATTCTGAAACGCCACTAGAAAGGAACCTACCTGGGACCGTTGGGTGAGAGCAAACACCCATAGGTACTGCTTGACTGACTAGCCCTCATTCTGGCTTTAATTCATTTGTAAATGTTGTTATTTGTTGTTATAAATAGGGTGTAGAAAGAGCAATTATTCTTCTATAAGGATGGTTATAGTGGGTTTTTTTACACTCTACGTCCTTGGAAAATGTTACTCTGAGTATACTTACAATTTGGTTGTATACATTTTGTACTCAATTTTTGTAATATTTACAGAAATGTTTACTCTGGTACTTTACAGGAGATGGGTGTCCGAAAGGCCTGTGCACCAACCTGAACATAGCATCACCCCACCCCGGGGGTTTCTTGCTTGGAAAGTGGATGGGCCTTGGAGGTCATGATGTGTGTGTCAATGGAATGTGCATCTACAGTGATTCATGGCCGCCAGTGGCTCCTGGCAGTGGATGATAACTTTAAACACTATGGATGTTTAAACATAAAATTACATACATTGAAAGTAATACATGTGTAAAATAAATGTGTAGGAAACCCTTTGGTTCATTTGAATTATTGTCAGTTAATTTGTACCAACTGGATTCATAGATTTACATGAACTTACAATACATGCTTAATCTGTTCTGTTTTTGTCATACTGTCTTACAGCTGTATTAGTATAAGGAGAACAATACACCTACTTCCGCTGTAAGAATGATGGGATTTCAATTAAATTTTTTATCTGTGAATAAACATTGATGTTTTGCTTAGCCTGGTATCTAACTTCTTGAAAGTATGTCATTAGGTCACTTTTATAGCATGGCAGACATAATTAGAAGGGTTTTGGTTTCGGTTCAGCGTTCACATCCACGCTGGAACTCTCTATGTTCCACTCTCTTATTATTGTATTTGGTATTTTATTTTTACCAAATTCTGTCAAAATCGTTGGGCATAATATTCTGTATTTGTAGACTGTATTTGATCACCAGCCAGATGGAACTTTTCACTCTAGAGTTATGGCCCTTACAATATCAACATCTTACCAAGTTTTGTTTGTCTGGTCATATTCAAGCTCAATCTTAAGTATATGGGACGACTATGGTAATGAGGATAATATCTCTTTGATAAACAAACAAACAACGCATAATTCAATCCGGAATTACAGCCCTTAATTTGTCAAATCTACACCATATTCACTTTATATATTGTATTAGGCAGCACATTCCAATCAGGTCAACAGTTTGATTATATCCCTTGACCAAGCCATGTTTTTAGTTCACTCAAACAACCTAGCAAAGGCATAACAACAATATGAATTTCAGATGTTTTACTGTTATATTGTAGGTAAAATATATCTACTAAATTTGGTTAGGCAATGATGGGTCCACCTGGCAGGCAGACATGTCCAACTTGCGTTTATTAGTTATTAATCAGAATTCTTAACATAAAGAAAATGATTAAATAGCCACTATAAAATACATTCTTGCATCTGCTATTTCATAAGCCGAATTTAAAATTAAGATTTATTTGTTTTCTTTGTCTATTTTTTCATTGTTAAAATATAAAGAAAAAAATGATAATGTTTCTTAATTCTTTGATAATTGTGCATAATTTTACAGTGATTGAATGTAATGGAATCAACACATCTAAATTATAATCTTGGTAATCATGCCATTTTAACAATGAGTATAATAACTAGGAAATTGCTTGCAATAAGGTAAAACTTTATTTCTCTACCTAGGTCTGATAGGTAATTAAGAGTTTCTGTCATGCTTTAATTATGTTATTAAGAGTTCCAGTTGTGCTTTGCCACATGTTAGTAATTACCAATAAAAAAATTTATTGCCTGCATCCCTATGACAACTTTCTGCAAATCAGCACTAATTGGAAACAATTGAGAATGGCAAAATCTGGATGGTAGAAAACAGATAAAAGATTGAACCACTGTTTACATTTTGCTTTTTTAGTCTCCAAAAAGGAGGTGAAGGCACACCTTAGCAGAGTGATAGTAATCATTTGCATGTGTAAAAGCAAAAGAAGTCAATATACCAATATTAGTATGATTCTGTTGTGGTTGTGTTTGGACTCCATGAAACCAGAAGATTAATTTAAGCTGCATTCTCACAGATTGACAGTTATGAGTTTTATATTATTTTTTTTGTCTCAGAATCAGCTGATTTTCTCATCAATGTCTTCAATTCAGTCACATAAAATACCGGTAACTCAATAAAGAACAGATCTCAATTCTTTGGAAAATTGCCGAAAAAATATTTTTCTTAAAGCGTTGGTATCGATTCAAGCCAAAAAACGTAAATTTTCAAACGTAAATGTGAAAAACTGATTTGATCATTTGTCAGCAGTCTTATAACACTAGTTTCCAGAAATAAACGCAAAAATTGACTCATTCCAAGACAGTACATTTTTTTTTTAATGTCAGTACAGTCAGTCTATGAGAGTGCAGCTTTAAGACATCTTAAACATGCCCTAGGGATAATAATTTTGAATAAAATCTATTGGTTTAGAATTTTGTTTCTGAAAACTCACTTCAGAATGACATGTAAAACTTTTAACCTCTAGCTTACAGTAATTGACAAAATCACCAGCTGGACAAGTCTGTTGGCATGGTGCGCAAATAATGTACCATAGGTTTCAATGTCACAGTGTTATGTTCATTATTATTTTTTAAAAATTCAAGAACTTGAGTATGTTTCATGGCTGTTGGAAATTTATACAAAACTATGTAACACCCAACTCGTCATAACATATGCCATGTCGAACAACCCTTAAGAATATACTGATTTATTTTGAAGTATGACCTTGACCTTGGACGAAGTGGGAATGTGGTTCTTTTGAGTGAGATATTCATGTTTGCAAACTCAGACACCATGACTAATCTTATAAAGCACACTATTGCTCTTTTTTTTAAGCTTACATTAGAGCACTCGACCTGTTTCCACAAGCTTTACAGCTAGATATGTTTGTTTACATGAACGAGTGTGCATTGCACATGCCACACACAAGCACTAAGAACCAAAGTGTTGCATAGTTCAAAACCATGTAATAGTTTAAAGTTCTTCGAACATATTAGGTAGTGGAGGGAGAAGCCCTTCTTATACATTAATTCCTTAAATGTTCTGAGTGTCTTTGATTGTAACCTGTTTCCAGCAGGCAATAAAACTAAATGATGATGTCATGTTTGTTAAGTTGTAAAACTACAAAAAATAATCTCAATGATTAAACACTTGACTACTGGGCAATTAAACTTTTTTAAGTGACTATTTAAGTGCTGTGATGAGAAAAGAAGTTAAACAATGCATTGAGAGTGCTGGCCATATGTTGTCACTAATCCTCCTGCAGAGATTTGGACCCAGGGAGCGATCCCCTCCTATCCCACCAAAACTAAACATGGGCTTCTTTCCTATCTACTGAAAAGCTCTTTTGGATTTTTGTGCGTCAGTCAGATCTATAGTTACCTACCAAAGCAAGCAAAATAACAACTGATAAGCATATGTTGATAACATTTATTTCTGGGCATTCTATGAGTAAATCATAATGATTTGATCATACCCAATTAAGAGGTAATTAAAACAGCGTAAGCGTCTCTTTGCACCAAAACAGCCAAGAGATGTTAGATCTACATTTATTTGATGATTAATATCCAAACTGTTTAAAGATTTTCTATAACATAAAAGTCAGTTGTCACCTCCCTCGACACTGCAATCCCCAGACTGCTTGATGTTTTGGCACAGAACTGCAGACACGCAGTATGGCTGTCAGTAACATGATGGTGTGACTACAAAATACATCTCTGCCTCTGCAATGGGTGTCAAAGGTACCAGTTCTACAAAGTGAAGTAGACTTACACATTTTTTCAATTTAACAGGTGATTAGCCACAATGAGATCGAAAGTAAAAAGATGACACTTAATTACTATAAAATATTGAAATTGATCCAACAAAGCTTGTGCAGCTTATAAAACTTTGAATTAGTTGTCACTGATTTTGTTCCTATTTCTAACAATTTTGTTCTTATATAATCAACTGTTCCTGAAACCATCAGATACATTATTTAGATTTTTGCCATAGCAACACCAAATTGCTCATTTTTATTGAGCTGCTTGCGCTGAGCGAGACATAGTTGTCGCAATATTAGTTTCCTGTATATCAGTTAGTCCATCCGTCTGGACTGAACCTTGTCCAGGCTGTATGTTGACCATGCATTGTAGGATATTAAAAAAAAAAAAACGCCATAAAGGTTAACCATGATGAGGTGGCTTGTTGCACACAAGACCCAGGTCTGTACCTCAAAGGTCAAGGTCACACATAAAGGTCAAAGGTTGAAATGATCCTTGTCTGGGCAGAATTTTGACCATGCATTGTATGATTTCAGAGCACTTGACACGATGGTTCACCATGAGGCGGCGAATTACGCACAAGACTCAGGTCTGTACCTCAAAAGGTCAAGATCACACTAAGACGTCAAACATTGAAATGAGTACTCTTGATAGGACTGTGCCTTGTCTGGGCTGGCTCTTATCCAAACATTACAAGTTTTCCAAGAAACCTTGCATTGATGTTTTTGACGATGTAAATTTTAACAAAGCAGATAACGATATGTAAAAATTGAGACACGTTGATGTGTCAAAACATAGTACCTGCATAGATTCATTTTGCTTCAGTTTTTCAACAAAGGGCAATGCGGTACTTCCCATTATAGCTGGATTTTTCATTTTGAAAATGGTGTTTTTTGAATGTTATGTATTGTTAGAAGGCAGTAATAAAATATTGCTTTTTACTTCCATTTATTTTATTGTTTAAAGTAGAATTATTGTGTGTGTTTTTTCCTTATTCCTAATTGTTCAAGCAAACATGCAGACAAATATTCTGACCAAGTTTCATATTGATTGCATGAAAACTATTGAATTTATGACAGGATTTTATGTTCTAAGATTTGACGTAGGGACCTAGTTTTTTATCTGAAGTGACCTATATTTGTTCTAGACAACATGCAGGCATGTATTCTGACCAAGTTTCATAACAATAGGTTAAAAACTATTGAGTTTATGACAGGGTCCCCCCCTTAAGATTTGACCTAGTGACCTAGTTTTTGACCTGAGATGACACATGTTCCTAAATGTTCAAGAGAACATGCAGACAACTATTCTGACCTAGTTTCATAACAATTGAATGAGAACAATTTAATTTATGACGGGGATTAATTTCTAAGAATTTACATAGTTTTTTTATCTGAGGTTACCCATATTCATTTTGGTTAAAGACACCATGCAGATACGTATTCTAACTAAGTTCCATAACAAATGGATAAAAAAAATCTAATTTATGATGGGGATTTTTTTAATAAGATTTGACCTAGTGACCTAGTTTATTTATCTGAATTTACCATATATACATTATTTGCAAGACAACATGTAGACAAGTGTTCTGAATTAATGAGATGGAATAAAACTTAATAGTAGAATTGTCTGACCGAATCAACATTCTATATCCCGTAATTTTCGTTAAAAAATCTGGCTAAAAATCTCAATTTATAGCATTTGATGTATAAATGAAAAAGTATACACTGGCTAATATTTGGGGCGCGATGCATTGTCAAGTAAATCAATAGACAGTTTTGAAGAGTTGACTGATTTATATAGAGTTTCATTAATGAAGTTCATCAGAATTGGTAAGTAGATTTGAGACATTTAATGCTGGTTTAGTTGTCCTACGTAATAAACGGTTAAAATGCCTGTTGGCTGTTAAGCATATTGCTACTGTGAAAGAAAAGTTCGAAAATAGGTGACATGTTATTCAAGAACAAGGCATGGTATACAAGCATATTGCTTCTGTAAAGGAAATGTTAGAAAAAAATGGTGATATGGGACCATTGTTGACCCACTGACCTCCAGATCGATAGGGTTCATCAGCAGGTCATGGCCAATCTGCCTACCAAGTTTAAGGACACTGGGCATAAGCGTTCTTCGGCTATTGATCGGCAGCCGCGTGGACGGAAGGGCGGGCGTTTCTACTATCTATAAATTAGCCCCTTACATCAATTTCAAACATAACCAAAACGATCCCTAACCCTATTTGACACCCCACTAAAGTACTAGCTTGACCAGACAGACTGACATACAGTCCGATTATTTTTTTCGCCCTACAGGGGCATAACAAATATGTGAACTCTTATAGATAAATGTCCCCTTTCCATAGTCCCAAAAACGTGTTTTCGGGGCTGACATATAGAAAACGCTTTGGTGTACAGGGGTTTCAATAAATAATTTCGTTTACCATTGGTGGTTTTATGATATTTTACATATAACAGAACTTTTACGTGTCGCCTGGTCTCTGCTCAAACTATCATATTCAATTTAACACATTTGCCTCAGTACTTCATAGCTGAGCACTACCTGTATTTTCAATCCAATCTTCCGTAATAAAATAGTAGTCTGTAGCCCCAGGGTGACTTTGGGATTTTCTTACTTAAAATAGCTTTTATGACACGTCATTAGATATTTTTGGTCGAGCCAATCAAATTGTACCACATTTACACACTACCTGAAAATCAGTTTAGTGCGTTAATTCAACACGTTAGTCCATAGTTTAGACAATAAAGGGATTTCGAACATTTATTGCATAAATCGTTCTACGCCAGATTCAAATCATTATGTAAATTCTGAAATTTGTGCGTAAAATCCATATATTTAAATTCGAAACGGACACCCCTATGTGTAAAAATAGGTTAGACCCATCCATACACGGTAATCTGCACTGTTGACTATCTACTACGTTCTCTTGTGTTTGAGCGTGTAGGAAAACTCGAGGCTCTTTAGCCTAACACTTTACTTTGTATCTTTCGATCTACCTTGGATTACAGGCCTAAGGTGTCGGGCATTGTGTCAAAGGGTCCAAATAATCGTTTTTTTTATGTATCATTTGTGATAGTTTGGATTTATACCTTTGATCTCCATTCAACATGGAGCAAGCACATATAAAGTCCGTTGATGAAGTGTGTTCATATTTTGGTGTTGACGAAGAAACTGGACTTAACGAAGAACAAATAAAGAAGAGTAGAGAAAAGTATGGTCCTAATGGTAAGTTAAAAATAAGCTATTATCATTGATAATTACACTTTTCTGTTAAATTTACAGAGTTTCGGGCGTGATTTGACATTTTGTCGGTGCGCGTGGCACACTATGGGCTTTTCCCTAATACATTGGTTTGCCTGTATTTTATGTCGTAACAGTAATTCTATGAAAATGTTCTGATTGTATGAATTGTAATTTTTATATTTCTTCTGACCTTTTTTTCCAGAATTGCCTGCCGAGATCGGTAAGTACTTTTGTCATATAATTTCGCGATACTCTACTTACGTTGACAAGTGTTTGGAACGAAAAAAAACAACACCCACTTTCTCCTGATGATTTGAAACAAAGGCAGATTTTGTGTGTATATGCTCCATGAAATAAGACTAGATATCAAGGACATCAATCTTACTGTACATTTGTAATAATCAATCTGTTCTATATAATTATTTTAGTACACTTAATGGTACAGTACTGTTATTTTAATGGAGAGAGAGTTGGTTAAGGGTATTTCTATAATGTTTTGTCAGAATATCCAGGATATACCAATGACTTCATGCAAATCATAGGTGACATCATGTAAAACTTCTTTAGCTGTTAAGCTCTCAAGGGTATTGTTAAATTTAATACATTTTATATCATGCTATATTTTATTACAATGTACAATACTTTTTTTCAGGTAAACCTCTATGGGAGCTTATATTAGAACAATTTGATGATTTGTTAGTGAAGATTTTGTTGTTAGCAGCATGTATATCATTTGTAAGTATCTCAATTGATTGTTGTATACATGTATAAAAATGATAAAACAAAAATACTCTATATTCATAAATGACAAATATGGTTGGAGGCATTGATTGATTGACTTTTTAGTGAGTAAAGGACAAACTGTCATTTTTTTGATGGTTAAGCCCTCAAGCAAATGCCAAAAAAGTGTTTCAAACACCTTTTTAAAATAACATACCACTCATTGTTTAAATGTCAAAGAACAACGAGAATGATCAAATTCCTTCATGTTCATCTTTTGGCAGGTAAACTTATGGCTGTTGTCTTTCAAAATCTAACTGATCTTATAACTATGTACTTCTTTGATAGTTGTAACCAGGGCTTATAAAAACCGGCAATTTGCCTGTCTGGACCGATTTTGACCCAGCCAGACCGATTTCAGTTTCAAAAAGTGTAAAAAAAAATCGGTCCGAAATTTTCTCATTTTTTTTAAAAAATTCGGTCCAAAACGACTAGGCTAGTAAAAGTTGCAGAAATTGTAATACACAAATATTGATGGGTCATTCACACATTCAAAACTAACCCCAATAGGTCATAAAAGTGTCTTAGTTACCATGTGACTAATGCGACCAGCTGCTCTTTCCACTACACTGACCACTCTTAGCCTATCTGTGAATTAGCAGACGCTTGCAATCGGTCCAATCACGTGTATTTGTAGGTCGCAGAAGACACAATTAAACAAACTATGTGTTAATTGTGTGCTTGCAGCTATCCTGATTAAGTGTTAAAATCGGTCCATATTTTCACATGGCAATATGATTATGCTATGTCGTCGTCATTCATTACATGAAATATCCGTTTGTTGATTACCAAACTGTTAAATCTAAATTGTTCTTTTAAATTGCATATGTCATTGTTAATCCGAACCTAGTCATATATAGGATATTAACAGCGACACGCTTGATTAACAACATAGTCTGAAAGCTTACGTCATTTTAATTCGCAGTAATGAAAAAATCATTATCGATATCACAGGTATAGCTTGAAGCCCCGGTTATAAATCTAGATATATATTATTATTATTCAAGAGTATCCGTTGAATGTTGACCCACTGTAGATGCATTAAGCAAATAAATCATACTGTTTCAAATTTTGTCGTCTGACCGCTTCCCGACAGCCATAGTTATTTACGATCGCAGAACTCGATAGGAATCTCATTTGAATAAAGCTTGTATCAAAGACTATCTGAATCCGCAAAGCGGCTATAGAACCCTCTTAAGAATTGTGACATCGCAAAAAAATATTGACAGAAAAGACGTCGCGAAAATGTGTGACATTTCTACGTAATCAGACTTTTGAACAGGTCTTTCTTTTTTCGGGGGTGGGGGGGTGTCGCCGGGTCCAGAACGATTGTCGCCAGGTCCGGACCGATTGAGGTTCCAAAGTTTTAGAAGCCCTGGTTGTAACTTTTGGTTCACTTGTAAACTAGGACTGTAACTCTAGAATTACAGTGTTTATCCACCTTGTGTGAATCAGTCCATGGCCGTTACAATTGTGAAAACAAGGGAAAAATGCCAAAACTTTCAAACCAAAAACCCAAAGCCAAGCCCCCTTGATGATCCTTGATTTTAAAGAAATTTATAAGAATAAAAAAGCTTTTAAACATATATTTACTAGTTTCACTTGTTTAGTATTCTAAGTAATTAAATATCAAAACAAGCTAATTAATATACAAAGAAACTGCATGCTTGATTTGCTTGATCTTATATGAAACCAATTTGAAAGAATAAATAAGACAGGAGCTCTTAAAATCATGAATACCTGTATAAGACAGATTTAGCCTCTAATGGACAGGTCTTTAACCAAAGGATCTGTGCAGTAGGTACTCTTTGAAACATGAAAAATTTGATGGAGGACAGATAATATCTATGACGTTAACATGATCAGCTAGTTAAATTTGTTTGTTGATAAAACATGATTTTAAATTTACATTACACTGTCACATGATACATGTACAAATTGAAAGTTGAACTTTCAGACTTCATGACTGTTAATATTAGTAATAATTGTAACATCATTAATGAGGGAAATCATCTATTAAAATGAATACTTGTCAAAATAGAATGAATACTTGTCAAAATAGAATGAATACTTGTCAAAATAGTACTCATCAAATGTTCTTATTAAGTAGCACATTTTCAGAATAAATGCTGGCTTCCAGTAACTTTTATGCCTGCTACATGTAATGCCATTTAATTAGACAGGAGCCAGGTAAGTCAGGAAAGTTCTGTCAAGGTGAAACAGAAGGTCCCAGGCAATTACTAGTCTAGCATTATAGATAAAGGTGTAAAATCAGTGAAACACATTATTCTCCTCTGAAATATGGAACACATTCTGTGATCACCTATGATGGTTTGCTGCCAGTTCGGATTACAAGTTCTTTTTAAGTCTCTTATTCAAATTTTCATCGAACTTTGTTATAACTTCATGTGCATTATAATAACAACGTCACATGTTCAATAACGTCTAGAATATGTTTGTCACTCTTGAGTTATGGCTCTTTGTTTTTCAAAGCTTGACCAAATTGTTTTTTCGTCAGTCTAACACTAAGCTTTCACAATGAATACAATGAAAACCACAGGGACAAGCCCAGGAGTCGGTGTTTAGAGGCACATGGCAAGGGCCGAAACTACGTTGAACTAGAGACACTAACGTATTAACACCACAAATTTTTATACATACAAATAGACCTAACTCAAAACAGCTTGGCCGATAAACGATGGAATTACTACCTTGGAATGTTCAGTGAAACACTAGTTCTGACACTGGAACAGCAGTCTGCTGGAGGCTGAAACTAGTCTGTATGTCCATGACCTAACACTTGTCCCAACACTTACCAATAATTACAAAAATAAAAACAACCAAGACATGTTACAATGTATATGGGCATATTATATAGAACTAGTTCACTAACCAAAATAATTCTGATTGTGATGTTACTACAGAATTGTCAAATCAGGATGCACACTTTTTAACTGTAACATAAACATCCTTAGGCTGTGATTGCAAAACACGGTAACAATGTTCACAGGCGTAATATCTTACATTTGTTCACCACCCAGCTCAATCGCCCTACATATTAAAGAAGAGTTATGGTCCTTGAATTGCCATTTTTTTAGTCTATCTCAACCTTCATCCTATCCAAAACAATTTTTTCATAAAAGCTCAGTCAAGTTTGATGGCAGGGCACTTTGGAGTTACATTTAAGACCCATTAATCAGCACCAACTGTTTGTTAACCAAAATAAAATGCATTGTTACTTATTATGTGTATTGTTTAGGCTTCTGGCATAAGGTTGATGGTAAACAATTTAAATTGCCTAAAACACCTGGAAGTTATGGATCTCAAATTGTTTGTACTTGCTTGTCATGTACTTCAATACCAGTATATTGCTGTTTCATTTTGAACAGGCAGTGCTCTCACTCTCTTGTGAAGCTGAGGTTTTAGGACATGAGCCGTTCAAAGGACAGAACCCGACAGGACTATATTTAGACTGATTAATGGGTGCTTTCTGAAGAATTACCTCTTATACAAGTGCTCCAGTTAATTGCTCAACCTATATTGGTCTTTCATGATACATAGAGAGGTAGAGAGCTTTGTTCTTGAAGTTTACACTTCCTTCACCATTAATTCAGCTGATGTTGACTTTCTGATTTTTAATCTGGTTATAAAATCAGTCGATCTGACATAAAGAATCCTCAGTAATTGATGGGTGTTCCAGAATCCTTTTGCATTTTGTCTCCTGGATTTGGATCCATTAGAATGGTGTTGTCGTGATGAAAAAAATAAAGCTGGAAATTGCAAAAGGAAACCAACATTTGTAATCCAAGTCTCGGGAGAAAGTATTTTTAGGTTTTCAGATTTCTCTTGTTTGCTTTGATCTTGAATCTAAATGGAGGTGTACTATAATGTAGAGGTGTGTGGGTGGGAGATGGCTTGTAAGATAGGCAGATCATACCGGCTGATTGTACCATAGATCCCCTGCTTGTACCTCACATCTCATCCTCCATGCCAAAGCTGTTGTTTGATCACTGTTAATAATGTTAATAATCAGACATTGTCCTTACAGGGTTCCCTACAAATCTTGTCAAACCCTTATGAATTAACAAGGCTACCAGTACCTGTAGAGAATTTATAACAGTATTAAACTGTCTATTTTGTTTGGTTTCGGAAATTTAAACATGCAGTTTCTTTGTTTATTGATTAGCTTGTTTTGATATTTTATTACTGGGAATCTGAGTGGACGCTAAATATTTACTCATATTGATAACTTTTACGACTCTCTTTAAAACTGGGCTGTAAATTTAGGGAATAAATTCAATATATTCCACTTATTTTGAAATTTTCCCTTATATGAAAATTTGATTAAAACGGTTATAAAAACATGGAAATTGCTTGCATAAAAACCATTTAGAGCAAAATTAGTAGTAGCATATAAATTCTATCCTTTAATTTATAAGTTATCATTAATATGATGTGTAAGTGTGAGAGATGTTGGGATGCCATTATCTTACAAACTACATTTGTGGGAATTTGATAGGAGAATGTAATTACATTTGTATTAAGACTCTTGTATATGATTATCTCTCTTATATGTAAGATTTTGTCAGTTCAATCTGTAAAGATGTAGATGTAAAATGGTCAACTTTTATAAAGTGCTTGAATTTCATTGATGTAATTTACCATGGATGAGAAGCATTGACGTCAATTGTAAATTTCAGTCTCCATAAATAGACACATTTATAGCGATAAAATTACAATGTATGAAATAGGCAAACATTAAAAACCTTGTTCCCATTAGAAGGATAATGAGTGTATTCTGTACATTCATCAAGATGGAATACCCTTTGTTAGCCAATAATCTGATGTGTCTTCATTTAAAATTACCTTGTGGAACAACAATGATAATATTTCTTTTAATGCCTAAATTCATATAAAGTTCGACCAAGTGTATTATAAAGATCGGCCAAGTGTATAAAGATTTAATATTTCGTCAGTTGTTTTATAACAATTGAATGTGAAGGTTCCGACATTAAGGTAAAAACTGTTACCTAAGGAAAGGTAAAAGGATTTTTATTTGAATTCTAAAGGAATTTGAATTCAGAAAGTTAATATCCAGCTTAATAATATAATTTCTTTTATCGGAAAGTTTCAGAATGTTTGCGTTTCGGGCTGTGTTGAAATGAGAGCCACTAGTTTATGTGAGTCTGACCGGTTGATTGTTTGCACTGTGATCGAGCTGCCCACTTATAGATGACCATTGACAGGCAGGCTTGAATGTTTGTTGACTCTGTCGGAAATAGCTACAGAGATATGAATCAGTACAAAACAGTATCTGCAAGACGCTCTTCTTGATCACCAATCCACAAAATTGCAATTGGGTTTTCATTTACTGATGATTTTGATGATTTTTTCAACTTGAAACTGTAGGGTGCTACAAAGACTGATGCATAGATCTGTAAATTTTTATTTGGCCGTTGTTCTACATACATTATTATTTAGTACCATGCAAAAGTGATGCTCCATAAATCATGAATTATTTGTGTTTAAATCATTGTGGTCTTCTTAAATACTGAATGCAAACTTGTTGAAGTTTTCTTGGAAGTTGTTTGGCTATTGGGCTGTTTCATTTGTTCAAAAGATTTTCAGAAGATCAGCTGTGGTCATCAAAGAGGCCTGAAGTGATGGTGCCAGTGGGAAGCTACAAATAGCTTGTAATCAAGGAAAACTGGGGTGTCCTTCAAGAGATATGAAGCTCTAAAATAATGTATGACCTCCCTTTAGATAGGAAGAATTTTATTGCTGAGATTATTGGAAGAAGCACTTTATTTATGAGCTTTGATCAGAGTCAGAAGGCTTTACACTAAATTTTGTGTTTCATATAATTGTGTATTTTATAATATGCTTTGGATATATCCATTTTGTTTGAAGTAAAAAACAAAACTGCTTTATATGTTCGAAGAGAAAAGATTCGCAAGATCATATTAAAGCTTAAAGTCTTTGACATTAATGGGGGAACAGCTAACAGAATGCCTGACATGGATGGATGATGGCAGGCAGTTTTTGTTTCTTCATAAAAATTTGTTGCCTTTCCAGAAAAAAATCCATATTCCTGAAACTATTCTTTTGGCTGATTTAAAGGCAAATCTTGAAGAGAATCGACCTGTCAGGTTTATGGAAACTGCAATCCATTTTCCAGTCAAAATCCTGGGCATTACACTATTTCTGTTAACGGCCATTATAGCTTCAATAATGATTTCCTGGAAAGTATTTAGAAGCTGAATCTGCAGTGTTGCATATTTTAAGAGTGCGATTTATACCTTGTCTTGGCATGCTATACTCCTCAGCCTCTTTCTATTTGTAGGTGCCAGGTACTTTTTCATCAATATACATTGCATGCAGAAAAAACGAAATGGAAATGCTTATGACCTTCAATAAGGTTATGTGGTTGAAAAGTGTGGAACACAATGGAATGATTTATACTATGCAATCTTTTATATATTGCCTTTTTTCTCACAAGTCTGGGAATAGGGCCAGATTGGGAAAAATCAACATTTTCACTATAATTGGGAAATACAGTATTGCCTTGAAATGAACAATAATGATTTTAAAAATAGACAGGAAAGATAAAATAATTGATTGATTTTTCAAAAATACACCAACTTTTCCATACAAAATGAGTTAGTGGTCTCATTTCTTTATTAAACATGATACTTTTTTGTCTTCAAACATAAAATTGGAAAAATGGGAAGTTTCACATTCGGGAAAGACTATATTGGGAATAGGGCTGAATTTCGACTCCAAAATTACTTAGAAAAAACACTGAACGATAATTGTCAGGGTTCTCGATGAATTTCGGTTGAACCATCTGAAATAGTAAAGTAACCGACCGGACACTTCTTATTCTACTTTGACTTTTTTTCCAAATTTGAACTGGCCCCATTGTCTTTTGAACCATCCATTTTGGCAGCAGCCAGTTCTTATGTAATATTCTTTTGTGCTGCTTATGTTCAAAAAGTGATGGAATATTATGTTATAATTACTAAATTTGAAAGACTTAATGAACTGTTTGTACCAATCACCATCCTCAAGACCCTATTATTATAGAACAGAATATTCTATAACAATTATGATGATGACATAATGGTTCATAGGAAATCTAGGAGTCTTTAACAACTGTGAAGAGTATGTTCAGGCATGCCAACTCTGCAATTCTCTCTATGATTACCTTTTTATTGCTGGCATTCTCTTGTAGAGGCTTGGAATCACCATGGTTTTATGGATGGGAAGACAAGTTGCCTGGTGAATTCATGTTCTGCATTGTTATTGTAATACTTTTATTAGTGGTCGGACATTTTTTATTGATTTCCTATTGAGTTCAAAGCTAGATTTATAGTCATAAATCTTGATAGTTTCATAACTGATTGTATAAATTCTAGAAACAAAAACAAGAAAAAACAAAACCCCAGATCATTTATCATGGGCAAGCATTGGTAATTTCATAGATATATATTCACAGAATATACAATACAGTACCATTAACAAAATAGTAATCGAGTCCTAGAGTCCTGTTCCACTGTGTCCTCCGAATGAATGTGTCTCAATGTTACAATCATGTCTTTCTTATGCATAATTATGAGATTGTAAGTACTGGTGCCATTTCATGGATTTTTTCTCTGAACAGGTCAAAAGAATGCCATTCTCTTGACAAGTCAATAGTAATGCAATCAAAGGATTTTTCTTTGTGACCCAGAACCACCCCAAGTTGTGGAAAAACTTCAGTAAAGTTTAAATAATGTGCTTTTCCTACTGTTTTTCCACCGAGTCAAATGCACCTTGTGGTACCAGGTGATAGTTTCGGCTTGTTTGTAGTAAGTTTAAATGGTTTTCTCATGAACCTTAACCAGTCCTTCACCATACTCTATCAAGAACTGCATTCAATTACCTGGTTTTGTACAAGCTGATGATTTTAGCAGAAAAAAACTGCTTGATGAGCTTTTGATATGGTACCGGTATTTCTAGTTCTTTCCTCACATAAGCATGTTGTTATTAAAGAAAAAATGTACAAATGAAGGTGATAAAATGTGTACCTAAATAGATCTTGAATGAAATAAATCAAACTGGGTTTCTTATTTTATGATTTATAACAAATAAGGTGGGTTTTAAGATAGGAAAAATATACTATAGTGTTTTGTAGATAAAAAGAATAAAAATACTTATTATAATGAATAACCTGATAAGTATTTTGAGTTTAATGAGATGGTAATGATATACATTTGAAACACAATAAATTATTACGTAATAAAAAATAAATATGTAGTGTATCAGGATGAAATCTACAACAGTTATTTTACAAATCAAATTAATGTTGTAATGTATACAGTAACAAAGTTGTAGCCTTAAGCTTTACTGTAACATTGCTATACAAATTATCACAATGCCCTCCAACCATTTTCGTTAAATGTTTTTAAACATTTTTTGTTATTTAGCGTCAGTAAATGAACTTTTAATTATTTTATTTCAGCATACATGTAATTATTAAGATCACCAAAATGTTAGTAATTTAAAAAAGTATTCATTGCGTTAGTCCTTCTGTCCTTTCCAAGATTTTAGTGATACATGCAAATTTATATGAGCTAGCCATAACTTAAATGTTTTACAGAAACATATATTTGCATTCTTTGGATTATGAAAAAACAAGTCAGAGTTATTACTTTTTAGTGAGTAATGTCCCTTGTATTGAAACTCAGCTTGCTTTGGCTCTTGTAATGAAATGTTGCCATTTTCAGGTGTTAGCTTGGTTTGAAGAAAGTGAGGAACAAGTAACAGCCTTTGTGGAGCCCTTTGTGATATTGGTCATCTTAATATGCAACGCTGTCGTAGGGGTATGGCAGGTAAGTCGGCCTGACAGTCGGTAACATGCTAATGGATTGGACACCCATGTCAGCCATTATACAACATTATTACCTCACCGGATTAGGTGACATGAACTTGTCATTGTGACACATTAATCTGGGAAATGTGCAACTGATGTCGCTGGCATGTGAATTTATCTAATATGAATATGTATTTGCATTAATTATGAATAATGGTGAATGTATTGCTGTAGAAAGACAGGAATAGGTACAAAATTAACAGATGTCCACAGCAATGATGTAAGTGACCTGACATTCTTCCCAGATATGAGCATGATTCCACATGAGATATAGAAATTGTATTGATACAATATCATGCTAAGAAAGCATTGTCAGAGACTTGTAAACATGGTTTAGTATTAAGATTATTTAGTAATAGTACTTCAAAGCATAAGAATTATGAAATATGTAATTCTGTTGAGTACTGAAAGTGGAAATAAGTACACCTATCATTTATTGTAATACATTAACTTCATGCAAGGAAGTCGAAAAAAAAAGACGAAAGATAAAGGTTTATATTGATTTTTTTCTTCAAAGAACTTACAGTTGTTTAGATGTGAGTTTAATTATTGGCAATCTGTGCATCTCTATTGAGCCCCAGCGTATCATAAAATTTTCAAGTGCATATCAAATATTAATCCTTTGTTTCATTCCCAATTTCTGAAGAACATCTTTAACTTATTTCTGTAGCAATTTCTTTGAAGGCATCATTTATATTCGAAAGTATTTAAATATTACTGGTACATAGAGATTCAGATATCTCAACAACTGCTATCTGACTCCAGCAATATATTGTTATTGTTAACATTAACAAAGAAATTTTTTGGAGAAAGTTTAGAAATATTTTTGATAGTATTTAAATTATAGTGAAAGGCCAAATAAGTTCTGCAATAGAACTTGAGTAGATGGTTTAGTAATCCCATGGTCCACTCTCTATTATCTATTTGCTGCTATATTTCAGGAACGAAATGCAGAAGATGCTATAGAAGCATTAAAAGAATACGAGCCCGAGATTGCCAAGGTGTTTCGAAAGAATACGCGAGGTGTACAAAGGATCCGCGCCAGTCTGCTGGTTCCAGGAGATGTTGTTGAAATCTCAGGTAAACTTTAATGTCCGGTCACATGGTGGAAGATGGCAGGGGCATTGTATGAAATAAAGATCTTATTATGTTGACTGCCTCTGTATTTTATTTTCAAACCATCCTTTAATTCAGTTAATCAAGGCTTTTTTTCCTATATATATATTATTTTGCAATTTAAGATTTTCTTTCAATGTTTGATTCTTTGTTTTAAATGTTGATCATCTAATTTGTTACCAAAACTTTGATTAATTATATAAGAAGATATGTTGATCTAAGTTTGTCTAAATTTGAATTGTTAAGCTTAGTGAGCAAGCTGGAAAGAAGCATGACGTTGGCTGGAAGACAATTTGAAAAAAAAATAGCCTGTCACAAAAAGTCTAATTCGATTCATGTTCTTTTAATTCAGACTCTTGATATTGTTAATGTCACAATGAGATTACTTGTCATATGTGTTTCCTTTTATAAAATGTCACTAGAAATTTACGAAGAAACTGTGTATAGCAAGAAAAATCAAGAGAAATATGTTTTTGTCTTTTTCCTCAGTTTGATTAAATAGGATTGTGGAAGGCCAAATTCTTATGTGTTTGGTTGCTCCTTTTTGGCCTTAATTGGCAATAAAATACAAAAAAAAACACTGAAAGCAACACCATTACTCTCTGATGGAGCCTGTTTTCTTGCCTGACTACGATTGTCTGCAATTAATTGTCCGTAGGGAGGATCTGAAAGGAAAAAACGTTTTAAGTGCTGACTTATTCAAAGTCACTTGAAACTCATGTTTTCAGTGGGAGACAAAGTGCCGGCAGATGTCAGGGTGACTACAATCCATTCCACCACCCTGCGCGTGGACCAGTCTATTCTGACGGGAGAGAGTGTCAGCGTGCTCAAACATGCTGACCCCATCCCTGACCCCCGGGCTGTCAACCAGGACAAGAAAAACATAATCTTTTCTGTAAGTGCGAGATTATGAGTTGGTCAGGCCATATTCTTGAAGGGACAGGCATGCTTTCATGAAACTTAGAACAAGCCCTGCATTGGTAAAATGAGTGCTGGACTCGCTCAAAATCTGAACTTTACATAGATAGTGTAGAAAAGCTTATTACAAGTTATAATCCTAAGTAAGTGTAAGAGTTATGGGGCTGTTTCATCAAGAATCATAGGAATCCAGTAATGCTTTTGAAAATATCTCCTAGATACTAACTTGCTCCTATTATTCTTCATGAAATGTCCCCAATGCATGTTGGTCCTATAATTATATTCAAAGACTGGAAAGATAATGTACTACTTATTATTAAGAAATTATCTAGCTGTAAGTATTTAAAATACAGAACAGACAGAGGGAAACATGTTTAAAGCTATAAGGTCACAAGGTTTGATGAAGGTTATCACTGTATTACTCTGTTTTATTACGGACATAATGTGACATGTTATGATCAATAATTAATGATCAAATAAGTACGGGATTTTTTTTAATTAGATGCTCCAATAAAAGTGCAAGTAAATTGGAAATATGTTTGTATTATACCCACAGTGTATTTCTATTTTCCTGATAACAACATGCTAGAATTGCCCCCCCCCCCCCCCCCCCCCCCACTTCCAACAATCCACATTCCAAGTATCACCATAGAAACTATGAAAATGTCATAATTAATAGTTGTATATGAGAAAATCATTCATTTTATTGATTTTGTGGCTTTAATAAAGAGGTGTTATGGAATAAATGAGTATTCTAAGTTGACCGCAGATGGCATTCACAGATATTTCCGGATTTATGTGGTTGAATGACCAGGCAGATTCTCTGCATGTTATAAATCTATGCTGCAAATTATCTCATTTCTGCTATTTGCAGAATTAATTACAGCAGTACTGCGTTGATATTGATGTGAAGAATTAAATTCATATCAATCGAACTCCATGAACAAACTTTTTTGCTGTTATATGTTTTCATCTGTGAAATTGAAATTGAGTATCCTACAGAAATTTGAAGCAAAGATTAATATGGCTGTCTAAAAACTCGGCTGCAAGGCTGTGTTCCTTAATGCCAGATAATTATGAGGAAATAACGTCATTCCATCCTCCATAAGGTCTTGGCACCTCCCTGGAAGGTTATTATTTATCTGATTAGGGTGGGGCAAGACAATTTTCAAAGACTTAATGTGAAGTCATTAAAATTATGAAAGCACTTGTTCAGTGAAATAAATGTCATGAAAAGCCTTGGTAGCTACAAGTTTTTGTCAAGATTTAATCACTGTCAGATAAGTTTTACATCATAAAAATTGTCTGCTGCCTGCATAATACTTTGATTTGTTTGTTTGTATTTTCAAGGGAACAAACATTGCTGCTGGCAAGGCTAGAGGAATCGTCATCGGAACAGGACTGAACACTGAGATTGGTGAGTGGGGGGCACAGGAATGAAGCTCCGGTGGTGTTGTCAGTTAACATCCATCATCAGGTTGTCATAGCCATGGTATTTGCAGCCTTTTATTGTTGCTCTCTAGCAAAGAAAGCTTTATTGTTTGCCATATTTTGAAAAGCATCTGAGAAAGTGACATGAAACAGGGTACACATTTTCACTATGACCATTGACTTATGTGCTGCCAGTTCTATAACTCAGGGTGACATATTTTTCAGGTTATGACCCTTCAAGAAAAACAATCTAGGGTTTGCATGCACTTTCCTTGCCCTCACTTTCTGATTCTGATTTACTGTAGCATAAACATCAGGCCCCAATATCTAAGCACTTTTTTTAAAAGTCCCTCATAACAGGATTAATCTAAGCTCACTATCTTTTATAGTTGATAGACTTTAAATAGGAATTTTCTTTATGATTATCATAAAAAAACTTTTTTTTATTAATATAAATTTTAAGTATGTATTTTGGCTCATTAGAATAAGCTTCAAAAGCCTGTTAAGCTTAAGCTTAAGAAGTTTCAAGAAACTAGGGCCATTAGATTACTCAGAAAACCAAGAAACAAGGGATTATTTTTTTTATCTAAAAATCTATAGAAGCAATTAAGATATATCAAGCTGATAATGGATCATAACAGATTGAAAACCATATACCCTTTGTCGGAAGTGCCGAATAGATCAATTTAGATGTTGCTTGATAATATCGATGTTTGTAGCATTTTTTCTTACTAATGGGTCTGGATTTGTTTGCTGTTTAAATGGGGCTGTTTTGCCTGATTCTCAGCTTATTTGTAGTAAGTCAATAAAGCTGGATTGATTTTGTTCTTAGATTTCAAAGCATTGAGATCACCTAGCTTTATTTCGAATTGCTGTTATAAATGTCAAGTGTTTTCTCAGTTTATACAATTATATCGTCTAATTTGTTAATAAAAGATCCTTCTAGAACTATTGACTGGATTCGCTCAAGCTACAGTAAATCAAATGTCATGACATCAGGCTGCTTTATTTATTCTGAGGGGAACAAGAGGAGTGTGCAGAGATTATCAAACAAACAAACTCTGTCCTGTTTATAGAAAAAATGATGAGCATCTGAATGTGATAATATTTTGATAAGAATTCATAATCAGCTCCAGATTTAGAAAAGATTTTCAGCAACTTTTCTAGAGATATAAAAACAGTCCATGGAGAAAATCAAAGTCCATTTCCTTAAACAAATAAACATTGCTGGTAACATTTAAAAACCATAAGATAAAAATGTGGGTAAATTTTTCCTAAATTCTGCCAGAAATCCATTTTTTCCCCATACAAACCCAAAGTGTAAGGCATAAAAAAAGAACATGAAATATGTCTTCTTACCATCTTTAAATCGATATAAAATTCCTAAAGGGGCCTGCTTTATTAGATCATTGCAATGTGTGGTCTCAATGGGATAGCATTTTGTGGAATGTCGTAACCTTAAATAGGCAGCCCAGTTTCCTGGTCAATACATGCCAAGTGAATGCACCAGGGGAATGGCTGCCATGAATCACAGACAAATGGGAGGCTTTGCTATAAACTGACTTTCCTTGTCAGTTACTTGGTTAATAAATTGAATGATGACATTTACAAACTGTCTCCAGAATAGGATTTGCTTTAACCTGTCCCATAATCTGTTCTTCTTGTGAAACTGACAAGTATTTCTGAGTTTAATATTTCTAGGCATGCCATATCTGCTACAATAAAAGCATTTATGGGCGACTTCTGAGATTCCTCTCAATTAAATTGTCTGATTTTTCCATTTAATATACGCAATTACGTCATTGGCAAGACCAAGTGGTAGTTAAGCCAGGTCTGTATCCTGTTTTTGCCATGAGATATTTTCATGTTTATTTTACAGCTAATACAGGAGCATTTTCTGGTACATTTTGCAATTTTTAGGGAAGAATCTTTCATTGTTTAGTTCTGTGTATATTTAATGTCTGTTTAGGGAGCTTTCACCAGAATCTATTGCCCACACAAGATTAATTGCGATTTTTTCCATCAGGCTGGCAATTATTTTGCAAAATTTCTTCAGACTTGGCACTTTGATTGGCAATTTTATTTTTGATCAATACTTGAAATAATCTTGGTGTAAGTCTATCATTCTTTATAATTGATCAGTTCAATGATAATAAAAATGATTATTTGTTATCAATACTTGAAATAAACTTGGTGTAAGTCTATCATTCTTCATTATTGATCAGTTCAGTGATATTAAATAGAAATGATTATTTGTTATCAATACTTGAAATAAATTTGGTGCAAGTTTATCATTCTTTATAATTGATCAGTTCAGTGATATTAAATAGAAATGATTATTTGTTATCAATACTTGAAATAAATTTGGTGCAAGTTTATCATTCTTTATAATTGATAAGTGCAACGATCAAAGAAATGATTTACCGTAATCTTGATGCATAACATGTTTTAACAAAAATTATACTTAACGTAACATTTTTCAGAAAAAAATAATCTTACATACTATAATGTTGTGAAATGTTTGAGAATTAATGAAAAGTTTCCAAAATGGTCTTCTTAAGCCACCTATCTTCTTGCGTAACATGCCAACTTCTGAAGTAAGAATTAATGTAAATTGATGAAATAATCAAAATGAACTGACGTTGGCCATGGTGCATTTCACTTTTTTTTGCAGTAATTATGAAATCGGAGGAATAATAACTATTTACATGCACCTAGTAAATTCTGCTGTAAATCTCCTGAGCATCCAGGGAAGGAGAGTGAGCATCCAATAGTTCACATATTGACATTCTAATCAGGGTTGGAGATATTTCAAGGTGAAAGCAACATAATTGCTCTCTGTTTTCCTGCAATATTTGCTGATTTCGACATTTTTGTTACACCTGTTTGAAGTAAAGAGCTTATCTGAGTGCTGGCGAGGTATTGGGCTTACTGGATTCCTGTATAAATATAAAGATTTGTTCTCATTAATCGGGGTATTTATGATGCCGGTTTTTCCATTCTGGGGATCCTTTTTTTGTGACCTTCTTCCCACTTGGTTTTGGTCCGGACATTGCCAAGACCTTGCCCAGGCATTCTTCTTACATTCTAAAAGCTTAAGTCCTGGTCATGAATATTGCTTTAACAAGGATCATTAGTCAAGTATTCCTTAGTTAATTGTGAGTGATAATAGTTGATCTGAACATACAAATCACAAGTCAATGCATATTTTCTCGCAATTTTGTCTTTGTTACTATGACTTAAAAACCTTCCTGTGTTGGTATGAAGCCATTTGTCTCAATTGTTTAGCAAGACAAGATTACACCAGATATGTTTTCAAGGACATTATAAGAAGATGATTGCTGGATGAATCATGAGCATAGAGCTAATGAAGAGAATAATTGTCAGCAATTCCTGAGAATGAGTTACCATGACCAGGTAGCTATAGCTGTGTATGTGGGCAAGTGATCACAAATCCAATGTTGAAGTGGGCAATGGCTCGTCACACCTGGAACCTGGCTGGCCACGATCTACCAGTGAAATAAACAGCACTTCTTTCACCTGCCAGTTCCACTCACATATGCATCAGATATGTTTTTTTCCTTCATAATTTATGACATTTGTAGCTTGGGTTGACGTCATGCCATTTTCTTAGTTACCTGGGTAACGTGAATGTAGATAATAGTTTGATAATCTTCCTATGCTTGCCATGTCTTAGAAGTGTGCAGTATGGCGCCTCCGACAGCTCAATGTGTTCCTTTCCAGCCAAATAGCTTACATATTGTTATCTCTAATTGCATCGAAGAATCAAAAACTTCTTTCATTTTACCAATTTGTACCTGAACATGATAAGACACATTGATTCCCACAAGTTTAAATTACATAACGTTTGATTCTAAATATCATATAAGTCTGCCAAGAATTTTTGTTATGATAAGTTATGTTGTTTAATTGTGAACAACTGATGTTTTTATGATAGACGTCATTCTCTTAAAACACACTAATTGTTCCATCTTTTGGTACATGAAGATTAGTACCAGCTTGCATGCTTAGTCACATATGCCTCCTTTGATATCTTAAATCATAAAGCCCCATGATTTCTCAACCTAGGTCTAATTTTCTCCCCATAATTAATAAAGATTCTGACATACCTCTTGATATACCATCATGTTAAATAGAATGTTGTCAATTTTAATGAAATAAGTGGCAAGGTTGTATAAAAAGAAGATTTTAATTCTTCGAGAATTTTGTAGGAGGTTTCAAATTCATTGGACAGGTGTTTCTGGCATTCAATTATAAGAGGAATGAATGCCAAGAATAATACATGTATGAGTGTAGAACATGGGCATCAATGGGAGGAAACCATTTGGTTTGTTTTGCTTAATTAGATGAGCATTCCCATGCTTTGGTATTCTCATCTTGTCCTCCAATAATCATTGGCCATGTGGTTGTTATTGTGGCAATTTCTACTGATCAGCAATATCATGCACATATGTTAATATGGACAAGAAAAAACAAGTCATTATTGCAAGATTGTATTAACAATTATCCATCCTTTGCTAATCCAGATTTCGTAATGATGTCTTGGTGGTTGTATCAGGAACTGCTGGACACTGGCCTGTGAAAGATTTTTTGAGATTAATGAAAACATGTTGATGATTAAGATGCGATTAAGATGAGATTCCAAATAGGGCAGACTGATAAATGGAAAATGGCCGGGGCATTTCAGGGAAAATAGGGGTATTAAATGAGTTTCTATTAATTAATTAAAGTAAGATCTCATAGCAGAAGCTGGGTGTTTCAATTTCCAAGCAACATTCCTCTTAAGTAAACAAAAGATATTTTTCACCAAGGGTTGTTAGATGATTTATGTAAAATAATACCATGCTTTGAACGCATGGCTCCAATAATAATTGCCAGGTAAAAATAAAGGAAGGATGTGCATTTGTGAAACATAAGTAAGATTTTCTTGGCGGAGTTTGTTTTGACTGACTGTCTGTTACAGAAGGTTTGTGATAACAGGATCTGACAGATTGGTAAATGAAGGACATGATTGTTGCCCATTCCTTATGGCCAAATATAGTCTTTGGGTTTACCCGGCATTCTCCAAAATGTAGAAGCTGAGTGATTGATGAGTGTACATGTGCATTCCTACACACCATCATTTTTTGCATATGCAGACAATAGCCCCCCACATCAAATGGTGTTTAACTGTCCTTCAATTATTTCCAATAAGTATAAGTCAAATAAAATAATAACAAGAAACAATTTCTTTATAATTATGTGATGAAAACCCCACAACAATTACTTAAAAAATTGATGGTATGATTGTACTTCTATTCTTATTCTGTTAAAATAGCTTCCTTTAAGTGATTGCCAAAGCGTCACAAAGTAATCCAGTCATGTCTTTTGGTTATAGCCATTGAAAAATGTTTTTGGTGTGAGAAAACAATAGTGAGGAGCCAAGGATCAGATAGATAATTCTATTTGAATAGATTAGACCTGAAGTAACCTTGTACACATGCTTGGAAAAATGTTAGGCCAGGTAGAAATCAAGTCATAAATCAGGCTTATAGTGAGAGACTACCTGGGTGTGCAGATCAAGGACCCGCCTGTCCCATCTTTACCCCTCCCAGCACAAAACAGTAGCATCTGTTTTACTTAAAATTGTTATTAATTAGGCTCCTGGCTTCTGTGGATTCAGCTAGAAGATCTGTACCATTCACTTCTATATCAATTTTCATGAGGTACTTGAAAGATAGCACTGAAGAAAAATATTGCTTTTCATCTTTAACCCTGAGTTCTACATGATGGAAACATTGTTATTTTCCCAGGAATTGTTGAGAATGCCTCTTCAGCAGTCACTTGGAAAGAAAAAAAATAGGCTTCATTATTCTGATTTATCCTCAGTTCCATTGTTAAAGAGCTCTGCTTTTAATATCCATCTTCTCTATGACTTCCAATTTTATATCTGCTCTTATTCATATATCAGTTGTACCATCTGTTAAACATTGAGCGGTTATTTTCCTATCTCTCTTGACATGTGAACATTTTGCTGATTAGTTCCTTTTTTGTGCATTGAGAATTTCCTGTACTCGGATCTTGATGAGTTTCATTTTTTAAGTGAAGGAAAAACAAGTTGAGAATAATGATATTCAATTTCATACTCTCAGGTGGTTTATTGAAATATAATGGTGGATTATATCTTGATTAACTCACCGTTTGAAACAGCGAGTTTATTGATATATAATTTCACTGTGTTTTTTACAGATACAATGCCTGGAAGAAAATTAATATCGTTATTTAATTTGGTTGTCGGTATGACGTCATTTGGTTGATTTTTTTCCTATTAAATATCAATTAAAAACAATGTTATAAAAGAAATAAAAAGAAAAAATGTTGTTTCAGTGTGAGATTGCTAAATATATCACCATGTGAACACCAAAAGTTAATATTTCACTCATGGCAAAGCCACTCATGAAAAATTACTTTTGGTGCTCACTGAATGAAATGTATTTAGCTTGTCTTAAACTGAAACAGACAATGATAATTGTATATGTAATTACCAAGGTTGTAGTGCTGGCTGCATAGTCATTGTAATCATTGTTTGCTTCATGCATTTGACTCTGAAAGTTAAATATATTCTCATGAAACTTGGTATACACCTTAACATTGACAAATGCCACGCTGACCATAAGATTTGTTGAAGTATGCAGTTGAGTCATTTGCCAAAATTGAATGAGCTGTGTAGTGCTTTTGTTCGGTCTATTTTGTTGGTGAATAAAACCAACAGTTTTTATTTTTTTATCTCATGGTCCGAAGTGAAGAGATAAAGATATAGAGGGTAAAACTAATTGATTGATAAATCAAATACAGTGTGTACTTTATAGTATATAACTAATACGATTAGCCTAGTGATATAAGACTCCTAGTTGTTTAATGCCAGTTTGCATTATTGCAGTGTTTTGTTGGGAATGTGAAGGAGGAGAATGATTGACAGCTACAGTTGTAGGCTTATTAATATCCTCAAGTGACCTGTGAACCTCCCTCAGGCTGCCAACAATACAGGACTTGGCAAATAGCTGCAATTCCACAGTCTCTGACAGGGATCCTTGCTATGTTACATCCTCCCTCTAAGAATCTGATGAATTGCTTGAAAATTACCACATTAGACTGTATATACCAGCTTAGCAACATTACACTGTATATACCAGCCTACCACCTTTTCTTTATTAGGCCCCCCCCCCCCCCCCCCCAAAAAAAAAGGTTCTTCGTTTCCACTGACATCCCCCCAAAAAATAGGGTTGGTTGGTAGGCATAACTTTTTTTAGAACAGAGGTTCTGTACCAAATTGACCTACAGCAGGGTGTATTGCTATTGAAGAAAGTTTTTCAATATTAAATGGTCAAATTTTAACATGTTTACTCATAAATGAGGAAATTAGGGAAAAAAATCAACACAATGGCAAAAAAAGTGTATGGTCCTGAGGAAAGTTTAGGGTTGGTAGGGTTGGTGGAAACAAACATTTTTTACGCCCTTATTTATCTGTAAGAACAATATATTCCCATTTTAGGAAAGATATTTATATCTTTCAAGATAACTTTAATTATTCCATGACCTGGCAAGTAAAGGTCTTTCATGTCCGCTCATCATGACTAGTTCAAATATTTATTATAGATTGCATGTTCAACTAACTTAACTCTCATTGATATGGTATTTGCTGCTGTCTTTGAAAGATATAAATTCAATCCAAACCTGTTTCATTTTGCTTTTTATCGAGCTTGAATATCAAATTGGGAAATTATTTTATATTATTTTATTTTCTAGTAAAGCTCTGAGCCTTAAATCAAGATTTCATCACTATGGTTGCAAATGCTTACAGGTTTTGAAATTGGTTTTAGATATAAAACCTATAATTGTCTCTAGAGACTCATTTTCTTTTCCCTGGAATATAAAGATAGACTGTGCTGGTGGAGCAAACCAGTCTGTGTAATAACCAAATGTCTGTTTGCTCTGAATTGATTGAAATTTAGTATTTTATCAGAATACATTATTTCCTGTTAGCCATATACATAATTCTCATTCTTGCTCTGAGCCACTGATAAGGTGCATAATAAGGTAGCAAACTATGCATTAAAAAATATGAAGAGCGCAATGGATTTTTAAACTTATCAAACATTGGATTTAGTCAAATTGATGTCCTTATTTGGCTTGCATATCGTCAAGTTAGATATTAATCAATGGAAGTTTGAAGAGTTCAATTGAGCACAACCATTTCAAGGTAGCTTTACAGTACTTATCTTAAGGGAAGGTTACTGAGTGTGAGATTGTCACAATTTTTTGCATTTACCTGAGAACAGACTTCATTTCTCTGGAAACTTGATGTTGAAAAGTTAATTGGTAAATTCTCTTTGAAATTGAATGAATACTTTCTGGGGAAAAACACAGGGTGTAACATTCTGTTTTGGAAAAAATGGGAGCAAAAAAAACTTTGAGAAAACACCTTACTCTGGAGCTCTACCTTATATCTAAATATTAAATTTATAGAATTGACCAGGAAGTAAATTTAGGACAGGGAAGTTATTTAAAACCAATGAAATAAAGGTCTTAAAATGTGGGGAGATGCAAAAAGTAATTTCTTTTTGCATTTTTTATCCAAAATTGAGGAAAATATGAGAATAAGGCCAATTCCAACTGTCTATGGATGGTTCTTATTCAATACCTAGAGCTGTTGCCAGTAGATATCACAACCCTATTGATTGATATGTCATTCATAATAATGGAATTTCAGTCTAAGAGATGTATTATGTATTAGGCTTCTCAGCTTTATTTTTAAATTCTGATTTGCTATACAATGTAAGAAACTGTCAGACACAAATGAAGATCTTCACAGCTAGAGATTTGCTACAAATACAATCAAAAGTAATATGAAAATGTCTGTTCTAAGTCATGGGTACAGCCCCAATGACATTTTTGGCTATGGTCATCCAAGGGCACTAGGTTCTTTCTGAATTATTTATGTGTTTGAAACTAGTTACAAAAGCTGAAACATCAAGCAAATGTAATGCTCTTTTTGGTCACTGTTATCTGGTAAAAAATTCTCCGTCCCTGGAAAACCCTTAGCCAAGCATGACAATGTATACAATCTCATTTCTTTTCTCAGTGAGAAGCAGGTAACCCCAATTACATGACTCCAATCTAGGGTATAATACCAAAAGACACCTTATTAAAACATTGCATATGTCCTTCCAGGCAAGATCCGTAATGAGATGATGGACACAGAGACAGAGAAGACTCCCCTGCAGCAGAAACTGGACGAGTTCTCCAATCAACTCTCCAAGGTGATCACTGTCATCTGTATCGCTGTCTGGGCCATCAACATTGGACACTTCAACGACCCCGCACACGGAGGTTCATGGATGAAGGTATGGCCGTGCTGTTTCTTAGCATCTGCGACAAAATTTGTTGCTTATACAATTTACTTGAATGCTACAAGTCAGTGTAAAACTCTTCCCTGTAAACAAGTTACAATCTAGCTCATATAGTTGTGTTTCATAAAAACTTTCAGAGTTAACTCGGTATCAGACATCCATATTGCTTGTTGTAGAATATTGAAAATATATAAATACAATAGTATTTTACATCAGAGAAAGTAAATAAAATAGTCAGATCATATTTTTGCTGTTTTTAGAAGCCAAGCTGTTCCTAAACTCATGGTCACACATGTTATTGTCCTTTACAGGGAGCCATCTACTACTTCAAGATCGCCGTTGCCCTGGCCGTGGCTGCCATCCCTGAGGGTTTGCCAGCTGTCATCACAACCTGTCTCGCTCTCGGTATACATCCTGTTCCAGCTGGCTATGATACATATATGGCCTTTACAATATAGTCAGCCAATGAAATTGCTTATCAAGATTATTTAGAAAAGCACCATGCTCAATCATTAAGAAAACTCATTAAACCACCTTAATATGGTTAACATGTTTTCAAGCAAGCCTATCTTAAGCAACAATCCATATTTTAGAACCATCAAAAAATATTTCTTATAAAGATATAGAAATATTGATAGATCTAGTTATTTCATGAAGATAAAGTATAATTTTGGTCAGATCTATTTTCCTGAAGAAGAGATATTATTTTGGTCATTTGATCTTCAAATAAAAATTAATAAATAATTGCTATTTCAGAAAAGATTGCTCATGCACAATTTACCTGTGCTATAAAATTCTACATAAATTTCATTTTTTTGTGAGACTAAAAGAGTTGTTTGATGTAATCTTCCACAGCTGAAGCACTTTGAATTTTTTGTTTGTTTTAGGTGTGCTAATGCATATCACACTTTTTATGGATAAAACCTATCTATAATTAAAGTAATTACCATCTAATTATTTGCTACACTGATTTCTATTGGGCAACAAATGTTCAAAAAGGAATAAAAAAGATAAAATTTTGGACCATTCCTCGTGAGCATGTAATTTTGTGAGTGAGTTTTGGGGCCTTTTCTGATTTAGTTGTGATGTTTTTATTATAATCTAAAATGAATGTAGAAGACATTGATTTAAACTTATGAAAAATATAATTTTGCTCCCCTTATTCATGTTAAGGTACAAAAATGGAGTGAGTACCAGCTAAAAGTAAAAAAAATGTTCAGAGGAAATAATTGTTTTTTGATCTGTTTAGATCTGAGTAGTGTTTTCGTATCCCAAAAATTAAAAAACCCATCTTATCTGATTTTTTAGCTCGGCTATTCGAATAATAAGGAGAGCTATACTACTCACCCAAGCGTCGGCGTCACCCCTTGGTTAAGGTTTTGGGTGCAAGTTAATATCTCAGCAACTACTTGAAGTATTGCATTGAGACTCAACCATCCAACCTACATAATTAACCAAGTTAGATAACTCTAGTTTGCATTTAATGCAAAAAAATAGGCCTTTATTATTTGACTTAGAAATTCTGGTTAAGGTTTTGCGTGCAAGTACACATAGGTTAATATCTCAGCAACTGCTTGAGGTATTGCAATGAGACGCTCTTGTTTAAATCACTGTTATACAGTACTGGTGTGTGAACAAATTAACATCATTTCTACTAAGAAATGTCCACTTCAATTTTAATAATCCCATATAAGGACGATTAGGCCATAATGCAAACACTATGTAGTGGGGTCACTTTGGGTGCGGGTGTTTGGTATTATCGCTCCTGATTGACAGGTGCTGGGTTGTTGCTAATTTTCTTACAGTTATTTTATATAGATAAATGTTCTGTAAAAATTTCAAGCATATTATGTTGAATCTTGATGTTTATGATTCAACAAAGTATACTTGAAACCATTTCTGAACAGATTCTATATAATCATGTTAATTATCAATGCGTTTGTTGCTGATCTGAAGGAAAGTGAACAACATAACTTAAGCTATATAAATATAAGTTTAAATTAGATTAAACAGACACTAATATTTTGAGTTTATCTCTGAATTTTTCATCCTGCAGCTGTCCGTCCATTGAGGAATTATTGTGGCATATTTTCAAAATCAATTATTAATGTTCATATTTATAATTCATATTTATAGTTTAATCTTATTTTTGATATTTATAATTCATATTTATAGTTTAATCTTATTTTTGATACAATGAAGTGGTAACAATTACCCCAGCTCTGTGTTGTTGCCAGGCTGTAGGTAATAATAAAAACTATGTTCGTTCCTATGAGAGCTCTTTAGAGCTTATGTTACTTGTTTTATCATTGTAACGTATATAAAATGTTTCCTAAACACTGCTTTCAGGCACACGTAGAATGGCCAAGAAGAATGCAATTGTGCGAAGCTTGCCATCCGTGGAAACCCTAGGCTGTACATCCGTCATCTGCTCAGACAAGACGGGCACACTGACCACCAACCAGATGTCTGTCTGCAGGGTAGGTGGACAGAATGCTGCATACTTAATTAGTTTTCATATGACTCCTAAATCGGTTTATTGCCACCTTCATTATATACCTTCCATGTTCAACAAAAGAATATATTGAATCAAACTCCATGCATGTTTTTGTCCAGGGTTATCATTGGACTAGTGAAGTCCGGGGTTATCATTGGACTAGTGAAGTCCGGGGTTATCATTGGACTAGTGAAGTCTGGGGTTATCATTGGACTAGTGAAGTCTGGGGTTATCATTGGACTAGTGAAGTGTTCCATTTGTTTAACAGTTATGAATATTGATATACTGGTGTCCAGCATCATGTCAATTATGCATTTTTTTCAGAACTGTGAACATTCATAGAAGCATTGTCATAAAAAATGGTTAAGGTAGCACTTAGCTATTTACCCTTGATTCCATAATGCAGTGTTATATGATTATGCAAATCTTTTTTGAATAAAACTTGTAAAACATTACTCAAATTATTGCTATGATTAATTGAAATAGGTTATTGAATTTCGTTTTTCATGTGTGTCACATTTTTTGCTGCTTTTTCAGATGTTTCAATTCAGCAAAGTAGAGGGCGGGAGCATTGAGAACCAGCAGTTCGAGATCACTGGATCTACATACGCCCCTGACGGAGATGTGTAAGTAGTAAAGCATTGAGTTACACATAACCGTGTCAAGGTGTATGCAGTGTGTCAAAAGTCAATTGTAAGTCTGTTATAACCTGACTTCTGTTTTAAAACTTTTTTTCCTTCTGTGTACAAGAAGGTCGTGGTCCACAGATGATTTGTTCTACAAGTATAACGTCAAACTCTATGTTCTTGATTGATGGAGAAAAAGGTTTTATTAATGAATGAAAAGTTCAATGTTAGGTTTAAAAACTTGTTCTTAAACGAGGTTTAGAGTGGTGTAGTGGAAACGTGTCTACTTTTCAACTGAAAGGTCATGTGTTTGAGCCATACCAGTCGGCACATTCAACTGGCCTTCCTGTTTCCTACCAAGGCCACTGATGTGACACTGAGTGCTGTCTTCACAATCAAACTGAAATGAACTGGTATAATCTAAAACAAATGCTCTTATGTGTTCTGTCAAATTTATAGCTAATTCCTTGCATTTTTCTGTGATGTATTGTCAATGAGCTGTTAAGAATTGTTGCATTTGTGGAGTTATAGCTGATATCATCAATGACATCAAACACATATCACTACAGTTAAGTAGCAATAAAGATGCTGTTGCACTAGAGCATTGGTAGCATTATATCTGTAAGGGCATATTTCGGTATTACTGTAGTGTTTTCTATGTGTGAGCCTTTTGATGACCTACTGCCACATTGTAATGTAGATTAACCTTAAAAGAGGTTTTACTAGTAATGCAACATTAATAACTTATGTGTAAAGATTGTCATTACTGGTGGCTAGTGTTGGGACATTGTCATTTCTGGTGGCTAGTGTTGGGACATTGTCATTACTGGTGGCTAGTGTTGGGACATTGTCATAACTGGTGGCTAGTGTTGGGACATTGTCAATACTGGTGGCTAGTGTTGTGACATTGTCATTACTGGTGGCTAGTGTTGGGACATTGTCATTACTGGTGGCTAGGGTTGGGACATTGTCATAACTAGTGGCTAGTGTTGGGACATTGTCATTACTGGTGGCTAGTGTTGGGACATTGTCATTACTGGTGGCTAGTGTTGGGACATTGTCATTACTGGTGGCTAGTGTTGGGACATTGTCATTACTGGTGGCTAGTGTTGGGAAATTGTCATTTCTGGTGGCTAGTGTTGGGACATTGTCATTTCTGGTGGCTAGTGTTGGGACATTGTCATTTCTGGTGGCTAGTGTTGGGACATTGTCATTACTGGTGGCTAGGGTTGGGACATTGTCATTACTGGTGGCTAGTGTTGGGACATTGTCATTACTGGTGGCTAGTGTTGGGACATTGTCATTACTAGTGGCTAGTGTTGGGACATTGTCATTACTGGTGGCTAGTGTTGGGACATTGTCATTACTAGTGGCTATTGTTGGGACATTGTCATTACTGGTGGCTAGGGTTGGGACATTGTCATTACTAGTGGCTAGTGTTGGGACATTGTCATTACTGGTGGCTAGTGTTGGGACATTGTCATTACTAGTGGCTAGTGTTGGGACATTGTCATTTCTGGTGGCTAGTGTTGGGACATTGTCATTTTTGGTGGCTAGTGTTGGGACATTGTCATTACTGGTGGCTAGTGTTGGGACATTGTCATTACTAGTGGCTAGTGTTGGGATATTGTCATTTCTGGTGGCTAGTGTTGGGACATTGTCATTTCTGGTGGCTAGTGTTGGGACATTGTCATTACTGGTGGCTAGTGTTGGGACATTGTCATTACTAGTGGCTTGTGTTGGGACATTGTCATTTCTGGTGGCTAGTGTTGGGACATTGTCATTACTGGTGGCTAGTGTTGGGACATTGTCATTACTGGTGGCTAGTGTTGGGACATTGTCATTTCTGGTGGCTAGTGTTGGGACATTGTCATTACTGGTGGCTAGTGTTGTGACATTGTCATTACTGGTGGCTAGTGTTGGGACATTGTCATTTCTGGTGGCTAGTGTTGGGACATTGTCATTACTGGTGACTAGTGTTGGGACATTGTCATTACTAGTGGCTATGGTTGGGACATTGTCATTACTAGTGGCTAGTGTTGGGACATTGTCATTACTAGTGGCTAGTGTTGGGACATTGTCATTACTAGTGGCTTGTCATTACTAGTGGCTAGTGTTGGGACATTGTCATTACTAGTGGCTAGTGTTGGGACATTGTCATTTCTGGTGGCTAGTGTTGGGACATTGTCATTTCTGGTGGCTAGTGTTGGGACATTGTCATTACTGGTGGCTAGGGTTGGGACATTGTCATTACTAGTGGCTAGTGTTGGGACATTGTCATTACTAGTGGCTAGTGTTGGGACATTGTCATTTCTGGTGGCTAGTATTGCGACATCAATTTGGGTGCTGTTTCTAGCTGTGCACATTGAAGTCTTGTGCACATCCAGGGAACTGATCCAATGGTTTTTCTATATATCTAATTTAGGCACAAGTTTATGAATATGCCAAAACTGAAATGATGTGCATGTAAATATTGCGGGTCTGAAAAGTTAAAACATTTGCAGGCTGCAAGAATCTGAATATTTTCAGTGGAGAAGCGTTTCCATACAGAAAATTAGGTGATCTCACAATTTTGTTGAAGTTGTTTTTCTTTTGAGCCTTAGAGTCCACCAGACTTACAATCTTCTGAAATGTATGAGTCCTTGACAAATTCTGGTAGGCTCCGTCTCCCTGACCACAGGTTATCTGACTTACTGTAGCTATGGATCCTGTTGTTTTGATATCAGCACAGAATGCAGGTCATGAAATCTAGATTAAGCCTGTTACTGACATTATAGCCACCCTCTACCTTTACCACTTGACTGTGACTATTGCTGGTAATTTCTATCTTTTACCCGATCCACATTGATGTGTACGTGTATTCTGCAGGTACCTTGGTGGAAAGAAGGTGAAGGGCAGTGACATTAGCGGCCTGGAGGAGCTGATGACCATCTGTGCCATGTGTAACGACTCAAGTGTGGACTACAATGAGGTACAGCAATTTAATGTCCTGCAACAGGCAACCTAGAACTTGATTATTTTGGGTAGCTAAATGTTATAAGTGCCGTCTTATTAATGCTAATTTCAAGGTTATGGCATTCAAAAATAAGTAATTTCATTAGCTCAAACACAATTTGGTTAAGAGGAAAATCCTTAAAAACAAGTTTACATATGAAACATGTTGGTCTTAACTTAATCTTAATAGATCATAGGGAATGTTCTAAAAACAAATTGAGATTTCAATTTTGTTATCTCGCAGACAAAGGACATCTATGAGAAGGTGGGTGAGGCCACAGAGACAGCTCTCTCAGTGCTCGTTGAGAAGGTCAACTTCTACAACACGGACAAGGTCGGTCTGAACAAGCGCGAGAAGGGTGTGGCTGCCCAACACGTCATCCAGCAGATGTGGAAGAAGGAGTTTACGCTCGAGTTCTCACGTGATCGGAAATCCATGAGCGTCTACTGCTCACCAAACAAGCCTACCCGCACTCCTGGTGGAGCGCGCATGTTCTGCAAGGTAGTATTGTCTTGAATGTGTAATACAGATTTAAACTGTACCTGGCATGTGCTAGTCTCTTCCAGCAAGCTCATACATAATTATATGATGAATATTGGTTTCATGTATTGTCATCGGAGATAGTTCTTGAATTCAGAATAAAGCTGTTTTACTGTAGATAGGTATGGATTTTTTTCTTTCAAATATTGTTTAAAACTCAATATTGCCATTTACCTATTTATCTCCTCTTCCCCAGGGAGCCCCTGAAGGTCTATTGGACCGCTGCACACACGCAAGAGTGGCTGGTAACAAGGTCCCCATGTCACCCACAATCAAGGAAGAGATCATGAAGCACGTCAAAGCCTACGGAACTGGTAAGCGTCAATAATACTGATCGACTCTTGAGAATTAGTGTAACAAATTTCTATTACTGAAATTGTTGACATTTTGCAAAAATCCTGTATAAACATAGCTAAAGGATTAATTTCACAAAGTTAGTAATAGTCAATCCATTAGAATTGGGCAATAAGTAATTATATTTTTCACAAAGAAATTAGTCTTGAATTGAATTTTTCTGGTGAGGCATTGTATAGTCAGTTGGTTTTGTAATGATATGATATGATAGCACAGCTTTTGTGATGCAAGTTATCTTCAATACTTAAAGACTGCAGACAAATTTTGTTACCATTCATGTGTACACCTCTATATGATCTGTTATCATTCCCCTAGGTCGTGACACCCTTCGTTGCCTAGCCCTGGCAACCATCGACGCCCCACCTCGCCGTGAGGACATGGATCTGGAAGACTCACGCAAGTTCATCGAGTATGAGGTATGCAATGGTTTTACTTATCGAAATATTATATACAACAGTCTTGTTGGGTTTTGGGATTGATAGCCCTTTTCCATCAAATGCATTGGTTTTGCTGGCAACTCCTCTGGGGTATCTGTTGTGTGTTTACAGTTGACAAGATGCAGTCATGAAAAGATAATTTAGAATATCACAATCTCCTGCATTATTCTCTTGTTATACTTTTTAGACAAACATGACATTTGTCGGAGTGGTGGGGATGTTGGATCCCCCTCGTGAGGAAGTGGCCATCTCCATCAAGGACTGTCGGGCTGCTGGTATCCGCGTTATCGTCATCACTGGTGACAACAAGGTAGGGGATTTCTTTCCCAAGATTTAAGATGATGCTACTTAACAATTTTTCGAAATATTTGAAATAAAAATATAAGGAGTATATATGATGATAAACTTGTTACAAACAAATAAAATATTGCAAACAGCCATAATTTAGTATCAAAGGTAATTGTGTTTCTCATTTTCAAAGAAAATGTTTTTTAATGCTGTTTTTGTAATTATGACTGATTAACTTGTCATTATTTCAGGCTACTGCTGAGGCTATCTGTAGAAGAATCGGAATCTTCAGTGAGACCGAATCAACGGAGGGTCTGTCATTTACCGGCCGTGAGTTTGACGATTTGGCCCCTGAGGATCAGCGCGCAGCAGTTATGAGAGCCCGTCTGTTCGCCCGTGTCGAGCCCACACACAAGAGCAAGATTGTTGAGTACCTGCAAGCCGAGGGAGAAATCTCCGCTATGGTAGGTTCATGTGAACTTTATATTGTAATTAAGATATAAGGCTATGGTATCTTGCAATTAGGTTGGGGGTTTTTCAGTTTAAGATTTGATCCTTGACGATTATTTCGTTTGAAGTCTTTGTAAATTGATCGACCTGTCACTTTAACGAATCTCATTTAAAAACATTATAAAACATTTGGACAACAACGGGAGTATAAAAAGAGAGAATAATTGTAATTATCTTCATTTCTGAAAATATTCCACATCTTCACAGACTGGTGATGGTGTGAATGACGCCCCTGCCCTCAAGAAGGCTGAGATCGGTATTGCCATGGGTTCTGGTACAGCTGTGGCCAAGTCAGCTTCCGAAATGGTGCTGGCTGATGACAACTTCGCCACCATTGTTGCAGCTGTTGAGGAGGGTCGTGCCATCTACAACAACATGAAGCAGTTTATCCGCTACCTCATCTCCTCAAACATTGGAGAGGTTGTCTGGTGAGTTGGGTTGTTTCCCTTGATTTAAGATAATCCTTTGAAAACTAATAATTTTATCATTAAGGTATCATTTATCTGATTGTTGGTAATAAAACAAGGCTGGCGAGTGCTTAATTAATACATAATTGCAAACCAAGTACTTCTTGTGTAGTCGCAGCTGCTACAATTTGCATTTGTGCAACCTATATACTGCAATTGTGTTTTAAAATCTGTCCATAAACACCTTTAAGCAGCAATATCTAATTGATTCTGTTTATAGATTTGACTACCAATACTTAACAAAATCTATGTTCGGAGATGAGGGTGATCCGCATCTCACTCAAAACCTCACCTGTGGCAGTTTTTCAATCTGTTATATGTGAAAAGCTAGTAATCATTTTATTTGAGCTTAAATGAGTTAGAATCAACTCAGTTGGAACCCATGCTTTCTATTGCCAGTATTTTCCTGACTGCTGCCCTTGGAATCCCAGAAGCCCTGATCCCTGTCCAGCTGCTGTGGGTGAACCTTGTGACTGACGGTTTCCCAGCCACTGCCCTTGGCTTCAACCCACCTGACCTGGACATCATGAAGAAACCCCCACGTAACCCAAAGGAGGGACTTATCACTGGATGGCTCTTCTTCAGATATATGGCCATTGGAAGTAAGTAGACATTGTGATCTCAAAGTATACAAAAAAGATAAATAAAATAAAAATCATCTAAGGATCTTCTATGATATGCATGTGTTAAGAAAAATGTATTGGTAATGTATTTCAATGTGGTGTAAGACCTGGATTCCTAAGTATTGAAACCCTACATGTAGATTTCATGTAAACTGATGTGAATGTCATGTGGAACAATGTCAATATCTTACAGTGTACGTTGGTTGTGCAACTGTGGGAGCCGCAGCCTGGTGGTTCATGATCTACGAGGAAGGACCCAAGCTCAACTACTACCAGCTGGTCAGTTACGCTTTACATGTTAGCTACTATAAGATGGATTTGATAGAAAATGTTTCTAAATATTAAAATTCCTTGAAAGTATGCGAAAGTGATAACCATAAATGCTCAAAGTGGCTTATGAACTGTAGTAGTAACCATGACTTCTCATGTATTTGTTTACAGTGAAGGACCTTGTTTTATCAAAGGATTTGTCAGAAAATTATTAACAAAAAATTACTATAAAATGTGTATTTTTTCAATAGACTCACCATATGCAATGCCCAGCAGAGCCTAAGAATTTCCCCGATCTGGACTGTAACATTTTTAGCGACCCTCACCCCATGACAATGGCTCTATCAGTGTTGGTCACCATAGAGATGCTAAATGCTCTCAACAGGTAAACTTAAAAATGGCCCATTCATATAGACCCGCACTTCCATGGTGGCGGGCTGTCATGATAAACCATCCATGAAAACATTACCTGAATAGATTGTTTGAAATTTACATCTTTTGTGTGTTCTTTGTTGAACCCTTTAAATGGAAGAGTTTATTCCAGTTCTCTTATCACAGATATTTGGATTTATTCATTAACTGGATATAAAATCATGGATGGTTTCTCATACCAGAATTGTATAACACTTTGTGCAAAATCAAGATGAATGCTTTGTTTAGACATTGATCCTAATTCCATCTACCACCAAAAGCATAGCATTCATTTTAATCTGCACACTCTCAAACTGGAAAAGTAAATTATGTTGTGGTTATTTTCTGCTAGACACATCACTCACAGTGTTTAGCTCAGGACGAGCGCTTCATGGGCGTGGATTGTAAATTGTTCGATCACCCAGCTCCAATGACGATGGCTCTATCAGTCCTCGTTGTCATTGAAATGTTGAATGCCCTCAACAGGTAAGAGTTCAACATGTGACCTACTGTGTCATACCTTGAAGAGCTGATTTAGGAATGGTGTTTAATTCAAAGATTAAAATTTTGGAGAAAACAAAAAAATCTGCAATAAAACGATATGACACAGTGGGTAGGCATGCAGGAAGTATGTCACATGATCAGAGTATGGTGACAAATGGCGGAACTCAAGTCATGTGGTTTACTGATTGATCATGTGACCATGTCATTTGACATGTAGTTAGACTGGTATGCATGGTTTCCAAAACAGCAAAGGGGGAGTCTCATAGATATTTGCTTAACAAGATGAAACTCTTCTGCCAAAGTGCATGTCCAGTCAGTGAGGGGGATAACTGGACTTGAAACATTAAAAGGGACTTCTTATTTTGATATTTGTTTTCTGTAATATACTGAATATAAATTCATAAAACATCTCAAGATTAAACATTTATTATTTAAGAATTATGAATTTTTTCAACTTGAAATGTGTATTTTACTTGAATTAATTAATAAAAGAAAGATATTTATAAAATTTACAAGATAATTTTAATTAACACTTCAATAAGTATCAAAATTTAATATTTCTGAAATGGCTTAAGATGTTTTATGAGTACAGGCCGTGATGACCATATACATGTATGATTAGGGTTTTAGCTAGAGGGTTAGGGAGGGTGTTGCACCCTGTCCTTTACTGGAAGCACTATTCTGTCCTCACAGAGACCAGAATGTGCACTTTCCTGCCTTTAAAGACTTAAGTGCTTAAGATAATCAAATATATATATAAATATATAAAAAAAAAATATTAAAACTTGAAATATGATTATAAATTAAAACAAACTTTTCCATATATAGTAGTTTAAACCTAATGATACTTCAAATAAGCACAATTTTCATTTTCTATGAAATTCATAATGCTTTACTGCCCGGTAAATGTGCCCTTTTGTCCCTCAGCACCCTTTTGTCCTTATTAAAACCTGGCTAAAACCCTAATGATGCTGATGGCAGGTAGCAGTCAGTCCAGACACCCCCTTGCTGGTTGGTAGCTGTGGATGCTAGCTAGCTCATGCTTCCTTCATGTGCAATGTTGATCTCTTACTTTCGCAGTGTAAGCTTACAGCAGCTTTGTGTTTTGCTTAACAAACTTTGTTTTCTGACTGTATATATCTCTGTGAGTGATGTAGATAGATTCTAGCAGATATAGAGTTCTGTGGATTAATCTTGTCATGCATTTGAAATGTTCTGTGTATGGATGTATTGTATTGCCAGTGACTTTGTGAAGTTTTTTCAAGATTTGTATACAAAATATTGCTGACATCTAACTGAAGTGTGTGGCTATTACTGCAGTGTGTGGCTATTACTGCAGTGTGTGACTATTACTGCAGTGTGTGTTTTTTTCTTTTGCGATAGAGTGGTAGCTAATGTAAACACTTACTGTACTTTTGTAAAGACGTACGGTGATAAATGCACCTGTTTGTTTATATTTGATTTCTTTCAAAGTATGTTTATTATAAAATACACTTGTATTAAAAAAGTTTAAAACAAAATGTCTACTTATGTAAAGGAAAGAATTGAAATTATTTTTCATTAATCCTATATGATTGCCTGTACGACATTCAGCTTCCTGTTTGCATGTAAACGATAATCCTAGCAGTGAGGGTAACCCATTCACATATTGCTTACAGTCTGAGTGAGAACCAGTCACTGTTGGTGATGCCACCCTGGACAAACAAGTGGCTCTTGGGGGCCATCGGTCTTTCCATGGGACTCCATTTCTTCATCCTCTACACAGATGTCATGGCAGTAAGTTGCAGTCTACATATACATATCTACAATAATCTTGTTTGCTTTTTCTTTATTGTCTGGTAAGGGCAGTGGTTAGCCCACTCACTTGTCATGAAGTTGTCCCTGGTTCCAATTCCGGCATGGGCATATGTGAGTTTTGTTGGCATCTACCAAGCTGGATAAAAACAATTATTACCATATTGTCAAGATTGTTATTTCATGTAACGAGTGTTGCTACATCAATGTGGGTGTTCCTCTTCAAAATTGTGGACATTGAAATTGTGTGCACATCAATGGAACTGGTCCATAATTTTGCATATTTTCATTATGTACATTATGATCATTACTAAGACTACAAAATGGACAATTGAAATGGTAATACATAGATGTTAATGTCCTTTTTTCCAGACAATCTTCCAGATCACGCCCCTTGGAGTGACAGAATGGGTCGCGGTGATGAAGCTCTCCATACCAGTCATCATTCTTGATGAAACTCTCAAGTTTATTGCGAGAAAGTTCACCGATGGTAATACCCCTTACCTTGAGCTAGCTATCATAATGGCCGTCTGGGCCGTGTATATACCTCTAGCATCATTATACATATGAAATAATTGACTCGAGTGATATTTAATCAGACATTCTGTAGAACAATTTCTCACTATGGAAATCACATTGTAGCAATGAACTAGTGTTGGTGCAATTGATTCAGAAATTCCATTGAATGGCATCGCTTTGCCCTTACATACAGCAATGTTAAATGAATAAAGACAAAATTACATGAATTTACAGTGTGATTTCTTTGAATGGAGGATGAAAATATTATCTATTTATATATTTACCTAGTAGAAATAATATGTACTTGAAGTTCTCTAGGCATTTATCTCCCTTTTAAGTGTTTGATAAGATTTTTCTCCCCTGGTTGTGTTTACCTCCCTTGAAAAGCAACACTCCTCCCCACCTAGAGCTTTTAATATTTCTTCCACTCTCTACCATGATTGTAAAAACTTGTGTTGTGTGATGTTATGCTGACTTTTACATTTTGTGATTATGTCGGGGGTATTGCTCAGGAAATAACAACAGAAATATACTATACTGGTGTTCGGGTTCACTCTGTTATTTGTGGGTTTGAAAAATGCTAAAACATTCTAGTTAAAATGACAAAAAAACTAATTCTGAAGTGATGATAGTACATTTCTGTTATAAGCTTTTTACACTTGGTATTTCAGGCTTGTGTAATCTTGAGGATTAATGGTAATAGTTAAGAGAGAAAACATGAAAGAGCTTCAAACTGAAAGTATTATGTCCAGGCAATTTTAACTTATATCAATCACTTTCTGTATATTTCTACTGTTTTCTGTACCAAGGGTCCAAATTTGCATGAGTCAAATGTTTAAGGTGGTTCACTTTATAGCCAGGCCTGTATAAATTTATTTAACCAAATATTTGAGTTAAATACGGACTAAGGCTTTTTGATACAAACATCTTCATTTCAAAGACTGCCATATCTTTATCTTTAAGGCATTAGAATGCAATGCTATGCACAAATTAAGCCTGTAATTTTGAAGCTCTTGCATGTATTATGTGGGTATCATGGTTCACTGGTCACAGTGACAGCTCACATCGCATCAGTTATGTCTGTGTACAGCTCTAGATTGTTATATGTTACCAGGGATAACATACGGGGCACACCAGCAAGCTACAGTGACCACATATCTGCCTTCAAAATTCCACCCAACAATCCAGTTAAAACGAAACATTCAAATAAGAGAGCTTTTTTATTTAGGCCTTTAGTCATCAAGTAGAGTAATAGTACTGTAGTTTGGTGGGCGTTGCTGCGGACTCAATATCACGCACATACATTTTGGCATTGTTTATGCAAAAGCGCATTATTTGTTTGTTTAAAATCAATTTGACTCTATAATAGTCCACAAATATTCTCACATTAAACGATGCAATCAAATTATAATTTCACTTCTATTTGTTCACCAAATTAATTTGTAATTGTTTATATTGTGCTTTAGAGTACCTGTCAAGTTGCTTGTGAAAAGCACACAAATTTAAAAAGTAGGTATATGGAAAAAGGAATGAATGCATACATATAATTACCTTAGGTCAGTGTATAAACACCTAATTTAGGAAAAAAGCTTTCAATGTTGATATGTTCCATTTTTTTATTTTTTAGCTGAGTATTTTTACCTTATTTTTTGAGATATTTTGCAATGACCTGTATAATAATTTCCCTAACCATATCTCATAACAGGGTATATTTTTGTAGCCTTCATTAACAGTCATTCTCGTTGCATTCCCAGGGCAGGCCCGCATTGTATACAAAAACTATGACAAAATACATATGGAAACAATTTGTTCAATAAATCAATGATGCATCAGTTTCTTAGGAGCAAATTCAACAACTTAGATTTTGGAAACATTATAGTGTTAATTTCTTAAACATTTGGCAGTGGTTTTAAAATGTATGTTGTTTTAAAGAAGACAATTATTTCTAATATAATAAAAAATGTAGATGGCCTAAAACTGAAGCATTATTTTGGTTTTACTCGAGCGTGGTAGCCCTTGGACAACATTCCAGTCATATAAATGTAATGTGTACCTTATTTTTGCATCATTTGATTATTATTAAATATAGATGTCAGTGTTAGAAATTGATAACTGTTCTCTCATTTGTCATATACTGTATGTGTTTTATGTCAGTCTGAATTATGTTGATGGACTAGAGAATGTCATGAGTTCATAAATTTGTGTATGTTCGTAGAAACTAGAACCAAGGTGAAGCAAGTCTGTGCATTTGCAGAACTTAGAAGAAAAAAATTGTTCAGACTAAAATGTTTTTTTTAAATTCCCCTTTGTGTGAATTTGACCCTTGACCCGCATGTTGTTGTAACTTGACCTTTGCCTAGGGCATGGAAACATTGGCTCAGCTGTAGATGTAGACGCTTTCATATGTTAACTAGTTTCTCTGTTTCAAAATACTCTGTTCATTTATTCTTGTAGTACAAATAAACTACATGTATTCATTTATTCTTGTAGTACAAATAAACTACATGTATACATCAACTGTATAGTACACATATACAACAGCTGTGTAGTACACATTAACTACATGTACACATCAGCTTGGTAGTACACATTAACTACACATAAATAACAGCTGTGTAGTATACATAAATTACACATATACATCAGCTGTGTAGTTCACAAACTACACATAAACAACAGCTGTGTAGTACACAAAAACTACACATATACATTAGCTGTATTTCATAAAATAAGTAAATGAATCTAAAAGATGTAATTGAATGCCCAACCATTAATAAGCAGAATTTACATGTACATAGAAGAACATAGTTTAACAACGTTGTTATGTCATGCCAAAGTTAACAAGACAGTGTAAGAAAAAGATGTTCATTTAGAGATGTTGAACAGCATACACAGTACTGTAACAAGGTTAAGTGGACATGCGGGAAAAGGGTCAAATTCATCACTACCAGGGATATTCTTGTCTTTCAATAACAATGCAATGGAGCCATGTAAATGTTTAAGTTTTTTTTTTTATCTCCTGGAAATCTATGTTCAAAGCTATTTCCAAAAGGTGCATTTCAATTTGCCTAATTTAAAGACTATCAGCTTGGTTTTAGTTCAAATCAACTTTAAGTAAGAAATCTTCTGTAGTCGGAATAATTTGTATATTTTATTTATATTTGAGTTTGTTTCCTCAAATATGAATTCATGCCTTCTATGTGATTATAAATGTATATGAAAAAAAATCCTGTACTTCTGTTAGAAGTTTGTACAATTTTGTAAAAACTTCTTTGTGAATTATGATTGACTTTTTCTCTTGACTGTAAAGAAATTGAATATTTTGAAGAAATAATGATGATAAAACGGTTGTGTTTATTTTGCTGTATGCAAATCTGAAGTGTCCAGTGCCAAACACATTTGAAATGATGTAAAGACACAAAAAACTATTTAATAGTTTATCTGAGTCTAAAAGGATATAAACAACATTTGTCTAAGTTAAACATTCCAACGGTTTGGAAATCCCTTCCCTTTGGAGATTCTTTTAAAAATTGTAACATGAAATGTGGTAGTGGATTAGTGAAGTCTGTATATTTAGGTGATATTTATTCTTAGACATTCGCTTCCGAAAGGGGTGTTTTATTCGTGTGATTATTTGACGTGAAAATATATGAAGAAAGAAATGTATGACTGGAAAATTGATATTGTATTAACAATGTGTACAACGTATATTATTAAAATGGTTTTTCACAAAGATATTAGTCTTGTTTAGTTTTCAGGGAGTTTTCAATTAAAGTCAAGAGTTTCGGTCAACCGCCATATTCAACAACATATTTAATGATCAAAGCTTGATATTTGATAGCAGGTCCGTCCATTCTGTGTCAACTGTTACCTTAACTATATAAGGTTGAAAGAGACCATTTAAGGACCAAACAACTTGCATTATACAGAAAAGGACAATTTGTTATAATGTGTTGACGACACCTAGAAATTGGGACAGATTGTAATGAACAATGTATAGAAACAGAACGCAACAGACAGGTGGATATTGAGTTGGTTCATAACGACTTCTGACATTGCAGTATGGTTGTTGAATGGACAGTTTATAATGAACCATGTCTGAGGGTGTAACTTCCCCTGTTTGGTATGCACTATTCAGGGTTCATTGAAGGAGTACTCTGGACTTGAGGGAGTGGTAAGGCAGAAACTCAAAATCGGGCATTATTCTGTATGCACTCATTAAATAGTTAAATATTATAAGGTACGCTGGATTCGGGTAGGAAATGAAAGAGTACTCCGTACACAAGGGGGAGGGGTGGAGGTTACACCTTCATGTTTGACATATCATAGAAAAGTTTAAATCAGGATTGTTTTAATAACACAAGCTGAAATGAGGATAATTCATAATGGATGTAGTAGCAAACAAGGATGGATACGATAGGTATTTACTTTTATAATGATAACCCTTTAACTAGAGTCTAGATTACCTATACAGAGATGCTAATCGTTGACACTAGCAGCACAGTGCAGTAGCTATTCAACCCAACCTAGCTTGGCTAAAATTCATTATACAGAATTTTTTTTTAAGTGTAAAAGATAATGAAGAGAAATGAACATCTTTTTCTTAACATGATTTTACATTGATATTAAGTTGTTCATTTAGAATAGCTGTGTAGTTGTTTGAAAGCTTTGTTGCATATTTGATTTTGGCATGTTGGATACTTCACAATGGTAAAGTAAATATATCGATAGAAACATCTAAAGTAATAAAAAAAATACAAAAAGTTACTGCTAAGTTATTTCTTTATAATCCCTGCTTTTTCACTCATAAGCAATAAACATTGATTTATTTTAAAAAAAATCTTGGAAACAGCATCAGAATAAGAAATGTAAGATTGTGAAGTATCTAGTGCAAATTGGTACTAACAGAATGTGTTTGTACCCATGGATACACTAGCAGACACCGATTTAGTGAGGTAAAACTCTATATAACAGACTGTATATACATGTTGTCAGCTATATTGTTGTACATGGCTGAACTTTCACAACATCTAGGTACATGTACTATGGTTTGACACTCTTTTTTTTAAACACAAATGCATGATTTAACAAAATTGTCACCATTAAAAAATTGTCTTACTACCATGCGTACCAACTTGCGAGTATTTTAAAACTCAGATGTTGTGAACTTACAGATTCATTTGACAAGCATTTCATTTCTGAATATTTTCTGGTACTCTTAAGTTTTATCAGCTAGTCTGTGGTTAAGAAAAGTTTTTAGTATTGTCATAACTTTGGTGTTGTGGAAAATCTGTTACGACTTATGCAGGAACCCTTGGTACATATGTTTATAATGACAATGCACAAATGATTCGCAAGTCTGTCATTCCGGCCATTGCTTTTTGACTTGTGCCCTGTTTTGGTTCACTGTGAAATGCAGACAACCAAAAGCGAAAAAGAATCAGACTGGTGATGGCACCTTCTTGAGGCGTTCTTGTAAGCATTTGACACTGAACTGCCCTCGATAAAATCATTCTAGTGCATTTGTCAATGATTGTCGCCTGATAGTAAGTCTCTCCATTTTTAATAGTTATTAATAATTAAATAATAATAGTGTGGTTATGGTATCATGTCACTTGCAAAAAGAAGAAAACTTGTCGAATGAAATATTGTTGTTGCACAGTAGCTATACGTACTTCCCATTTAGAGCAAAAAAAATGTCTCCCTCCTTTCCTTGTTGAAAATATACATGTGCTTGAAAGACAATGTTTAGATTTTCTTTTGGCCGTTTACTTCATATACAGTAGAAATTATATATATATATACATATATAAATATTATATATAAGTGCATGGGGAACTAATGCTGAACATTCATGCATACTTTTAAAATGAGATCATAATTCATTGATTGGATAATGTATTTACTGTTATATTCAAATCTGTTTCAGCAATGAATTTAAAGTTACTCAATGCATTTTTTTGTGTAAACTGACTTTGACTAACTTACTTTGACTGCAAATTTGTCATTGAGTTTACAACAATGTAATGCAATAGAGTCAATAGTTTACAACAATGTAATGTAATAGAGTCAATAGTTTACAACAATGTAATGTAATAGAGTCAGTATTTTACAACAATGTAATGTAATAGAGTCAATAGTTTACAACAATGTAATAGAGTCAGTATTTTACAACAATGTAATGTAATAGAGTCAGTATTTTACAACAATGTAATGTAATAGAGTCAATAGTTTACAACAATGTAATGCAATAGAGTCAATAGTTTACAACAATGTAATGTAATAGAGTCAATAGTTTACAACAATGTAATGTAATAGAGTCAATAGTTTACAACAATGTAATGTAATAGAGTCAATAGTTTACAACAATGTAATGTAATAGAGTCAATAATCAAAATTGGAGTAAAAACTGGTTGTAACAAGCAAATTTTATATATTAGGACACAATGTTAACTGTTCCAGCATATTGAAATTTTCCCTGAACAGATTTATAGGAATAAGTGGTCAAAGTTGGTCAACTGTTGTGTGCTGCGAAGTGATTGGCCAGTATGTGTTGTGTTGCATAGTGATTGGCCAGTATATGTGGAGTTGAGAAGGGGTTAGCTACCCTTATAACCTGACCCCCCAGATGCTGGCCAGTCTGTTGTTGACCCATATGTAGTTGTTGTCACTGCTGTTGTTGTGTGGTGCAGGTATTAGAGCAGCATCAAGGAAATCAGCAAGCATTGAACAATTGTGCATGACATGATACAGAGCATGATGGTAGAACTTACTGGGATACTTAAAGCATGATGGTTAAACCACCTAAACTAGAAGACTTAACATGTACAAGAATTGGATGATCAACAATAACCCTTGGGATTAACTCAGTTGCTGTTACTAGGATGAATAAAATTTCAATCTTATTTGAGCATAACTAAGTAAATTGTACATGGTTTATTAAACTGTTTTAACTTTAAACTAATATGTATGTGATTTTGCATGAGAACTGATGTTGCTCTTATAAAAACCTCTATTATTCTCCTCTCTTTTCTGTAATGTATGTTTCAACATGCATTACTGTCACACACCTCAGACTTTATAATTTTCTTTATTCAAAAGATAGTTTTCTTGTTTGCATTTATTCATCATATCTTTGTCAATGTTGTTAAAATGTTGTGCATCTGTCCTAGAACCAATCATTCAATTATCTTAAAATCACAAGGCAATAGCAATAAACATTTCATTACAGCTAACATTGCTATAATAAGACTGTGTGGAGTCATATTCATTGATCATCTATGGATAACACATGATTAAAAGCTCTGCATTTACCTTCCAACTTAAAATAATACTGACCCTATCCTGCCAGTAATCCTATCATACTGTTTTATCAGCTTTTGCCTTGAAATGCCTTAGCATCATCTATTTCAAATAAATTCATTAAACCCAACTACATATACCATTTAAGCTCATGGTAATAAACATGTATTTTATTCCTTCTCTGCTATCCTGCACTGTGATAATGAATAGACTTTGATGCATGTTCTGATGTATGTTGTGGTTGCATGTATGTATGTTCAATGCATGATTATATAATCATTGTGTTAACCATTTCAGAAATGCCAGGAGTGTTTTGAAGAAGTAGACGTTTCGTAGTGTGTTAGGTTGTCAAGAAAACTGCTGTATTCACCACCCACAAGATCCTCATTGGTTACATAGCAACAGTATCACATGGTGTCATTCTGAATTTTTATTGGACTATTGTAAATCGATGTCATCACATTACCCATGATGCAATGTCATGGGGGAAAAATGCAAATTGCAAAAAAGCCTTCGATATTGAATATGAAGAAAACTTAAAAACTATGAAACTGTGCTTGGGCAAAAAGATCTACAAAGCAATGTAACATTAACAAATATGGCAGCCAGCTTGCATATAATTAAAGTGATTATTGTGCGGTTTTTTTTTAGTGTTTTTAGTGTTTTTTGCACTATAGTGAAATAACTCAATATTATACAAATGTAGTGTCTTTGATTGTTGTTAACAACATTGCTTGATTTGCATCAAATATGTGGATTATAACTGAATGCTGTAGATTTTAGTAGGAAATATTTGTAGAATAGACTTACATATGCAATTATTCTATCTAATAAAAATTGCATGTGGGAAAAATGATGCTTGAAATGTTTTCAAAAATATAATGTTACAGTGAAAGTGAAACATTATGAACTTTTAATCTGGAAATTTAAACAAGCATGATATTTTCAATTGACGATAACAATATAACAAGAGATGATTGGAGGATGTGATATTATTTTTTAGTTCCAATGAGCATAGAAGACAACCGCGAGTTTGGCCGGTACCATTAAACCCTTGCTCACACTAGAAATAGGGATAAAAACGAAGAAACCACCATCTACAGATCACTGCCAACTTTCGACATGTAGATAACAAAAAAATAAATTGAAATCAGCCACCTTATCTTGAATTGACATTAAAGTATCTTGAAAGATTTCAATTTAGAAACATCGGTGCAGCGGTAGTTAGGACTGTTTGAGAAGACATAGTTGTTACCCCGTCAGTGTTTTACCATGTGAGCTGACTGTTTGTTTAGAATACCTCAGCCTCCAGTGTGTAGTTTGTTTGGCCCCGTGCAGCAGAGGACACGCAAAACAACATGACAAAATCATCAGGCTTCGTTACTCAACCATAATTTCGAGTGCAATGCCATTTTCGTACGAAGAAACAACAACAATTAAGAAAAAATAACGCTTCACAAGTTAAAGAGGGCTTGAAATTGGGTCAGACATTATTTTTAATCATGTATTTAAAAATGTGCGGGACTCGACTGAATGCCAAATGTGGTCGTAAAAATCAAAAATTCATTCCATTGTATATATATATATGATGGTCCTGTTTTGATCTTTTCTTTGACTTGTGCTAGTGATGCCAACTTGACTCAGCATTATAGCAAGTTGCTGAACAAAAACATTAAAAACAAGCTGTTTTCAGCAAGAAAAGAAAACATGTTCAGCTATAAGACGTATTTCAATGTTTACATCGAACAGTGTTTATACATTGTATTTAATATTTCCCATTGTTAATTTATCAGCGTGATATGTATTTAATTAGCTCAGAATATTGTTTTATTGACTTGTGTGTTGCTTAATATTATTAAATATATTATTATTGTATTTTTTTTTCTAAATTTTATCTGTGTTGAATATTATATGACAGGTCTAGTGTAATGACTCAAAGCATCCATTATTATTGTTCATATATCATGTAACATCGGCTCAGTCTTGCTGCTTTGCCGTAAGGAAACCATAAGGGGAAAGAAGCGTTGAAGGAAAGTTGAGGGATTGTATAGAAATTGAATGGTAACTGGATGGCAGAGAGTGAAGGTTGGCAGACAAAGTGTTACAGGTGTAAACCCACTGTCCTTATTCCGTTCATTGAAACGTTTGTACCATATCTCATCCTGTAAATTATTATTTCCTTATTAATCGGGAAGTTTATTTTTATGTGAAATACACATGTATATATACAGATGTAAGGCCCTTGTTTGCAGCAGAAGAGACTTAATAAATGTCCGAAAGTGGTAATATATAAATGTAGCTCAGAACAACTGCGTTCCCAGGTGGTATGTTAAAAAGTATTTTATTATTCATTTAGCCTTTCAGTTTGTTAAAGAAAGTGATTGGCTTCTCCCTAATTTTCAAATTGACAGAGATTTTCGCATAATACCTGACCTGTGCATTGATGAAAGCGTGAAGTGGCTGCCCAAACCAGTGTATTAAGTGTATAAAAGTATTGCCAAGTTGGGTGAAAGAATGTGTCAGAAAGAGTGAATGAGCTGTTACTTTGATGTTTTCTTTCCATTTAGATGTACCATATAAAGTAGAGGCTTAGAGTCTCTTATCTAAGTGGATGTAGCATCTACAAGGTGGCGGTCTACTGTTGGTTGGCCACATTGTCATGTTAACATCTGTAGGTTTTGCCATCAGTGTGCAGTAACAAATCTCAATACTTCCCGTGTCCTGGCTTGGCCACCATGTTTGTACCTCATTTGTATTTTGAACATTGAGATCTTGTTACTGTAACTGATGATTTTTACAGTTTTTATCCTGTGTTTTAGGCATGAGGCAGCTTCTATGAAATCCGTTATTGTGTCAATGAAAAAACAACATTTGTGGTTATAAAATTGAAACAGTAACCATATTTATCTCTTGTAAAATCTGATTAATCTTTATAAACTTGGGCTGTTCTCTAACATCAGCAACTTGATTGTATTCATATACTAGTAATTGTTATCTTGATTTATTCAGAAACTTACTTATGCAAGTCTGCCAAAATGTGATTAAAACACTCAAGGAAAAATGTGTTGCGTTGTTAATTCCGTATAGAACTTTCTGTATGTACATGTGTATAAACCTCATGCAAAACTCCCATCAACAAGTTGAATTATTATGATACCACATTCATCTATAGTCTACACAATTTTTAACACAAAGATTACTGAATGTGTATAAGTGTCAGGGTCATAACTTCCACACTTGTAAAACAAATTCATCTGGTATAGTATCCTCTACAATAATATAGTATGCCAAGCTGTATAATTCCATTCATTAGGGTTCAAATTGAGAGGTCAGTCTTTTTCATGTCCACTCCTTGAACTTGACAATTAGTTGTTGAACTTCTAGGATTCCAACATTTTGAGTCAAGAATATTCACCATGTCAGTCTAAGGACAAAGCTAGGCATGGATTTGTTGTCAAGTCTTGAAAAAGTGGAAGGATTCAAAATCCTTGAATACTTGATATTTAATTAATTTGAGTTGTTGCTATACTAAGTTGACAAAGGATTGACATTGGGTGTATCTGGAGAATGTTGAATGGTCACCTGTTGGACCAATGGTAACCATTGGCAGCCAGAGTTTACCAACATTGACTGCCGCTCTCACTACGACTGTTCTTTACATCAACCTTCATCAAAGTCAATTGCCATTGGCACTGAAAATAGATGGCACCAATGATTACTCTATATCTGTGCCATGGGATGAAACAACACCAACTCGTTTCATGTTAAGTCTCGCAAGCTTGAACTTCTGATTAATTTGGAAGCAATTAAAAAAAAACAAAACATGCTAACGCAAAGAATACAAAAACTTGTGGAATAAAGTCCTAGTTAACGAAATACCATATCCCTATATCTCATATCCCAGTTGTAGTTACAATGTATAGTATCCCAGTTACATAGCATAATAGATTTTTGCTGAGCTTTATATTTCAAGCGTATTTAATGCATTTTTCAAAAATTGCATGTGCGATTATAGAAAATCATAAGATTATGACAACTATAATTGTGGCTAGATGGCAATGAGAGGAAGTGCAGTGCACAAGCACCATAATCCTATCATGTATATTAAGGCAGCACCACTCTTATGAAAACTTCAACTTGAAACTCTTCTTTTTCAAAGGAGGTTCGATTGCATTTCATGGACATTTCCTGCTCTTTTAATTACATCTCTTCAATAAAACTTTTTGCCACTCAGTATAAATCAATAACTTACATTAAACGATTGCCAAGTCAGCTTGTGCACTGCACCAATATTAAAAACCTTATTTATTTTGTCAGCAATGTAACCTCTTAATTACTGAATGGATTTTAATTAAACAACACACTTTGGTTAAGCATGATAAGTGCAAATACAGTGTACAATAACCTTAGAGTTATGGCCTCTTCTCAAAGAAATACTTTGCCATTCCTATATCCAGGCAACATTCGGGGGTATTCATCACTCCTGTGACAGCTCCAGTTGTTTCAAAATGGATATCATAACAACCAAATGCATTTCCAAACAAGAGGCCCATGAGGGCCTATGCTCTACTAGCATGGCTCTTGTGGTCATTTTCAATCCAGAGCATGTATGTATGGGTAATAGGCAACAAACATATAGTTCACTTGGAACGTTCTGTGCTTGAGTTAGCTGAAAATGTTGCACGTTCAACATCTGAGGACAGAAAATGTTGTAAGCAGATTAGTTGCATGAACTATTTTATGTGCCAAAGACAGAAGTTCATATCCAAATTATGTACATACTAGTTACAGCAAGAGAATCATATGTTTTAAAGAGATGCAAAAATTAGTTTTCATGGCAATACGTCTGAAAACAATTATTTTTTTATCATTATTTTACTCACTGAAACCGAAATTGCAGAAAAAAATACAATTGAAGTATAAAAAAAATATTTTCATTTTAGTGTGTTGTAAATCCACGCCGGTTAAGTTAAGTAAAAATTTAAAAACCAACGCCTACTGGTCCACAAGGACATATACAACAGTTGATGGCTAATTTGACCTTTGAGAATAACATGATAATATCACGTGATTATATCACGTGATCAATAATGCTACAACGAAACGCTGAAGCTCAAAAATAGAAAAGTAGGTCAAAAGGTCACAGTCAAGGCAATCAAAGCACAACATTGATATTTGTTATCAAAACTGTACACATGGTCAAAATCTCATTGCTGTAGCTTTAAAAATAAGAAAGTAGGTCAAAAGGGGTGGGGCCAGCTTTGGCCCAAGGGACATAATTTCAACTGTCTTGGTAGAGGGTGATTATATGAAGCTCCACAACAAATATTAGGTATGAGCCTTTTGGTTTGAAACAAGAAGATTTTTAAAGTTCGAATCGAAGAAACTTGTGACCCCGGAGCAGGGCCAGTTTTGACCCCAGGGGCATAATTTGAACGGTCTTGGTAGAGAACCACTAAATGATTCCTAATTCAAAATATCAAGGGTCTGCGCCTAGCAGTTTCAGACAAAAAGATTTTCAAACATTTCCTTATATAATTATTCTAAACCTTCGAACCCCGCCGCGTGGCCAGTAATGACCCCAGGGGCATAATTTGAACTAATGTTCACAAGCAATTGTGTTCAGATAGATGCACGAACGACAGACACTTCTGGTCTTTGGCCAATACCGCTAAATATCAATCATTTTGATCCCTATTTAAAAAAGACAAGGGAGAGTACAACCTAAAAACAAGTTGTCTCCCTTTAATCCTAGGCTTGGCTAAAATAGCATTTTTATGCCCCCGAAGGTGGGCATATTAAAATCGCAACGTCGGTCCGTCCGTCCGTGTGTCCGGCTCAATAACTTGTGTCCGGGCTGTAACTTTCTCTTGTATTGACAGATTATAAAATAACTTGCCACATATGTTCAACATACCAAGACTACGTGTCGTGTGCAAGACCTGTGTCCCTACCTCTAAGGTCAATATCACACTTAGTGTTTATTCACAATGGAATGCTGCATATAAGTACATAGAATATAGGTTGTCGTGTCCGGGCTGTAACTTTCCCTTGTACGGACAGATTTTAAAATAACTTGCCACATGTGTTTGACATACCAAGACGACGTGTCGCATGCAAGAACCGTGTCTCTACCTCTAAGGTTAAGGTCACACAATGGAATGCTGCATATAAGTACATAGAATATAGGTTGTCGTGTCCGGGCTGTAACTTTTCCTTGTACGGATAGATTTTAAAATAACTTGCCACATGTGTTCAACATACCAAGACAACGTGTCGCGTGCAAGACCTGTGTCCCTACCTCTAAGGTCAAGGTCACACTTAGGTGTTTAATCACAATAGAATGCTGCATATAAGGACATAGAATATAGGTTGTCGTGTCCGGGCAGTAACTTTCTTGTATGGACATATTTTTAAATAACTTGCCACATGTGTTTGACATACCAAGACGATGTGTCGCCTGCAAGACCCGTGTCCCTCCCTCTTAGGTCAAGGTCATACTTAGGTGTTTATTCACAATGGAATGCTGCATATAAGGAAATAAAGTATAGATGGTTGTGTCCGGGCTGTAACTTTCTCTTGTATGAACAGATTTTAAAATGACTTGCCACATGTGTTTGACATACCAAGATGACGTGTCGCCTGCAAGACCCGTGTCCCTACCTCTAAGGTCAAAGTCATACTTAGGTGTTTATTCTCAATGGAATGCTGCATATAAGGACATAGAGTATAGGTTGTCGTGTTCGGGCTGTAACTTTCCCTTGTATGGACATATTTTAAAATAACCTGCCACATGTGTTTGACATACCAAGACAACATGTCGCGTGCAAGATCCGCGTCCCTACCTCTAAGGTCAAGGTCACACTTAGGTGTTTAATAACAATGGAAAGCTGCATATAAGGACATAGAGTATAGATTGTTGTGTCCGGGCTGTAACTTTCTCTTGTATGGACATATTTTAAAATAACTTGGCCACATGTGTTCTACATACCAAGACAACGTGTCGCGTGCAAAACCCGTGTCCCTACCTCTAAGGTCAAGGTCATACTTAGATGTTTATTCACAATGGAATGCTGCATATAAGGACATAGAATATAGGTTGTCTTGTCTGGGCTGTATCTTTCTCTTGTTTTTTTTTTATACTTTCAAGGGCCATAATCTAGTTATGCATGGGCGGATCTGGCTGGTTTTTGAAAGGAACCGAGCTCTTATGGATATCTAACTACTGTACAAGTTTCATTGAGATACAATCAAAACTGAAGACTGTATTGTGTTCACAAACCATTGTTTACAGACGCACTGACGCAAACACATTGCAATCACATTAGCTCTTCTGGCCTAGCTAAAAAAATCAACAGCAATCATAATAGTTAATTTGTAATAAACCATGCGTAAGAATAAAGACTAGGGTGTAAAATAACGTAAACATTAAGATCAGAGATCATGGAGGGCTTTTCTATGAAATATGCTTCATATGATTGAGAAAAGCTACTGCACTCATAATACGGTAAAAGATGTCGAACTTCCTCAGACAAATCTATGTGTCATTATAAAACTGATTAACCAGGTTTATGTGAATATTTTGAGGTTGACACATTCTGGCCAACATTCAAGTGGACATGAAGCAGCTGCTGACACCCAAGTTACTATGTATAGCCAGTCGTTATATCTTTCATGTTTTTGGTGGGTTAAAAAGCCTGACCTGAGGGCATCTGCATAAGCTGGTATCAAGGCTTGCGGAGTTACGGGCAATGCAGCGTGCTCAAGGGCTGGATTTTTCAAACTGGACGGAAAAACACAAGATTGATCTTTTTTCTTGTATCTCATTCCTGATAAAATTGATATAGAAAACACTTCTTAACATTTCACCACATGGCACGTTTGACACTGTTTGGTATATAGTGTTATCTAGTGGTACTCGACCAAGTTTGTTTGTAATGTAACCCCTAGGGGTTATTTGTATAGAAAATATAAAATAAATATAAAATATAATATAAAAATATTCTTGTCCAAAAAAAATGCAGAGAGCTTTGATATTAGGTATATTGCATTTTTGCAAGCCTCGTTACCGGCTTACGCAGGTGCCCTCGGGTCGGATTTTTCTATCCGTACCGGAAACACATGATAGATTAATAATATCTGTCATGTGTTCCCGTTCCGGATAGAAAAATCCGACCCGAGGGCACCTGCGTTGCCAGGTAACGAGGCTTACCGAGTTACCGGCTACGCAGCGTGCCCGAGGGTCGGATTTTTCTATCCGTACCGGAAACACATGATAGATTAATAATATCTGTCATGTGTTCCCGTTCCGAATAGAAAAATCCGACCCGAGGGCACCTGCGTTGCCAGGTAACGAGGCTTACCGAGTTACCGGCTACGCAGCGTGCCCGAGGGTCGGATTTTTCTATCCGGAACGGACACACATGATAGATTTGTTTTCTAGCACACCTTAAATTACATTTTTATGTGAAGAAAATACATAAGAATGCGCGTTTTGTACATTTCACCAAAAAGCGCGTGCGAATTATGTTGACTGACGTCATGACGCGCAGTAATTTGTATTCATTGCATACGTCAATAAGTTCCTTCGCTATCACGTCTTTTAAGGGTAATTTTGTTTTGTTTTTAGGGAATATTTTTGTAAAGTTAATGTTAATGGAACTCATCTATTGAAATCTCATAACTATGGTTACATTAAGTGTTTAATAAAAGAAATAAAAAGTAGTACGTCACAGCGTGTGACTCAACTGGCATGAGGGGATGCCAGATGGAGTTTTCCAGCACGGCTGAATTTACCGGAAATGCCTTTCCGGTGTGCTAGAAACTTATATTTCATATAGATACTTTAAATATATCACAGATTATACAAGGAAAACTTTTTTAATATTAAACTTGAACAACCACCACTAATCCTTGGCAATCGAATGACTACCATTGGAACAGCTTAGCAACTATGGCAAACATTGATTTCCTTAGCAACCATGTATATCCATAGTTAATATCAATGTCTTCTTGTAAATGAATTTAGACCATACATTTATATCTTCACCTCAGTGTAATAACTCAATAACTGCATATAGAAATAGAAGCAGATATTGAGTTCTTGCACTAAGATATATGTGTTTGAAATAAATTTCGGTATTTGCCGCGCATGTCCAATGACCTACATTTTTTGAGCATTGATACTCTGGTGACTGATAGCCATTTTGGCCCCCTTGTTTTTTAGACTATCTGCGCGTGCGCACAGGTAGTCTTAAGACCACAAACTCCAAAGAACTACTTCTATTCATGTCGTTTTAACCCATTTTTTTTGTCTCAATGCGCTCTATGTTTAGCAGAATGACGTCGAAACCATAAAAATAGATTGGTTGTGTTGCAGTCCGAGTATGAGTTTTTGCTTTTTCGGCTATTTCCGTGCTGTAATTATGTATCCCGGCATTTTATTTTAAGCAGAATATAACTATTTTTAGATCGTTATATTTATCAGATTAATGAGGGTTAAGATAGGAGGCTCTGGTAGGAAGATAACATATTGATATTCACTCTGAGGTTAGCCCATGATGTTTCAGAAATGATTACCGACCGCAAGTGTCCCATCGCCTGCAGGATTTGTCATTATTATAACCTGACGTGACCCTGAAGCACGCTTATTTGTAATGGTGCTTGACCTTTATGAGATAAGAAACAAAAATAATTGTCAAAGTTTAAAATAGTTGTATCTCAGGTTTCGCATTGCTAATGATTCAAATACTATACATTGTAATTTACCTGCAATACAATAACAAGATACTATTCATTCTATGACTTTAGGCGTTTATATTTCTAATGAGATGTTTTCATTTTTTGCATAAAAGCTTCGTTCCGGTGTATTCTTGGCATAGTTTTAGACATTAGGCTTTCAATTTATATAAGCACACATGCCCTGATACGACAGTGAGTCATGCATACGTTTGGTAAAGCAAAGTAGTTCGGTTTAAACCTTTTTAACACCAAAAGAGTACGAAGCATTCATAACAGCACTAGTACTATTTCTACACAGGTACTTACATAAAACATTAATAACATTAAATTTATCAATAAACTTTAAAAAGCACAATCATATTCTCATTCATAAAACAGACAAGTTCCGATAATCTAAAAATAGATTCAACTACATTAACTGACCGGTATTCTAGTTTCTATATACATTAACTGACCACATGTTTGTCCTCACCGCGGGAAAACGACCATCTGATAAGTTCTGCATTTTAAAAGGTATTATTGCTAAAGTTGCTCGTAAAAATATAATCAGTTTCCTTAAAGAATTAAAACGTGTAAGTTCATAAAACTTGTCTAACGTATGCTATCTAATCAAAACACCTAAAAACCTTTAGACGCGATTGATAAGAGCATTTACTGTAACTTCAAATACATGGGGATACGTCGACTGAAGTGATATAAGCTGTGTATTTTGAATGAAATTATTGTTGAAGTTGTCTGTAAAAAATGATTGTCCCCTAAACAAAACGTGTATGTTAATGAAAGGAAATGATATATATATATATATGATGTATTGTATTTTCCTATCCTATGGTATCTAATCAAAGCAACGAAAAACCTTTAGAAACGCTTGAAATGGGGCATGCATTGTAACACTAAATACATGGGGATAGGGGATTACGACGATTGAAGTGACATTTACAAAAACAAAATGACACAAGACGCCATAAAGATATAGATATGTTTGTTTCCTCGCCCAGTGTGGGCACAAGCGCTCTCGGCACATTTTTCACTTTTATTTATGTGCCCTTCACCCATTCCCATAGTTCAAATAAAATTTGCAACTCTCACATATTTGCCCGCAGATAGTCTTTCAGCGCCTCGCGCTTTGATTAATCCAAGCATGCAATCTCCAAAATGTCTGGAACAATCTCAAATCCCTCAACAGGATCAAGCAAACCTTGTTTTTGGTTTGATATAAAGTGTGATCTGTGCAAGAACAAGGTCTTAACGATCAAAGATCAGCTAAGTAAACTATTTATGGAAATCAGCAATATTGTCCATATTAAAGGCAAAGACCTTTCTTTAATATTATTTGAAACAGTTTCTTTATAAACCAGAAGACTGTGTTTTGGTTAAAGCTCAGGGCATTACAAAACTGCTTTCACCTTTTTCAGAATTTTATAAAATGTTGTATATAATATTGACTGGTTTCAGCGCATTTCAATGAATTCAACACTGAATCCCCGAGTAAAAGAAACTTGCATTTTTATATAGATGCTGCTGAGGTTTGATCTCAAAACCTACTTACAATAAATAAAAAAGAATCAACTTAAATTAGTTGAAATTTAAATTACAAAGACTCTATTAATTCAATCATCACCCAGGATGAGACCAAGTTTAATTCAAAGTACAGTCACAGCTCACTTCTCATTGTCATACTCTAATGTTCTACCTTTAAAGACTTTAGACTTTTAACTTTCAGTAAGTTCACTTAATAAAATAAGATACGTCTTATGCTCATTAGACAGTTTGAGTAATTGGAGCTGTCAACACAATGTTTACTTCATGTTCTGATACGTTCACGTGCCTCTTAGTTATAACTGGGACAGATAGGAATGTTTCATGACAAAACATAAACAAGTTTTTCCAAATTCATTATAAATTATTCATAACATGTTTTTGCAACAAATCAGCATATGTATTGGAGCTCAACCAATGTTAAAAGAGAAAATAAAACAAGGATGTGAATTTTACACACTTTATTGTCCTTATTAATCAACCGAAATGGCAGTATACATGTATATAAAATAAAAATAAACAATATATTTTGTATTATATAATTAATATAATTCATTGTAAAAAAATCCATCAAACTTAAAATACATATTTTCTTTGAAAATGATATATATATATGTTGGTTGGTATTGGCTGTAAAAGAAGAACTTGTTGGTTGATTTGCTACAGCTACTACTAGTTGCTACAGGGCACCCTTCCCCAGGGGGACGATCATGCCACACAAGTGCTGGGAGAACACTTGCTACTAACCAGGCTGTGTCCAGAACTGGCACCCAAGTATTCAATGCTTCAACGCTTATTGCTTCAATTTAATATTAATAAGGTACTATCGTACAAACCATGGAAAAACACTGACCTGTGCAATGTTTACCTAATTAATCATATTACGAATAGTTAGACTGAGTTATTCAACTTACTCTGATGCATCTGTCTTCATCCAGGCCTAACCAATATTTCAATATTAGGTTATCAGTATTTTGCAAATGAACTAGACATAGGCATGCAAGTTTAACTAATAAATGACATGATCCTGTTCAAATTGCCAACCTGTACCACATTAAAATGTGCAAGTCTATCTGTCACCGACTTTGATAACTATATCAGAGCCGCAGTAAGGGTTGTATTTTGATATGGGATGATGACATGTTATCAAAGTTTGCCCAACTGATGACAATAACCTGAACAGTGACAAGATAATTGGCAGATAACATCCAGGAAGATATTGACACAGACATCATAAAGATATCAGCGCAGACATCATGAATGTAGGCCATACTCATGGCAATGACCATGAATCAGAGAGTGGTAAACTTGACTTTATCATTGGCTAAAATCAGGAACCAATGTCATCATTAAAATTTTATAACAAGTGTACTCTCACTTCATGGACAGTGACCTCATTTAAAATATCACTTGTAGAGAACAGTCCAATGTCAAAATTTAAAATGTATAGATTTGTGGATAGGCTTAATATTAAGTTATGAGATAAGAATAAGTCTTGCATTTCATTCATGTATGTTGGGCTTTTACCTGTCATAATTACATAATAATTTCATGTTTCATTTAGTCACTGAAGCATTGAATCCTGTGCCCCAGGGTCACAATGAGCTTGGATATGTATGGGGTCATGTCCCCCTGGAAACTACCCCACCCCTACGTCCTTATCCTGTGATAGATACAATACATATGCTTGCCACTTCATGCTAACAAAAAATGTGTTCAAGTTCATTTTTTCAAATAGGAACGGATATTTGATCATAAATCACTTCTTTCAGATAACAAACTGCGTCTTTGGTTATCATTCATTTCCTGTGCCTTAGTCTGAACCTTCAAAAGTATGTTTACAGTACTTAAATTAACCAAAAACACAGCATTGGGAGAATAACCAAGCGTTTTTTTATATTGCAAAACTTGAATCAGATGATCAAATATCCATTTATCTTCCTTTTGTTACGACTATTATCAAATATTCATATATCTTCCTTTTGTAAAGAATTAGCATTAACAGCAAAATCAATATTCAAAAAGGAAAAAAGTACAGTTTTAGATTGCATTTTTTACAATGATTGATAAAGGCTTGTATAAAAAGTTTAGAAATTCACTTTGTTATACATTCAATCACTTTCACATACAGGAAATGTCCATTGCAAATACACATAAACACTTCATTATTTTACTAACAGGACACACAAAACCAATACATTTTTTTTCAAAGCAATGCTGAACTTTAATGAAATAAAAAAGAAAAGATTTTGACAATCAAAGGCTTAATGGTTCTTGCAAAAATATGCAAATATACATGAATATACAGTCACTTTTACAGAAGAGGTAAGTAAGCTACCATTGTAAGATTCCTAACAATCAATCTACAAACACATAACCAACTCATATATTTACATAGATCATTTATTACTGTGAAGTCCTCCCCCCATTCAACACATATCCAGCCCTGTCTCCGGGAACCAGTCTCTGTTCTGTTGTCATGCCACTGCCGGGGTTGGCAGGGTCGAACAGTGCCGTTTCCACGGCAACACAGAGACACGCCCACAAGACAGGAAGGAGAATAGCACCTCTAGCCTACTGGCAATACTCAAGAATTGTTTGTTTGCTGTTGCATGACCAACCCAAATTTTTATAGTTGGAAGAAGGAAATTATTTAGATGCTTTGCTCTTTTTGTCTTTCTAGATTAATTTTGATTTTCCTTCATAAATTCTCAAACAGAAAACAGAGAGTCCGGACTGTTTTGGTCAGTTGGTCATGTAATTGCAACATGTTTATACAAATGGCTTAATGCTATATAGAATTGTTACCAGATACCAATTATCACATAAAAATCATTAAGGTGTTAAAGTTACGGTACATTGAAAAGATAGCTACCATAAAATAGTAAGTCACACATACATCAGCACTATTGAAATTGTTTATATTATGACATATAAATAACAACTGTAATATTTAACTTATGCCGTTATTCACACAAAAATTGCATTGCTGAGCACTGTCATAGATACAAATACCAAAAAAGACCAGTTCACACATGATAAAAATCTTCTGTGACTGTTTCAATACCAACAACCAAAATACATCACTAGTCATCTAAGGACTTTCATGTTCATTAAAATATAAACAATAAATTAAAGATGTTTAATTTCTGCCAAACGTTTTAGATTAAAAAAAAGTGAACTATTCTTAATCCATATAAATCATAATGTATGTATACACTCTTAATTAAAACATTTAATTAAAGCAATAAAATGCATATATGACCATTAATATTGATTAAATCAATAAAAAAATCCATTTAAAATGCTGCTTACATGACAAAAATTTTTTAATGCAGTGTCAACATCAATTAAAATATATAAAAAAATCTTTGCGAGATGAAATGGTTAACAAAAATGCGATTTCAAGACACAAAAACAGAAATATGATCCTTTCCACATGAATGATGAAGAAGCAGTATGATCTTTCGAGATTCAGTTCAGGCACAAAGACAATAATGTGAAAACATGATGAGCTGTCTCGAACTAAAAGAGAAATAATTCAGATTTCCTCAATGGTCCCTCCCCACTTGAGGCGATACTTTCGATGCCGCCACACGATTACAGAAGTCATGTGAGATTTCAGAGTGAGGTAAAATGTGGTGCACTCACGCAGGAGCCAAGCACACAGGAAGTCAAACTTGGTGAAGGGGAGGGGGCCGTTCTGGCAGGAAGTGAGAAGTGTGTAGTCGGAAAGAAACCAGAGCAGCATGTGAAGCAGGAAGAATGCCATTGCCGAGAGGCCAAACACGTACTGGAAACACAGAGACATGACCAGGCCTGAAAATAGAAGCATACATATAAAAAATCATGTTAGATGAGTATATGGGGGGTTTAACAGCTGATCATTGTCAATCCTGACAAAAACTGGGGGTCTGTTTGAGTATGAGGATTCATGCCCAAAGGAGCTAACAGATCGTTCATTCAGAATGTTGATGCACATACAAAGTGTATTAGAAGTATTATATTCTTTTTCTTTCTCAAACAGAGCATAAATCAATACATACATATTCTATGGTAGTATTTGCGTACTGAAGGTACCGGGTACATGTACCTTAGAAATGTTCTCACAGAGCCTAAATGATCTTCCAATATAAAACTCATTCACTGTTTAATTAGTTTTGACAAGTAAAGAAAAGAGAGGGTTTACACAACCATTTTCTAAATGAAGCAAACAAGTTTTTCATGTTTCATCAGGATTTACACAAAATATATATATCTTTCACCAAAGTACAAAATGTTTAAATAACTAGGTTTACGAATCAGATTTGTTTCCACCACTTCAAGTAATAAGTCTTCATTTCCTATTAAAATGTAGCAGTTCTTGAACACACATTAATATTGCATCCCAACAATTCTATTCAGCAACCCAATATTTTCATGCCCAGAACATACCTTGCAACAAGCACTCCGACAAAGGTTCCAGGAAGATGAGTGTTGGGACGGTGGCCACCCGGAGCTGGCTCCAGCGCACCAGCCTCCTGTGGAACTGGTCAACACTGTACATACCAGAATTCTGCATAGCCAGCTTGTTACTCAACTTTACCTTGTACCCCCTGGATGAACAAGGTGTGTGCCATTAGGATCACTCAAATAATGCTGTTAAATGCATTAAATAAATACTGCTTAAATTTTCATGATATTATAAATGTTTTAGTAAATATAAGAAGAAAATGACTTTAAATGGGTTTAAATAATGCCTTAGTTAAATCTTCATTTTAGCATTAGGATAAGTCAAAAGAAAAATGATTATTATTAAATCAATTCTGCCAACATTTATTTCATCAGACAGACAAATCAAAAACTCTTCAAAGCCTACCCTGTCTTGTTTGTATACATGTTAGTAATACTTTTGATGTGAACAATCTCAAGCAAGCCCATATTTGGCGATGTACTCACTGTAAGACTGCTTCATGAGCTAGGAAGAAGTCCTCCGCCAGGTACTTGGCAAACGTGTCGAGTCCTCCCGCAGTCTCCACAATTTCTTTGCGAATTAGAGATGACATTCCAGTAGAACAGTTGATGCCAGTGGCAACCGCGCTCAACATGTTCCGAGCTTGCATTGTTCCGAAAAACACCTAAAAAATGAAAAAAGTTTCCAAATATAGGAATCATTGTAATATAAAAGAAGATTAATGATGCTGTTTATAGTCAACAGAATGTCTTTAACAATGAACAGTTTCTTTGACAAATGTTTGTATATTTTCAACTTAAAAAGTTTTGGAGGATTCTGGGAGAAATGAGAGCTGACAATTCAGAAATATGAATTTAACATTCTTGCTTAACAACTAAAATTCCCAGAACTGGACTCACTTAAATGATTGTGTATAGAAAATTTAAGTTTACTAGTCTAGAATAAACAAGTTTTTTAGAGAGTTTGTATTATATTGAAAAAGAAATTTTCACACATATTCCTTATTAGCTAGACCACCAACAGACTGTTTAAAATGTAAGGGGAAAAAATCACACAGTACAAAAGTGATTTTATTAAAGCAACTGTTACTCTGCCCTATAACACAACAGTACACCCATGATTGAAATTAGTTCCAACAAAGCAGAGAAGTGATAACGCAGACAACGATTAGACACAAAGCTATGGAAACACACCATTGTAAGCAGATATAAAATACAAAGTTAACATACAAACACCCACCTACCTATCAGACTATCGAATATAAAGGAGCTATAGAAGGGAGGGGCCTATCAGTTATGGTCAGTACCTGTGAAGAATCCGTTGCTCAAGATTGTAAACAAACATAACCTATATCCGAGCGAGTAGCTTATTTGTTGGAATGTTTTTAGATGTTTTAAGATAACTGATGAACCAAGTGTTAACAAATTTGGCCTGATTTTTTTCCAAATATGAAGTCTTTAGCTCTGGCCAACTGACCCATGCCAATATGACAGTTCACAGATTGTATGGGTGGTATTACTTTCCAAGTTAACATGCATTTTTATATCAAATGTTTTTTTTCTTTGCATTAACACGTAACAGCCAAGTCTATAACCTACGTTCTTGAACATTTCAAAGAATGGTCAATCTATATAGAAACAATTTTTCATAATAACTACCGTAACATTTGTATAAAATTATGCACCCTACCCTATTAAATTTCATTACGAAAGTTTGTTTCAGGCTCACGCAAAGAATTTTGCTCCATTTTATTGCTCTCACAGCCATACTTTTGACAACATATGAACAGGCATGACTCGGATTAGGGGCAATTTAACATTTTCCCCATGAACAGAATAGAATATATATCTAGCCGAGTGAGATATAAAAAGTTCTGGTCAATGGTAGATCGCAGAAATGCAAAAAAAAAAACATATTTAAAACAGAAAGCTAGACAAATGCAAAGGGACAAAGTTGATGAGACAGTCTGTAGAATGTTTACAAACAGAAGATCACATGATCAAGCCAGTTTGTTACCCACTCCTACAATATTCAAATTAAGAAATTGAAGATATGCATTTCTTATTATCAAGAATTTTTTTTTAAATAAAAACTATACTATATGTACACATATGTTTACATATTGATGGAGGCACTATCAAACTACATTCCTAAATTTTTTATGGGATATAGTGATTTGATTTCAGGTTTAAATTTTCAAAAATGCTTCCCTGATTTGAAATGCTTTAAAAAAAACAGGGAAAAAACTCCCTTTTTACACCCCAGTTGGGTCTTTAAGGTGCACATGAAGCAAGCAATGTATAGACATGAACCAATAATCAGTTTAAAGTAAAATATTAAGTGAAAAGGACATAAAGCATGAAGTAAAATATTTGCTCATCACCTTTAACAACACATATTTGCAAGAGATCCATACATAATCTTGATTTTTCAGTTGCTTTGTTTTGAAAGTGGCTTACAAACAGGTACAGCTTCATTCAGGTTGGTACAATTACAAACTATGAAAGCAAGTCTTAACCTACATGAAACCAGTACAGTACCTTCTCATAGATGCCAGCGAAGCCCTTTCTGTCACAGCAAAATGGCATCTGGAGGACGACACCCGTGTCAGCAGTCATGTGACCCACCATGTCGTACAGGTTGTCAGGGGGAGCTGAAACAACAACAGCTTAAAGTGAACTCCAAGACTCTGACTAATTGTTCAAAAGAGATATCATACTTTGATCAATGATTTAACAGTACCGTAAACAGTAAATGGATTGACTTGCATAAAAAATAAATGAATTTACAGCCAAGTACATGCATGTCATGCATGTGTGTATATCATGTTGTAAAATATTAAAGATATTCCGATTCAGAACAAAAAACGAATGGGGAAATATTTTCTTCTGAGTTATTTCTTTACCATGCTAAAATGCACAATATTGAGCCATGAAACTCTTCTTCTATATCTTAGGATGGACGCTCTGCATGTACCTACAGAAATCTATAAAATATTCTTGTGTCTACAGAAATCTATAAAACAATCAATTGAACATTAGCTCATAAAAGAATATTCCATAAAATATTCACCACTTCAATTGCACAGTATGTACAGGTACCTTGTATTGAGCTGTCCGAAATATTGACGAGATGGTAGCGGGAGGCTTGGTAAGCTTTCATCATGTTGTTCACCTTCCCATTTGGGCCAGCATACTGAATTCCTATACAAAAAATTAAATAAAAAAAGCTGTTTGTATTTTTTTCAGACAACTTTCTTAAAATATGTGTACAAAAATATACAGATAACAGAAACCCAGTTCTAATTTCTACATTCTTATCAATGTTGATATTCATATGTATATATAATAAGCAAAGAAGATGGTAAGAGCACAACTTTGTTAAATTAGATTTTTGAAATTACTAATTTTATGTTTATATGTTGGAATTTAGTTTTATTATTAAGGATTAGCTCAGTAGCACAGAGCAACGGAACTTGGAGTTGTCTATTTTAATTTGACACCTATGATGACCCACCTATGAAAAGCTTTGCATCCACTTTGGGGTATCTTTCAATGAGCTTTTGAACAATCATGATTGCTGGGTCCTGCTCATCTTGCACCGAAAATAACAGCTCAAACTGAAATAGAATGAGTTACACTTTGAGTACAGGGTGAAGAACAGCTCAGACTGAAACAGGATAAGTAACTCTTTCAGAACAGATAAAAAACAGTCAAAACTATAAAATATTGATTCAGTATGCATAATATCATTTATATTAATTTGATATATCTTAGAATTACACATTTGAATCAACCTATAGAATTATAAGACAGACTGAAATTCAACATGAGTTAAATTGTTTAAAACTAAAGTATTCTTTTATCACTTAACTGAAAAAATTGAACAGACCCTTTTTGTTAAAATACATGTGTACATGGAACTCAAAGAATGACCAGCCAAAAGCATTTTGATATTTAATGCAACGTTTTTGTTAAGGACACATGTACATACTGATTGATAATTTCTCATAAGGCAAATCATTTTGAAAAGTCCTGTTTCAATAACATCACCAAGTAAATACTGTTCAAGTTATGTAAACACAAGCAACAGGAAGATAAAGCAATAACAAACAAACAAACTTTGTGCAAAGAGAGAGCGCAATGAGAATTCAACTTTTTTACACCATTCTAATATTTACATTCTGTATTAAAATGTTTACATCCTAGGTTAATGTAGGAGAATTAAGCCAAGAACAAAGACTTAAACATCTTGAAATGAAGGATACGTACACATTTCAAGAGGTTAATTAAATACAGCCTGTATCAATCAAATCAAATCTTTTTGTCGTCCTCGGTTTTAAAAATTTAATAAAAATCCCCCTATTATCACAAACAATTTAATTTCGAGTTTGAGACCCAACATTCATATATATTGCAACTCATTCTACTTCTAGATGGGCAGCTGTGGTGAAAATAGTTTAACATGTATCAAATAACATTTTATTTATTACAATTATTTTCACATCTTTTGATAGCATCAGTGAACGCCGGGGCCAATCCAGGGGCAGTGCCAGGACTTGACATTATAGAGGGCACTCACTTTGGAGGCACAACTTTGGAGCCTCCTTTACCAGAAACCCATGGCCCAAACATGTTCACAGTTACGCGCGTTGTCATAAACATGTACTTGCCATCACAATGACCCACATTATATGAACACTCTACTTTGGAGAACTTAAGTATAATAATATTGTTTATAAAGAATAACAAGTCCATGACTGTGAAATCAATGCCAGGGAATATGATTTTCAAAGAACCTTACAGATAAAATAGTTTTTTGTGTGTGAAATTGAATACCACTCTGTAAATGTCACATTTTGAGTAAAATTTAAGCGAATAGTTATTTTGATGGGCTTTGTTAGCTAGCAAAATAGCAATAAAGAAAATAATGTTATAAATATGCATTTGAATAACGTTCTAATAAGCCAGTCAAGAATGGTGGAATGTGCTGAATGGCAGAATTAAGCCTGATCCACAATATAGCCAAACCATTTCTTATCATCTTCTATTTGCTCAATACACAAACAGACATTAATTGTATCTATAGATTTTATAACTATAGAAAGCCCACTCAAGAATTATCAATCAATGCATGATTGTAGACCAGGGATTTTCATCATGTTGATAGAAAAAATCCTATTTGGGCTATTGAAAAAAAATGGCTAGTTTGAGTATTTTCTAAATAAAATGAATAATATTCAAATTATCATCATTTCTTCTTTCCCATATCTTGTATTTCTGTGTCATCTAAAAGTCTGGGAAGTTTGACTAAATTAGCTTCAGCGGAAAAAAAGTTATGCACAAAAAACAGGCCAAAATTGTCAGGAGTGTAACAAAAAAAACGTGACACTTTACAAAAAGCACTCAATTCAAAGCATTACTGTAAACAACATTAGCGAATGACAATGTAATAACTTTAATAACCAGAAAAACACATATGTTGACCTCAAGGTAATTTAAAAATTTAAGCAATATTTCATTTTTATGCATGAAATATTACTGATACTGATAATGTGTGTTAGGAATTTTTCCACATTTGTTTTCTTCAAAAAACTCTTTTTTAAGTATACCTCGAATGAATTATCATATAACTTACAATTAATTTATTTAAAGTTTAGGATAATATATCATTATTACATGTGTACACTATTTTTTGTGTGTTATAACTCTTTATGATGTTTAGCTTTCTAGAAAGAAGCTGGCCTAAAAATGTCAGAGGTGTAACATTTGGTATAAAATGAAACACAGTGTTGGCGAACAGTTAACAAATGTACTAATTAGGGTGTTTCCTGGAAGTCTATGTCATGGAGTGATCGTAAGAAATTATCATTAGTGAAAATAGTGGTGGGTTACTGAGCATGTAGATGATACGTGCCCGTCAGGAGTGTAACATTTTTTCGCGAATTTTTGGCATATTATTATATCATCATTTTCAGAAGTATAACAGTATACTTGTACAAATGTTAAGATTACAAATGAGAAGTGAAGGATACATTTTCAATCTGATGTAAATAAGGTAAGTTTTAACAAATTTTATGCCTATAAATGTTATCAAAAATGTTTGAATTTATAACAACTTAATTACTATGCAACTAATAGAAAAATCATACAGTGACAGACAATCAACAAATGGTATTTTTTGGCTACAATGAGGCAAACTGATGACCCTGATCTATAATTTAATTCATTTAAAACTATGTGACTTTGATTTCCAGCGTGACTATTGACATGTCCTTCAATGTTACACTCCTGACCAAATATAGGTTTTGAGTGTGAATACTATCGTTTTACAGAAGAAATATCATAGGAAACAGGGACAAATTAAGTGTAAGCCATCCAAGTTTCAAAGGGTCACTAAGAAACAAGAAAAGTTTAAATACAAGGAAGAAAGTCATTAAAAGTACATCAAAGGAAAGAATTAGGAAATACAGATAAAATTTAAAAAATGAAAATGTAAAGTTTAAAAAAATAAATAAATAGAAATAAGAAAACACAGGAAACACAAGAAGCAAGCAATAATCAGAAAATTGACGAGTTATGAAGAATCTTTTAGAAAACCCCAGAGCTTGGGCCAAGACAATAAAGCTTTTATTGAAAAGGCAACTTCTAACAGATGATCAAAGTTGGTTGACAAAGATGAAGTTGTGGAGGAAACACTTGAAATAAGCAAAGTTGGCTTTCCAAAAGTATGAGCACAAAAATGGCAAAAGTAAGTGGGCATCTGCAAACAAATAGTCAGGCCAGAAGAATGTCATGTCTAAATAGATACAAGAAGAGGAAAGATACTCAATTGAAAAGTACACTGTCAAAACCAGCAGCTTGGGAAGATAAGCTGTACACCTTGAAAGCTGCATTCAAGAATCATGCCCAACAAAAAAACCACCATGCATGTAAATGGAAGTCATGTACCAGTACCTAAACACCATTTGCTAAGTTCAAAATTGAAGTCTAGAACAGCAGATAAATGTGTCGAAAAAGGCAGCCCAGGCAAATTTACAAACCACAGAGAGCTGTCTGACATATCAGTATGATAATGTCCTTTTGACACTATACCTGGGACTGTGAGAATTGGGGTGTGGACTATATTCATTACTTTCAATTTGTACCGGATCATTTTATGGCTGATAATTCAACAGTATGCAGAAAGAAGAAGTCTCTACAGTGACACAGAGGTGACATCAATTTATTTATATTGTGGTCACAAGTAACTAAATTGTTGCCACATTTTAATAAGTTGCGGCCTAAATAAAGTTACTAAGTTGTGGCCTCAAGTTACAAAGTTGGTGACACAATTTACTAAGTTCTGGCCACAATATATATGAAGTGTTGCGAATGTCACGTCAGTGCCACTGTATTAGTGTAAGTCTGACTTAAAGTAGCAAAGGTAATATAAATATTCAACAGCAGATGTGCAATAAATTTATATTATTACCGGGTAAATTTATCATCATATATGATAGAAGGACAGATATTTTATGAACATGTTGTGAAATATGACTTTCTAATGAACATATCTTAAAAGTGGATGGCTCAGATATTTAGATTAGATTAATGCAGTGAGCTACCTTGAATTGGATGTACACCTGATCAAATGCAAATGATATATCAAGGCCATCCCAAGCATGATATACTAAGAAAACTATCACTGCCAACACTTATGTCTTAGTTTTGGGTTAAATTGAAATTTAATACATAGTAACTTGAAACTTGAAATATTTCGTCAGGAGTGTAACAATTCAAAACAGTTGTATTTAGTTACTTACACTGAATACCATTAGTTAAATGAAATAAAAGTGTTACTGTTGTAGTGCTTTACTGTAATTTCAATTGAGTTTTGCAATTTTTTACAAGTTGAGCAAGTTTAGCAAGAATTATTAATAGTAACAGTAATACTTTTTTATGGTTTTGAAAAAACTTTCTCAGATTATGTAAAATCGCAATGTGTCAATGCTAGATTTGTTTTATAATGTTTCACTGGCTATCAATTACTTTGTAATTGCATGTCTTTTAATTTATACTGAGAAATTTTAAGTGAAATCTATTTAATGGTTGTAATCTACATATGTCAGGAGTGTAACAATTTCTTAAAATATTGTTCCTGTTTTTATTTTTGCTGCGTGAAGTGAAATCATAATGCCTCCTATGATGTCTTTGTTAATGTTACTTGTTATTGTTTGAATTCTACAAAAATGTAAAAAAATAAAAAATTAATTGCACAATTTAAATAGAAAATAAAAAAAAATACCTTTGAATATTACATTTCATCGGTAAAAAAAGTACAAAAAATCAAATTCTTCAGAAATTTTGAGCGACTGAGTAATTCAACATTCTATTAATGAATGCTGACATAAGAGCTACTAAAAATATAATTGAGAGACATGTTAACTTAGGTTATTTCAAGTGTGTTTTTATTCCATGTTTAGTTTAATAAAAGTTTGATAAAAATGTTAATATGAGTTGTTTTCTCTATACAAAACCAAATTTGTACACTACAAAGTTTGTTCATCAAAACTAGGCATACAGCCTTGTATTTAATGATGATTTAAATTTAGACCATTTTTCAACTTTTCTAACCATTTTTTTTTTAAATAGCCCACTTGAGTAATGGGTCCAGGAATAAATCCCCATTTAATAAAGGATAAACACCTTCCAACATGGTAACACTTCTTGGCCATTCAGTGTTTTATTGAATTCCAATAATTATTAAAAACTAGCAAATGGCAACATGTCGAGCCAAAGAGCCTTTGACACAGACATATTAATGCTCTTCAATTGCATACAGAACAACGTGGAGTTCAACAATATGTGGAAGGATCATTTCAACCTTTGACCTCTAATCTTGACCTTGAACTTTAAGGTCCACCTTTGACCTCATAGTGTGACCTTGATCTTTGTTGTACATACCTCATCATAGTGAACCATCATGTCAAGTTTTTTTTTAAATTTTATTATCAATGGGCAAGATACAGCTTGGACAAGGATCATTTCAACTTTGACCTTCAACCTGGACCTTGACTTTTATGTGCAGAGCTGGATCTTGGGCACTACACGCAACCTCATCATGATGAGCCTTCATGGCAAGTTTTTTGCAAATCCTATAATGCATGGTCAAGATATAGCCCGGACAAATTCAGTCTGACAGACGGACGGATGGACGCATTGACATACAAGGAACCGCCATTGTGACAACTATATCTTGCTCATCACAAGCAGGCTTGACAATAATCAACACTTAAACATGATCACAAAATGATGTACATACTTGAGTCTCTATTTACAAACCATGATATGTTTTACAAAGGGACTGGGTGTGCCTTTATATGTGTAGCGTATTAATTTAGTTAAATACCTAGTGTAAAGAAGTCGCAGAAAATATTGATGAGTGAAACATTGTGTTTGTTTTTTAAAAAGTAGCCTACCTTAGGGTATGTCATTTTAAAGAAAGTTTCCAGGTTATAGTACAGGTTAGAGTCTACACCGACAAGAGGCTTGATCACAGAGATTCCCTGGAGGTCTTCCGGGCAAACAGCTGGCGCGGCTCGGTGTAGTTTTACCTTTCTGAAATATAAAACCAGTCTTCATCACCAAATTGATAATTAAAAATAATTGTGAATTGAATAGAAATTTGGTAGGCCAATCATGATAGATATTGTTTTTGTTACCAAGAATTGCAGTGGTATTATACCCTATACTTGGGCCACAAAAAAATATTGTCAATTTGTGTATATAAGGTTACATTTTGTCCAAAAACCAGTAGGGATGGTAGGCATTATTTTATACATTAGTGTCATCATTGGGATATGGTGTCAAAGAAATCTTCAGTATAATGTTTTTTTTATAATCTGCCTATGTTGATTTTTCTTATCCAATTTTTTAGTTTTATCAAAGTCATATATCAGTCCCTGTCGTTGCATTTCACACACTTCCTTTACACTTTATGTTGAACTGCAGTTCAAGCTGGTCAAAGGTGCGAACTTTTCATGATGGTTTGCAGCATATATTGTCACTAAATCCTGTTTTTTTTTTCTATGTAAGTGTACTGTAGTGCTTGAATGTATTATTGTGAATGTGCTTTCATCATGTATTAAATGTACTATATTCTTGTTAATTATGGAATTAATAAATGAATTTGTTGTCAGCAACAGAAAGGTGTATGCAAAATTATTATAACTGCATAACTGTAATAAATAATATTTTTAAATTATAGGTATTTTCCAGACACCTAATGTAGTCATCAAATTTAGACTGGATGAAAAACCCTTAATCTTTACATTTCATTTCGTTTATGAAATTTAATCATGCCTGGCTATTTAATCACTGATTTCCAACTTAAAAATAAGCATGATTAGGCGAAAAATATTTCACAAGGGAATGATCAGTGTGGACCGTTTTCATACACAAATCTGGTGAATACTAGTATATAAGCATTAACAAAATAATGTCAGTGCTCCAGTTGGGCCTAAATTGTAGGAGGGAGCACCCTGCTGCCATTTTCCTGCACCCTTCTGTCTTTTATCTATGCCCCACTGTGTCTTCGTTTGACAGAGCCGCCTTTGGTGATAATGAACTTTATTTGATATTCATTGGACATAATGTCAAGTCAATTTTCAGAAAGAAGTATGAAAATAACAAATACATAGTTTCGAAACTAAGGTAAAGATAACAGCTTAAATATTCATAACAAACTATTAGTATTCGAAATAGTTACAACACATATAGACAATATGAATTGAACCACATCCACTGTAAAAACCATATCCCATGGGTCAATAACATTAATCCAGAAAATCCTTTTTCTAAGTATAGGGTTCTCAATAAGTCTCGGTTGAACCAGACTCATGTAGTTAAGTAACCAACCAGCTTTTATTTATTCTACAGTACATAAAATTCACTAATTACAAAATTTAAACCAGATCAATTTCAATTTGATCTGTTCATTTGACCAGCATTTTCATTTTCATTTGGGGGTGGCGTGGTCATAGGGTGTGGTATAACAACGCACCCGACCCGTATATTAAACTGTTATCCGTAAGCTGACAGAGTGAACAATGAATGCTGGCCTTATGCTATCGTGGATAAGTCAGAACAGTTTTAAACAAAACAATCAAGTATTTGAAAACTGATTATCGAAATCAGAGTTTTATTTATATATAATTTAAATCATTTATTGTAACATTTATGAGTCAGAATCAATGACTGTCTTTATACTGTGTTTGATGAAACTAAATACATGTGACATACGTTTACCTGTATAAATTTTACAACACATGAAAATGATATACACGATGATAAATATGAATAACATGAATAGGACTCCGCCCACATTTTGAAAGCTGTCGCCGGTTAAAAAAAAGAAAAAAAGATCACCATGAAAATTACTTACGCATAAACAAGAGCTATAATGTGAATAAGCCATGATACTATACATCCTCCAAGAAAAACAATTGCAATTGAAAGTAAAATAATGTCGCCAACTGTCATATCTTCATGGCTAGAATGCTAATGGCGACTAGCTCGGTTAAATAGCCCTAAAATAACATTAATTGCGCATGCCCAACTAGCCAAGGGAGAGCAATCACGTCTGAACTAATTTTATCAAAGTCTAAAGTCACAAAAAATATCCATAATGATATACAGGACGATGGTTTATGTATGCATCATTTTTTTGTCTTTAACAAATCTTAATTAAAACTGTAGAACCCATTTGATTTCTTCCTCGTTGTCTCTGTCATGCATTTATTTGTTTGACACATAATTTCGTGTCTTGAGTATTGAGTGCGACAGATCTAGGACTATGTTCTATATTTCAAGAGCCAACAACATTTCTTGCTATGTAATGTTATTAATAACAGTAAGAAGAAGTTTAGTAATTCAAAATTATTCAGAGACGATAAGGTAAAGTTTTCTTTACAGGATACATGGACATAGAATCCCTCATCACCATGGTTGTGTTGGCTACACTGGCAGGCGGTTACATAGTTGCATCTCTCATTTTGCTAAGATTTCCACAGATTCTTCATCGGAGGAAAAAGCTTTTATTTCGCCCAGTTCACATAAGTCACAGAGGAGGTAATATATATTACTTAACCTTTTTCTTTTCCCGCTGCGTACATGCTGAAAGGCTCTGCAGCGTATACATCCAGATCCAGATCCAGATATTATATACAGTGTATATACGTTTAAAACTTTTACATACATTTCTTATCCAGCTCATGCATAATAAAATGGAAAAAATTCAGACACAGACTGGAAAACCCATAAAAAAAACAATATCAAAAATCGGAATACTTTAAAATTCTCCTTTATATGTACATGAGCATTAAAGCCATTTAGAAATATGTAGGGATAAAAAAGGGGGACTTCAGTTTAGGCATGTGTGTGTTTAAATGTTGGCTGCATATCGGTAATGTTTAAACATTTCAGGCGCTGGTGAAAACTGCGAAAACACAGTTACGGCTTTTAAACAGTAAGCGCATTTTGTCTTAATTTTGTTTAAAATATACAAATGTAGTATAATCCCATGTGTCTACAGTCTTAATTACTACATTTATGTTAAAAACAACCAAGAAACAGGCTTAAAAAATACTGCCATTCCAGGATATATAAAACTTGTAGATTTTACCTTTACAAATGATTGTTGTCCTTAAATATATCTGAGTGCATAATTATTCATGCTCTCCATAATTTAAGTTTTATTCCTTTCTGTGTGTTAAGTGCGCTGGCGCAAGGTTCTCAGATGCTTGAGGTGGATGTACATTTGACGCGGGACGGAGAGGTGGTTGTATCACATGACGGTCACCTCAAGGGCAAGTTTGGTGTTGACGCCAACATTGCTGACATTGATCTCATAGTGAGTAGAGAGCAACATCTCGAGTGTTAAAAAGTCCTGGTTTAAGCCTTCTATAAGTGTCTCTCTTGCATATCTTCTCACAAATATAGTTGTATCATTCTTTCAGATCATGAACAGAAGTACATGAGTGAATGAATAAGAAATAATTTACCTATATTTCAAGACCAACATTGAATTTGCGTAATTCAGAAATAACAACATTGATATTACTTTAATGATATTTATGATAATTTTGCAAACCACATAACCTTTTATTTGTATCATTTAAAAGTTATTGTTTTACAGAATCTTCCAAAGTACAAATCTGTGATGTCGGTAGACTTTAAACCAGGTATGCTGTTATCTTTAATATTCACCATAAAAAAACTTAAGTAAACTAATAATTGTTTATTTCCTGTAATATGAAAATTATGCCCATTAAGACACCAGTCTAATGTAACATTAAGCTAAAGAACATGGTAAGTAAAGTCAAAAAGTCTATTTAAAACAAAACCTAAAAATATTTTTTATTTTGCCATTTCTGTAAATAAAAATGTACCATCTGTTTTAAATTTTGTAACAATGTGCAACAAACTAATTATTATACTTCAGGTTTTACCGTGTGTTGTGGTGGGGATTGCAATATACCCACACTTCGTGACGTCTTCACCAAATTTTCTAGTACACCAATCAATATTGACATCAAAGTCCACAATGAAACCCTCATTCATAAGGTCTGTTAGTATTGAAAATACTAGTACATATTGAAGTTTAATGAACATATAATTCAGGAACTAGAATTTAATGAATCAGATGTGTCACCTGCTGTGAGCACAAAGGTTACATTGACTTTGGACATGATTTTAAATCTATAATCTTGGTATCTACCACCATGACTGCTATGAATACCAAGTTTAAAGACTGTACAATAGGTAAATCATAATTTATTAATTGAAAAACAAAAGTGTGACGCGGTCAACAACAATACCATCAAAGTTATCCCAATGTGTCTCACTCTGTTATGTGACACAAAGAACAGAGTATTTGTTGTCTATTTTGCTAAATCCCAGCTCAAAATAGCCAGCATTTTTTGGCAATGTCCTATTTTTAGAGAGCTTTAGTGACTGATATATATGTTTAATTATTAAACACAGACAATGTATTAATGGATTTCCTTGTTTCCAAAATAAATGAACTTTTAATTTATTACTGCATATCATACTTTAACATGTCCATTGATATATATGTATGTACATCAAAAGCAAAGCTAAATGTTCTTCAACTGTTTTGTGTTAGATATTCTGCATGTTTCTCTATTCAGGTTCAATATTCTGCATGTTTCTCTATTCAGGTTCAATATTATGCACGTTTCTCTATTAAAATTCAATATTATGCATGTTTCTTTGTTAAAATTCAATTTTAATCATGTTTTTCTGTTGAGATTTAATAGTCTGCATGTTTCTCTATTCAGGTTCAACATTCTGTGTGTGTGTGTGTGTCTATTCAGGTTAAATATAATGCATGTTTCTCTGTTCAAATTCAATTTTATGCATGTTTCTCTGTTACAATTCAATTTTATTCATGTTTCTCTGTTTAGGTTCAATAGTCTGTTCAGGTTTTCAATATTCTGCATGTTTCTCTGTTCAGGTTCAATATTCTACATGTTTTTCTGTTCAGGCTAAATATAATGCATGTTTTTTTCTGTTCAAATTCAATAGTCTGCATGTTTCTCTGATCAGGTTTAACATAATGCATGTTTCTCTGTTCAATTTCAATATTATGCATGTTTCTCTGATCAGGTTCAATATTATGCTTGTTTCTCTGTTCAGGTTCAATAGTCTGCATGTTTCTCTGATCAGGTTCAATAGTCTGCTTGTTTCTCTGTTCAGGTTCAATAGTCTGCTTGTTTCTCTGATCAGGTTCAACATAATGCATGTTTCTCTGTTCAAATTCAATAGTATGCATGTTTCTCTGTTCAGGTTCAATATTATGCATGTTTCTCTGTTTAGGTTCAATATTATGCATGTTTTTCTGTTCAGGTTCAATAGTCTGCTTGTTTCTTTGATCAGGTTCAACATAATGCATGTTTCTCTGTTCAAATTCAATTTTATGCATGTTTCTCTGTTACAATTCAATTTCATGCATGTTTCTCTACTCAGGTTCATTATTCTGCATGTTTCTCTGTTCAGGTTAAATATTCTGCACGTTTCTCTGATCAGGTTAAACATAATGCATGTTTCTCTGTTCAAATTCAATATTATTTATGTTTCTCTGATCAGGTTCAATATTATGCTTGTTTCTCTGTTCAGGTTTAATTGTCTGCATGTTTCTCTGATCAGGTTCAACATAATGCATGTTTCTCTGTTCAAATTCAATATTATGCATGTTTCTCTGTTCAGGTTCAATGTTATGCATGTTTCTCTGTTCAGGTTCAATATTATGCATGTTTTTCTGATCAGATTCAATATTATGCATGTTTCTCTGTTCAGGTTCATGAGTTGATCAAGGAGTTTCGGAGAGAGGATCTCAGTGTGTGGGGAGGGAGGGCAAGTGTCACAACCAAATATCTCCATAAACTGGTGGGTTCTGCTATTATGTTTTATGAAGTAAATTGTAATAAATCAAACAAACTGGCACAGTTAAGTGTTTGACACGTTTCATCTTGATTACTTATACCCCAATGAATCTGAATTTAAACTTGTTACCAGAAAGCAACTCAGTTTAGTATTCCTTGTATACTGTATCAAAATCAGAAATTTTCAATATGTGAGATGAAGTGACACTGGCATGTGGCAATTAAATGACCATGTAAGTTGATGTCAGCATAGAACAGTCCTAAATTGATATTATCCATGCTCGTTGTTTTTATTCAGTTCTCTTGACAATCATGGTGCCAGCAATAACATATTTACGGTAGTTTGATTTTGCTGATTTGTTTTCATTTCAGGACCCGAGCATTCCATTGTTTTTCTCTTTCCAAAATGTGCTGTCTCTAGTCATCATGTTCTACACAGGGTTATTGCCCTTCGTGCCAATCAAAGAATCCACGCTGGAAATCATCATGCCAAGTATTGCATTTAAGTAAGTTGGTTAACTAACTATCTTGTTCACAGATATCTCATATTTTCTTTCCTTCAATTTTCAAACAATATTATTTTAGCCTTCTTTCTACTGGTGATAACATCCAAACTGATAAACTATTATTATTAAATTATCATGTAATTAAGTGAATGTATGGCACACTAATGTATGCCAATGTTCTCTAAGCCTCAACATTCAACATTTATCAGTTTGTCTAGATGATATTTCAAATTGTCAATACAAATAACATTTACATTATACATATATGACAGAATTTCTTTGAAATATTTGCAAATGTTATTTCAGATCAGGCCGGTTTTCAGCTGATCTACCATTGAAATTCCGAGTGTTGCTCAGGATAGCTGATACGTAAGCTACATCACGTGTATTAATGTCTCTTTGTTTTACATTTGCAGTGTTTTCTCATTGCGAAGTTATTAATATACCATTTTATACAAATTTATCAAGGTTGTACAACTTCCTTTCATCACATAATCAGTCATTATAGATACAAAGTTGTTGGAAACTCGGGAAATACTTCGAGATAACGAAACCTCTATATAACTGAAATAAAAATTGTATAATTAAAACCAACATATTCAAAAAAAATTCCCGACATTACCAAAACATAGAGATAACAGATTTCGACATAGCAAGTTTCAACTGTATTATATGTATATATATCTCTTTTGATTTTGCTACCTGTATTTAAAGCTACATTTTGCTTTGTCGTGCGGCATAAAATAAATCTTACCTTTACCTGTATAGGTTACTAATGAGACCAGCCCTGTTCAGACATTTGGAGAGGAGGGGGATACAGGTAGGCTACACATTTTGTGCTGTTCAATCATTATACATGTTAGTGAATACAATGTGAAAACAATAATGAACAAGAAATGTTTGTCAAACATTATGCCCCCCTGAGTGCCCTGTTGTCAGGATTATTTAGACAACTGAATGAAATATGCATGGACCCAAATGACAGCTGATTTGTCATTGACATTGGATGCCTTTGAGGCAGTTTTATGATTATGACCATTCAAAGTGTGAGCATTTTGATGATGAGCATGAGTAATGACCTTGGCCTTTGACTCCAAGACCTCAAAATCCATAGGGGTCATCAACAGGTCACCCAAAACCTTAATATCAAGTTTGAGGACCATGGGTGCAGGCATTGTCGAGTTATCACACAGACAAGCTTTTTGTGTTCAAGGTCACTGTGACCTTGACCTTTGAACCGATGACCCATAAAATCAAAAGGGGTCGTCTACTGGCCAGGCCCAACCCCAAGTCAAGTTTGAGGGCCATGGGTACAGGCATTGTCGACTTATCAAACAAACTTTTCGCATTCAAGATCACTGTGACCTTGACCTATGACCTGAATACTCGTTAAATCGATAGGGGTCATCAACTGACCATGCCCAGCCCCTGTGTCAAGTTCAATGATCATAGGTCCAGGCATTGTGGAGATATCACTCTGAGAATCTTCGATAACCCTTTTGTGTATAAGGTCACTGTGACCTTGACCTTTGGCCCAATGACCCCAAAAATTTAAAGGCCCGACCTTCATGTCAAGTTTGATGACCATAGGTCTAGGAATTGAGTTTGTGTTCTAGGTCACTGTGACCTTGACCTTTGACCCAACGACACGAAAATCAATAGGGGTCATCTACTGGTAAGGCCCAACCTCTAAGTCAAATTTGAGGGCCATGGGTGTAGGCATTGTCGAGTTATTACTCGTAAAACCTTTTATAATTCAAGATCACTGTGACAAGGGGTCATCTACTGGTAAGGTCCAACCATTACCGGTATGATAAGTTTGATGATCTTACTTCCAGGAATCATCAAGTTATCACTTGGACAAACTTTCAGTATACATACCTACTGACTGACCGACATGTCAAAGCAATATACCCCCTCTTTTTCAAAGGGGAGCATAATAAGACCAAATGTAATGGATGAATCCTCTTGTTGAATCCTCTTGTTAGATGACAGCAACAAATTGTATAAAAGTGGAAAAGTTATCTACAGGTTATCTATTTGCAAATAAAATCAATTTAATTGGACAAGAGTAATTACTGGATAAATGTTGAACAATTAATAAATATTTTGGCTATTTTTAAAGATGCACTCTTAACTCCCAAATAAGATTAACCACAATTATTTTAATATACCCAAAAGGATGAATAAATGTTGAAAACAATGGTTCTTATGAAGGATACCTAGTTTAATTTGAAAGAAAGGTGCACAAAACACGATATTTCTACCTTATGAGATGATAGTAGATCGCACCAGATCTTTTAGAACTCACCAACCATTTAATATTTTTGTGTTTTCAGCTATAAATGCACGATCACAGTCATGTTATCAGTAATTAATATTTTCCATAAATGCATTATTTAGTAAGTTGTTAAAGGTTTATCACTTAAAACTCATGTTTGATATACATGTGTATGTATCGATTTTGAATCAGAGTGTCACTTTAAGGAAACCAAAAAAATAACCAGCTTTATTGAATTGGCTGCAGATCTTTTACTTATTTGAAAATATCACTGGAATTGGGATATGTATTTACAATAGAACAAAATATGTGTTTTAAAATTGTAAAAGTGAAATTACTAAAATGCTTTATGAACAATGATATTTGTATTTTACCCTAGACTTACCTATGGGTGCTAAACGATGATGAAGATTATGAGCGGGCGTTTAAGCTGGGCGTGGCAGGAGTGATGACAGATTTCCCCTCCAAACTCGCCCACTTTCTACAAGAGCACCCGCAGTATGCAGCCCACTGGCGGGGTACAGATTCAAGCACAGTAGAAGAGGCTCAGTGTCTCAACTCTGCTGTCAACCATTGAAGACTGCTGGCCGTTAGTTGTGATAGTGATTTATTTATAATATAATTGTCAATCCAATTGCATTTGCAAATATGGTGTTGTTTTGAGTTTCAATAGATTATATTTCTCACAGATGTTGATATTCATTATTAAGCCTTTCTTAAAATTGGTTAGTTTGCTGTGGCCCAACCCAGACCTTTTCCAATGGGTGATCATTTAATGTTTAACAATAAAGAAAAGAGAAAACATGAAATGAAAAACTGCCATTCTTAAGGTCAAGAATCTTTAGTCTGAACGTTGGTAGGTCAGCTGGGTCAATGCAAACAAAGTGTTTACAAGGATAGCCTATTGTTGCTTTTTTACATTTTTGTTCTTTGATTCAAAATTATGTGATATTATTATTTTTGATCTTAAAATATCATTTTTATTACAGCACATTATTTTACAAAATTTTCTCACGAAATTTGTGATGTGTTCATATTTATGATGTATGTGATTGTTACTACTTTGTCTACAAACATGTGTCACACGCCTGGACATTCATTACTCACAATTTAAATCAAATAAAAAAATAACTTTGCATCTGTTTGTAATTAAAGTGCTTTTCAAGTAAACCATACTCTTTTCCATTGCTTTCATATCTACTTGTTTAAAGATTATATGGTAGTAGTCTTGAGGAGTTTTTATCAGTTTTGATAAACAGTTCAATGAATTACTTATTGAATGACTGCAAATATGATATTCTGTTTATATTATTAAAACATATTTGATTTAAAATGTTTCTATATCCATTTATATGTTATTGTATACGTCCAGCTATGCCATATCAGTTTCTTTTTGGTAATCATTGATAAATGCAAGGACCAACTGTCTCATGCGAGTGATAAGATGTGTCTTGTTGGTGAGTGACTAATTACTAGTCATTTATTCGTTTGTGATTAAGGAGGTTGGTGTCCAATAATAAGGTCATTCTGTAAGTTCAAAAATATAAAGAGGAAAAAACAAATCCAGAATCTATTTAACGGACACATCCATGTCAAATACATCTTACAATATTGACAATATTTTTTGGCCACCATCTGAGCAATTATTTTACAATTGTTTTGATTCACTTGTACTGCAACAACCGTTCTATAGTTAGATGGACGTTTTTTAAATGTGCTTATGGTTATTTTGCTTATAAAAGAATTCAACAGTTTATAGTATTCCAGATTTAGTTTCCTTAGATTTATAAATTTTGTGTAAAAAATGGGGTAGGAACCCATACATAGATATAAAAAATGTATTAACTATAACAACAGATAAAGAGGTGGTTACCCAAATGAAATGTGCTTCTTCAAAGAATAAACATAACCCTGAGTGTTTATAGTATTTACAGGATTATAGTGGTACTTTGCTTTGCTTTTTACAAAGAACCTTACATAGTTTGTTTTATATTGTTATTTTTTTTTTTTTTAAAAGGTTCAGTTTTTGTCATGGTGTCATAATCAGCGTCACTGTGCAATAACTTTAATCTTGATCACATTTCTGAAACAGTTAAAAAATCATCATTGAAACTTTAATAGTCAATATGTTGCCATTGACATATGACACATGTGCAGCAATGCCCACAGTTGCCATTGACATCTGACACATGTGCAGCAATGCCCGCAGTTGCCATTGACATATGACACATGTGCAGCAACGCCCACAGTTGCCAATGACATATGACACATGTGCAGCAACGCCCACAGTTGCCATTGACATATGACACATGTGCAGCAATTCCCACAGTTGCCATTGACATATGACACATGTGCAGCAATTCCCACAGTTGCCATTGACATATGACACATGTGCAGCAATTCCCACAGTTGCCATTGACATATGACACATGTGCAGCCCATTGACATATGACACATGTGCAGCAATTCCCACAGTTGCCATTGACATATGACACATGTGCAGCAATGCCCACAGTTGCCATTGACATACATGACACATGTGCAGTAATGCCCGCAGCTCTGGCTGGAGTAATTGTTGTGTATTGCCTCCCTTATTACTGACAAAAAATAACTAGACAAGTGTTGGTGTTCACTCAGCAGTACTAAGGATGTAATTTGTATGCATGAAAAATATTTATTCATTATGATATTAGAGTGTGATAGATTATCGTTTTAGCTTTTTTCCAAAAACTTCTTATACATTCTTGTTGTCATAAATGTTGTTTATTTGTATTTCAACTTGTTGTTGACAACTAATGAATTGAAACATTGTTCATTTCTACTTTTTAGTTAATATTATTAAAAAGAAAAACAGGATTTGCCGTGCGTTTTATCAGAATGGATTTTTTTAAATAAATGCTAAATGTACTTGTAGACTTAGGTGTCAATTGGGTGCCTATGATGATGCAATTGCCTTTATAACTTCCCATGTTTGGCATTACTGGATACTCACTACATAGGAGAGGATTTCTGAATGTCAGTTATCTGGGGTGACAGCCATTATCAGGAAACTTGTACATGTATAATTTGAAGTCACATCTGTTTCATGCAAACAGTTTTCAGATCATGTTAAGATCATTGGTTAAATTGTGCACAATGTACTATACAAAACTTGAAGCATTGAATTACACTTATCAATTACTTTATTTAGACTGGAAATACATGTACATGTATGTATTCAGTGACAAAGAATATACTTCATCCAATTAACATGACTAATATAAGAAGCCTACTTTAACCATTTTACAAGACTACGAAGCCTACTAGATCCAGTCAAGGATTATTAATATCAAAATTGTGTGTGCCAGCATCACTTTTACACAATTTATAGTTTTTGCCAGTATTTGCCTGTTGTCTTTGTAAGGAGTAAGAAATAACACGGCGTGTCAGTTTCGATCCTTTTACTCAATTATGATATATACAATACAATGGGAGTGACGTTGACATTAAGTCCTAACACCGTGACTGCATGTTACGCAAGTTTGCGCATAATACAATACAAATCATGACACCTGATTGATGAAACAGATGAATTACTAAACTGCCTTCAATGAACATATAGTCCATTTATTCTATGTCTCATCTTTGTTCATCTCTTAAGTCTTGACCACTCCTAGGCATTACTTCAACAGTGATGTTGACTGTTAACCCATTCCCACTGCCTTAAAGTGAAAAGGATCATACATGATGATCTCATTTTCCACTGCACAATTATTGCTTAAGAAAACATTTCATATTTCGGAACTTGTCATTTCATAAAACAAACAAAGATAATGTTCTAGTTAGTTACCATTTATTACATAACGGTACAAGCAATCACACATCAGTGATCACTCTGATCTGAAAATCATTACTACCAGTATGTTGCCATATGAATCAATGCTTGTAAATAAGATAAAATCAGAATCTTTATGGGAACAGTGATACACATTGCAAATATTTCATTTTGATGACATTGTCTATATACAATAGTTATAGTATGATAAAATGTAACAGGGATGATAATTGACCAACAAATCAAATCCTGAAAATCTGATTTGATTTTCAAAGCAGGGATAAGGGGTTTGATAAAATGTAACAGGGATGATAATTGACCAACAAATCAAATCCTGAAAATCTGATTTGATTTTCAAAGCAGGGATAAGGGGTTAGAAACCTGTTTAAAAATCTTTTTTTGTATTCTTTCAAAGTGTTTCCGACTCCTAACACAACTGTCCAGCAAAAAACAACTTTTCAACAATACAGCAATCTTTATAGATTGAAAGATCTCAACCATGATTCCAGGACAAATCCTGAACTTGATCATCCCTGAAGTAAACAAAAGATTACCAATACCTATCTTTGTCTTAACATCTATGGTAACATATAACACTCTGACAACTACTGAAGTCCTTTTTAGAAAAGGCAACTGAATGAGATTACTTTTAATGTTTTTTATTCTGAAAAGAAATTATGTATTCTACAATGAAGACAGTCTACCAATGAACAAAAAGTTCAGGTACAGAATATAAACCATGTTTAAATCAGAAATGTTTCATACAAAATGTTTGCCTAAAACAAAGATGTCTATTAGTCAGTTGCCATTGTAAAATGCCTTTACTAGTATAACAGATAGCCTTTACTACTGGCTGTAATCTACACTAAAAACAAGATTGAGATGCACAGAAGATGCAAGTTAGTACAAAAATACAATACAGAAATAAACCGATAGATGTGCTTACAATAATCATAAAACTCACATAACACACTGAACACACTTTACTATCATCCCTGGCACTTCAGACATTAACATTTTATGATAGATTAATGAATGATGTTCAAAATGAGCAATCTGTTATTGAACAACATGAATATGCTAGCATGTGATACAATGTTTTTCCATAAATGTTGATTCAGTTATCATCATCATACATATACAGAACATATAAACATCAATGATCACATACATTTAAATGATTGCTAAATGTCACATGTTTGGTACAGTGTTGCTGTAACACACTCAGAGCACACCCTCTGCCACTCACTGCCCGAAGAACTTGACGGATCTATCCATGCTTGAAGATGCAATAAACTGACTGTTGTGGCCAAACTTGATGCCTGTGGCCATTGCTGTGTGGTCATTAAAGACTGCCAGCTCCTGCCACTGCTTACACAGGTAAACCCTGAAACACAGTGGTACAACATTTTATATATAATATTTTCTGGTATATAATATTGCTTGATCTTTTCGAAAATAAACAAGAGATGTTTGTCAAACATAATGCCTCCCTGACCAGCATGATGTCAAGAATATTTTGACGATTGAACATAATATGCATGGACCAAACTACCAGCTGATTTGCCCCTATAACTTCAAAATCAAAAGGGGTCATCTATTGGTCACGCCTTTCCTCCACATCAAGTTTGAGTACCATTAGTGCTGGCAATGTCAAGTTATCACCAGGACAAGATTTTCGCTTTCAAAGTCATTATGGCACAGCCTCCATTTTAAGTATGAGGACCATAGGTACAGTCATTGTCCAGTTATTACTCAAACTTTTCATGATCAATGTCACTTTGACCCTGACCTTTGTTCGAGGACCATAGGTCCAAGCTTTGTTGAGTTAACACTTGGACAAGCTTTGATCTACGGACCTACGAACGTATTGACTGATTGACATGTACAAAGCAATACACCCAGATTTTGATCTGTTTGTAAAGGTTTAAGTTGTGCAACTCCTCTCTATTTCATTGTTACTCTTGCCAAGGTTGACTCTTCAATTTCTTTGTAAAGCACCATCTATGAAATTTAATATTCGAAACTAACAAAAATTGTCATGTGATATGAAGGAGATTGACTTACCTAACATCACTTCCAGCCACTGCCAAGTATGTTCCACTCTGGTCAAAGGCAAGGGAACGCACCTGGTACAGACAATAAGAACATGTTCATGCGTCTCATATGTGTAATTTTTCACCTATTCATTGAAGTAAAGGCAAAAATATGTGTCCATTGAATTGGTTGCTAGTAATTATTTCATGACCCACCTCATATTTGTCATCCAGTTGAATAGTTTTGAAGTTCTTCAGTTTACGTAAATCCCACAGTTTCACCACAGAGTCTTCAGCCGATGTTGCAAGGAAATAACCTGGAATGGTGGACAGAACATTACATTTAAGAGTTTCGAAACAAAGTGGATCATTATTGATACTTGATTAATATACAACAGTTGAGTAAAACTTCACCAGTAAGATCTTAGTTGAATCATACAAAACTGCTGAAAATGATAAAAATCATAACCATACACGTTGTTGGTTTGCTTTCAATGACAATGAATATATTGTTATCCCCCGCTGAATCGAAGATTTCGGGAGGGGGATATTGTTTTGGCGTTGTCCATCCGTCATTCCGTCCTTACCGTACCATATCTTGGTAGGCATTGATCAGAAAATGTTCAAACTTGGTCAGAATGTTCCCCTTGATCATATCTTGACCCATTTTAAAAGTGGGTCACATGGGGTCAAAAATTAGGTCACTAGGTCAAATCTTTGAAAAATCTTTGAAACACATTTGAGGCAATATGTATGGTCTTATAATCATTTAACTTGATCAGAATGTTTTCCTTGATGAACTCTTCGACATATTTTAAACTGGGTCACATGTGATAAGAAATTAGGTCACTAGGTCAAATCTTTCAAAAATCTTCCAAGACTTGTCCGAAACTATTTTATGGTGGTTATAGGTCTGATTAAGTTCAAACATGGTCAGAATGTTCTCTTGGGTTAAATTGCGTTTTATAGTGGGTCATATGGGTCAAAAACTAGGTCATATCTTACAAAAATCTTGGGAACACTCTAGAGGCAATACATCTGCTCTAATTTCCATGAAACTTAATAAAAATGCCTCAATGAAATCTTGGAATTGTTTGAAACTAGTAGTCAAAAATGAGGTCACTGAGTCAAATCTTAAAAAAACCTTGTGTACACTCTAGAGGCTATATTTTGTGCAATATATCTGGACCAATCTTCATGAAACTTGATCAGAATGTTTGCCTTGATGAAATCTTAGATTAGTTTGGAACTGGGTAACTTAGAGTCATAAACTAGGTTTCTTGGTCAATTCTAAATGTTACATTATATACATTTTTTTTTTTCAAACAGTTGCAATCAAACTCAAACTGATATATATATATATTTCATCAACAATTGATTTCCATTCCTTGACTGCCCAATCAGGCAGGGGATATAAATTCAACGAATTTGCTTGTTGTACATGATTTGTACAGGTTGACAACAAACATGTCATCATTGTCATACACAATTTGTTGAATTGTATAATGCATTGTCATACATTCACTATTTGTAGAACTGTAGAACTATATAATGCCTTGTCATACATTAACTTTTTGTAGAATTATGTCGAACAATGACACAGAAATCTAACAGAAAACCAAATATGTGTGACAGAAGATTAAAAATAAAAACATTTCTGATAAGGCTAGAAAGTAGTTAAGCCTACTCACCGTTTTCAGAGAAAGCAATGCTGGTGATTGGTCCCTGGTGCCCAGGGAAGTTGGCCACGTTGATTCGTTCTTTCAGATCCCAAACCTTTATCATCGAGTCCTCAGTACCAGTACCAAAAATCAGGCCATCCGGATGAAACTGAGCACATGTCAGCGCTAAAACCATTGGATGGCATTAAAACAGTTATTACAAAGATATTGGAGCGCATATATTTTCATTTCTTTATCAACATTAAATAAAGAAATATGTCGTTTACAAATTATATATATTAAATTTAAAGTATGCTTCTAACAGTTTGGACAACATTTCATTAATAATACAAATACATTTGACATCTAAACAGCAAAATAAAAGAAATTCTCATCACATTGTACCAGGTTTTCAAGGCAAAATAGAGCATAAGGACATACCATTTTGAGATGAAGCATCGGAGACCTTACAAAGTACAGTGCCAGTTCTGATGTCAGAGAAAGCCCAGTGCTGAAAATCAAAATGTTAATCTTAATATTCATCAGGACATAATTACAGCAGACAACTCATACTTTACTGGTCTTGTTATGATGCTTATTTCACTGTTTGTTCAATTTAGACGGATACATGTTACAACTTACTTCATTAGAGAAAGTAAAGCAATATGCAATATGCCAACAGCTCAGGCTTTCTCACCATATCAACAGAGGAGCTGAGTAAGTAGTCGCCCGTAGCGTGAAGGCTTATGCCAGTAACCGGTGAATCGTGGGCTCGGATAACCTGGGCACACTGGGCAGTCTGCACGCCCCATACTCGGATGGTCGAGTCCGGGGAGGCAGTGAACACCAGGTCCTGGAAAGGAGTGGTAAATTACATATGAAAGATCACTGATAAAATCCACAAAAAGTACAAGAAATAACTTTAATATCTCTTATAAATGTAAAAAATGGTAATAACTTCAACAAGTCATTACTGTTTTGCTCTAAGTACCGTTTTGTTCATAGAACAACTATTAATTTTCCACAAATAATGACAATGGGGCATCTTATAAGAAGCATAGGACAAATATAGAATTAAGTATTTTAGATTTACACTTGGTGAGTATCACAAATTAATCTGACAGTTTGGCTTGAATTTATTTTTTTTTCTCGGAAACTGACCCATAAAACTATTGATTTAAAAAAAAATTAATGTAAAAAAGCAATTGTACAATATGAGTGTCAATATGTTGGCCCCTATATGTACATACCTCATCAGGATGGTATATGACACTTGTGACCTTCTTGGTGTGACCTTTAAGGATGGCCATGACCTGCTGGGTGTCCTTGTTAAACACGACGGCATTCTTGTCGTTGCCACCTGTGACGATCTTGGATGTGTCCTTCAGGCAGATGTCCAGGGCCAGGATACCAGGCACACTGGCACTGTGTAGACCCTGAAATGGCCATATACATGTGTAAGGTATTTAAAAATGTTGTAAGGTTGTTCTACAAATTTTGTTCAACATTTGTAAAAAATATAACATTTAACAATGAGATATTTTCACCATTCACATGTGAACTGTTTAACATAAAAGAAAGTTTACGTTATGATCCCATATTACAGAAGGAAAGAATTGCATAAACGTGATGGAGATACTATAATCAATGAATGAGTTCACTTACAGTCTGAGATGCAATTTGTCGGTAGGACCTTATGTCTTCACTTGTTGCAAGACCTTCAGGGACGGTTTTACCACGCTGAAAATGCACAACAATTTTAGTCCACGACATTATGAGGTTCGTATAAGCTTAACAAGTAGACACAATTATGTAAACAGATAATATTGTGTTAAACACACAAACAAACAGTAAAGTTACATACTAAAAAGTGTAAAACAAAGCTTTGCTTTTTAAAAGGTAAACATATGCAACCCTTGAATATCAAGAAATTCTGCAGCCCGTTAGTAAGCATGCTGTTAATACATACTTTCTTTCTCTCAGCAGTGAGGAGGGTGGCCTTGTCCTGGAGTTTCTGTAACACCTCATCTGACATGCCCGCCTCCTCCATAGGCTGTTCAGCTGCCTCGGGACCAGCTTCCGCTCCATACACCTACACAGTAAAGGTGACAGTGGTTTAAAGTTCAGACTTACACACACTATAGGGAAATAAAAACAAATTGTTTCAACAATATGAACTTTATAAATATCGACCTTAAAAGATAATTGAAAACACAAAGACAAGACATAATAAAATAACTGATGGGACTAAAATAATGTTACAGGTGTTAGTGGTTTGGTTATTCATGTCTGCAAATTATGTCAAGAAAATCTTCTGATTAATCAAAAAATCCACTCACAGGTTGTGGAGCAGCAGGAGCTGGATAGCTGCCAGCAGTGATGCCAGCCTGGGGCTTCAGGGTCGCCAAGGCTGAAAGATAATTCCATAATTAATGTGTGAAAATATTTATGCTCCCCATTTTTACCAAATGTAAGTTACAGTTGTTAAAATATGTGTTTCATATTTTCTGGATTTCTTCAAGAATAACAGACAAAAACAGTTTTATCTCTTGATCACACATATCAGAATATGAAACATACCTTCTCTGGCTGCAGTCACTTCCTTTGTTAGACGGGCTATTACACGACAAGCAGCATCGTGCTGATAAAGTGCATGGGACAACTCTGAAATTCAAATAGAATTTGTATTCTTATTAATTTACCTTACACTTTATTTAAAAGAGAAGATCTTTAAATTTCTTTAGAATGCACTATACTTAATGCGAAATTAATTCTTCAGAACAATAGGCAAAGGGGCTATGAGTTTGAAATTGTTCATAGCATATGTCAAAATCTCATAGCAGAACATATCAACATGAACATTAAAAGAATTAGAATGCAATTGTTACATGTTCAGATGCCCAGAAATTGATTGTGGTTTTACCATCATGAACTTTCCTCTTGGATTGTCTTTCAGGTTGTTTAATCAAAAATTAAATTTGGTTTGAATTCCCAACACTAAATATGTACTGACTATGGATGCAACCGACCTTGTCTAGCTGTCTGTAATTGTTGTCTCAAAGTGAAACTGTGTAGCATGACAGCATCCTAAAATGAAAAGCAAATTTTCTTTTTAAAAAAATCCATTATGACATAAACATTTTATTTTAATAAAATAAGGAAATAAGGTTATAATTTATAAGCGAGCATTCAAAACAATCTATAAACACATAGAAGTTTAAAATACATTTATTTATGTCTGTGAAAAATTAACGTCCTGATCTTAAAGAAAAGTATACTTCCTACAATTAATATATATTTTTCTAATTTGATAAAGCTGCTTAATGTATGTTTTCCAATGTAATTACCCATTCATCTTGCAATGCTTTAAGAATGGCTGGAATACTTGTAAATGAAGGAGGTCTTGGTTTGACCAGTGGAGATGCTGAAAATAAAAAGACAAAATATGGTCATTAACAACAATCAGTAATAACAATGGTATCATTCATTATTAAAATGATATATAAAAAATATATCACTTACTTCCTACATGATAATCTTCCAAAAGTTTAAAGCCTAGTGATAAATTTTTCAAAGATGTCTTAAATCAGTATTACATAGTTAAATGCAGAGAGCATAAACTATCAAATGGGTCCTGCTAAGAACTACTTGGAACTTCCACAATAAAATATATCAATCCATTTATTTAACTTTTTATTAAAATTAATTGCACTCAAATAATTTAACGTTGTCGCTCCATCTTTTTGTTTTCATATGATATAAACTCAAGTAGTCTAAGCGCTATAATTAAATATCTTGCAATTTTTGCCATTTGTTTCTCTAAAGATTCAAGACCTTTAATTTCAATTTGTCCTTTCATTCAATTTTAAATCTTATATTTATATCAATTTGATACTTATTGAGACGCCCTTTCTATGAACAACCTGTTATCACGATTCTCACAAAATTCCATAAATATGCAAATACATGCGAAAACTTGAGAATAAGTTTCCTTTCTGAATTTTCAATACCATGATAATTGATTAATCATTTCAATACCTCTTTATTGTTATTTTTAGCTCTTAGTTTTTATTAGATACAATTAAGTAAGGAGTTCCGAATAGAGGGTAGTTCAGAATCAGTCATTTAAGTTCAACTAAAATTTATAATTTAATATCTGCACAAAATAAGAGCTTGTAAACGAATTACGGACCAGACATAACGGACCAGATTTGGGGACATAACAGACCTTATTTCGGGACATTACAGACCATCTTGAGAAACTAAACTATGTTATTAACATTATTTTTTTAATTAATTCACCCCATCGTCTACATTCTTTAATATATACTTGTATATGAGTTCTCATTTTGATATGACACCTGCCAAATAAAGAAAACAAAAAATATTTACATAATAAAGTTAAAACAAACTGTGAGTTAAATTAAAAATCATTGTCTGCAAATATGGTATGTTATAAAGTTAAAACAAAATTTAGGTAAAATTATATATCATGGCTCGTAACGTCCAGAAATATGGTCCGTTATGTCCCCAAATCTGGTCCGTTATGTCTGGTCAGTAGCGTCCATGGACCGTAATGTCAGTGACCAGTGTAAACATCCTAACTGCCTGTTGTATACATGTTTACAAATTTCAATTTTTTTACTGATGCTATCTATCTATCTATCTTTGAATACTGCCGAACCCCTCTTTCGAGTATTACTGGCAGGATGCACTTGTAATAGGAAAACTGAATCTTCATGACAGTACAAGTAGCTGTTAGTGGCTTTTAGCAGCCCTTATCAAATAGCCTTGCTAGAAAAAATATAATTAATGCAATCAGACAAACCTTTAACATCAATAAGCATCTCAATCTCCAGTTTCTCTCCTGTGATAGGGTCCAGACCATTGTCTTTGATGTATTTCTCGATGAGACGACGTTCGAAGATGTGACCCGACACAGGGCTGATCACTGCATGTTCTGGCACCTCGTTACTAACTGTATAAACATACAGAAAAAGATTAAACAAAGTTGTAAATATCGTGTGCACAAATTTGTATATTAAATTAATCTACTTTTGTTTGTTTTTTCGCGAGCAAAAAAGCCGGTTGACAGAAATGCGTTCGAGGATCGTCTCTTCAATTTAAAAAGATTAAGAATTTGACATATATTTGAACAAAGTTAAATATTTCATTATCTGTGATAGTGTCATTATATTCAAACAAGGAATTAATACAATAATACGGAAAAAGTACAAAATAACACGCACTCGCACAGCAAAGCGCCATTTTGATTTTGATCACGTGACCAAAAATACCGAACTCTTTTGCCGTTATCAAATCCAAAAGTCATCATCGTATTCGTCTTTATAATCATCACAATCGTCGTCGTCGTCGTCATCATCATCATCATCATCATCATCATCATCATCATCATCATCATCATCATCATCATCATCATCATCATCATCATCATCATCATCATCATCATCATCAAACACAAGGCTCAATGTCGAAATCCGAATGGGTGGGTGGCGAGGGGGGTTATCGATGGTAAAAACAGTACAGTCAATATACACTGACTTTGCGGAATACATGATAATCAGGGGCGAATTCAGGATTTGACGTTTAAGGGGGCGTCACTTAGGGGCGTATTCTTTTTATTTTCACCCTCCCTCAAAATCAAAATATATTTGGTTTAAAATTGTATCAGGGCGGGTTGGAGGTCCTCCTTCAAGAAAATTTTAACAATTTCTAGTCCGATAATGGTGCATTTGAGCGTATTTTAGTACTTTTTTTCTCCGATATTAACACAAATTGTAAACTTGGACCATTTTAGTGTGTTGGGGGGGGGGGGAGGGGGGGTGGGGGGGGGGCACCGGGTGCACCCCCTGGATCCACTAGTGATACAGTAGAGTATGACTCGCTTTAAAGGCGCACAATGCCAGTGGGTTAATGCAAACTAATAATTTCTTAATTTCAATGCATTATCAAGTTTAACTCATTTGACTTTAATGATAAAAAAGGTGTATGATTTGTGTACAGATCAAAACTTTATATGCCTTCAGATTTTTTTAATTAATAGCTACGTGGACACAAATTTCCTGGTTAAACTAAACGCGCCAAATTATCGCTTATAATTTGTTTTTATCTTTAAGGTTCCTGGAAATACCGTAGTTTCACAAAAACTTACCACCACATGCTTACATTCAGTAAATGCCTATAACGTTTGAAATATGCAATACGTTCCCGAGGAGCGCACGTCCCAAGTGTTGCCTTTCCAAAATTACGCCCTTTCTCGAACCGCCAATGCATATGCCGACAAACTGTTATCACGGGGATTTCGGTGTCAGCACTAAATCTGGTCTCAAGACCGTAAAATTTAGAATATTCTTACATAATTATGCAGTGACATTATTACATACACTTACAAAATTAACCTTATCTACAACAGTAAAAGTGCAGGTCTGACCCTACAACGGCATAGGATGGAACTAAACATTTACAAGCCTTGAAGGCACTGGCTGTTTATCGCATCATACATATAATGTAGTAAACAACATACTATATACATATATATTGATACATATACGAGGATATAATAGAAGCAATGAGGATAATAATTACAGGTATGTTAGCAGTTTTGTTTGTGAAAGACAATCATAAAATCGTCAACATCATTTATATTTTTTTAAAGTAGAAGGAAAAACGTATGCTGTTGCGACTTAATATAATTGAAATTTAATCGCAAAAAAAACCTGTTAAAGGGTCTCGATACCCTCTCATCGCACACAATTTCAGTGTTGACCATACTGCACGAGCTATGTCAAGTGGCGGCGGTGCCCGGCGACTGCACACCCCTTGAAACACATAAACTGGATGACTTTGACCCGCGGACAGTGTACAGCGCTAACCAGGAGCTGGCCACCCATCAACCACCACGCCGGGTACCAGGGGACTTCCGTGCTCATCGCCCACTGCCTACACACCATTTTGCCACAACGGAACTGAAAAAGAACCCGTCCCCAATGATTCTATGGCCATATATGTGTAAGATTTTATATGTATGTATACAGCAAGCGTGTGACTGAATGCATTTAATTGGAGTGAAATAATTGGTGTTCTCATTTCTTTCTTTCCCTGCCTGTTAGAACGGTTGTTAGTATACTCTATGCCTAGTTTACATTAAGTGATTTTTCATCACAGCAATGTAAATCATATTGTGAACTCAATGATGATGTCAACTTCATATTGCCTCTGCACAGCCACCATGAAAGCCGATGGAATCGTTTACGATGCATTCGAGTTTAAGCGTTTTATGGACCCCGAGCGGACTATTTACGCGGACGGACAGTCACTGTGGGAGGAAGGGCGGCCCTGGCACCGTCTGCTCGAGCTGGGAACAAATATGTTCCAGAAGATCAGCGGACCAGACGGCAACCCGCTCGGCAACTTTGACGGTATGACGAGCTGCCAATAAGCATTATATATGTGCTTTAAATTTAATAATTGCATATAATGTATTTGTCATTTCATTTCTTTCTACATTTCATTAACTAATTGAAATGTGTCAGTGTTGAAACAATTAACTTGGTAAAAAATATATATTGCACACACAACACAGGACAATCTGGTGTAAAGGTGGGTATCGCCGGAAGTGGGGAGCCCGAGCTGCAGGACTATGGCGACCTTTTCGCCAACTTCATCTACACTGGCGGCCAGGGGTTCATGGAGGTATTAAAGTGCTATATCAACACCACGTTTTGCCCATTTATTTTATGAGATGAGCCTACAACACCTTAAACGTTTGCCTTGATGTGGAATACCCACCACCTTGATTATGAGTTTTATTTTCTTCCTAAAATCTCAGTTAGGTGAAAGAAAGCTAACTGCATTTTAATGTTTTGTAGGTACCGTTGGTGCGAGGGTCCATCTTACTAACCCATATTTTTAAAAACGCTGACCCCTTGATCACTCCATACTGCCTCGATAACATCAACGGAGAAAGCCACACCTTCGACTGCCCTCACGAACCTGCAAGTAAGTACATGCAATGCCGAATCAATATAATAAATAACTACTTGTAAATACTTTTACAATGGTCTCTCAATTATCAGAAAACTGATACAATGTATGTTTATTACTGAAATGGAAATGCTTATTTTTAATCCGAGTTTATATGTTACTTTTTAACACTGAGTACTGTTATTCAGGTAGTGACGGCGGAAGTGGTTACCTGAGTGCCACATGCCCTGGTTCCGTACTCGAGATAACGCTGCACAACACTCGACCCATCCATGACGTCACGCTCGTGCAATGGGCGGCGAACACTGCAGATGTGTACAGCGGAAGCCACGGCATGCACACGTGCACGACTAGTCAATGCCGTCTTGCGGACGGCGGGAAGACCGTTCATATTTCCGTGCCAAACGCTTCAGGTACACGCTATCAAGATGTCGAATGTTCTGTCCGATTTTTGATACTTTTTTTACCTTATCTGAATAATTATATGGATCGTTACCGTATTTATTTTCATCAAATCGTCATTATTGTCAGTGTCGTGATGATAATAATCAGGTCAGATGTCATTCGCCATCAACTACATCGGTCACTATCTCCTCCCACCTGACTGGGTGAATCACCCGCAACAGGTCTCATGCGGCTCGGGAAAACGTGACGTCCTTGACCACCACAGACGCGCGGTACAGGACATTAATATGCATGCAACGTGCGACAGCAACAAAAACGTCGAGATACGCGTCGATTTAGCAGGCAACTATATCAACGAAACCGATTGGGTAAGAAAGCCTAAATGAAAACGTCCATCATGTGCAAGAACTTGATGAGTATATACTAGTACATATAAAACATCATCAGACATTTGGTAATTGCATTTTGGAGATTGGGCTATATTTCTTCATAAATGTTTAATGCGTACCCACTTCATGTGCCTATTTAACTCGAAAGGTACAATACGCTATAGAGGGCAGTTCTATCTGGGCGCATCCTCCGCCGATGCGCAACTGCGACCCGAGCCACTGCACAAGACAAGGCAACGTCGTCACCATCAAGTACCACTCACAACACGCCCACATCAAGTTAGTGGTACACCGATAGTATAATTTGATTTACCTCTTTATCAGCAAGTGCCAGTTAAAGGATGCCGTATCTCTTTCCGTCCTTCATTTAAGCAAGACTGTATCGTGATATGTATGTTTGGTTCTATCACAGACTGGCGATTAACATTGTTGGTGTGACGACGTTACCATGGTCCTACTGGATAGATAATCCCTTCTACCTTGTGTGCGGCACCGGTCAGGTGGTCAATTATGGAGGCTCAGGAACTGTTACCGTTACCAGTCATACAAACCCTCCAACAACGACGTCCACATCGACAAGCCAGCCCACACAGACTGCTGCTACCGAGCCGGTTGCCCACACGACGGTGCACAACCCCGCACCCACGGGCGTCCCTCTTGGTCCTAACAAAAAGTTCATACTAGAGATGAACGAGCAAGGCAAAGATCTACCGAATCAGGCGAGTGTAAAATAACTAATATTCCTTCTCATGTGGCCCAGCAGGCATCCAAACCGAATACTTATCATAAAACTATTAATAATTTATGTATTGTCCAACGTCAAGGTACTAAAGCACAGGCCGGGTCGAACTCGTAAGGATAAAGGGAAAATGTAACACAAGCTTTGAATAAAAATAGGGCATTTATTAATGCCATAAAAGTGTTTTTACGAAATATCTTAAAATAAAACATAAGAGTCAATAGCATGTGTATAATAACATTTCCCGAAATTATAATAAAACTATTGATAATTTCTCGAAATTTATGAACGGAAGATAGCTGTTAGTTTGACTAACTTTATTTGTCTTAGATGCTTAAACAATCTAAACTTAAACTACTTTATATTTACACTTTCAGACCCGGAAGTTTGTGTTGTATTTTAGCGAGGAGGTATCGCCGCACGTGCACGGGAACTCCCTCACCTTCTCTCCGATCTCGGGTGGTGCTTACACCGGAATCATGCAGCTGGCGTACCTTGGTAATATATACATGTACTATCTATCATTTGCAAAGAAGTGCTTCATTTTAAAATCCCCAAAAGCGTATATTACATTCTTGATTATTCCAGAAAATGTATTTATAATATGACTTGGTTGGTCGTCATTGGTCACATTCCTCACTATTCATTATACAAGTAAACTCGTACCGTATTAATTTTATTAAACCATTCTTTAAATGGATATATTAACTATATATATTATGTAATATTGTTCTTGACTATACCAGATGACACAGTACATATGGGGCAAAACGTGCAGTTTATTAGTAGTAGCTCGTTCATATTTTAAAATACACGTGCACCATAATTTATGAAATGCACGTGTTCTATGCAGGCTCCGGTGTACGCGGGGATTACAGTAACGGTACGATGATGGACAGGTACGCCGGCGTCTATTCATACAAGCCGAGCACGTCGTTTTGCGTGAGCGAGTCCACCAGCCGCGCACACGCCGTGTTCGATTGGCGGCCGAACAATCAGCACGCCGCCTCGCCGACCGCGGAACTGCTCATGCTGCTCATGCCCCATCACGTGAGTTTCTTAAAACTCGCTCTTCAGAATAAACGGGAGATACTATACAGGAAAACTGTGTTAAATAAACAAAGCGCAACTGATTGAATAACCGAAATTCACGTTGATTTCGATTGGTTATAGCTTAAATTGCACCCAACGTCTATTTCTACATGTGCAGTCGTACCTGATGAAGTCGATGTTCGGCGGACGGATGGTAAAGACGGTGTTCGGGTTTGACGCCCTCGAGGAGAGCGTATGGGACCTGTCGATGGACCTTCCCCGGGCCGCCATGACCCCCGACCCCACCGCTCTTTCGTCCCTCGGCGCCCATCAGCGACAGGTGTGTAGATAATAACTGCGAAGGCGGTTAATTATACTTAATATGGGAGGCTTTAGTTATAACATCGAAACAATACAAATTGATCCTTATGTCGAGTACCACAGGACACAGCATTTACTTTACAAGTACGCCGGTATAGCACTCATTGAAAAGGGTAATTTTGCATAACGCTTATTCAAGGACATTCTCAGTGCTGTCGAGAGGGACGCTGCCAACCAGAACCTGGCTGCCATCTGCGGGCAAGCGGACAGCTATAATGTGGGCAAGGCAATCGGAATGGCGGCACGGCTTGCCAGCATCTCTCGCGCCTTCGGCACAAATCACCACACCGCCATTGACACAGATATCCGCAACTGCCTCGAGAAATGGCTTCGGATACAAGGTACATTTGTACTCATTACCCCACGCCAGCTTTAATAATTACAAACCTAAACTACTTATAAATTGTAATTAAAGTCTAAATTTTAATACATTATAGTCTTAAATTTAATACATTTTAATAGCTTAAGCGGTGACTTTGGATAGCAAAGTCATGCAAAGTCATATATAAAATTGTTAGAAAGCACGGTCATATTATAAAGGTGTAGTGTAGGATAGCAGTGTGTTAACTAATTATAATTGTTCTATAAATATGTTTGATATTGGTCTAGTAGTTGAATAGCGGTCAAAAATAGGTCTAGTATTTGAATAGCGGTCAAAAATAGGTCTAGTAGTTGAATAGCAGTGTCAAACATAGGTCTAGTAGTTGAATAGCGGTCAAAAATAGGTCTAGGAGTTGAATAGCAGTCAAAAATAGGTCTAGTAGTTGAATAGCAGTGTCAAACATAGGTCTAGTAGTTGAATAGCGGTCATAAATAGGTCTAGTAGTTGAATAGCAGTGTCAAACATAGGTCTAGTAGTTGAATAGCAGTCAAAAATAGGTCTAGTAGTTGAATAGCAGTGTCAAACATAGGTCTAGTAGTTGAATAGCCGTGTCAAACATAGGTCTAGTAGTTGAATAGCAGTGTCAAACATAGGTCTAGTAGTTGAATAGCAGTGTCAAACATAGGTCTAGTAGTTGAATAGCGGTCATAAATAGGTCTAGTAGTTGAATAGCAGTGTCAAACATAGGTCTAGTAGTTGAATAGCAGTCAAAAATAGGTCTAGTAGTTGAATAGCAGTGTCAAACATAGGTCTAGTAGTTGAATAGCCGTGTCAAACATAGGTCTAGTAGTTGAATAGCAGTGTCAAACATAGGTCTAGTAGTTGAATAGCAGTGTCAAACATAGGTCTAGTAGTTGAATAGCAGTCAAAAATAGGTCTAGTAGTTGAATAGCAGTGTCAAACATAGGTCTAGTAGTTGAATAGCAGTTTCAAACATGGGTTTAGTAGTTGAATAGCAGTGTCAAACATAGGTCTAGTAGTTGAATAGCGGTGTCAAACATAGGTCTAGTAGTTGAATAGCAGTGTCAAACATAGGTCTAGTAGTTGAATAGCAGTGTCAAACATAGGTCTAGTAGTTGAATAGCGGTCAAAAATAGGTCTAGTAGTTGGATAGCAGTGTCAAACATAGGTCTAGTAGTTGAATAACAGTCAAAAATAGGTCTAGTAGTTGAATAGCAGTCAAACATAGGTCTAGTAGTTGAATAGCAGTGTCAAACATAGGTCTAGTAGTTAAATAGCAGTGTCAAACATAGGTCTAGTAGTTCAATAGCAGTGTCAAACATAGGTCTAGTAGCTGAATAGCAGTGTCAAACATAGATCTAGTAGTTGAATAGCAGTGTCAAACATGGGTTTAGTAGTTTAAGCAGTGTCAAACATGGGTTTAGTTGATGAATAGCAGTGTCAAACATAGGTCTAGTAGTTGAATAGCAGTGTCAAACATATGTCTAGTAGTTGAATAGCAATGTCAAACATGGGTTTAGTTGATGAATAGCAGTGTCAAACATTGGTCTAGTAGTTGAATAGCGGTGTCAAACATAGGTCTAGTAGTTGAATAGCAGTGTCAAACATAGGTCTAGTAGTTGAATAGCGGTCTAAAATAGGTCTAGTAGTTGAATAGCAGTGTCAAACATGGGTTTAGTTGATGAATAGCAGTGTCAAACGTAAGTCTAGTAGTTGAATAGCAGTGTCAAACGTAGGTTTAGTTGATGAATAGCAGTGTCAAACGTAGGTTTAGTTGATGAATAGCAGTGTCAAACATAGGTTTAGTTGATGATTTAGTTGAAAATCAGTGTCAGATGTAGGTCTATTTGTTGGAAAACAGTGTCAAACGTAGGTCTAGTTGTCGAAAAGCAGTGTCAGAAATAGTTCTAATTGTCGAAAAGCGGTGTCCTAGGTAGGTCTAGGTGTCGAAAAGCAGTATCAAACTTAAATCTAGTTGTTGAAAAGCAGTGTCAGACGTATGTCTAGTTGACGAAAAGCAGTGTCAGACGTTGGTCTAGTTGTTGGAAACCAGTGTCAGACATAGGTGTAATTGTCGAAAAGCAGGGTCAGAGGTAGGTCTAGTTGTCAAAAAGCAGTGTCAGACATTTGTCTAGTTTTTGAAAAGTAGTGTCAGAGGTAGGTCTAGTTGTCCAAAAGCAGAGTCAAACTTAGGTCTAGTTGTCGGAAAGCAGTCAGAGGTAGGTCTAGTTGTTGAAAAGCAGTGTCAAACGTAGGTCTAGTTGTCGAAAAGCAGTGTCAGATGAAGGTCTGGTTGTTGAAAAGCAGTGTCATGCGTAGGTCTAGTTGTCGAAAAGCGGTGTCAGACGTATGTCTAGTTATCGAAAAACAGTGTCAAGCGTAGGTCCAGTTGTCGAAAAGCAGTGTCAGACGTAGGTCTAGAAAAGCAGTTTCAGACGTATGTCTAGTTTTTGGAAACCAGTGTCAAACATAGGTCTAGTTGTTGAAAAGCAGTGTCAGAGGTAGGTCTAATTGTCGAAATGCAGTGTCAGAGGTAGGTCTAGTTGTCGCAAAGCAGTGTCAGACGTAAGTCTAGTTGTTGGAAAGCAGTGTCAGACGTAGGTCTAGTTATCGAAAAACAGTCAGAGGTAGGTCTAGTTGTTGAAAAGCAGTGTCAAACGTAGGTCTAGTTGTCGAAAAGCAGTGTCAGAGGAAGGTCTGGTTGTTGAAAAGCAGTGTCATGCGTTGGTCTAGTTGTCGAAAAGCGGTGTCAGACGTATGTCTAGTTATCGAAAAACAGTGTCAAGCGTGGGTCCAGTTGTCGAAAAGCAGTGTCAGACGTAGGTCTAGAAAAGCAGTTTCAGACGTATGTCTAGTTTTTGGAAACCAGTGTCAGACATAGGTCTAGTTGTTGAAAAGCAGTGTCAGAGGTAGGTCTAATTGTCGAAATGCAGTGTCAGAGGTAGGTCTAGTTGTCGAAAAGCAGTGTCAGACGTATGTCTAGTTGTTGGAAAGCAGTGTCAGACGTAGGTCTAGTTATCGAAAAACAGTGTCAGACGTAGGTCTTGTTGTCGAAAAGCAGTGTCAGACGTAGGTCTAGTTCTTGGAAAGCAGTGTCAGACGTAGGTCTAGTTTTGGAAACCAGGGTCAGATATATTTCTTATTGTTAAAAAGCAGTGACAAACGTAGGTCTAATTGTCGAAATGCAGTGTCAGAGGTAGGTCTAGTTGTCGAAAAGCAGTTTCAGACGTAAGTCTAGTTGTTGGAAAGCAATGTCAGACGTAGGTCTAGTTGTCGAAATGCAATGTCAGAGGTAGGTCTAGTTGTCGAAAAGCAGTGTCAGACGTAAGTCTAGTTGTTAAAAAGCAGTGACAAACGTAGGTCTTATTGTCGAAATGCAGTGTCAGAGGTTGGTCTAGTTGTCGAAAAGCAGTGTCAGACGTAAGTCTAGTTGTTGGAGAATACAGTGTCAGACGTAGGTATAGTTGTCGAAAGGTAGTGTCAAAAGTAGGTCAAATTGTCGAAAAGCAGTGTCAGACGTGGGTCTAGTTGTTGAAAAGCGGTGTCAGACGTATGTCTAGTTCTCGAAAAGCAATGTCAAATGTGGGTCTAATAGTTGAAAAGCAGTGTCAGGCGTAGGTCTAGTTGTCAATAAGCAGTGTCAGATGTAGGCCTAGTTGTCGAAAAGCAGTGTCAGACTTAGGCCTTGTTTTCGAAAAGCAGTGGAAATAGTGGTTGAATAGGGTTACGAACATATTCTTGTGTTTGATTTACACTTAAAATTGATTTAAAGCTGTTGAAAAGCAGTGTCAGAAAAGGGTATAGTTGTTGAAAAATCGGTCTAGCTGTAACAGTTGAAGAAACAGTGTCAGAAAAGGGTATAGTCGTTGAAAAGCCGTGTCAGACATCAGCTTAACGGTTTAAAGCAGAGTTAATAGTGGTTGAATACGGTGCTAAACATATTCTTTTGTTTGATAAAGTGGCAGGTACCGGTCGTCAGAGAGAAATGTTGATGACAGTGTCTGATATTGTTTAAGTTGTTGAGAAGCAGGGCAGTCATTGGTTAAGTTGTTAATTGACAGTAGACATAGAGTTGTTAGATATGTAAATCTACTTGTGGAATTGCAATGTCAGATGAAGTCTTTGTCTAGTTATTGATAAGGAAAGTTGATGTCAGACGTAGCTTTCGATATTAAAAAGGAGTGTCATACTGAATGTGTAGTTTATTTTTGCCATAGACACGTTATCGGACAAATGGAAGTTTCACTACGACACTGTTTGGGGAGGCCTATTCCTTCGGGCCACAGACGGCGACCTGAATTTCGGAGTGGACTATGGATTCCCCTATTACAACGACCACCACTTTCACCTCGGCTACTTCATCTACGCACTGGCATATTACGCCAAATTCAATCCCCAGTGGGGACAAGGTCAGTGTTTTTCTGATTCTAACGCACACTGACATAGTTATTACTGTGTTTAACCATATATGTTTTTCTAAATTGATAATTTTAGTTTTATTTGTACGATAAAGATATTTTTTGCAGCAAATAAGCACCGGATCTATCTGTTGGTGCGAGACGTGAGCAACCTGAGCCCAAGCGATGAGTTCTTCCCTGTGGCCCGACACAAGGACATGTACACGGGCTTCTCATGGGCGTCCGGGATCGTTCCGGGAACCAGGCAAGAGGAGTCTGCATCAGAGGTGGGCGTTTTATTGGCTATGTACAATTTTAGAGAATTGGCAGATAGACTAGGTATATATATTGCATCGTTATTCCGATTGCCCAATCCATAAATGTAAGCACGTGGCCCAATGACATGCGTTTTTTTGTAAATTATATTCGTTCGAATAATGTGTCTGATCCAAGCGCTACTTTGTATACCTATACAGGGTTTGAATTGTTACCATGGCGTGGCTGCCCTTGGGGAGGCCCTGAACGATAAGCGGTTGCAACACGTTGGACAGGTGATGCTGGCCATGGAACTGATGTCCGTCCGCGAGTATTGGCAGGTGCGCGAGCACAACCGCCCTCATTTCCCGCCCGTCATCCAGGATACGGGTGTGGTAGGAATGGTCGCTGAGGATAGCTTCTACGTGTACACACTGAACTGGCCGTGTGACCCAAACAGGTTCCCCATGCGCCACGCGTGTCTGGTTGGAATCCAGGTCATACCCATAACTTCCGTTTCCAAGTACTGGGTAGATAAGGTACGTAGAATTACTTTCGAACAAATGGAAGCAAACTACATACACTCAGTCGAAACCATGTTTTCATTTTGAAAGATTAGCGTGACCCGACCTCACGAGCTTGCGCTCGAAAACGTTCATGTGACCCTTATTTTGAATTGTAATGCTAGTACTTTTAGATTCCATTAATTTATTGATAGTAACCTTTATTTGGTTTGCCATCAGCATGCTGGCTCAAATCGTTAATCTAAATTCCTACTCCTATCTCGTCAATCGTGCGACTGATATTAAAGGAGTGGGCGGCGTCCATCGAGCACTCTTGCACGTCAGCGATCCACCCAGAACGGGAACCATCATATAGCATTGCCGACCACACGGAGCGATCCAGGAATCTCAGCACTGTGAGTGAACCATATAGATGTTCAAACGATCCATCTAACGATCCGTCAAATGAGCCCAATTACTATTTAATATTTTAAATTAAAATTTTAATTATAAAAGTTTTCTAATCATTGCCAAATAGCTACAAAACTCCTACTGTAGACTGGCAAGTTGTTTAATTATACTTTGTTTCTTCAGGGTTGGGCGGCCTTCTGTTATGCGGCGATGGCACCGCTGGACGCGATCCATCAGGCCGAGGCCGCCAACTACTTAAAGGACAAGCGCCCGCAGGAGCTCGTTGGCGGCACAGGCGTTGCAAGCACTCTGCTGTTTATATTTGCTAGCACATAATGTCATATTAAAATATCAAAACCATCATGTTTTTATGTTTCATTTTCCCTTAGCTGCATGCAATAGACATTATTAAGATAATTTTAGAAAGCAACAACAAAGCGGGTGTCAATTTCGAACGTGTTCTGACACTTACTAAATAATGATTGTATCCTAGCGTAACCGCTGACCTGTGCCTACTGTGATAACAAGGATCTTCTTTATCATCTTTCTTGTGTCCGGTATCAATATTACTAACTTGTTATCTTCTCTTACATATAACGTATACACTCTACCACCATTGTTCACTAATAACAGTTGTACTAGTATACACAAATGCAAGGATACTTTACGTTTCTAGTGGCCTTGTGGGCACCAATTATGGTGATGTGCAGCGACATTGACGCCTGCCCCATGTACGGCTGCCGTCCTAGCGGCACGTTTTCCATGACTTGTGATGTTCCGCGTGATAACGTCACCGTGGGATGGGTCGCAGATTTCTTCATCGGACCAGTGCCAGGTGGGTTGATGCATTGGATTGGGGTTAGTTGATGTTTGATAAATTGATATACATGTATACATACATACATGTATATCATTACCATCGTATCGGTCAAACTTGAATACGACAAAATGTCACTTACTTGAGTTATGCATAACAAATTAATGCAAAAATAGTTTAAAATACCAAAACAAAACACTTCACAGTCTTAAACTCATAGTTTCACATTTTGTGTCGCTTTCTTTAAGATTTCGGCGGTTGCGCAGCTGACGATGCCGTTCTTGTTTGTCAGTCGAATGGACCAGGGCCAGCTGACGTGTGCGTACTTGTTCTTTATGTGTACATTTTCAAATAATGAAATCTTCTTTGAAGAATAAAGCAATGAAATGAGATGAAATATATCAAACCAGGTAATTAATATTACCGTTTCTACTAATTTTAGAGGTTACATGGTGCTAGATAAAACTTCCGGTGCCCTCCTTTGGCGTGATCCGATATTAAAGTTTCCCACACTCCCACTGATCGGCATCGGTGGCGGCTTCTGGGGCACAGACGGCGGAAACCTAGTCCTCTATGACCAGAACGGAAAGCTTCTGCTGCCCCAAATCCAACTGGATCCTAATATGAGGCCACTTTTCGGGTACAAGTTGCACTGTTTTCGGGTAATATATGTATTGGTTTTCGGGTCATAATTACATAAGGATTGGTTTTCGGGTTATAGCTGCATATAAATCCAGGTAAAAATAGCTGCAAAATTTTTGGAGGTAATATTATTTTAAAGCATTAACATAAGGCTAAGGGGAAAAGAGCTGCATTGGTGTTCGGGTTATAGTTGCATTTTTAGGTTTCGGATAATAGGTGCTTTAGTTTTCGGGCAATAGCTGCATACAGTTGCATAGGATTATGGGCAATAGTGGGCACGTGATTACGGTAATAGTTGTATATATGATTATGGGCAATAGTTGCATATGGTTATAGGCAATAGTTACATAGAATTATAGACAATGGTTGCATAGGATTATAGGCAATAGTTGCACAGGATTATGAGCAATAGTTACATAGGATTATGGCCAATAGTTACATAGGGTTATGGGTAATAGTTACATAGGGTTATGAGCAATAGTTGCATAGGGTTATGGGTAATAGTAACATAGGGTTATGGGTAATAGTAACATAGGGTTATGAGCAATAGTTACATAGGGTTATGAGCAATAGTTACATAGGGTTATGAGCAATAGTTACATAGGGTTATGAGCAATAGTTACATAGGGTTATGGGTAATAGTAACATAGGGTTATGGGTAATAGTAACATAGGGTTATGGGTAATAGTAACATAGGGTTATGAGCAATAGTTACATAGGGTTATGAGCAATAGTTACATAGGGTTATGAGCAATAGTTACATAGGGTTATGGGTAATAGTAACATAGGATTATGGCCAATAGTTGCTTAGGGTTATGAGCAATAGTTACATAGGGTTATGAGCAATAGTTACATAGGGTTATGGGTAATAGTAACATAGGGTTATGGGTAATAGTTACATAGGGTTATGAGCAATAGTTACATAGGGTTATGAGCAATAGTTGCATAGGGTTATGGGTAATAGTTACATAGGGTTATGGGTAATAGTTACATAGGGTTATGAGCAATAGTTACATAGGGTTATGGGTAATAGTTGCATAGGATTATAGGCAATAGTTGCATAGGGTTATGAGCAATAGTTGCATAGGGTTATGGGTAATAGTTACATAGGGTTATGGGTAATAGTTACATAGGGTTATGAGCAATAGTTACATAGGGTTATGGGTAATAGTAACATAGGGTTATGGGTAATAGTAACATAGGGTTATGAGCAATAGTTACATAGGGTTATGAGCAATAGTTACATAGGGTTATGGGTAATAGTTGCATAGGATTATAGGCAATAGTTGCATAGGATTATAAGCAAAATAAAGCAATAGTTGCATAGGATTATAGGCAATAGTTGCACAGGATTATGAGCAATAGTTACATAGGATTATGGGCAATAGTTGCATAGAGTTATGAGCAATAGTTACATAGGATTATGGGCCATAGTTACATAGGATTATAGGCCATAGTTACATAGGATTATAGGCAATAGTTACATAGGATTATGAGCAATAGTTACATAGGATTATAGGCCATAGTTACATAGGATTATGAGCAATAGTTACATAGGATTATGGGCCATAGTTACATAGGATTATGGGCCATAGTTACATAGGATTATAGGCCATAGTTACATAGGATTATGAGCAATAGTTACATAGGATTATGAGCAATAGTTACATAGGATTATGGGCAATAGTTGCATAGAGTTATGAGCAATAGTTACATAGGATTATGGGCCATAGTTACATAGGATTATAGGCCATAGTTACATAGGATTATAGGCAATAGTTACATAGGATTATGAGCAATAGTTACATAGGATTATAGGCCATAGTTACATAGGATTATGAGCAATAGTTACATAGGATTATGAGCAATAGTTACATAGGATTATGGGCCATAGTTACATAGGATTATAGGCCATAGTTACATAGGATTATGAGCAATAGTTACATAGGATTATGAGCAATAGTTACATAGGATTATGGGCCATAGTTACATAGGATTATGGGCCATAGTTACATAGGATTATAGGCAATAGTTGCATAAGATTATTGGCAATAGTTGCAAAGGATTATGAGCAATAGTTACATAGGATTATGGGCAATAGTTGCATGTGGTTATGAGCAATAGTTACAAATTTTTATGAGCAATATTAACATAGGGCTATGAGCAATTGTAACATAGGATTATAGGCAATAGTTACATAGGATTATGGGCAATAGTTGCCTTGGCTTTAGGTAGCATTGCATGGTTTTGAGTAATAAAGTTACAATGGTTTTCGGGCAATTATTTCATCGGAGTTTCCTTTAACTCCATTATAAATTACTTGATGTTATCGCCTGAAACGAAACAAACATAAATGAACATTAACAGTTAATTTTCCAGTGCCCAGTATGTGGACGCCGGCGACGGACTAATTTTGCTTGTATCCGAGGGTGGACAAATCGCAACATGGCTTACAGGTAGGATACAAATCTCTATTTAAGTCAAGTGAAATAAATGAATAAATGAATGAATGAATGAATGAATGAATGAATGAATGAATGAATGAATGAATGAATGAATGAATGGATGAATGGATGGATGGATGGATGGATGGATGGATGGATGGATGGATGGATGGATGGATGGATGGATTGATTGATTGATTGATTGATCGAACGAACGAGCGAACAAATAAATAAATTAATAAAACAGATTTATAGAGATAAATAAGAACACTTATCCGAAAGAAAACATTAGATTTTAAAATTTCTCAATACAATGTATCGGCTAGTTGGATTACTCCAAACTCTCGGGCACGGTCCGCTTACAGCCGTAAGAAGACACTTTTTCAATGGCTTTGCTGGGGGTATAGTCGTTAATATTAAAAAGACGTGTTAGATGGTACGTATCACTGTTATTCTTTTAAGATGGGACTCCCCATGCCAGCCTATACCTTAAAGGAACAGTGGAGCGTTCAAACGGGACATTCCTGCCTGTCGCACCTGCCGTCACCAATGGCAACAGAGTATACATCCTCACCGAGTTCAAACCGGACGACAGTGTTTGTAAATTTAGCAATAATGTGATTATTTCTAATATAAGAACGATTTTAAAGCATCCAAACTTTTTTTCCTCCAAAGTAATTCTTAACTGTCCTTTTTTCAGAGAGATGAAGCGAATCTTGGATTGCAGCGACTGTATGCAATAGACATGTTGCTGTCAATGGATGATCGAACACATATTGCGTGGTCAGCGACTTTTGAGAAAGAGCGTGTTTCCGCAAGAGGTGCCTCCAAGCTGCGCTTCAGACCCAAAATGACCGCTCAAAGATTGTACAGAAAACTGCATGATCCGGCGGTGTTAAAACCCTCGATTCTGTGGGACGCTGCGATAAGTACGGTGTATGTCTCACTTCCGCCGCCAATGCTACCCGGAGTGATGGGGAATGGAATAGACATGCTGTATGCTATAAAAGATACAGGAAATGACACTGAGCTGGTCTTCAAGACAGCGCATACTGCAACCAACATGGTTCTCTTCGATACTAGTGGACCAGTCGGAAACGCGGCGGACCAGCTCTGGATATCTTTGTCGGATGGCAAACTTCTTGCCATCGAGAAGTCGGGTGTAGTCGGTAAAGTAATAGATTTATCAAGTTTAGTTAAAGCAAACTTAACAATAACTTCAAAGATAACCACCACCAGGAAGCGATCCGCTGACGAGGACTTTTTACTCTTTGGAATACGCGTGGAAGAACCAACGGAGGCGTTCAAGCGCATTGTTTCTGGTTTTGGTGTGGACACAACGACAGAAACCCCAAAGAACTACGTTGTTGGTATTGATACCCCCGAGAACAATGAGCAGGGGATGCCGTTATCTTGGATGGTCCCCTCGCCCGAGGACGCCGTTGTATTCGGGCAGATTATAGGAATACAGGGAAATGAACATATGGAAACTCTTCTTATTGCTTATGCTCAGGAAGAAGGGAATTTTGCTAAGGTGTTCTCTTTGAGTTGAAAGCTCGATGATGACTATATAGTATATATGGCTTTGATGGGAAAACGGTTTCGGAATTTCATTTCTGTGTGAATATTTAATGAACAAGATTGCTATGAACAAAAAGGGTTCATATTCCACTTGTAATCAATACTCATTCATATGTGATATTGTATAAATGTTACTTCTTATTAAATGGCTTATCACACACATATTGTTTTTTCTTCGGTTGTATTCTGAAAACGCAGTCAAATTGGTTTTTCTTTCCATATTCCGTAATAGATAATTGTCTGGGTTTCGCAAAGCCTAATATTATTGTCAACGAGAATATACGTGGCCTTTGTCCCTTTCGACCATATGTTAATTTCCGGTTCTCTCCTCGTAATTAAATTACTACCAACTTTGTTGAAACTAGGGAAAACCTCTTTGCACACTTGCAGTAGAAATGTTGGCTCAGCTTGCTGTTATTGTTTCGGGATATAGATGTGCATGCTCGTAGGGTTAAAGACGCATGCTAATTAAAGAAATTGTCAAAATGCAGATATGTGATTATAGTAGTCTTATATTTGTTGGGAATACCACCGTGTTGCTCATTCTGGCCTTGACAACAGACTATTGGGAATACCGTAAATTCAACATTGGACAAGTGGTTACATCTCTCGCGGCAACCAATGAGGCCCGCGTTGAGGTGCCGGTGGATACTAACTCTTACATCCAGATTAGAACATTCAAAAATATCAGCCAAAATACTTCCGCCATTACTTCAGACCCATTCAGTGAGAGTGTTTACCATGCGCCAGCGTTTATGGTGAAACGCACAGTTTGGGGTGGCAAAAGTGAACGTGGGAATCAGAGCAAAGATACTCACCATTCATTTATACAAATAAGACATGAGATCAACATTTTTCAACAATATGGAAACTTATTTAGAGACTGCGACGACCTTGAACGTAAGACATTGTTAAACAATTACCATCGCTTTTGTCATATGTTTTACATTATGATGCGTATTTGGACCCGGGTTATCGCTTAGTTATGTAAATCTATTTTTTACTATTTTTCATGCGCAGGTGTTGTCAGAAACCGAATCGGACTACAGCGTTTACGACCAGCCAAGTGTTTATACTTCTTATACCCAGAAGAACAAACTAACTTTGTACATACACAAGCTCCAGCACTTGCTAGTAAGATTTCATTTTAATCAAGATATATAGATAAAATTCAAATATTCCGAAGTAGTTATTTTCAAATTTTCTTAATCTATTCAATTGGCAATTTTTTTTGTTTATATTATCATATTTCATCCCATAAAGCATACATACGAGGACCACTTAAAAACTAACAAGTTTGCATCTTTGCTCTTCCAGCTCTGGAGCCGATGGCGAGCGCATGCGCACTGGCGTGTATACTGCTGATATCTCTTGGGTTTGTTGCCGGCTGGTACGGGACATTTTCTTCATGTCACCGAGTCTCCTTTTTTCAGATTGCCTCTGTTTCATCTCTATGTGCAGGTTGTTTTTCTTCAATAGATATCACATAATTGTGTATTTTCATCAAGAGTTAAACTTAATATTCAATATTATATATTCATAATGAAAAACAGTTATTTCAAAGTTCACAAAACTGTACATACTACTTAAACGTATGAATGAATCATATTCTACGATATGACTATTGTAACAAAATGATTATTACTAGCATACCTAAATGGTGTCTTTAAAGATATGGTGATATACACAAAAGCTTCGGATTATCTAATTACTATTAATTTGCAGGTTTCTGTCTCACCCTCGGTATCGCGTTATTCCATGGAAAGTGCTACGTTCTACGGAAACTGAAGCTGTTCTCGGGAGAGGAGTTTCCAGTCAAGGATCTACTGGAGCGCTCACGTATCACCGTGTATGGCTGGTCGTTCTCCCTTGCTTGGCTTTGCGTGTTTTGCTGCTACATATCCGCATATGTGTGGCTGGTGAAAGCCCAGGGGCCACGGGAATGGCGAGGTGGGCAGGGGGCACCAGGGTCCGTGGCCCTGCAGAAAACCAGTGTTATTGCGAGATGGAGTCCTAAGGAATGTTCTGTCAGTGACATTGCAACTATATAGAATGGTAAAAAATGAAGTATTAAATTGACCTATCAAACTTTTTTTCTAACATGCGTGCGCACGACTACATACTAAATAGTGTATTTCTATATTATAATATAATGAATATAATATAAACTTTGAATTATTTTTATTATTTTTGGGGAATTCAATTAAAGGTAACATAGTGTTCGATCTCAGTTGTTTGACTTAAGTATACAGAATCATTCCTATTATATATTATTATTGTCGACCGACAAACCCATTTCACAGTTTCATTCGAACTATTGTGTCTCAAACACAACTCTATTGAATGTTCTTTTTGGAAAAGACGACAAGCCTGTTTATGTCACTGTTTGGTTTCAATAAAAGTTAGTTTATAGAGCTATTCTGTCGCCTGTGACCATCCGGTAATATTTTCAATTAAAGGGAACCAGGCACACGCCAAGGTTGATTAATAAATGGGATTTTAACAATTGTGATTCCTAGCTGGTTATAACTTTAAACTTTTACACAAAAGGGAGTACGTAAAAGCAGATTTTGATGAACGTTTTTTTATGAAGCTTCGCTGTGAAGGTAAAACTTAAAATATGAACAACCTTGTTTCACTTTGATTAATAAAAATGCCTCTATATAACGTGCACTGGATTTATACTGAAATACCATATTTTGAATAAACTTGCTTCGTATAGGACTTTGTTTACGCTTCCGTCTGTTTTATCTCCAACTCTTGTTTATTTTGGTTGAACAAGTAAAAGTATTTACGAAACGAATTATTTGGTCCTAAGTTTTGCATTTTTTTAAATGTTGAGAATAACTTTAAAGCATAGAACATACGATCTTTTGAAAGAAAACATTTCATCGATATCTTAACATATGTCATATCTATATCATTGCGTTTGGTGTTAAACAACCCACTCTTCAACAGCATATCCCCTCCCCCAGAACATGAAGAAAAAAAAGAATAAAGAAGAATAGAACCTAATTGTGACTTTCTTAATAAACTCTCTTTCTTTTTTCGCTTAGAACTGACTATACTTGTGTTCTTTAATATATCGTTACTCGATGTAAACACTCATCTAATCTACCTTAAACCGTGAACTGAAGAAACCGTTCAATTAATCAAAACTAGGCGGTGCCATCAACAGATATACCCGGGTCGTCATTATTTATGTTTGACAAAAAGTGATTACAGGTAGAATACAATAACTGCATCATTTACATATTCAGAAGTATGAACAAGCTTTAGATATTGATCAGAAATCATACAGTTTGAATACAGATCAGACATTTCAGTCAACATTAATATTTCAGACCGCATGCCTCTAAAATGCGATGATAAAAACAGTTCTCAGGCTCACATTATTCCAGCCCCCTGATTTATGGATCTTCTTTATAAATCAGAATCCGTGCGTTGGGTAATGAAATGGTTTAATGAGTTTGGGACAGAGAGAAACATGTTCAATTCCCACATGCAAAACATTCTTTATCTAGAACATGTTGTATTTATTGAAGCTATTGTCCAGATATATTGATATCCTTAATGAATGTAATATTTATGCTAAGTGTATCAATGAGCACATAAATAATGCCGCGATTTTCAAACGTTTGTAAAAGAGGTTACTGACTACCCTACCAGCGTTTAAATGGGTTATATGCAACTAATATCGGTACATGACATTACAATATTTAAAGACCATTTAACAATGTTCTATCAGCTTTCAATTTACTTATATATGCATATAATTACATTACGGTATCGGCGCTACAATGCTGCACGTCCGTTGTATCCAAAGCTCAGAGGACAATATAGTATCTCAAAAATAGTTAGAGCAGGAGACAGTTCAGCATGAAAGTACAGATGAAGTAATTATACGTATAATGGGACCAACATCACTCAATGAAAAGCGTTCTTTCTAATTGATCTTACAACATTTTTAACTTCAAATAATCATTTTCGTATGTATGTTAAAAACATTTGCAGCCACCTGAATACAATTTGGATGAGTTGTCCACAGGTCATCTTTGGCTAGTTTGCACATATGAATGTTTTGAATGGTTACTAGTGATACTTGGATAAATGTCAATAAACCTTTCGGCTAACTTTGACCATACCAAATAATGAAACAGTTGTATACATTTAACTGCTGCTTTTAAAACTGTGCCGATGTTTAACTCGTCTGCTAGTCAAGAATGACTGTGTGGGCATTTGTTAGCCGTGAGTGGCTAATATATTACGACAATCAATTGACTGAACAGAACGTCTGCCAACAAAGAACACAGCTATAGCATCCAGTCATATTTACATATATATTCATTGTTATATACTTCAGAACAAATTTAATTATAGAAAATTTCACAATCATGCGTTTTATTTACTTTCGCTTAATACTACAGTTTTAAATATGTAATTCATAACTTCTCTTAATGTATGTTTCACTATGTTTATATATGAATTTGCTTTTATCAAATTTACCCTTATTATGAAGGCAAAAAAATACTTCTTTTTTATTGTATAATGTATCACGGCTTGTAATGACATATTGAAACCATAACTTTGTAGTCAATTGACCCCGGCACTATTCGTCCAAAATCAGTGGCGACTTAAAGATTAAATGAAATAACAAGAGTCGAATTAAACGGAGGTTAATCACTTTTCATTATTTTCATTCATGATCTTTGATATGTCACGTTAATGACCTTAAGTTATTAACATTCTCTATTTCCCCAGCTTTGTTTGCGACAGACAATATTTTCATTTGCGAATCCAACGCTGTTACACGTGTACTGAATTAATTAATGTGGGATGCGCCTTTTGTATACTTTACGACGTCACCGGACTATCCATGGTCCCAGTAAGATGTTCAGTGAATGAAGTGCACGTACAGGATGTAACCATAGTTAGAGATTCTCTCTGGTCCGTGAAACCCTTTGTACGTCCGTACCACAAGACGTTTATTTGTGTTAGTGCTGAGGCGGTGGATTTACCCTGCTACCCGTTAATTGACAGTCTATACCACGGATCCGCCACGTCGCTGTATAAGATGCTATTAAGGTATCCGCTGTACACTGTATAAGCTTGTCAATTTATCGGACCATTTGCGATACTATCAACTTGTTTTGCCTGATAACTTCATAATAATTTTGAATAATATGCAAGTATGGTTGCTGATAACTTATATGTTACAAGTGGCATTGGCCTTGAAACGTCTTGGTTTATCAGAGATACAAAGTTTCTCAATTGAACATTGGAAACCTTAGGTACTTATAAATAAAACTAAAAAGAATGTTTTACAAATGAAAGGTACAATGATGCCAGTATCCTAAACGGTTGTTATGCTATTGTTATTTGTGAATCACTGCAAGGAACTCATAGAGCTGCCATATGGTTGGCATGGGTGTGTTCTATTCATCTGTTATGGACACAAATAGCAACATCTCCCCGCTCCTCGGTACACTTATTCCACTCATTCAGACTGCCGCTGAGATGATAACCAGCATTTCAATTACAGTTTCCTTATTAATCCCCGGGTGGATGGTTATGTTCATTAATCTGATCGATCTTTAAGCGGCGATCATTACCTGATTCCGATACCCCATAAAATATAATCATTTACACTTTTTTTATCCGAAGTTAGATGAGCGTTTCACGCATAGCGCATTACTCGGTCCAGCGCGGCTCTTTGTATTTGCTATGAACGCGTTAGGGAATTAAAAGACTACCGTCCATGTGTGATTTATGAATATTCTTTTTCAAACAAGATGTGCAACAGATGCCTATAAGATGGTAGCCAGTTTTATTGATTTTTCTGATAGAATACATGATAGTTTCGCTCTTTTCTCACGAATGAACATTACGGTTATCAGATCAATTGAGCGATAATCTAATAAGAATACTGGAAAAGGAATGACAATAAAACATGTAAGTAGATGGTGGTTAAAGTATATCAATCATCTCATATTGACGCATTTCAGAGACACATGAATTTTGATTTTAATTTTTAATGACAGCTTTTCATGTGCAACACGTAATAATTTTTACTATTCCGTTGATAAGCATTGTTTGTCATTGTTTCCAGTTTAAATATAGAACTTGTATTGAAAGCACTTGAATGCCTTTAACATATTAGATTGATGCATTCAATTTCACTCACAACTGAAGTGAGTAATTTTTCCACTATAAGATCATTTGTAAATGCAATTATTTTGAATAATTGCTTTTTTGTTAACCAGCGCGACTGTGATCTTGTCATATTTATTTTCTTGGAACTATGTATTCGTGTTATTGACAAACTTTGTATGTTCACGGATTAAATTAACAAGTTATCATAGGCTTAATTCGTAAGTATAATCTAGGCATTAGGACATGTTACATGTATACATTGTTACACATGTTTTCCCATCGAAGGTGAGGCGTAGGTCAAAAACCTTCTCCGTCAATGTCTGTAAAGTAAAACAATAATACGAGGCAAGCAAACAAAACATGTGAAGTGTAAACAGAAAATGCATGTAATCAGCTCATAACTTCTTTTTGGTTTATTTAACGTCTGTGTTTAACAATTCAATGCACTTAAAAATACTCATCTTTTGCGAAATAATACATGTGTATCTGTGCTAATTTCAACAAAAGTTTAATGCTTTGATCTATATAAAAAAGCAATGAGGACTTTAGTTAAGTCTAGGCATTATTACATGTGCAGTTTATTCTACGCAATACCCTGGAACGATAATGAATATTTTATTTTTTTAGTTGTTTATCGGTGTTCCGGAAATATTTATATTGTGTCAGGCGTTTCTTTTGATTAACGATCACGTCATTGCTATCGACAAAGTTGTTGTCCAGAACGCTTTTCTTTGGAGAGATAAGCTTCATTATTAATATGCCATATTAGTTTTTAATCGTAAATTAACGACGTGTCTATGGACGTATTTTTCGAAATTGTTCATGATAGTTTGCATATTTAATCCAGAGTTTTCTTTAAATTGATGTATTGAAGATACCTTAACATTTTATCAGTTTGTGTTTGGCTTACAATCGAGGTAACACGTAACTTTGAATGTTATATTCCAGCTGAAGAAACACTGACAAATGATGGGGATACCACAATTTTATTTACGCTTCCCTAAAGGAAACACATTTTGCGGCAGATAAGGAAATACCATTCTGAAATTTTGGAACGGTGGCCCAGTGTCGCCCTTTGAAGCAAGTTACCTCCCTTGTCGGGGGAGTTTCCTTCCGTGGCGAGAGAAAAGACTGAATATGGCGCTACTGTACGAGCGCGTGGTGAACACGGTGAGCAAAGACCCGGATTTGAGAACAGCAGCCGAGATCGAACAGATATTACCATGGTTCCGAAAAAAATCCGAGCTGTTCAAGTCACAGAAAGCAGGTCAGTTGTGAGACATAGTACTTTAAAGGTTGCTCCGTTATACCTGTTATTGTTATTTTTATGATATATTTAATAAGATCCCTCAAAGATGAAGAGACATGATAAAAATAAACAAGCATATCAGGGCCATATAAAAAAATAATATAACTTAGAAAAGACAGATATGATGTTAACAGATATGTTAATAATACACGACAATAATTATGGAGGATTGCTTAATGCAAAATTCATATTGCATTTCGTACAAACATCTATTTCAATAAATTGTATTGCTTTCTCAATTTTCGCAGTAATTTGAGCCGTTCACCTAAATATACCACAAGTTTCTGTACATTTCTTTTCAAAATCATTTTATTGAAGGACTTCGGTAATGTTCTAACTAATCGAGTGATATATTGCTTCTTATTATAATTTATTTATTTTCTGTCATCTTGGATAATAACCTAAAAAGGGGTATTTTCGACACTATGCTGTAGCGCTTTAAAGAATAACATATTTTGATACAAAAATAGATATCTATCAATAGGCAAAGACAGTTCAAAATGAATATATATATAAATGTAGAAAATTTAAAAGGATACTTATATCTGATAATCAGTTGAGGTTGAGAAATTAAAAAACAATGAAAAAGATACTTATATCTGATAATCAGTTGAGGTTGAGAAATTAAAAAACAATGAAAAAGTCAGTTGAGGGTACATTTTCTGCTATTTTGTTTTATTAACTGAAGAATATCAACTACAATGTAAAGTAATGATTTAAACTCATTTATGTCCATAACATTTAAGATAGTGTGAACAGGAAAAAAAAGAAGAGATTGTTTATACATAATAAATATAGCCATAACTGTTCCATCTAGTTTAAACATAAATGCATGGTGTAGTATCCGTGACGCAATATCTACACATCCATTTTAAACCAAATTATCATAAACAAATCTTTGTGTTATTAACGATTAATAAAAAATCTCTTGGTATATTTATATTCCTAAAATATTGGAAAATGTCTGTTCCTGATAAAGTCACAGTACTTGTGCAAATCCTTGATGTAGAGTCCGTGACGCTGTAGGTTTTTCTCATTTTTATAAAGAAATGCTATAAACTGAGGATACTCCCCTAGAGTTAATGGTTTTAAAGACATAAATTATTCACGAAACAATAATAACAGAATGTTTATTGCTCGGAATTTAGAATAACAAAAAAGAGAAATATCACTGACTCTTCAAATGACCAAAGCTGTCAGACTTAATCACGTTAGATTATGAAAAATAGGAAAGTGTACAACACAGATAAAACAAAATTGGAAGAAGTTCATGTTTTACCTCAGTGCAACATAGCTGCTCGGAATACTGTGAAATGGCGCTAATCAAACTGAATGCTTTGCCCGAAATTGATATTCCTGTAATTAACGTTGTTTAAAAAAAAATGTACATTTTCATTTTTTTCAATAATTTCTTTAATATTGTTTGATATATTATTATATAATATATATAGATACAATTTTTTTTAAAAATGATTTAATTTTATTAATACTGCCATATCATTTTAGTTGTGTATAACTAGTTTGTGGAAACCCTTGTTAATAGTCGATTCAAATATACAAGTGTCATTGGGCTGATTGTTGAGCACGTTATTAAAGTTAACAACGTTGTTAACGCCATCGTTGTTAACTGAACCAAATCGTTACTGCTCTGGAAAATTAATGGATATACGTGCGCTCTGCAATATTTCTTACAAGATGTAGCACAACTGTTTCAACTGTACATGTTTATAATTAAATGTGATCACACCTCAACTATTTTACATTTAAAGGTTTACAACGATGTCGTAAATCAAGCTGTTAACTTTAACACAGTTCTGAACACTATGGAAACCCAGTTAAAAGTTCGATCAATTGTTCCTCCGGTTATAAATGGCTGAAATTAAGGACAATTTTGGCTCTCAGACAATTACACAATAAAATCAATAAATCATCTCTGTTTGAGCTGGACATTTTGAAGACCAGTACCATACATATGTAGACTTGTTCCGTAACAGTTTCTCATATTTTGGCATTTAGACACAAATGCCCGTGAGAAGATATGCTATTAACCTTCATAGCAGTCCTGCATTTGTTTTACTTTTAATTGATCACTATTATGGCTAAATTGTCATGTTATAGGATTATACACTTTCTTATCTCTTCTCAATACTGTGAACTGCTACAACCAGCAATTTCAGTAGAACTTTTTAAAACAACAACAACAACAACAACAACAACAACAACTAATGGATCATCGAACGGTTTAATTTCGCTTCATTACAAATGGGGGATTCAGATCGTAATAGTATATAGTACATGTACCAGTATTCATGTTTCCCCGTGGTACTAAGTTGTTCATACATTTACTTCAATTGGATATAGGATTGTTTTCTCTCATGGAAATGTGTTTTTTTGTGCACTCTTATGTATGACAAGTGCACTATGGTCGTCCAACATTGTGATAAACAGCGCTTGATTTTCAAATAATTACAAACCTCGATATTTCACAAAATGTACAAAAGTTCATTCTTACTTAATGCTACCTCATAAACGTTAAACGTTCCAAATAAATCCCGCTCTAAATGAAACTTCGCTATAAAAGTGTTAATATTTGCCTTTGATGCATTCTGTTTACTTCTGTTAATCGATCATATTTTATTTATTAAAATCAAACTTACTTTGACTTGCCATTTATACGAGGTATATTTAATGTTAGGCATTTATTGAAATTCTATTCAGTAGAATTGATGGTGTCAATTCAATGTCGGAAATCTAATTAATTTTTGGTTAACTTCAATTAATGACAAAAGGTCGAAGGGTAAATCGAAATGACTTTCATTAAAATGTTGTTTTTTTCTTTTACCTTATCCATAACTTTCTTAAGTATAGTTTAACTACCATTGAAATTGCAAACGTTGAGTAATATAGCTGAAGAAAAATTCAATCATGTTAAAAAAACTATAACAATATATGTCTTTGGCTTTAAATGAATAAAACTATCTGATTAAGTTTAAATGTTTTTTGGATTTCTAAAGCTGTATTTAGAAGAAATAAACTGTGGCGATGTCACGCCTTTTTAATAAAAGGCCAGAAAACAAAACATGGCATTATTTTCACATACTGTTAAATTTAAATATAAGGGTTTTTCCATTAATGCGTATATAGCTGATGGATCCTTTAAATATTGTCCTCCTATACAGAACTTTGATCGCAATGAACATTGATACTATAATTTACAGGCATCCTAAGGAAACGTTCTTAAGAAAGGCACATACATGAAAGTTCAGTATTTGATATGGTATCATACAATTTGAGATCAGATTCTTCGAAATACTGGAAATACGGACAAACATATACGCACATGTTTTAGATGAAACAGTCACCAAGCAACGCGAGGCACTGTTACACCTCTGAAGCATATTTAATATTGCTTTTAAGCTGGAAATAAGACAACATGTGGCACTGTTAGACCTCTGCAGCATTTGTAATATGGCATGCAAGACTGGACATAAGGCAACGCGCGGCATTGTTACACCTCTGCAGCATTTATAATATGGCATTGAAGACTGGACATAGGGCAACGCGAGGCATTGTTAGACCTCTGCAGCATTTATAATATGGCATGCAAGGCTGGACATAAGGCAACGCGCGGTATTGTTACACCTCTGCAGCATTTATAATATGGCATTAAAGACTGGACATAGGGTAACGCGCGGTATTGTTTCATCTCTGCAGCATTTATAATATGGCATGCAAGACTGGACATAAGGCAACGCGCGGCATTGTTTCATCTCTTCAGCATTTGTAATATGGCATGCAAGACTGGACATAAGGCAACGCGCGGTATTGTTAGACCTCTGCAGCATTTATAATATGGCATGCAAGACTAGACATTAGACAACGCGAGGCATTGTTTCATCTCTGCAGCATTTGTAATATGGCATGCATGACTGGACATAAGGCGACGCCCGGTATTGTTAGACCTCTGCAGCATTTGTAATATGGCATGCAAGACTAGACATAAGACAACGCGAGGCATTGTTTCATCTCTGCAGCATTTGTAATATGGCATGCAAGACTGGACATAAGGCGACGCGAGGCATTGTTAGACCTCTGCAGCATTTATAATATGGCATTGAAGACTGGACATAAGGCAACGTGCGGCATTGTTACACCTCTGCAGCATTTATAATATGGCATTGAAGACTGGACATAGGGTAACGCGCGGTATTGTTTCATCTCTGCAGCATTTGTAATATGGCATGCAAGACTGGACATAAGGCAACGCGCGGCATTTTTACACCTCTGCAGCATTTATAATATGGCATTGAAGACTGGACATAGGGCAACGCGCGGTATTGTTTCATCTCTGCAGCATTTGTTATATGGCATTGAAGACTGGACATAAGGCAACGCGCGGTATTGTTACACCTCTGCAGCATTTATTATATGGCATGCAAGATATGATCAAATAAAAATAGATGAGATCTACTTTTTGTAGTGTATGACAAAAGAAAGTATTTATTTACAATAACAAAAGCTATAATATGTTTTCAATAAACAAAACATACACAGAATAATAGAAGTAGTGTCCTTCTCATTTCTTTTGTTATCCACTTATAACGCCTTCCTGTAAAAGTAAAACCACACGTGTAAAATATATTTATCAGCAGCTACGTATATCTTTTGAAAGAAACAAAATAGTTCTTTACAAAAAAGATTCGACACTGTATAGGTTAATCAAAAGGATTTTTTAATCAAATGACAGCGTAAACTTCCAGAGATAAAAGGAAGAGATAAATGTTTATAAATATCAGAACATGTAACTGATTAGTCTCCTTGATTTTGCCTATAGAGACCAAATTTGGGATAAGATGCAATGTTTATAATGCTTAATTGCAGGACAGGTGTCATAATAAGGTTTAACTCTAATATATGTTTCCAGCATACCGTTCTAAGTACTGTGCATGTACGGCAGCATTGGGTGAGCGAGTACTGATTACACCAATACTCAGGGTCCTTATGTAGCCCCCATATCGATTCTACGTGCAGGTAACGGCAGTCAATGGAGCCGTCCGCCCACCACACGTACCGGTCCGTGCACGTGGTCGCTCCGTGCGCACCTTTAGTCATACATAGAAAACACATTGGTCGCCTTCGCCAAGATGTATACGGAGCTCTATTAGTTATTTTTATTTGCGATAATTCACAAAATAATAACTATGCTAAAACACATTTTAGGTCAATTGTAAAAAAATACAGAACATCTCACGTTCGGTTCAGTTACGTGGAGTACTCGTGTCCGTTTGTGATTCACCTGGAACACTTGGCTGGGATCGAGGTGGACGCCTTTTTCACTATGGCACCACTCGCGTCTTTTATTGATTTATTTATTTCATTTATCTTTAAAAGTATATCAAACTTACGCCAATAATATATTTTATTACTATTATTATTATAATGATTATTGTATACGAAGTATCAATACGCGACATACCAGGAGTAACAAAACTCAGAGCCAGAAGCAGCAAGAATGTGATCGGTGCCCTCATTGTGTCCGTTATGACTATGATATGTGACCTCCGATGTGTACCCTAGTTATGGCTGGACGTCATGTGAATGACATCTGGCAGTGGCCTTATCATTCAATACAAACAATTCCCTAATAGGACTACCAGAGATCAGCGGACAATGTCACGGACCGAAAACAGACTGTCAACCGGAATCAACCCAAATATGTATTCTATTATATAGTACTTCGCGGTTCTTTCACTGCACACAGGAAACGGACACCACCCTACAAATAATTCTTCGAGTTTAACTGCACATATATTTATACTCATAAATGATAAATAACAACGCATATAAAGGAAAAATATATTTTCTTACATTTAACAAACACGCATACAAATATCTGTTTTTACAAAAGGAAAACTGACGCCAGCTAGGGGAACAAACCCGTACTATCCAAAAACCGTTCAATGTTGGGTAATCTATTCCAGCTCACAACATCGCGCTCATTCTCACTCCGGCTCACACAGACTAGTACACCATAAGACAGTTGTTAACATAACACATTATAATGGTTAGAAAGCACAGTTTTGAATAATTCACACATGTCAACAACTCATCAATCTGAGACACCACCCTCTCCACTCCAACTTCCGGTTCCTACTACCGGTTGCCATCTGACTGTATGTTCATTTGCGGTTCCATGTTCATCTCGTCCACGTTGGCAGGCTCCACCACCACCACGTCCAGCAGGTTCCGCTGAAACCAGACAAAAATATACTACCTTGAAACCTCACGTGAGCCCGATGTTATGAAACGTGCCGACATTCATTATTTGTATATGTGTGTTGTGCACAAATAAACTTCACAGTTAAAATCATTTTCATAAATGGTGGTAAAACTAACATTTTATCGTTCATTTCCAATGATATGTGCTGTAAATGGCCGCCGGGAAAGAAAAAGAGTATTAAATATTTATCGTAGGCAAATCAGTTTGTATCACAATCAATATGTCTGACAAGACGCATGGAGTATTCACATCAGGTTATTTGGAGGTGAAAACAAAACTGTTCTGTACTGCAGTACACATTTATATACTCCCGCCCAACCCCGCTGGAAGGCGAAGGGGATATGGTAATGGAAGCCGTATGTGTGCGAGCGAGCGAGCGTGCGTGCGTGCGTGCGTGCGTGTAATTGCCCTTTGTTAATGTTTATACTCTTTCAGTTCAGGAGCATAACTTAAAAAAAACCTTTGCGGTGTTTACTTTAAACTTTATTTATAGGTAGGTCCATTGAGGAGAGGTGCAGTGGTTATGAACCATAACTCTTGCTACAGTAGTTTTTAGTTATTGCACTTTGTTAATTTTTAAACTTATTTCTTAGTCCGTAGAGAGTTACTTGAAAAGTATTTTAGGTATTAACTTCAAATTCCATATACAGATATATCTCAATGTGGAGAAGTACAGTGCACAGGAACCATAACTCTGGCTGTAGTATGTTTTAGTTAATGCGAATTGTTAATTTGCATATTTCTTTGGCTGAAAAGTAACTTGAAAAAAAGTCTTTTAAGATGTTGACTACAAACTTCATATACAGATATATCTCATTGAGGAGATGCGCAGTGCACGGGAACCATTACTGTGGAGTATACAATGTAGTTTTTTTAGTTATTTCCCTTTGTTAGTTTCCATTGTTATCCTTTATCGGAAGGCGAAGTTGATACTGTTCGTTATTTGGCGGGAGATATGACAGTCTGTGACTGCTTTTGTCATTTCAGATAATTCCAGTACACCAAGTACTTTTCCTTTAATTATTATACTGTTTGATCGCCATCAGGTACTGAAAGTTCAACGAAGACCTTTTGGGGTCTGATAGCATAATAGTTGCTGTACAAATTCTTTACCTCCTCTAGCCACCTGCAGGTGGCGCAACACTCGGTGAGCGGATATTCGTGGCACCAGTAGCGCCGGTTGTGGTGGAAGCCGTGGTGAGTGGCCCGCATGAGCAAGTCACAGCCGTAAGACCCCTCTAGCCAGATATGGTCGTCTACACAGTGCTCTACAGGGGGAGACAACTCAATTGTTCTCACAAATCACCAAGAAATACATACATCGACAGATAATGGGACAACAGTAACTGTTGTTATCCAATGTTTATGTTGAAATAGTATTTGCTGTAAGATAATTAATTTAAATTCCGCGTTACATAAACTAGAAATGCAATTCAACTTAAATCAGCATTATCCATAATTTAGTCAGATATTTTTTTTATAATTAAACAAAAATAGCATTCAAACACGAAGCTCATTTTCTACATGTGCCACTTTTCAATGCACATGTCATGAAAATACATTTCTCCCCATTATCTTATATTTACCTAAAATCGTTTAATATACTTTCAATTTGGTATAATGAATCAGCTAATGTAAAGGTTGTAAATACATGATGTAATTATACATTGATTATATAACTTGCCTTGAAATGCCAATGAAGTGCATAACACAGTAAAACATAATAATGATACACTAATTTTACGTCCCATCTTTCTTAAAACACTAAAGATATGATAATTGCGCTTTGTGTTGGTTACCAACTGAAGCGTTGCTTCTGATTTTACTGACCGGAAGCCTTAAAGGGACATACAGACAAGTTAACAAGCTTTATTCATGTAAACAAATCACCACATGTCGATGTTTTATCATGTTTTGCATAAAGTAGCTGTTTTCATTTGTGCTAAAACAATCGAGACTAACACATCAAACCTCATGTTTAACTATTCAGGGCGCTTTAAAAATAAATAAATAACAAAAGCAACGTTCCTATCAAACAATCAGAGTTTTTAAAACTACAACGGAATAAATGCGTGCGGTGTCGCGTCTCTCATTTGTTGTTTTTGCTCCCAAAACCTTCCCCTGCGCATCCCCATAGGCCATCCGCATCAATGTCCCTTTTTTGTACATTGTAATTAAGTCAATAAGAAAAGGCAATCTAGTCAGCTTTTTAGAAAAGCCATTATAAAGTGCTTTAGCTAATGAGGTGGAAAATCATCATAATTTCGTAGATATTCATAATTCAGCAATGCCATAATCTACAATTCATGTTGACGATGAAGACGGAAATGACCCTGATAAGACGATTTCGGATGACAGTGTATTAAAGTGGTTGTTTGTGATAAGTACAACTGTACTGTCCCTCTAATCGCATCATCACACCGGAAATCTGTAAAAAAGTAATTTACTAAGGTATCATATTCCATAAAGAAATATGTTAATATATACAACAATGATATCCCAAATTCATGTTTACATCCGGCGGCATTTGAACTGTAAGCCATATTAATATGTTAATTATGTTGTAATTAATACTTCTTCTTAAATATTTTTGAAAGTAGCCATGTGATATGCATGTATACATAAAATTATATACATTGGATTTCTCCCTGAATGGGACATGTTGCAAACATATTGGTGTGACACAGCCAGACAAAGTATAATACTATCGTGTGACAGAGGACTTGTTCAACATTAGCTTTGTTGTCTTTTTTGACAGCACAGAAATTGATATCCGCAGCATAATTGTTCACAATAATATGAAACTATTCTTACTATTGTAATGACCAAATCATTGTCATCATCATCACCATTGTCATCATCATCATCACCACCACCACCACCACCACCACCACCACCATCATCATCATCATCATCATCATCATCATCATCATCATCATCATCATCATCATCATCATCATCATCATCATCATCATCATCATCATCATCAACATCATCATCAACATCATCATCATCATCATCATCATCATCATCATCATCATCATCATCAATTTTTAAGTGTTCTTGGGTTTTTTTGACACCATATAATTTTTACCTATACCTATTGTATAATTACAGAGATAGTGAAGGACATCCTGAAGAACTGCAAGTTCATGACGTGCCGCCGAGACTACGTTATCATCAAACAGGGCGATATGGGAGACTGGTAGGCTCACGGTTTCATAAGACTGATTTCTTGAAGAAAGATATATATGCAATTAAATACAATATCAATTACATTTTCTAATTTTGTAATGAATGTTTATTTAAAAGACGTTTTAACGAACACTTCTACTTGATCAGAAAGTTATAGTCTCTCACTCTTTCAAAAACATATGCTTAATACAGTCGAAACTCTTTATATGAAACTATGTTATCTCGATGTTCTGGTTATGTCGAGCTGTTTCGATTGTTTTTTGTTTTGTTATACACGGTTATATCGAATACTCGTTATCTCGAAATATTTCACGAGATTCAAACGACTTCGACATAGCGAGTTTTGACTGTAAGAATTAACAAGGCTGGATCTAATGCACGTTATATGACTATGAAACCACGCTTAATTGAAAAATTGTATGATCCATGATTGCAGTTTTTACATCATCTTGAACGGGTCAGTGGCAATCCTTATCCAGACCAACATGCCCGAGGACGGCATTCCTTACAGCCAGGCCGAGCACGACGCAGCCGAAGACGACATCCTCTCTGCCGGGAAGCGGAAACGAGACCTCGATAGATCTATATTCGGAAACTACGTTGGATCTATACGTAAGAACCTTTAAAGCTGCACTCTCACAGATTGAACGTTTTGACAACTTTTTCTGCCTTGGAACGAGCTGATTTATGCAAAAATGAATGTAAACCAGTCATATAAGACTGCTGACAAAAATATCAAGATCGCAGATTTTTATATTTAAGTTAAAAAAATGATGTTTTGTGAATTTTTCTTAAACCGTTAGTAACACTTTTAGCCATTTAACATTAATTTTCGGACGGAAATATGAAAATCTGCGATCTGATCTTTAATCAGCAGTCTTATATCATTGGTTGGCAGATATTTACGCACAAGTTTGCTCATTCCAAGACAAAAAGTAAAAAAAAAAAGTTGTAAAACGGTAAATCTGTGAGAATGCAGCCTTAACTGCATATTTTTTCATTATTAGGTTTGCATACAGTGTAGGAATTCAATACAATGTGAGCTATTTGTGGGGTATTTCTAGTAAAGTATATAGCTGATTCGTACATTAATATCCAATGTTTAGCTGCGGGTCGGAGCTTTGGGGAGCTGGCTTTGATCAACACAGATTGTGTTCGGAACGCCTCGATTATCGCCGATGAAACAACTGATCTAATTGTCGTCAATAGAGATTTATACAACCGCTCACTCAAAGTAAGTTGTCTTATAACCTATTTAACGTGAATTGAATGGGTTTTTTTAAACATCCCTTATGACGAACTCAAAAGAAACCGTATCAATTAAATGAAAATAGTAATTAAGCCAAATATAGCTTGGTGGAAGTAAATGATGAAAAAGATTTAGAAACTCACTATGCTTAAAAGAATTCTAAAAAAAAAACATTGGTCCATGCATTTTTTTCTATACTACATGTATTTTTATACTATATAAACTACATTTCTAATAGTGGCTACAATTTCGGGTCTTGTATTTATGCATTTTGAACAAGAGGTGTAGAATTGTATCGCTATAACTAAGAAGTTTGTAATCGCTATGTATTTTTCGTGATTCCAAAGCTGATATTTGATTATGTAAAGTTATATTATACTAGTAGTTTTTTAAGAATTTATTTAGTTCATTACACAATGGTTACTTCGTACATTCGGGCAATCCTAAATGAAGATGTTCAAGCGTTTCTGTATGAGTTCGACTTGTCGCACAGACTTGTTTCACTTAATTTGCATCTATATTATAACTTTATACACGGAACCCAGTTCTACAAATTACTGTAAACAGATTAATTATACCGAAATAGATAGAAAATAAATTAACAGTTTGATATTCAATAACTGTCTCATCGTTCCATATCGCAGGCATTCCAAGAGAAAGAATTTAACGAGAAGAAGCGATTCGTGGAAGAGTATCCACTCTTCAGGAACTGGCAGGCGCGCTACCGTCGCCAGCTTGCCATGAGCCTCCGGAAGGAGAAGCTCACTTTTGACGGCATACTCACCAAACAAGGAGCTCCGCTAGATGGCATCTGCTTCCTGCTCAGGTAGATTGGTGATATTTTTTTTAGAGTTTGGAACATGTATGTATGGAAAGAACATGTATAGATGTTTGCACTTTTGAGAACCTCAATTTTCTTTACTGGTTCCTACTATGCAGTTTTAATATACTAGTTTGTTCGTAAAGTTGTTTCTTACTTCAAAATGTATGCAAGATCAATATAACGCGCAAATGCCAACACATTGTATGTCATACGTTAACGAAAATATCAGTGACGTTTACATATACAACACTTTATTTACACGCAATGGCTAATGTGTTTTTTCTTAGATTTTTTATTCATTGAAACTTAATCTTTCTTACTATCGTTTTCAACCACCTAAGCGGCCAGGCAAAGGTGATTGTGGACCCTCTACAGCACGAGACTCAGTACGCAGACCGCTTCCCGCTCCCGGATATCGCCGAGCTCGAGAAAGTCGAGGCACGGGAATCCATCCGCAGGTAAACGGTGCAAGGTTTGATCTGGCTTTTTTTAACATTACAAGACTCGTATAGGTACGGGAACATAACTGCAAATGATTTATATCAATGAAATTCGACCTATTTCGTTGCCAAGTGGATTGCGTATCAGGTAGTATGAGCAATGCTATTACCACGTCACAGAAGAGATACATACGGCGCTCGCAGGTTTAGAATGTAATTTCTTAATACTTAAAAGTAAACGTAAATGTTATCCGACCTCAGAGAGATGAACATGTCAGTGCCCAAGGTTGAGGAGAAGCGGCACATCTACGGGCGGCCCCGCTCCCCGAGCCTCGTCGACCGGAAAAGGCCTCATAAAACAGTCGAGGTGTGCGTTATTGGCGCCGTAGAGGTTATAGGTTAGTGGCTTTCGAATTGTTGTTTAAGAGTGTACATATAGTTAAAGTACATTTTGTATATTATCTTATAATGATGCTTTTGCTATAGAAAGTATGAATATTGGGACACAAATTGAACGCCTTACGGTGGAAAGTTTGTCATAAACTATATGTGTCGTCTCATACTCTAATAATCGCATTCGTTGAATATAAATAGAATGCATATGGTACTGTTACAGTACATAATTAATGTCACAGTCTCTGACTACTTAAACATAATTTCTTTCAGGTGATTTGGAAATGACTTTTGGGCTTTCCTCCTACGCACAGACGACACAGTGTACACAGGAAGCGGATATGTTTGTGTTAGGTCAGAAGAACTATGAACGTCTGATCGAAAAACGTAACCCACAGTCGGTCGATATGATGCGAGACTCCTTGCACGAGAAACTTAAGGTGCGCATGTCATGGACACAAGAGGACGAGCTTCCGCTCTTCCGGTACTTTCTTTACAAGCTTGACGAAAGAATGCGGCATGAGAGCAACAGGTTGAGGGACTTCAACCGTAAACGGGACACCAGGGAGAATATTGACTATTGGAAGAGTGGGAAACTTTTTAGTGGGCCTTTGATAGACCAGTTCGGCCCCGGTAGTGTGTTTTATACCATACGAATGCGAGCGAAGTCTAGAAGAGTTCCGGTGCGGGCAAAGATTGGTGCATCCGGTTTCGGCATAACGAGGGCCTTGGCAGCAAATAGAAATCAAAGTGGTGCTTATCTGTCTCGAAGACCTGACCTACGTGGGTCATCTCTCAATAGTAATGCTCAAAACGGAACCGTCTCTAATGCGAACAATACTGTGAACGGTAACATTAAGTCACGACACAAATATGCAAGCAGCGACAGCGAAGGTGCGGGGTCGGAGAGCGACTCCGATATGGATACTGTGGACGGTCCATCGGGGTTGCGACGGAGCAAGGTAGTATGTGACGGGCGCGGGAAGAGCACCCACTCCTCCCGCCCCAACCGGAACCAGAACACGCGCTCCAGTTGCTCCGTGGACGAGATGATGAACCGGGAGATGCACGAGCTCGCCCTAACACATCTGGAGTCACGCATCGAGCAGTGGCACACCCGCGTCAACAAAATGGAGGAGGTCCGCCCTTCCCGCCAGGGCCGGAAACACCTCGTCAAACTACATAGATATAGTGTTGAGGTACTATTATGTTGTTTACAGAAGACAGAACCAATGTCGTTACGTTTGCAACCTATTAAGTATCGTTTTCTCAGGTTCCAGCATTTGCACTTGAATGCAAGTAGTACAAGTTCTCCATCGCGCATTCGCATATACCAATACTGTATTTGCAAACCATATTGTAAAACGCATATCTCTCTTTTTTGCAAAACAACCTAGACACTTATCCCTCTTCACACAGGATAGCAAGAAGCCGCTCCCAGGAAAGAAGATTATCCTTAAACCGCGTGCGCGACCTAAACCCACACCCCTGACGCTCCACCTAGAGGCCGTAAAGAACGCCGAGCGCGGAACCACCCCATCCCCGACGGAGGAACAGAGGTCCGTTCCAATAAAGTTTACATTATTTTTATTTTTATTTGGCAATCCACTACGTGCTTTAACTGCAAAGCTTTATGCACATTTAACTTTATTTGGTTATTTTAGGATCGTCCATTTAGTGGTTAGAATATCAGGTTTAATAAACAATATAGCTTAGCCTTTGACCCGTAACGACACCTTTCACATTAACGCTTCGAGTTCGAATTTCAATATTAGAGTTTATTTGTTATGGTGATCAGAAGAAGACTTAAGAAAGTTGCAGACTGTATGTTTAAGAATTGTTCCCAGGGTTTTGTACTAGTTAAGGAGGTGTTACCATTCATTGACTTATAAGTAAGTGCTATTATGATAAGTAAAATGACCAATTTAAATTTCAACTCTTTGCACGTTTTCAGTTTAATTCTAAAACCTTCCCCTTTTTGAGCACTATTTCATATTTTTACATAATACATTTTATTTCATGTCCTCAGCCTCAGTGCATCACGTGATTTAGCACGTGGCACAGTACGTGATATTGAATCACGTGACACGTGGATGGACGAATCAGGTCTGTTGTTGTAGTTTGATGACAAGTGTGCCGCCTATGTAGCACTGCGAACACTCCTCATTGTTTCTGAGTGATTGGTTTGGCATCAATGATTTACTAAGATAATATTTAATAAAGGAATAATTGCTTAGCATAGTCATAGGTTAGTGCACGTGCTGTGTGTCCGAGGGTGTAAAATACATGCATGTACAGATAACACTGAGCAGGCTTTGTATATGCATTGGCAACGTGATACCAAACCTTTCAACGCAGCTTTGAACCTGGCCACAGTTTGCTTGCTATATAACGATATATAACATGTTCACCTTGTATGTACCCTTGTCATCAATAACCACACAGTTTCCAAGTCAACATTTTGTTTTCTTAACACATAATTGCTTAGACAATATAGTTCGATTAAATTAACCAATGTGGCTACTTACTCAAAGTGTTATATTACTCTAACTTTGAGCCAATGACGGTGATATACTGATTAATCACTTGATGTAATGCAATCACAACCTGCTCGATTTTAGCATTGACTTGAAAGCCTTCATGAAGTATATTTCAGGGCTTGTGTTCTATTTCAGAGGAGTTTTGTCGACGTTCCTCCATAAGGCGACCACAGTCCTCTAAGTTCGCCGCCTCTCGTCCACCCGTTGAGCTCCGCTGCAGGGTAAGGAAGTCTTGGATTATATACCTAAATATGGAAGTTAGGGACCATCAACATGTACCATACCCTATGGCCACGATAGCAGTGATCACTCAAATTCCTCCTTGTCTAAAACCGCAAGCACTCGTGATTTACGTAAAAATCATAATTGAAACGGACTCTAATTCCGACGAGAATCACTTGTAAATAGACTTAAAATCATACTTTGTACAAACATTCCGACATTCTCAGTTTAACTAGTGGCGCCCCTCTCACACCGTGTACTTGTACAAAAATGCGTTTGTCAAACGTTTAGAAAGGCAGATATAGAAGCTCCTACAATGGACAAGCATTGCATTAGATATATTAAATCACACACCTTGTATATTTTCAGCCAAAATCTGCGCGACACTATACAGTCGAGGAATATGCGAGCTTGAAGGAAGAACTGCGTAGGAAACAGATAGCGTACAAGTCCCTCTTTATTAGGTCCGACACCTGCTTTGTGTAGGTCCGATACATTATTTGTTTAGGTTCAACACCTGCATTGTGTAGGTCCGATATATTCTTTGCGTAGGTTCAATACCTGCAATGTGTAGGTCCGATACATTCTTTGAGTAGGTCCGACACCTGCTCTGAGTAGGTCCGACATATTCTATATTTAGATTCAACACCTGCTCTGTGTTGGTCCGGCACATTCTATATTTAGGTTCAACATTTGCTCTGTGTAGGTTCGATACATTCTATATTTAGGTTCAACACCTGCTTTGTGTAGGTTCATTACATTCTTTGTTTAGGTTCAATACCTGCATTGTATAGGTCCGGCACCTGCTTGATGTATCTCTGATACCTGCATTGAGTAGGTTCGACATCTGTTTCATGCACGTGTACATCCGAAATTGTGTAGTAACAAAAGCATGTAGGTTTTTGTAAGAAGATTGGAACATGCCATGTTATGTTATTTACACACTTGTGAAATATAATACACAGTATTTGTTATATTTTCAAAAAATCCTATGAAGAAAACTGAATTTCATATGTACTGTATTAGTTAAATTTATTGTAAATTATTAAATAAATCTTTTTAAGACATGTGTTCTGATAATTTTTTCATCAGTATCCAGCATTTTATCACTTCAATGTTTCTCACTTCACCATTTCTTTATTATGTTTAAAGGCCATAAATTGAGGTTTTGAAGTAAAATAAAAGATCATTTTAGAAAAATTGAAATACATTTACAAGCATGAATGTTACAAATGCAATAATTGTATAAATCTAAATATATTGGAGAAATAAATGAATCAAGAAGGCCAGAAAGTCACCAGGATTCGATCCCGTGACCTCAAGACTAGACGAGGTCTTTACCGCTGAACCGCTTAGGCACAGATATGCTACAGCCTCAGGTGTTATCAAAGACTATAAACACAGTTCACGGAATTGGTCAACATCGCAGCGAAAGTTGTCAAAATTTCGAATGTTTAAGTGTTTAGGTAGAACAAAGTTATATTTTTTGTTGATATTTTGTGTTATCAGGCAGACGGTAAATAAGACGATTTCATGCAACCAGTAATCTGCTTCTTCATTCGTTAAAATGTATACATTAACTGAACAAAACTGAGTGTGTGTGACTTGAATTACCACATGTAACAGGAAAACCTTAATATATATAATAACAATTTACAAAATTCTCTCCATACTTTAATAGACAGTAAATTATAATGAATAATAACAAAAATCAGCTGACTGTACCAGAACAATGTGTAAAAAAACGTAGAAGCAAAACAACAACAATATAAAAAACATTGCCATGCATTAGAACAATACATTATATTACGTATCTAAATTGTAAGCTAAGCTTAAACACATAACACTAAAAACAAAATACACATGCACATGGTAATTTTACATAAGCCGACATTTGTAATGTAAACAAGAGCTGTCACAGTAAGTGACGAATGCCCCCGAATGTGACACTGACCTATGAACAAGGTCAATACATGAAAAGTTAAAGATCAAACACTGACCGTTGATGTATGCATGTGGATCTTGCATACGACACACAATCTTTATATGCCAAACACATGAGCCAAGTTTTGTTGTAAATCTGTCATATACATGACAAAATTACAGCCCGGTTATGACATCTATGAGCATATATGCAGCATTTCATAAAAGTATAAAGCACACTTATGAACAAGTGGAATAATTATAAAAACACTAATTACCTGTCAGTGATGTTTTAAAATCTGTCCATACAAGAGAAAGTGGGACCATGAACTTAGAGGGTCTTGCACGCGACACGTCGTTTTGGTATGTCAAACACATGTGGCAAGTTATTTTAAAATCTTTCCATACAAGAGAAAGTTACAGCCCGGACATGACAACCTATACTCTAGATCCTTATATGCAGCTTTCCATTGTGAATAAACACCAAAGTGTGACCTTGACCTTAGAGGTAGGGACCCGGGTCTTGCACGCGTCACGTCGTCTTGGTATGTCGAACACATGTGGCAAGTTATTTTGAAATATGTCCATACAAGAGAAAGTTACAGCCCGGACAAGACAACCTATACCCTATTTCCTTATATGCAGCATACCATTGTGAATAAACACCTAAGTGTGACCTTGACCTTAGAGGGAGGGACACTGGTCTTGCACGCGACACGTCGTCTTGGTATGTCGAACACATGTGGCAAGTCATGTAAAAATCTGTCCATACAAGGGAAAGTTACAGCCCGGACACGACAACCTATACTCTATGTCCTTATATGCAGCATTCCATTGTGAATAAACACCTAAGTGTGACCTTGACCTTAGAGAATGGGAAACAGGTCTTGCACGCGACACGTCGTCTTGGTATGTTGAACACATGTGGCAAGTCATTTTAAAATCTGTCCAAACAAGAGAAAGTAACAGCACAGACACGACAACCTATACTCTATGTCCTTATATATGCAACATTCCATTGTGAATAACACTAAGTGTGACCTTGACCTTAGTGGTAGGAACACGGGTCTTGCACGCGACACGTCGTCTTGGTATGTCGAACACATGTGGCAAGTTATTTTGATATATGTCCAAACAAGAGAAAGTAACAGCACAGACACGACAACCTATACTCTATGTCCTTATATATGCAACATTCCATTGTGAATAACACTAAGTGTGACCTTGACCTTAGAGTTAGGGACACGGGTCTTGCACGCGACACGTCGTCTTGGTATGTCGAACACATGTGGCAAGTTATTTTAAAATATGTCCAAACAAGAGAAAGTTACAGCCCGGACATGACAACCTATACTCTTATGTTCTTTTATGCAGCATTCCGTTGTGAATAAACACCTCGGGTCTTACACGCGACATGTCGTCTTGGTATGTCAAACACATGTGGCAAGTTATTTTAAAATCTGTTCTAGAGAAAGTTACAGCCCAGACACGAGTTATTGAGCCGGACACACAGACGGATGGACGGACGGAGCGATTTTTATATGCCCACCTTCGGGGGCAAAATTAAAAGGAAACATCTGCCCATGATCATGAATAAAAATTGCTAAATATAAGTGTCAGAGTACTTGAACATGGTCAGAGAAATCGCATACTCAACAATTGAAGAGATGTTTTCTTTCATTTTTATGTGAATCTCCTATTGTCTCCAAAATGTCACTACATTGTTCATATACGGTACCTTCTTCGAGCTACTAACTGGCTGTACTGAGTTAAAACAACATGGAATACATGCACATCTAGATTGCATCAATAAGAACACAAAGGGCAAAATTAATGAAGTATGTGCAGGTAAGAAACTATCAATCTACGATCAAACTACGAAACATTGTCTTATTCTTTCGTTGTTTTGATTACATTGTATGTCATGTTAATACTGAGTTAGAGAATTGTCCTTCTAATCCCTCTTCTGTTGTTTAGAAGCTTGCTTTTTGTTCATTGTTGTACAGAAGAAGAGGTAAACAACCATCAGAATGACAATGATCATTTGTAGAAAGGAAGTGCTCTGCCAGCCAAGCCATGTGACTGCATAGCTAAGGGGGAAACCGGCCATCGTCTGACCAACTGTGAGGCAAACAGAGAGACGTGTGATTAGAGTATAATCAATCATGTATATGCAAAAGTTGCATTGATATTTTAATCTATAGTGTTGATGATGTATTACTAAATGGTATTACAGTTTGAACACTATTTTAAATTCAGTTCTATTTACTTTTATCTTTATCTACATGTGTACTATTGACAATGATTCAATTAAAATCAAATAAAATCCAAGGCAAGGATGGAGCAGACTTTCACCCAGATTATAACATACAAGGCAAAGAAGGAGCAGACTTTCACCCAGATTATAACATACAAGGCACAGATGGAGCAGACTTTCACCCAGATTATAACATACAAGGCAAAGACTGAGCAGACTTTCACCCAGATTATAACATACAAGGCAAAGACTGAGCAGACTTTCACCCAGATTATAACATACAAGGCAAGGATGGAACAGACTCTCACCCAGATTATAACATACAAGGCACAGATGGAGCAGACTTTCACCCAGATTATAACATACAAGGCAAGGATGGAGCAGACTTTCACCCAGATTATAACATACAAGGCTAAGACGGAGCAGACTTTCACCCAGATTATAACATACAAGGCAAAGACTGACCAGACTTTCACCCAGATTATAACATACAAGGCAAAGACTGAGCAGACTTTCACCCAGATTATAACATACAAGGCAAGGATGGAGCAGACTCTCACCCAGATTATAACATACAAGGCCCAGATGGAGCAGACTTTCACCCAGATTATAACATACAAGGCTAAGACGGAGCAGACTTTCACCCAGATTATAACATACAAGGCAAAGACTGAGCAGACTTTCACCCTGATTATGACATACAAGGCAAGGATGGAGCAGACTTTCACCCTAATAATAACATACAAGGCAAGGATGGAGCAGACTCTCACCCAGATTATAACATACAAGGCAAAGAAGGAGCAGACTTTCATCCTTATTATAACATACAAGGCAAAGAAGGAGCAGACTTTCACCCTGATTATAACATACAAGGCAAAGATGGAGCAAAAGATGGAGCAGACTCTCACTCTGATTATAACATACAAGGCAAAGATGGAGCAGACTTTCACCCTGATTATAACATACAAGGCAAAGATGGAGCAGACTTTCACCCAGATTATAACATACAAGGCAAAGATGGAGCAGACTTTCACCCAGATTATAACATACAAGGCAAAGATGGAGCAGACTTTCACCCAGATTATAACATACAAGGCAAAGACTGAGCAGACTTTCACCCTGATTATAACATACAAGGCAAGGATGGAGCAGACTTTCACCCTAATAATAACATACAAGGCAAGGATGGAGCAGACTCTCACCCAGATTATAACATACAAGGCAAAGAAGGAGCAGACTTTCATCCTTATTATAACATACAAGGCAAAGAAGGAGCAGACTTTCACCCAGATTATAACATACAAGGCAAAGATGGAGCAAAAGATGGAGCAGACTCTCACTCTGATTATAACATACAAGGCAAAGATGGAGCAGACTCTCACGCTGATTATAACATACAAGGCAAAGATGGAGCAGACTTTCACCCAGATTATAACATCCAGATAATTACAGGGTTTACTGCTATGTGAACATGAACTGTACTTTCACCCGCAAATACCAAACCGAAATGAATATGCTTCTACTACTCACAGTTGGCAAAGAGACAGGACACAGCATGGGCGGTCCCAGCCATGTGGGTGGGGGCACATTCCATGGCAGTGAGCCCAAGGATAGAGATGGGCCCATACAGGGTTATCCCCATACCAAAACCAATCAGGGTAATCCAGACCTGCAACAAATTATCAGTCAAATCACTTAATTAGTAATTTGCAACAAATATGTTTCATAGCAACACAGCAAATGCACTTGACTTCATCATTATATATAAAACTTTACAGACACAATATTAAAAAAAATCCTTAAAGATGCAATGAAAGATTTTGCACGATCTTCCAAGCTTGTCTGTTGTGTTTTCTCTCTCAGTCAAACAAGGGGGATAATTAAACAATTATTCAAGCCAGAGTTAAGGGCCTGCTTTACATGTGTTAAGTATCCTGATTTATTTTTCATTGACGCAGAAGTTAAAGGTTTTGCATAACAAACGCTGATGATACCAAGGTATCGCAATAACCTGACTTCTCTCTTTGAAAAATAGACATTCCTGTATACTGTACAGTTCTTACCATTGATGAGTATTGTGTAATACAGTAAGTGATAAGGCAGAGGAAGATGGCGAGGCCGCTGGAAAACCAGGCTATCACATGTTGGCGAACGACTTGGTTTGGCACTTCTGACCACTGGGGAAAGAAAGACAAGAAATATTAATAACAAATAAATAAAACCTTTAAAAACTTAACATACCAGGTACCTAATAGATTTTGTTCTTTCAAATGAACGAGAACATAATTAAGTGAATTAAAAAAATTACAGCATCATAGTTAATTGCTTTGAAAATTTCATGATGTTTTCTAAAAAAAAAACGTTTCAAAACTAACATCACTCTCAACATTTACAATGTATTTACTTTATTGTAAAATCAGTCATACTCTGCAATTCCGAAATGAAATACTAGCTACCTCACACCTTTGTTAAAAGTGAGTCAGAATAATAGCCAGCTAGTATTGACCCACAAATGCCACCAACCTCCAGACTGCTAATATAACTGTTACCTGAAATGCATTAAAACATTTTTTATAATAAATCTTAAACTAGAGCTGTTATAAAAGTGATGAATGTGCCCCAACACTGCCTGAATAATGGAATGGTTAATTGTCTTGTTTTAGATGACACAAAAGGCCATAATTCTCTTAGAAAGTGAAATATCACAGAAACCGCAGATGCATCATTTGCCATGTTGACCAATATTCCTATGAAGTTTGAAGTGTGAAGGTGCAATACTTATACATGTGACTTTTTCAGGGTTTTCTTTCTAATGAAGGGCCATTACCTCTTGTTAGACAAAGTGAAATGTCACAGAAATCACAGTTGCACAATTTGCCACATTGACCAACATTGCTATGAAGTTTCATGTGTGTAGTTGAGATACTTTTCACAATCTGCTTTCAAAGATACTCGCATAGAAACACAAACAAGCTACAAAGGAGGATTTAACATATTAAATTATAGCTTCTCAGAAAAGTTTATAGACATGCTAGGGAACATTAACTATCACCATTCTTATCAAATTTAGCAGTTAAGCTTTCACACAACACTAACACTTACTGAAACTGAAGTCAGACTTCAACTTTAAATGACTTTAAATATGTTAAACTGTCTAAGGGTAAATAATGTATAGAATTTGGGTATGAAAAATAAGAGATTTTACATTCATTGCTTTATTGCATACTCCTAAAAATTTAGAAATAAATAATAATAAAAAGAATAGAATAAAAATGATGACCTGTGCATTACCAATAATTGTAATTGTGTGCAGCCTTCATTAAAACTAATTAAAGTTTTCGCTTCTTTTTAACAAATTAAATACCATGTAGAAAAGAAAGAAAAAACAAAAATCAAGAGAAATCATAAGTCAAAAGATCTTAAAATCATCTTACTTTTTTAATATGAATGTACTGACACTGATAATCAGAAGGGCTGCAACTCACCAACAATGATGTTATGACCAAGTTCATTGACCAGGTGTACAGGCTGCCACTGTATTGTACCAAACTGCAGCAGGCTGATGATGAAGTAGGTGGTACACACGCCCAGGTAACCCGGCAACTTGAATAAATCCCATCTCGATATCACAGTTGGAAAATCTAGTAGTCACAGAAACAACAATTGAAAATATAGTAAAACTCAGATTAAATAATAATTATGCAAATAATATTACAAGGAACCTTTGATAAAGTACTAGTTAAGTTACGTTTCCTCATTATAATCCATGCTTTAGTTGAAATTAAATAAACATCATATATATTATTAGGATGCGACATCATTCATTTATAATTGCAACTGCTTTCCAACTATAAACTACTTTAAAAAGGCCCCTTGTTTTTTTAGTGAGTATTTCAGTTGGAAGTAACACAGAGCACATCAGTTTAACAAGCACTGTAAACACAGATGTACCTCCTGAACTTTTCTTTTTATCACCACTCGCATCAGAAGAAACTGGAGCATCCTTAAGAATGATCAACACCAAACATCCATATCCCATGATGATGAACCCTGTAAGAATGAGCAAGAATCAGCATAGGATCATTTTAACCTTTTGACCTCTAAGAATGACCTTGATCTTTGAAGTGCAGACCTAGGTCTTGTGAGCGACACCCCCCCATCATGTTGAACCTTAATGGCAAGTTTTTCGAAAATCCTATAATGCATAGTCAAGATACAGCCTGGACAAAGATCATCTTAACATTTGACCTTTAACCTTGAGTTACAGACCTTAAGAGTTTTACCTATAGAGTTATGGAAGGTTGCTGCACCCTGTCCTTTTTTGGTAGCACCCTTCTGTCCTTATGGAGATCAGCATGTGCACTTAATGCCTTCATTGAATTAGATGCTCAAGATAATCAAAAAAATATTTTGTTTTTATTTCCTAGAGTGCAGGGTCAAGATACAGCCCGGACAAGGTCATTTCAACCTTTGACCTCTAACATTGACCTTTGAATGATAGACCAGGGTCTTGTGTGCAACACACCACCTCATCATAATGAACCTTCATGGAAAGCGATTTGAAAATCCTATAATGCATGGTCAAGATACAGTCTGGACAAGGATCATTTTATTAATAACTTTTGACCTTTAACCTTGACCTTTGAGTTACAGACCTGGGTCTTGAGGGTAACACGCCACCTCATCATGCTGACTCTTCATGCATCAATATTAACTACACATGCTACTGTCATTGACATTATATTATGAAACAGTTACAACACCCACTAACTTCATGATTGAAACTATACAACTGACACTTCGCAGTAGTTGGAATAGTTACTATAACAATAACTTTCTTGGCACCTCCCTATAATTTAATTCTAAATATTGTGCCTTGGAAAATCCTTCATTGTAAATGTACAGCTTTTGATAAATATATGTAAATCAATTACAACCTACGAGAGTCTGCATGTTAGCTATCAGAATATTTTTTTAAAATCTCTATAACAACATATTCATAAAGTCATAACTGACCAGGTAGAGTGAGACTACTTCGCCAGCCGCTGTATGTTGAAATAAACGCCGTAATGAGAGGGCCAACAAAGCCTGCAAGGTTCATTGAAGTGGACAGCATACTCCAGGCCGTCCCAAACTGGTCCTCTCGAAACCACTGATGAAATGATACTGGGTCACAATGGTTTATATTCATATTATAAATCTTACCTTCCAGAAATTTAGAAAAAGTAATGATGTCTACCCTCTCACGCTGTCTTGAAACCCGATATTATTCATTCTTTATAAATATATACAAATAGATACTATACATGCAGGAAATCCCCAAAATCTGTGCAGAAAGTGCTATCACAGTTTTATGGTATTGATAACACTCAGTACTGCAATAGCCAATAGGATGTACGGTAGTCATTTGGCAGGGCACAATAGTACAAGTGATTTGCTTCTCTGATAACCCCCTGCTGAAATTAGCGGGTTTCTAGGGTAAATTCATAGAACTGTGTCTTTAGCTCAAATATAATACAATTTATTCTAAGTATTGTAGCTTATTCTATTAAGGGGAAACATCGGATATTCATGTTGACATAAAATTTATCAGTTGTTGTTTCCCTTGGTTATTACTCTTGCAGCATACGGTCAGAAAGTTGGAACAAAGTTTCCTCCATGTTCGAGGGTACACAACCCTAAAAAAAAACTTGACAAGGTTTAACCATAAGAAATTAAGGCATTACTACCAATTAATCATGGTGGTTATAATGTGTACCTAATCATGGTGGTTATAATGTGTACCAAGTATCAGATTGATACCACTTAATCTGGGGAAAAAGTTCACTCCACAAACTCCAATATAGCATTAAGTGTATCTTATTAAAGGGCACATAACCTTGAGACAAAATGGCAGTAGGTCAGGAAGAATATGCTAGGCACAATTACCCATCATGGTAGTGATGTGTACTAAGTAGTGGACTAATACCTCTAAAACTGTGGGAGAAGTTTGCTCCACAAACTACTAAGTAGTAAACTAATACCTTTAAAACTGTGGGAGAAGTTTGCTCCACAAACTACTAAGTAGTAAACTAATACCTTTAAAACTGTGGGAGAAGTTTGCTCCACAAACTACTAAGTAGTAAACTAATACCTTTAAAACTGTGGGAGAAGTTTGCTCCACAAACTTTTGCGAACTGACTTACTGACCAACTAACCAACCCTATGGTGACTCCAATATACCCACCTTCAATCTTTGATTGTAGGGCAACCAATATATCGCCTCTAAAACTGTTGGATATCCCAAAGACCAACCAATGGTATGGTGACTCCAATATACCCACCTTCAATCTTTGATTGTGGGGCAACCAATATATGTATCACATCTAAAACTGTTGGATATCTCAAAGACCAACCAATGGTATGGTGACTCCAATATACCCTGGTGACCTTCAATCTTTGATTATGGGGCAACCAATATATCACATCTAAAACTGTTGAATATCCCAAAGACCAACCAATGGTATGGTGACTCCAATATACCCACCTTCAATCTTTGATTATGGGGCAACCAATATATCGCCTCTAAAACTGTTGGATATCTCAAAGACCAACCAATGGAATGGTGACTCCAATATACCCACCTTCAATCTTTGATTATGGGGCAACCAATATATCACCTCTAAAACTGTTGGATTTCCCAAAGACCAACCAATGGTATGGTGACTCCAATATACCCACCTTCAATCTTTGATTGTGGGACAACCAATATATCGCATCTAAAACTGTTGGATTTCCCAAAGACCAACCAATGGTATGGTGACTCCAATATACCCACCTTCAATCTTTGATTGTGGGGCAACCAATATATCGCCTCTAAAACTGTTGGATATCCCAAAGACCAACCAATGGAATGGTGACTCCAATATACCCACCTTCAATCTTTGTTTGTGGGGCAACCAATATATTGCATCTAAAACTGTTGGATTTCCCAAAGACCAACCAATGGTATGGTGACTCCAATATACCCACCTTCAATCTTTGTTTGTGGGGCAACCAATATATTGCATCTAAAACTGTTGGATTTCCCAAAGACCAACCAATGGTATGGTGACTCCAATATACCCACCTTCAATCTTTGTTTGTGGGGCAACCAATATATCGCCACTAAAACTGTTGGATATCCCAAAGACCAACCAATGGTATGGTGACTCCAATATACCCACCTTCAAACTTTGTTTGTGGGGCAACCAATATATCACATCTAAAACTGTTGGATTTCCCAAAGACCAACCAATGGTATGGTGACTCCAATATACCCACCTTCAAACTTTGTTTGTGGGGCAACCAATATATCGCCTCTAAAACTGTTGGATATCCCAAAGACCAACCAATGGTATGGTGACTCCAATATACCCACCTTCAATCTTTGATTGTGGGGTAACCAATATATCGCCTCTAAAACTGTTGAATATCCCAAAGACCAACCAATGGTATGGTGACTCCAATATACCCACCTTCAAACTTTGTTTGTGGGGCAACCAATATATCGCCACTAAAACTGTTGGATTTCCCAAAGACCAACCAATGGTATGGTGACTCCAATATACCCACCTTCAAACTTTGTTTGTGGGGCAACCAATATATCGCCTCTAAAACTGTTGGATATCCCAAAGACCAACCAATGGTATGGTGACTCCAATATACCCACCTTCAAACTTTGTTTGTGGGGCAACCAATATATCACATCTAAAACTGTTGGATTTCCCAAAGACCAACCAATGGTATGGTGACTCCAATATACCCACCTTCAAACTTTGTTTGTGGGGCAACCAATATATCGCCACTAAAACTGTTGGATTTCCCAAAGACCAACCAATGGTATGGTGACTCCAATATACCCACCTTCAAACTTTGTTTGTGGGGCAACCAATATATCGCCTCTAAAACTGTTGGATATCCCAAAGACCAACCAATGGTATGGTGACTCCAATATACCCACCTTCAAACTTTGTTTGTGGGGCAACCAATATATCACATCTAAAACTGTTGGATTTCCCAAAGACCAACCAATGGTATGGTGACTCCAATATACCCACCTTCAATCTTTGATTGTGGGACAACCAATATATCGCCTCTAAAACTGTTGGATATCTCAAAGACCAACCAATGGTATGGTGACTCCAATATACCCACCTTCAAACTTTGTTTGTGGGGCAACCAATATATTGCATCTAAAACTGTTGGATTTCCCAAAGACCAACCAATGGTATGGTGACTCCAATATACCCACCTTCAATCTTTGTTTGTGGGGCAACCAATATATTGCATCTAAAACTGTTGGATTTCCCAAAGACCAACCAATGGTATGGTGACTCCAATATACCCACCTTCAATCTTTGATTGTGGGGCAACCAATATATCGCCTCTAAAACTGTTGGATATCCCAAAGACCAACCAATGGAATGGTGACTCCAATATACCCACCTTCAATCTTTGTTTGTGGGGCAACCAATATATCGCCTCTAAAACTGTTGGATATCCCAAAGACCAACCAATGGAATGGTGACTCCAATATACCCACCTTCAATCTTTGTTTGTGGGGCAACCAATATATCGCCACTAAAACTGTTGGATATCCCAAAGACCAACCAATGGTATGGTGACTCCAATATACCCACCTTCAATCTTTGTTTGTGGGGCAACCAATATATCGCCACTAAAACTGTTGGATATCTCAGACCAACCAATGGTATGGTGACCTTCAATCTTTGATTGTGCGGCAACCAATATATATATCGCCTCTAAAACTGTTGGATATCTCAGACCAACCAATGGTATGGTGACTCCAATATACCCACCTTCAATCTTTGTTTGTGGGGCAACCAATATATCGCCTCTAAAACTGTTGGATATCTCAGACCAACCAATGGTATGGTGACCTTCAATCTTTGATTGTGCGGCAACCAATATATATATCGCCTCTAAAACTGTTGGATATCTCAAAGACCAACCAATGGTATGGTGACTCCAATATACCCACCTTCAATCTTTGATTGTGGGGTAACCAATATATCGCCACTAAAACTGTTGGATATCCCAAAGACCAACCAATGGTATGGTGACTCCAATATACCCACCTTCAATCTTTGTTTGTGGGGCAACCAATATATCGCCACTAAAACTGTTGGATATCCCAAAGACCAACCAATGGTATGGTGACTCCAATATACCCACCTTCAATCTTTGATTGTGGGGTAACCAATATATCGCCTCTAAAACTGTTGAATATCTCAGACCAACCAATGGTATGGTGACTCCAATATACCCACCTTCAATCTTTGATTGTGGGGCAACCAATATATCGCCTCTAAAACTGTTGAATATCTCAGACCAACCAATGGTATGGTGACCTTCAATCTTTGATTGTGCGGCAACCAATATATATATCGCCTCTAAAACTGTTGGATATCTCAGACCAACCAATGGTATGGTGACTCCAATATACCCACCTTCAATCTTTGATTGCAGGCGTATAACATGAAAAAAAATCTTAAAATTAAGCCAAGAATATTTACAGATATATATTTAATGTTCAATTACATTTCTGAATTTCAAAACAGGGTCTGTCGCTATCGGGTGAAATGGCCAAACCCACTTCTTCATTCTTTATTCAAGGGTTGACCTAACTCAAAATTTGATACAAATATCTTCCCTTCAACAATTGAGACACTTATCAATAAACAGACCCTTCTCATGATGAGTGCAGATGCAGGCCACCCTGGACTGCAGGCTAGACCATTCAGAATCCATATCACAGTTAACAGCCAGATATTGCTGGGCACACCTGCATAGATATGTTTGAGTTGTTTGATATCATAAAAATAAGAAATTAAGTGTTCATTATAAAAAAAAAATATTTTACCTTCAGTATTTTTAAAACACAACAAATTAAGATTGCAAATAGGCCTTTATCATTAAGAATGGAGAATATAGTGAACATACAAATCTATTACAAAACAACAAGTTGAAAAATGTCATTAATTTCTTATTTTATTAAAAAAGAAAAATAGTATATGTTACCATTGTACTTACTTGCAAAAAGTATAACTGTAACACCAACGGCAATCAGGCTGATAGACAAGAGAATGCGGGGACGCACAAAGTCCAACAATATTCCTGATGCAAATTTCCCGACTGTGTAAGCTAACAACTGACTGCTTAAAATAATACCTGTAATGTAAAATCACATTATAATATGCATGTATACAAGATATTTCTGGAATCTTGACAGAGAGAATCAAATGCTGATGGTATAAACATAGGATTTAAAATATCCAAATTTACTCTGTTATAATGAAAAATGCTTAAATGTGCTGATGTTTAAGAAGTCATAAACCAAATAATGAAAAATAAGACAATGTGTATTTAAAACTCAAGTCTTTTCAATCTTACCAAGTTCATCTTTGTCAATACCCTCAGTTTTTGCAATTTCGGGAAGAGCAAATGTTACAGATCTTTTGCAGTAAACATTCAGCATATAGCTCACATAGAGGCTCCCAAAAATAATACGTTCATTCATTTCCAATTACTGCAATATAGTTAAAATAGAGGATAAAGTTTTTTAGCTGAATTAAATGTAGTATGCATACTGATAATATAAATAATGTAAAAACAAAGTTATAAGTAATATAAATACAAGTTTATCTTCCTTGGGAAATATACTTATAATAATGCACCAATGTGTATTTGTATTATGCAGCTGAAGTAGTAAAAGTTAAGTAAGTGTCACATTGATAAGCCAATATATGGTAACAATTCACTGCCTTAATGATGGCAACATGCTACAGTGCTTTTTTTCAAACAGCTACATTTGAAATAGCTACATTTGAAACCCATTGGCTCAAAATCCCAGGCACCGGCCAAAATACTTTGAGCCTCGCAAATATTGAGCCAAGCAGGAATGCTTAGATAGAGTAACCTTAAATCGGTCCTTTACATGATGTTGGAGCCAACGTGGGAATTGAGCCAAGTGATATCGAGCTAAGGGTTACAACTGTACATGTATTATTGTAAAATCTAATGTGGTTTTCAAAACAATGATGCTTAAGCATGAAATTATGGTTTTCCAAATTTTTGTGCAAATAATTTCCAGGAATGTTAATGTTTTACTATTGTGTTCTTCTTCGATATTTTTCACCACGCTATTGACTTAGATAATTTTATTTGTGTTCATATAAAAACAACAATTAGTCTTAATTGATAGGTTGGTCCAAATTGCACACAAGGAAAACTTTTATAATTGTATATAAATTCCCGTGGATTTTTTTTCCCTGTCGGGAGATATCGCATGTTTGCATAATGATTTTATTAAGAAGATCCTCGTGTATAAACAAACTATGGTAGCCTAAAATGTTCATTACAATGTCCAAAAAGTGTTACCACAGTTGTGTTTTACATTAAGTCAGCCCACTACGAAGTACAATGTAACACACACCTGTGAAAGCCTTCTAATTATGACAACATACTATGCTGCAACCATGCCTTTAAGGCCCAATGTTTAACCAAAAAGTCACAAGACTGAGCTTGACAAAATAGACTATGTCAATGAACACATAATGCAGAGGATGCAAAATGTATGTAAAAGGAGATGGCAAGGCAAATAACCTTGAATTCCATTTGGTTCCCCAGAATGTCAAATTCTTAAATCTTGAGGTCAAAAATAAAAAATTAGTTCTATTATGACTGTATTCTTACAATAATCCCTAACAGAGGGGACTACTCCTACTCCAACCCCGGATAACATTTTACGTTCAAATTAATAGATGACGTCCGCTCATGTATACTTTCGAACAATTCAAAATGCTATAGGTACGCCCCTCTTATTGTTCATTTCAGTGGAATATCAATTTGATTTCACTGAGTGACAGTATGAAATGTCAAAATATTTAATGTATAAAAATAAACGACCAAAAGTTGATTACTTATTTATTATGTGTATCATAGAGTACTAAAACACATTTTTTTATGATTCTCAGTCCAAGAGATCACTCTAGGGACCAATCGCTCGACTGGCCAAAAAATGCAGTCCAAATACCAAGTAAATGTGACAGCTACACATAGGTACACATTTTTGTTCTGCTGATACATGCAAATTAAAGACATCAAACAGTTTAACTGCTTTATTTCCTTACTTCATCACACAGTTTAACTGCTTCATTTCCTTACTTCAGTGTTTGAAAATGAATGCCAAAATACATACCTGGTAATGGTTTGTTATTTTGAAAGCAATGCTGTAGCGCTGAACAAAAAGTAATCAGACACGTACAATACTTTTTGTAGAATAGTAAGGCAAACACGTTAACAGGAGTCTACTTCAGTGACAAGATATCCACCTACATATCGTTTGTGGACGTGTTCAATTTAAATAAAAATCTAATAAATTCAATGGTAAAAATTAAAACAAGGGAAGTAATATGCGCATACCTGGTACTCTAAGGTTACATTGAACTATGAAAATGCAGCGCGTCGCAGGAAACCCCAATAGGCTGAAAGGGTGAATATTAATTTGTATATATCTACAGTATGTCCGTATAAATGATAATTGATTCGTTTTCAGACTTACGAAAGTGTTGCCACTTGGGAACTATAACATGTCACCGTTGTCATGCATTGCCCAAGACCTAGTGTAATACTATGAATCTAAAAGTTTAGGGGAGCCAGTATTTAATGCACCAGTCAATTGTTACCACGGGCCCTCCAGGTCCGGCGAATAGTGGGGACTTTGACTTTCTGTGTATTTTTTCCTCATTAAGAGTTAGTTTTGATGTGTTCTGGCGTAAGTACTATACATAACAGTTATATTTACATGCGCCATAATGTTCTTACGGTTGTGTTAGCAAAGAAGTGTACTTGAAATGCCCCAGTAACGGATCTCAAAGTGTGAACATGTTCGGTTCGGGAGAAAAGCTCCTGGCACCACAAATCGCACAATATTGAAACGAAAACGTAGCCAATCTGCAGTCAATTGTTCTTGCACAGTTCCACATTCTCTGATTGTCGATATGTGTCCGTTTAATAAAATTATGAAATCAGTATAAATCATATTCACGAGTGTAGAAATTAACACAAGGCATAGCTGCACAACGGAAGAGTCGCCAGCTCATTTTCTTTGCATCAACGTTAAGTGGTGGAGCTGGCGTTTAGTGACCATGTAATTGTACATGTAGTTTCTGTACAATCTACATTTTTTTCAGACGGATCAGAAATCAGTGTTTAAAAAAATGTAAGCTGTGAAAAAGACAGATTCTTAATAATATTTAAACATGAAGGACTATTGAACAGATATTTTCTCAAGAGTTTGTATCATTTGATTTTTAAATTCGATGATTTGATAATAACTATGGACACCATTCTTACTACTCGGCTAATGTACAGATGGGACAGTAAATGTGCCTGTTCCAGTGTTAATCATATCATACACCTTAAATACAATATTGAAATATTTACAGGTAAAGAAATGTAATTGTATTGTATTCTTTTTATTATAATAAGTTTAATCCATCTTACCTATTTCGTGTACAACAGGGGAACAAATTTATTAACAAATAGATATTTAAACACAAAACTTAAAGTAAAACAAAAATAATACTTGAAACAATTAATTCCGTCAAATGAACAAGTTCTATACAGGATCAATATACACAAATGAGGACTTGTTTGTAATCAGGAGCTTAGATTTGACTTGCACCAACTCTCAGAACCGGGCGCATCCGCTAGTGATAATAATAGATAAGTAGTTTGGTAATCATAGCTTGTATTTGACAATTTCAGTTCATTTTAATTTTTGTCATGTTATTAATAGATAAATTATATATTTTAAATGCAAGCTGCACTTTGTATGTTTTTCCATTCATTTGCTTGCTTAACTTCGTTTGGTTTTGATTTTTTGCATATCTTTAAACATACAATCAATATCACGACAAAACTGAGTTAAGCGTGTGCGCTCGCGTTCGTGCGTGCTTGCGTGCGTGTGTGTGTAAATGTGTGTGTGTGTGCGTGTGTTTGTGCGCGCGTGTGTGTTTGTATGTGTATGTGGTTTGTTGTTATCTGAATGGATATATTTAAACAGTTCTGTCGTTTGTTTCATTCATTTTATGATATCGAACAATTCAACTTGATTGATAACAGTAATTTACATGGTGCAGACCTGTGCGATCAAACACATTTCTACAGTTGTAATGCAGTCAACTGTATCATCCCATTATGTGGTTATAATGCATCTTAAAATTAGCAGCCGCAACGCTGTATCGTGAGGGTTTTGAAACAAACAGCACCATGTACAAACATCATGATTGAAGATGCTGTTCAAGTAGTAGAGCCTTCACAATTATAAAATGTTTTAACCTGAGCTAAAATGCAATTGTTATTGCTATACCAGGATTCAATTTATCGCTAAAATGTCTTTCTTAAAAAATAACAGAAATTATTAAATAATATGATCTATAAAAAGATACTGATTAACATGGTTTCCATAGATACTAGTATTTCAATTCACAATACTAAATTCTGAATTATCCAAAAATATTTCCATTGGCGTTATCAATGCCATTTGAGCGTTACAATTCTTAGCCTGACCTTTTTAGCGAGAATACGTCCAACGAAAGTCTCTCTTAAGATGATATACGCTTTTACACTTTTGCAGTTCAAACTTGAAGATAACTCCTTGATTTATCTGGGCACCATGGTACATATTTGGATAATTGTCACTAACCCTAAATACAATTTACAAGAACCCCAATAAATCACACACAATAATACCCAAATTTGATAGTATCAAAGGCTTCTGATGGATATATGAAGACAACGATAGGCGACGAACACTTGTATGTATTTATCACTCGAGCAATTCTACTTGCGTACCACCAAAACATTTACACAAGCAGTCATTGAAGTCTTAATTAAAAAAGAATAAGTTACAAAGTATAATTTTCCATCAGGATAGCGCAGACTGAGGGATAAGGATATATTTTATCATAATAACATTGTACATTTATATCGCAAAGGTGAACTGAGTGCCCAGAAAGTTAGTCCGCTAGGGTGCTGCTGAATCACAAAAAGCGAAAAATATATTCGGATAACAGTGGAGGAGTTGACACTGGGTGTCTTACGGTTTCGTGCAGCTGAGCTTACCCGATGTTGCGGACCTGCTACCGTCCTCTGCCCCTGGATCTACTGGCTCTACCAGGGGCGGTAACTGCTTTCCTCATGCACGTGGTTGGCACCGCAACGCCGTACTGGTGGGTCGTGCACGAGGAGGATGTTACGCACGTGGAACTCATATTTTACTACGGCATCTGGGAGATAGTGGACTGTGAAAATAACACGTGCGTTAAAACTCCATCCAAGATGCATGGAGACAGGGGTAAAAGAGCATTTCTCCTCCGTTGTTTGGTTTACTCTGACGCCTAAAAAGGATTTAAATAGCATAACCGTTTCCTAACTAATCAACATTGACTGTCATAATTATGCAAAATCGCCGCGAGTATAATGTGTTAACGGTATATTGATTTCCATGTGCAGCGTGGCTGATAGGCCCGGCAGTGTTGCTGGTGATGGCAGGTGCGCTACTGCTGTTGTCGCTCGTGGCGTCGATCGTCCTCCTTTGGCGCCGCTCTGTTGCACACAACCTACGAAAGATCGCCGTGATTTTCTCCGGTGGCGCTGGTGAGTTGTTTTATTTAAAACAAACCGCTAGTATTGCTTAAGGTAAAGGCCGTTTAAAAGTTAAATGTTGCCTAAACAATTAGTATTGCACCTAAAATCATTTTTATTATTATTATTCAAAATGATAGTAATTTTTCTCCGTACTAAGAATTTATCTTAAATCACTGAACTCCATGCCTATAATAACTCGAACTCCTGATGTTGCAAGAAGATAGTCCGACAATCAAATATGCAAAGAAAAGTTACAGTCTAACACTATGTATGCGGTTAAGAATCGGTATTGTGGCTGGTTTTGTATTTTGTGTTTAAAAGTTCAAAGAAGTTCTTTCACCAGGGATGGTGAAAATATATTTCAATTATACGTCAAATTTAAAACAGGCACAGTGATCATTATGGCGGTGCTCATATTCTATAAGAAAAAGGCAGGCTTGCGACCGTCCGACGCCCCGGAAACCTCCGACGGCGACCCTGACTGGGCACTCTTCCTCTCAACCGGCAGCGCTCTCGTCGCCATAGCAAACTCTGTCCTCATTGGATATGCGGCTAAGAGATATTCCAAGAAAAATCTTGACAAGTTTTCAACTATTTTTGGGCTTTGGGCCGCAGGTATATATATATATATATATATACCGGAAATGCTAAAACACGTTATGTACCTTAAACATTTATACAAATAACATAACGTGATAAAACTTGACCTTAAACGTACTATTACAACTTTGCCTTGTGGCATTATACGTATAAAGGTTTCATTTGCATTTCTGTACGTTGGGGCAAGATAGATATATAGTATATACATTTAAAATTCTGTTTTTACACACACTTGCATGTTTGTGTACTGGAAAGTGTTTCGCTGTAACAGCACAGTGTACAAATCTGCTTCAGATTTGGAGATAGACGTTAATGCGTTGCGTGAGGGGGAGTTACGTCAAGGCAGAAAGGTGAACATTACGTCCCTTAACGACGGCTCCCTGGAAGACATGTACAAGCGCCCCCGAGTGAACGTCGTTCCCTCCCCACGGTCACCCGTCAGTCCCGCCCCCAGAGGAGATGGCTACTTTTAGCAGACGTCAATTTACCTTGTGTTTCGCCGATGTTGTTTAGTTCGTTCGTATTGACCGAACACACAAAACAATCTGATTAATACATATATTGTATACATTTATGTATATTATGACGCAATTATGTACCTTCTAACCTGTCTTGATTTTTAAACTAATTGATCAAATGTTGTTCCTTTTGTTGTGCGATGCATTTCTTAACATTTTTCACTAAACACAGTATGCCGTTCTCTCGATAAATGGACAGAATTACGTCCTTTGTTGACATTTTAACAGTCACGAAATACGCCTGTTCTAATTTAGGACACAAGCTTTGGTGATAAGTGGTTGTACGTCACGCCATATTAAGAGTGTGGACACTGTTATTACAGCTTTTGCCAATTCAAGGATCATAACTCTCGAGTGACTAAAGCGATTGCCTGATTATCAAACTTGTCCGAGATATTATGTCCATACACATTCTGACCAAATCTGATAACTGGACTAGGGTGTCTCAAGTATTTGATCGGAGGAGACCCATTTGAAGAATGTTTATACTTAAATGGCGACAACTCTCGAGTGAATACAGCAATGAAGCGGGTTTTCGAACTTGTCCGAGATATACACAAATGACCAAATTTGGTGATGCTTAGACTAAGGCTTCAAAAGTATTTGATTGGACAAGACCGATTTACTTGTCCAAGACTTTATGCCAATACACATTCTGACTCAAAGTGCTGGTAATCGGACAAAAGCTTCTAAATTTATTGAGACAATACCAAGTTTAGGTTATTTCTATTATTAAAGTGCGAGAACTCTAAAGTGACGATATGACTGGTATTTGATCTTGTCCAAGATATTATACATTCTAATCAAATTTGGACATAAACTTCAAAAGTTTAACTTTTGTATGACCGTTACCTTAAACCCACCCTTTTCCATCAATTGCATCACCTATAGTCTTTCGATCAACTTATCATAAAAAGAACTAAAAACAACCATCAAGTGTTTTTTTGGCTAAAACTGTTGACACATTACCAGGAATAACACATCACCAGGGATTTACTACTGAAGAGGTATGCTCATACCCCCGCAAATAAGAAAATGTTCTATTTCCATTGGGCAATCAGGCAATTAAATCGTAGACTTTAAATATTAAAAGTTACTTGGCATGAAGGTGCACTGAGCAAGTGCAAGTTGACTGTCTCTCAAGAGCAGAATTGCATTGCGATCATGCTTCATTTAGCTGGTTGTGGAAGACGTTTTGCTAAGTTTATTTGCAAACAGAAGTACTCTTAATGAGAATCTGCCATTCAAAAGGCTACAAGACTGAGTAAATTTAGGATACTTTTGCCTTGAGGCCAAATGTTGCTAATAAGAAGTTGGTTAAAAGTACCTAAAATATATATGAAAATAAAACTTAATTAATTATTGCGATTTCAAAAAGATGATATACCATGGGTGAAAAGTGCACAGAAAACAACGAATGAAAAAGGAACAGATTTTAATATAAAATAATTACAAGAATTGGTAATGTACCAGTTTTGCGTGGAAATAAAAATATCACATAGAGGCCATTAAATCATAATAGCACATATATATATATATTCAATTTAGACATATGCAAACATCACATACATTTCAACACACTGATTACAAAGTATCCATTACTTTTGGACAGGAATCTGATAAAACATAAATTAGAAATCTCAATTACTTTACACCATCCAATATTCAAAATCAACATTTCTAAAATGCCTCTATGTAACACCAATAATAGCAAGTGTTTATTATTGGTATTCTAAATGATTAATCATTTTGACGACCAAAATTAATGCAATCTTTCTTAGTGTTCAGTGCAAAATGCCTTTGGAATGCCTTTATTTAAGAAAGTATAAATGCGAGGGCTTATAAATAACCAATTAATGACTAATTTTGTGTTCAATTTTGTTACTTAATTGAAATATGGCGGCTTTGTAATCAGCTCAATGGATTTTGGGTTGTCAGAGAACTTCTAAATCATTAAATGTTCATCTTTTCGGCAATCCCATTGCTGGAGGCATGAAGATGAACACTAGTATTTGTTGGTATGATAGTTACACATCGCTTTCTTACATGGGACAATACATTTATTATTCTTCTATATATGATACCAATGATATGAAACATTGTTCAGTTAGACATTTTGTTAATCTTGTGCAAGTAAAATTTTTACTGTGAACAGTCTAATGTAGTGTATACAGTGTAAATATGGCTACTTCTTTAATGTAACAATTAAAATAATGGCAATTACACCAGCTATTACAAGTAAAACCACAACTAAGCAGCATAATTTCTTTCTTGACTTTTTCTGAAAAAAAAGAAAAAAGAGTTCCATGAGTAAGAATTTTGTTAATCATAAATAAGACATCAATACATAGTTTAAAAGCAAAAAATTCACATTTATTATCAGCTAGAGTTGTAACCACAGTTTTCTCATGAGACAGGATACAATGAATAAATAGACATGAATAAATACATGTACCTGGGCCTTTGCTTAAGAAAAGTCTCTCAAGTTAAGATTTGAACTTGCAAACCTTAGCCATTATTACCTGGTATACAGATGCCTTGTGTAGCTGACCGACGCCTTCCTCCACATGCGTGGCAGCTGCCTCCACGTTTGCCTCTATTGTGTCTATCTGTTCACCCTGATCATGAACCATTGCACCCAGGTCCCGGAATATCTCATTTACATCGAGGATATCACCCTGCACCAAGATATATCAGAATATTGTTTACAAATGCACTGTAAAATGTATCATCAGTGTATATGATTTGCATTGCCCTTGGACTGTATGTTCTGAAACCATGCCTTATCATTATCCTGCGTTTTGAAGTGAAATGATTAGATTACCTAACCTTGTCCCATTATTTTCTAACCACACTATAATCCTCTTTGAATTGGTCAACTCAATATAAAGAGAAATCTGTTGCCTAAAATATTAAATATCAAATGATAAAATACTTTTTTTGTATATTGATATCAGTTCCACATGATTTTAGAAGCAGTACAACTTTGTTTTTATCATATACACTTGACTCAAAGTAATTATTCAAAAGGATTCTAAACTAAAATTGATTCACGGTTGATATTATTCTTAAGAAGGGTTGCCACCTCTAATGCACGTATTTGGTCTTCACGTTCCCCGATAAGGGCGAGATCATCATCGATAACTTGTTCCTGTGCCAGCAGCTGCTGTCGCCTTGTGTCATCCACCACTAACTGAGCTTTGTCATCCTCGTCATCCTATATGATTACATGAGTATTATTTCACATAATCAAATTTGTTAAATACAAGTACAAAGACATATCCAGCAGCTAAGAATTTCAAAAGATCTGTATTTGGTTAAATGTTTCAAAGAGACTGTTACTCATCATTACAGTTATGCATCTATTGCCAAATGTTTTCATAACCTACAAAAATCTACATGCTTGTTAATTTCTCAAGATATCATAGGCAAGGAAGAGCCTTCAGGGAAACTAGTTTGTCACAAACTTATTTACATACAGATCAATCTTATAAATCCTTCAATTGGAAATTTTCTGCAATCAGAAAATGTTCAATAAAATAGATTATCTCCAAAATGTTTGTTACTCACCAGCCAGGTGGAGACTTTAGGCTTTGGTTTTTCCTTTCTTCCAACTGTCTTTGCTTTCTCTGCAGCTTTCTGAAGTACATAATCATGTTGTTTCCAAGGGGGTCATGACACAACAGCTTGACTTTTTAAACATTTTGGTAAACAATGACCATGATATGAGTGAGAGTTGTAACAGGAACCATGTCTTAGCATGTTTAATGTCTAAAATTCTATTGATTAAATCTTCGAATTTTTTGTTTTCAACTGTGTATTCGACAAAGATATGCAATACAGACTACCTAAGCTATAATGCATACCTTTTGTAAGGTCTGGAACCTCTGGAGACTTTCCTGGTAGTCACTGGTCACCTTGTCCAGCTGTAGTCTCTGGGTCTGCAGTGGACAGTAGTCAATATATTTATAATATTTTTATGTAATCCCATATTGCAGAGTTAAGTTCTTTCTTCTTGTCTATACATTAACTCCACTATCAGAACAATAATTACGAAGGCGGAGCTTAACCATGCAATAAGTTGCATGAGGTTAAATTAAAACAATATTCACTTATATGCATGCTTCTTTTTTAACGTTGTCCTTGACAACATGGTACATAAAAATAACTACACCCACTACCCTTCTGTTCCAATAACTTGGGTAGTGGTTGCAGTAACTATTACTTTATGAATTTACTACCTTCAAAATGAGTAAGAAGTGTATATACAGTATATCAACATCCAACCTTATAATCAAAGCCCTAGCAGTATGAAGTGATTCACTATGTTATTCATAAGGTTTTCAAAAGCAAGGTCTAAAACAGCAAACCTCATAAAATTAATGACAAGTAATGTCACAGGCTTCTGTATTTTCAATATTAGATGAATCATGTTTTGTACCATTGACGACTGAACTTACCCTGTCCAGTCTTCTTGAGCCCAACTGTTTTAAGATTTTGGTTGTGTTTGACACAGTTCTGTTCGTCTCTTGGGAAACATGGTGACTGAAACAGTAACAGAAATGGGGGTTTTCTCCAACAAATTGTAGAAATAACAAATATTTTATAGATTGTAAAAGCCAAATACAGTAAAATGAAGTGCAAGTATTTTACACAAAAAGAACAAAAGCTATTTCACAAAATACTGTAGTACACGCAAAAACTTTTATGAGAATGTTTATTATTACAGCAATACTCAATCCATGTATCGCTTGTTCTTGTGTCATCTTTTAATAGATGGAAAATAAGAATCAAAAGGCTTACATTTTATCTCCTGCCTGGCCGTTGTCCCGATCTGTTCCGATGATTCTTGCTGCTTTCTCAATAACATTGGCTATTCAAGAAAAAAAGTGAAATCAATTCACCAGTAAGTATTTGAAATAAGAAATCCTGCCTATGGTAATACTGTATAATACCGGTAGAACTTAATAATTTGAATATAAAAATCATATTTGATGAAGTTTTACTATACGGACATCTGCATAAGTGAACTAGTTGTAAAACATTTTGATTTTTAAACTACATCATCATATTAGATTGTTTTAGAAAATGCTTTAGTTTTTATTAATTACCTCCATTGTTGATGCTAGAAATATTCCTTGTTATCTGTGAGAAAAGCTCATCGAAACCTAAAAACAGGATAGGACAATACAAATACAGCAGTACATTTTTATTTTATTTAACAACAACTATGTTATATCAGTATATCACTGTAATTATTCCTCTGTATGAATCCTATCGTAAACTTTTAATTTAACTTTTCGGCCTAGAGGGCTTTTTCAAAATATTAACAAAGAAATTCTTGTTACTGTTTTAGACTTTACATGAAAATTGAATGAAACAATACAAAAAATGATGTCATTAGAATGGATTTTTTGGTGCAATTTACTGCCTTCTAAAGGCTGTTCCCCCTTGCAAAAAACTGTCCCTTTTTCCCGTTTTTTATAACAAAAATCAAATTTGATAAATGCAGATTACGTTAATGAATTAAAAAGCAATGAATTCTTGAAATATAGACAAAATCTTGACAAGACTTACTCTTTCAGAGCATAATGTATGCATAAAACATGTATATTTGCCATTTTATTAGAGGTGTTGGCCTCATTTTGTATTTTTCCCATAGTCAACCTTTTTTCCCCAACTTGCAAAGCACAGGTGGTAAAAATAATTCCAAAAAAAATCATTGCATTATATAAATGTACCACAAATAAACACATGACATTACTTAGCAATTCAGTAGAAGCAGAGTATATGTTAAGAGAACATGCCAACAGGAAACATAATATGGTGAATGAATTATATATGCATATGTATCACAAGGTGGCACTTCTTACGTGGCCCATCAGAATATTCTTGATAGTTTGGATCATCTCTGTATTCTGTAACTGCCCCATAACTCTGATAACCTCCACCTTTGGACATGGTTTACATAGCAGCTGCAAGTATATGGAAGTTCTTATCTAAGAAACATGAATTAATACAATTTGTTTTCACTGTGTATGACAAAGATATAGAGAACAAGTGTTTGCTTCAGGGTTTACCTGGTAAGATATCATTATAGTTCAAATTGAATACCACAAGTTACATCACACAAGCACAGTGGTTTGTTGATAGGTGAGCAATTCACGGCCTTAATAGTTCTCTGGAAAAAGGTTAAGATTATATTTTATATACCACGACACATATATAATGTAAATAGAATGCATTTCAATAAAAAAAATAAAATGCATGGACCGAAATATGCCAGCTATTTCCTCAGAATCTATAGGGACATCTACTGGTCACGCCCAACCTCCACATCAAATTTGGGGACCGTCTATGCAGACACTGTCAAGTTTCCACTCAGACAAGTTTTTCACATTCAAGATCATTCTGACCTTAACCTTTGGACCCAAAACTCAATAGCGGTCATTTACTGGTCACACCCAACCTCCACATCCAGTTTAAAATCTGTAGGTGCAGGCATTATCAAGTTACCACTCACACAAGACCTTAACCTGGGACCTAATGACCCACAAATCAAAACGGGTCATCTATAAGTCACTCAACCTTCACGTCAAGTTTTAGGAACGTCATTGCAGGCATTGTCAAGTAACCACTCCGACAAGATTTTCAAGTTCATAATCATTATGACCTTGACCTTCACACCAAATGACCCCAAAATAAATGGTGGTCATCTACTGGTCACAACCAACTTCTATGTTGTTTAATGCATTGACTAGGACAAGCTTTTCGCATTTTTCCATGGTGGATTTATTAGTGGCTTGATAGGCCATTAAGAGATTCTCCCTATCAGAGTTACTTTCATAGGGTTTGGCTTCTGTAATGCAAAAAACAAATACTGCAAGAGCCTAGCCCAGAAATTTTCTTAGCAGGAGTTCAATGTCCTAAGAAGTTGTCCTTGTACATAACATTATCTATGGTTTTAAGGTAAGTCATATGGAAATGCAAATAGTGGAAACAGTGGGGAAGGCCATGCATGTTTATGAGTTTTCATAATATTTCATGCAAATACAAGTATTTTCATTTGTTTGGGCAATAATTTATCAAAATATTAATCATAACAGATGGAAGTTGTTTTCAATAAGAATGCAACGTAGGTAATTGACCTGGCATTGTAAACATCATTTCAAAAATGCTGCGAACCAACAGTGACACAACAGCATGGAAGTCCAGTATACAATGTTTCATGCAAATATATTAAATTATTGCGAGGATTAAACTGTTAAAGCTTTTGCACACAGAAGATAACAATGAAGCCAAGGCAATGACAATATCTCAACTATTTTTCCTCTTATTAAAGAAAAGATGGACCTGATTTTAGACTCATTGCAGGTGTACCATTATAAAATTATTATCTTACCAAGGCCCCAACTCCCTCACTAGCAACGTACAGCTGACAGTGTACAACTACAAGAGGGGCTTTGCCATGCACAGTTTACTGCCGCCACTCTTTCATACGCCAGAGGAAGTGTTACAAATGCAAACTTATACAACGCTTAATATATTTTGATCCATTATGGAGACAATCAGGATTCAGGAAGTAAATTGTTCGTACCCATGGTGTGAAAGGAGTTGAGTGCCATTTGTGATTTAACGCATCAAAACGTTTTGTTCTAGAGATTTAAAAAAGTAAAATATACATACATAAGACGTCACGATGAGTAGATCAACACTTTCTGTCACTTTATTTATGAATGAATGGTATTAATAAGAGCTAATTTCGATAAATTACGTACTATCATATGACAGATGAGTTTGTCAATAAACGAACCCAACGGAAATATCAATGAATGAAAAGGGAGCAGTCAACAATTTGTGGATCAATAGTGCTGGCACGGACCAGTGCTGGCACTGACCTAGGTCCGTGGTACTGGTCAAAGAATATCTCTTTAAGTTAATCCCATATGTACATGTACGCACATTCATGATGTCTTTTGCAAGCATCTTAACAAAAATACACATGTTCTTATTGAATGGTTAATAATCATGGAAAGAACATGGATGAAGAGGCGGCTAGCCTAGACAGGCAGTTCCGTGACCTTGTGTAACGGTCCGCTGTAGGCGGCCGAGGTGCGTTCATAATAATATTTCGTATAAAACGGAAGTACGTTCATACCTGATGCCCGGGCTATGTGAGAATAGAGAAGTTAGTGTATATAAAGACCAGTGGACCCCTTCAATGTCGAGTATGCTTTTCCCTGAAGTGATCTGTTGGTGTTTGTTTCATAACGCCAGAAAGCTCGGCTGTCTGGTGTTTGTTTGTTTCACGGTCGCACGTTACAAATGGTGGCAGCGGTGGGATAGACAACTGCCGGCTTACATCAACGAAACAATTGGTAATAATCAACTTGAACTTTGTAGTTGCTTATCTAAATAATTAACTATATTTACCGGCCCTAATTTCTCGAAACTTCTTAAATCTCTTATAACAGGATTAAGCTAATCACACTATTGTTGTTGCTCTATAAAGTGCGTATTATTTACTTCTTCGAGTTTTTAGAAATTTTGTTGGAATATTCTAAATGATAATGACAATAAGACATTTCTCATTTATCAAAATCATTTTTAAGTATGTATTTAGGCTAATTGAAATAAGCGACTTAAGCCTGTTAAGCTTAAGAAGTTTCGAGAAATTGGGGCCAGACAAGCTCAGCTTTGACGTATTGTAAAGTTAATAGCTGACGAGTGGACCGGGTTGTTGATGAAAGATACGATAGATAATTCATGGAACGAAGTTGCCTTACCCTTAAGAGTCCCAGACCAAGACTCGGGACGATTCTTCTCGGAGGGGAAAGTAATGTAACGGTCCGCTGTAGGCGGCCGAGGAGCGTTCATAATAATATTCCGTATAAAACGGAAGTACGTTCATACCGGATGTAAACTTGGTTGGTAATATGCAAATTAGCAAAGCCCGGGCTATGTGAGAATAGAGAAGTTAGTGTATATAAAGACCAGTGGACACCTTTAGGGTCGAGCATGCTTTTCCCTGAAATGAATCTGTTGGTGTTTGTTTCATTACGCCAAAAATTCTGGTGTTATTAAAATAGACAACCTGTATAGTACTATGCTGCAGAAGTAGTATTCATTTTCAGCTGTTCAACGACTAGTTTATCAGCCTGAAAAACAAATTCAAAACACGTTTAAGATTACGTAGTGCTTGGTTCGAACAATATTTCGTAAGTGCTTGGTTCTAAAAATGATTGTAACATTATTTCGGAAACATACGTACGTTGCTGTGGAAACAAAACTTAGGGCATACCGAACGGTGTTCATGTAATGTTTTTAAATAGCTCTGTAAACGAAATTGCGTATATTAAGGACAACATTTAAAAATAAATGGCAGTTCATGCTTGGTTCTAAGATTTCCGAAGCACATTTCGCCTCGATTGAAAACTTGTGACACGCATTCCAAATAAACTACAGAACTGTCTAACAAAATATAGGTACCAAATAACGGGGAAAATTGGGCGCTGGAACATGGTCGATGTTACGAAATTTAATTGTTTCATTATTGAGAGAAACTTAACAAAAATACATACCGTCTCACTGGGCGCTGCCATTTTTTAATGCTTAGTATCAAAACAATGTATAACGTGATTTCCGCCTCTGAATACGTATCCATTAATAATTATCCATATTATTTACCTCCCACAACTATTCTGTAAATTTAGAACGCTCGTTGTGGGAGCTTCTTGTACCATTTATAGTGAAATAAATAGTGTCATAGCCGGGGATCAACCCTGCGACCACCTGCTTCCTGAGTGAACACTCCACAAGGACTGAGGTATTCTTACTGATATGAGCCTTTTAGAGAACATACAGAACATCAATATTACATATTTTTGAACACAGTTAAACACACTAAACATGTCATATAGAGAATGTGTGTACAAATACATAAAGGCAAAATGCTGACCGGAACACATAGAACAGAACTGTTCTGTTCTATTCATAAAGGCAAAATCCTGAACAGAACACATATAATGATGGCAAACATATTTCAAGATATAGTCAAGGTACAACTTAATAAGCAAATCATACAACGTGGCACATGTACTGGGTGGGCATGCAAGTGGTCACAGTGGCGGGCATGCAGGTGGTCACAGTGGCGGGCATGCAGCTGGTCACGTTGGCGAGCAAGCAAGTGGTCACAGTGGCTGGGCTTTTAGTTGGTCACAGTGGTGGGCATTCAGGTGATCACAGTGATGGGGATGCAGATGGTCACAGTGGCGAGCAAGCAGGTGGTCACAGTGGCGAGCAAGCAGGTGTTCACAGAGGTGGGCATTCAGATGGTCACAGTGGCGGGCATTCAATTGGTCACAGTGGCGGGCATTCAGTTGGTCACAGTAGCGGGCATGCAGGTGGTCACAAAGTGGACATGCAGGTGGTCACAGTGGCGAGTAAGCAGGTGGTCACAATGGTGGACATTCAGATGGTCACAGTGGCGGGCATTCAATTGGTCACAGTGGTGGGCGTTCAGTTGGTCACAGTAGCGGGCATGCAGGTGGTCACAGAGTGGACATGCAGGTGGTCACAGTGGCGAGCAAGCAGGTGGTCACAATGGTGGACATTCAGATGGTCACAGTGGCGGGCATGCAGGTGGTCACAGTGGGTGGGCATTCAGGTGGTCACAGTGGTGGGCATGCAGGTGTTCACAGTAATCGGGCATTCAGGTGGTTAAAGAGGTGGGCTTTCAGGTGGTCACAATGGTGAGCAAGCAGGTGGTCACAGTGGCGAGCAAGCATGTGGTCACAGTGGTGGCCATTCAGATGGTCACAGTGGCGGGCATACAGGTGGTCACAGTGGTGGGCATTAAGATTGTCACAATGGCTGGGCATTCAGGTGATCACAGAGTGGACATGCAGGTGGTCACAGTGGCGAGCAAGCAGGTGGTCACAGTGATGGGCATTCAGGTGGTCACAGTGATGGGGATGCAGGTGGTCCCAGTAGCGAGCAAGCGGGTGGTCACAGTGACTGGGCATTCAGGTTGTCACAGTGGTGGGCATTCAGGTGGTTACAGTGGCAGGCATTCAGGTGGTCACAGTGGTTGGCATTTAGGTGGTCATAGTGGTGGGCATGCAGGTGGTCACAGTGGCAAGCAAGCAGGTGGTCACAGTGGCGAGCAAGCAGGTGGTTACAGTTGCTGGGCATTCAGGTGGTCACAGTGGCGGGCTTGCAGTTGGTCACAGTGGGGGTATGCAGGTGGTCACAGTGGCTGGGCATTCAGGTGGCCACAGTGGTGTGCATGCAGGTGGTAACAGTGGTGGGCATTCAGGTGATCACAGTGGTGGGCATTCAGATGGTCACAGTGGTGGTCATTCAGGTGGTCACAGTGGCTGGGAATTAAGGTGGTCACATTAATCGGGCATTCAGGTGGTCACAGAGGTGGGCATTCAGGTGGTCACTGTGGTGAGCAAGCATGTGGTCACAGTGGCGAGCAAGCAGGTGGTCACAGTGCTGGGCGCACAGGTGGTCACAGTGGCTGTGCATTCAGGTGGTCACAGTGGTTGGGCATTCAGTTGGTCACAGTGGCGGGCATGCGGTTGGTCATAGTGGCGAGGCATTCAGGTGGTCACGGTAATTGAGCATTCAGGTGGTCACAGAGGTGGGCATTCAGGTTGTCACAGTGGTGAGCAAGCAGGTGGTCACAGTGTCGGGCAAGCAGGTGGTCACAGTGGTGGGCATTAAGGTGGTCACAGTGGTGGGCATTCAGGTGGTCACAGTGGTGGCCATTCAGGTGGTCACAGTGGTGGTCATTTAGGTGGTCACAGTGGCGAGCAAGCAGATGGTCACAGTGATCGGGCATTCAGGTGGTCACAGAGGTGGGGATTCAGGTGATCACAGTGGTGAGCAAGCATGTGGTCACAGTGGCGAGCAAGCAGGTTGTCACAGTGGTGGCCATTCAGGTGGTCACAGTGGTTGGCATTCAGGTGGTAACAGTTGAAAGCAAGCAGGTGGTCACAGTGGCGAGCAAGCAGGTTGTCACAGTGGTGGCCATTCAGGTGGTCACAGTGGTTGGCATTCAGGTGGGTACAGTTGCAAGCAAGCAGGTGGTCACAGTGGTGGGCATTCAGATCGTCAAAGTGGCGGGCAAACAGGTGGTCACAGTGGTGGGCATTCAGGTTGTGACAGTTGCTGGCCATTCAGGTGGTCACAGAGTGGACATGCAGGTGGTCACAGTGGCGAGCAAACAGGAGGTCACAGTGGCTGGGCATTCTGATGGTCACAGTGGCGGGCATTCAGTTGGGCACAGTGATGGGGATGCAGATGGTCACAGTGGCGAGCAAGCAGGTGGTCACAGTGGCGAGCAAGCAGGTGTTCACAGAGGTGGGCATTCAGATGGTCACAGTGGCGGGCATTCAATTGGTCACAGTGGCGGGCATTCAGTTGGTCACAGTAGCGGGCATGCAGGTGGTCACAAAGTGGACATGCAGGTGGTCACAGTGGCGAGTAAGCAGGTGGTCACAATGGTGGACATTCAGATGGTCACAGTGGCGGGCATTCAATTGGTCACAGTGGTGGGCATTCAGTTGGTCACAGTAGCGGGCATGCAGGTGGTCACAGAGTGGACATGCAGGTGGTCACAGTGGCGAGCAAGCAGGTGGTCACAATGGTGGACATTCAGATGGTCACAGTGGCGGGCATGCAGGTGGTCACAGTGGGTGGGCATTCAGGTGGTCACAGTGGTGGGCATGCAGGTGTTCACAGTAATCGGGCATTCAGGTGGTTAAAGAGGTGGGCTTTCAGGTGGTCACAATGGTGAGCAAGCAGGTGGTCACAGTGGCGAGCAAGCATGTGGTCACAGTGGTGGCCATTCAGATGGTCACAGTGGCGGGCATACAGGTGGTCACAGTGGTGGGCATTAAGATTGTCACAATGGCTGGGCATTCAGGTGATCACAGAGTGGACATGCAGGTGGTCACAGTGGCGAGCAAGCAGGTGGTCACAGTGATGGGCATTCAGGTGGTCACAGTGATGGGGATGCAGGTGGTCCCAGTAGCGAGCAAGCGGGTGGTCACAGTGACTGGGCATTCAGGTTGTCACAGTGGTGGGCATTCAGGTGGTTACAGTGGCAGGCATTCAGGTGGTCACAGTGGTTGGCATTTAGGTGGTCATAGTGGTGGGCATGCAGGTGGTCACAGTGGCAAGCAAGCAGGTGGTCACAGTGGCGAGCAAGCAGGTGGTTACAGTTGCTGGGCATTCAGGTGGTCACAGTGGCGGGCTTGCAGTTGGTCACAGTGGGGGTATGCAGGTGGTCACAGTGGCTGGGCATTCAGGTGGCCACAGTGGTGTGCATGCAGGTGGTAACAGTGGTGGGCATTCAGGTGATCACAGTGGTGGGCATTCAGATGGTCACAGTGGTGGTCATTCAGGTGGTCACAGTGGCTGGGAATTAAGGTGGTCACATTAATCGGGCATTCAGGTGGTCACAGAGGTGGGCATTCAGGTGGTCACTGTGGTGAGCAAGCATGTGGTCACAGTGGCGAGCAAGCAGGTGGTCACAGTGCTGGGCGCACAGGTGGTCACAGTGGCTGTGCATTCAGGTGGTCACAGTGGTTGGGCATTCAGTTGGTCACAGTGGCGGGCATGCGGTTGGTCATAGTGGCGAGGCATTCAGGTGGTCACGGTAATTGAGCATTCAGGTGGTCACAGAGGTGGGCATTCAGGTTGTCACAGTGGTGAGCAAGCAGGTGGTCACAGTGTCGGGCAAGCAGGTGGTCACAGTGGTGGGCATTAAGGTGGTCACAGTGGTGGGCATTCAGGTGGTCACAGTGGTGGCCATTCAGGTGGTCACAGTGGTGGTCATTTAGGTGGTCACAGTGGCGAGCAAGCAGATGGTCACAGTGATCGGGCATTCAGGTGGTCACAGAGGTGGGGATTCAGGTGATCACAGTGGTGAGCAAGCATGTGGTCACAGTGGCGAGCAAGCAGGTTGTCACAGTGGTGGCCATTCAGGTGGTCACAGTGGTTGGCATTCAGGTGGTAACAGTTGAAAGCAAGCAGGTGGTCACAGTGGCGAGCAAGCAGGTTGTCACAGTGGTGGCCATTCAGGTGGTCACAGTGGTTGGCATTCAGGTGGGTACAGTTGCAAGCAAGCAGGTGGTCACAGTGGTGGGCATTCAGATCGTCAAAGTGGCGGGCAAACAGGTGGTCACAGTGGTGGGCATTCAGGTTGTGACAGTTGCTGGCCATTCAGGTGGTCACAGAGTGGACATGCAGGTGGTCACAGTGGCGAGCAAACAGGAGGTCACAGTGGCTGGGCATTCTGATGGTCACAGTGGCGGGCATTCAGTTGGGCACAGTGATGGGGATGCAGATGGTCACAGTGGCGAGCAAGCAGGTGGTCACAGTGGCGAGCAAGCAGGTGTTCACAGAGGTGGGCATTCAGATGGTCACAGTGGCGGGCATTCAATTGGTCACAGTGGCGGGCATTCAGTTGGTCACAGTAGCGGGCATGCAGGTGGTCACAAAGTGGACATGCAGGTGGTCACAGTGGCGAGTAAGCAGGTGGTCACAATGGTGGACATTCAGATGGTCACAGTGGCGGGCATTCAATTGGTCACAGTGGTGGGCATTCAGTTGGTCACAGTAGCGGGCATGCAGGTGGTCACAGAGTGGACATGCAGGTGGTCACAGTGGCGAGCAAGCAGGTGGTCACAATGGTGGACATTCAGATGGTCACAGTGGCGGGCATGCAGGTGGTCACAGTGGGTGGGCATTCAGGTGGTCACAGTGGTGGGCATGCAGGTGTTCACAGTAATCGGGCATTCAGGTGGTTAAAGAGGTGGGCTTTCAGGTGGTCACAATGGTGAGCAAGCAGGTGGTCACAGTGGCGAGCAAGCATGTGGTCACAGTGGTGGCCATTCAGATGGTCACAGTGGCGGGCATACAGGTGGTCACAGTGGTGGGCATTAAGATTGTCACAATGGCTGGGCATTCAGGTGATCACAGAGTGGACATGCAGGTGGTCACAGTGGCGAGCAAGCAGGTGGTCACAGTGATGGGCATTCAGGTGGTCACAGTGATGGGGATGCAGGTGGTCCCAGTAGCGAGCAAGCGGGTGGTCACAGTGACTGGGCATTCAGGTTGTCACAGTGGTGGGCATTCAGGTGGTTACAGTGGCAGGCATTCAGGTGGTCACAGTGGTTGGCATTTAGGTGGTCATAGTGGTGGGCATGCAGGTGGTCACAGTGGCAAGCAAGCAGGTGGTCACAGTGGCGAGCAAGCAGGTGGTTACAGTTGCTGGGCATTCAGGTGGTCACAGTGGCGGGCTTGCAGTTGGTCACAGTGGGGGTATGCAGGTGGTCACAGTGGCTGGGCATTCAGGTGGCCACAGTGGTGTGCATGCAGGTGGTAACAGTGGTGGGCATTCAGGTGATCACAGTGGTGGGCATTCAGATGGTCACAGTGGTGGTCATTCAGGTGGTCACAGTGGCTGGGAATTAAGGTGGTCACATTAATCGGGCATTCAGGTGGTCACAGAGGTGGGCATTCAGGTGGTCACTGTGGTGAGCAAGCATGTGGTCACAGTGGCGAGCAAGCAGGTGGTCACAGTGCTGGGCGCACAGGTGGTCACAGTGGCTGTGCATTCAGGTGGTCACAGTGGTTGGGCATTCAGTTGGTCACAGTGGCGGGCATGCGGTTGGTCATAGTGGCGAGGCATTCAGGTGGTCACGGTAATTGAGCATTCAGGTGGTCACAGAGGTGGGCATTCAGGTTGTCACAGTGGTGAGCAAGCAGGTGGTCACAGTGTCGGGCAAGCAGGTGGTCACAGTGGTGGGCATTAAGGTGGTCACAGTGGTGGGCATTCAGGTGGTCACAGTGGTGGCCATTCAGGTGGTCACAGTGGTGGTCATTTAGGTGGTCACAGTGGCGAGCAAGCAGATGGTCACAGTGATCGGGCATTCAGGTGGTCACAGAGGTGGGGATTCAGGTGATCACAGTGGTGAGCAAGCATGTGGTCACAGTGGCGAGCAAGCAGGTTGTCACAGTGGTGGCCATTCAGGTGGTCACAGTGGTTGGCATTCAGGTGGTAACAGTTGAAAGCAAGCAGGTGGTCACAGTGGCGAGCAAGCAGGTTGTCACAGTGGTGGCCATTCAGGTGGTCACAGTGGTTGGCATTCAGGTGGGTACAGTTGCAAGCAAGCAGGTGGTCACAGTGGTGGGCATTCAGATCGTCAAAGTGGCGGGCAAACAGGTGGTCACAGTGGTGGGCATTCAGGTTGTGACAGTTGCTGGCCATTCAGGTGGTCACAGAGTGGACATGCAGGTGGTCACAGTGGCGAGCAAACAGGAGGTCACAGTGGCTGGGCATTCTGATGGTCACAGTGGCGGGCATTCAGTTGGGCACAGTGGCGGGCATTCATTTGATCACAGTGGCGGACATTCAGGTGGTCACAGAGTGGACATGCAGGTGGGCACAGCGGCGAGCAAGCAGACGGTCACAGGGGTGGGCATTCAGATGGTCACAGTGGCGGGCATTCAGTTGGTCACAGTGGCGGGCATGCAGGTGGTCACAGTGGGTGGGCATTAAGGTGGTCACAGTGGTGGGCATGCAGGTGTTCACAGTAATCGGGCATTCAGGTGGTCACATAGGTGGGCTTTCAGGTGGTCACAATTGTGAGCAAGCAGGTGGTCACAGTGGCGAGTAAGCATGTGATCACAGTGGTGGCCATTCAGTTGGTCACAGTGGTGGGCATTCAGGTGGTAATAGTGGCTGGGGATTCAGTTGGTCACAGTTGCGGGCCTGAGGGTGGTCATAGTGGCTAGGCATTCAGGTGGTCACAGTAATTGGGCATTCAGGTGGTCACAGAGGTGGGCATTCAGGTGGTCACAGTGGTGAGCAAGCAAGTGGTCATAGTGGTGGGCATTCAGGTGGTCACAGAGGTGGGCATTCAGCGGTGGCCATTCAGGTGGTCACAGTGGCGAGCAAGCAGATGTTCAAAGTAATCGGGCATTCAGGTGGTCACAGAAGTGGTCACAGTGGTGAGCAAGCAGGTGGTCTAAGTGGCGAGCAAGCAGGTGGTGGCCATTCAGGTGGTCACAGTGGTGGGCATGCAGGTGGTCACAGTGGCGAGTAAACAGATGGTCACAGTGGTGGGCATTCAGGTGGTCACAGTAATGAGGCATTCAGGAGGTCACAAAGGTGGGCATTCAGGTGGTCACAGTGGTGAGCAAGCAGGTGGTAACAGTGGCGAGCAAGCAGGTGGTCACAGTGGTGGCCATTCAGGTGGTCAGTGGTGGGCATGCAGGTGGTCACAGTGGCGAGTAAACAGATGGTCACAGTGATGGGCATTCAGGTGGTCACAGTGGTGGGCATTCAGGTGGTCACAGTGGCGGGCATTCAGGTAGTCACTGAGGTGGGCATTCAGGTGTTCACAGTGGTGGGCATTCAGGTGGTCACAGTGGTGGGCATGCAGGTGGTCACAGTGGTGAGGAAGCAGGTGGTCAGTGGCTGGGGATTCAGGTGGTTACAGTGGTGGGCATTCAGGTGGTCACAGTGGTGGGCATACAGGTGGTCACAGTGGTGGGCATGGAGGTGGTCACAGTGGTGGGCATGGAGGTGGTCACAGTGGTGGGCATTCAGGTGGTCACAGTGGTGGGCATGGAGGTGGTTACAGAGGCTTGGGTATTTTGGTAGTTACAGTGGCAGGCATTCATGTGGTCAAAGTGACAGGGATGCAGGTGGTCAGTGGCAGGCATGCAGGTGATCACAGTGGCTGGTGGGCATGCAGGTGGTCATTGTGGCTGGTGGACATGCAGTTGGTCACAGTGGCTGGTGGGCATGCAGGTGGTCATGGTGGCTGGTGGGCATGCAGGTGGTCACAGTGGTTGCCATGCAGGTGGTCACAGTGGCAAGAAAGAGAAACAAGTAGCAAAAGGAGTTCAGTTTTTATTTGAAATTAACACAACCTTAATCAATTACATGACATGTGAAATTTGGACTAGTATTACAAGGCTAAGGGTGAACATCAGTTTGTGTTCAATAAAGTTAACTGTCATTTCGCTTGAAAAATAAAGAAAGAATTGTTTTAGGAACAATCACAAAACTTAGAAATTTGGAACAGGTAGATGTAGATTTTCTATAGTATTAATACTATCTACTGCATCGTGTTGTGATCATTAAATTGTTACACTGAAACACTAGCTACTGTTCTATTGTAAATGAACTTGGAAACATTAAAAGCCTAAAAATAATGTGCTAGTGCCAATGATCCTTGCATTCTTTGATTAAAACAGAATAAAATGCTCATTAATTGCCTGTTGGTAATAAGATGTTTATTATCAAACAGCACTCTACAATGATCCAGAGTGTCTTGGTAAAACATGTGTTATGAAACTTCAACTTTTTCTACATTACAATAGATAATAAAATCATTACATGTATGTGAATGATTTTTTTCATAATTAACCAGAGATTCCCACTACATACTGAATAAGATGTAGATGCATACATTTTCATCAGAACTACTTTCACAGGGGTTAACACATAAAATGAACCATATCACAAACGGTCAACCTGCCACACCCACCCCTAGAAAATAACATAAGCCCCCATTTTCAAAAATAATTGATCATGTACCATACACTTTAAACTAAGTATGTTACAGTTGGAATATATAGTGTGGAAATATGTGCAAATAATAAATCGTAACTGTTAGAAACCTAAAATACAGTGTGCATATATAAGTGTATGTTAGTCCGCAAAATGCCTGACATATCTTTACTACATTGTAGTATCAGTAATCACCAACAACAATTTGAGCATTTTCAATATGCAGACTGGCTTCATTTCACAATCATTTCAATATTGACTTTGACCAGACAAGATCAAGAAGAAATGTATGTGTGTCAGATCTAAAAAATATAAACTTTTTGTTTCAAAGGGCATAAATATAAGCTAATTTTAATGATTCACTGCCCACTATCTTCCAGGATTGTCCATAATTGTCAAAAATTCTTGAAGAATCCTTCTACCAAATAGAAGTGAAGATGCTTGTCATTTTTCAATCATTCACTATGACCATTCATGATAGTCAAAAGTGTCTGAATTCGCTCTACCATATACAAGCAGAATAGCACAGTCTAAATAATACAAGTCTCCACATGCTGGTCGATGCATTGAAACACTCCCAACACAACTCGGGATATCCAGAGACACGATTAGACACTTCCATCTGGTTATCATGCATCATATACCATAACTATTCATCATTGTCAGTTCTTGAATTCCCTCAACCTTAAACCAATAGAAGCAAACACCCTTGTCACATGATGTCTTTCAACAAGTTTGAATCTCTTTACCAAGAAGAATGTGAACACTGATCTCAAATGTCATTCATGTCTTATGTACATAATATTTTCATCATCTGGCATACATGTGTTAACTGTCAAACTGTCAAGTTATTTAATATCCACTACCATGTACAAATAGCACCACCCATAATGTCACAAAATCTGGTTTGGGTTCACTTTTCAAGCAGGAACATCCTGTACAGCAGCTTTAGCTTCTCGTCAGTGAATTTAGGTACAAAATTGACCTTCACCATCTCTTTGTAGCCTTCACTCATCTCTGGGGCTTTGTACTTGCCTCTGTAAAAGGGATGTATTGAGATAAAGAAAGTCCAAATATTGGTAGGAATTATCTTTAGTTCATAATGATAATTACAGCCAAGTTCAGTGTTAAGCAATTTTCAGATTTAACTAGAGTGCTGCATGTGGATGGAAATACTTGTTTCTTGTTGTTATTTTCTTTTAAAACATGCCAATGATTACAGACAAAATCATCAACCTTGGTACACATGTACCCATTGTTGCACACAACATTTGTACCAAGTTTCATGCAATAATCTTGAAACTGTTTTTGAGTGATGTCCAACGTTAAAAAGAGTTGAACAAGGATGACAACAACACCAAGGCTATTACAATACCTCAACTTCTTTGCCTTCGAAAAACTAACAATTTCAACAGAACTTCAGACATATTAAAGATAGGGGGTAAAACTTGTGTGAATACACATACCTAACACTTTTTACTGGGAAGTAAACCATTTAACAATTGGAATGTTTATTCAAGATAGTCACTTACTTGAAACTGTTCATAATCATGTCATTAATAGGCTGGTGTGACTTGTCTGTAATCTCACGGAACTGAAAACAATCAATAGCAACATGAATGGCAATTTATAAAACTGATGCTTAAAGACAAGACAGATTAAAAGTTAACATAAGTTGAGCAAAAAAATAATCATCTAAATGAGATATTGTTTAATATTCAAACAGATTATTACACATTTAGGTTTTAATATGAGTCATTGGCCATTTGATATTGTAAATGGCATCCTTGTTAACTTTAAAAGGTTAAATATTTGTGATGTGCTCATATATTTGACAAAAAAAAGACAGCTAAAACAGATCTCTTGAACCTTGTTAGAAATATCAACAAAGTTCTGAACAATCGACCAATTGTTAATTTATAAGTTATAAACATTGTTATGAAATTAACAATTATTTAAAAGAGACACTAGTCAAGAACAGCTTAACTAACTGACCCTTTCATTGTGTTTGGCGTGCTGGAGAGTAGTGGTGAACACGAAACACCGACATGGCACACCCTGGGCTTTAGCTGCAGTCAAATACCTAGTGAAACACAAGTAGTATATATGAGCTATGGGAAAATCAGAAGTATCAGAAAAACATAAACAAGCACCAGAAAATTAGTCGCAATGGTAATTAAATAAGAGAATCTGTTAAATAGAGGTAAACATATCAGACATTTTATCATGAATATGAAATCAGATATGCTTGACACCATTTATGTATGGTATCACCTAATGAGACAGTAACAGGGGTACATAAACATGTAGTTACAAATGATAAAATTAGATTCCAGTTAATTTAAATCTACCAGTAAATGCAAAAATGTTTTCATACGTATGGCTCACCTTGCACGTGACTCAACATCAGGGTTTGTGTTGTCGACAGCCACACTCTTCCCTGCCTTCAGGCTCTCTGTACACATGGCTACACACTTTTGCCATGTCTTCAATGTGTCCTTAAAAACAACACCAGCATTACTATACTACACAAATGAACATATGAAATTATAAAAGTGAAATGAATAATAAGATTGAAACTACCATGGTAATAAATATGACGATGAATGTGAGAAGCATGATCACATGCAATTACGTAATATTTTTTGGAAAACATTTTAGTTTTCAACTTTTGTAAGAAAAGTTTTGGGCAGATGAAAGTTGGATCAGCACATTATGGGCCGATTGTTTAAAACTTCGCTAAAGTAAACAACGTTGTTAACAGCATCATTGTTAACTGTAAAAGGTGAACTCTTGAAACAGGTTTATATATTTAGATAAAACATATTCAGCTAAAACAGGTATCTTGAAAATTATTAAAAATATTGCAGACCACAAATGTGTCCACTTCAGTTACAGAACAGTAAAGAAATGAGAGTTAAAAATGATGACATACACAACAATGTTAACTTAAACCCAATTTCTGAACAATCAGCCAAAAATATATATATTTGTACATTTAACAAGAGCCGTCGTAAGACAGCGCACTTGACTACGCCGCTTTGTCTTAGAATACAATAACGATGTAATAATACCAAGTTTGGTCTCTATGTCAAACCTTACTAAAATTATTCAATACATAAGGTGACTTTGATGCTGCCCTCCCATCAGCCCGCCCAAACAATGACACAAGTCATTCAAATAACTTGATTTACCATTATGAAAATGTGGTTAAGAATATACAAATATGCCTTTCAAAGGAAATTCAAAAAAAATAATAATAATAATAATTCAAGGGCCATAATTTGTATTTAGGCTTAAAACAATATGCCTTTCAAAGAAAATTAAAAAAAAAAAAAATCAAAAAAAAATCAAGGGCCATGATTTGTATTTAGGCTTAAAACGGAGTTATGTTTCTTGTTGTAAGATGGTCATAAATAATTTTGAATTTTATTAAGTGCATTTAATGAACGGTATAGAAGTTTTTTTTATTAAAATCCCAACTTGCCCTTAACTTTTACTTGCCTAAAACTTTAACCTAAGTCAATCAGGGGCCATAACTTGTATTAAGGATATGGAGTAATGTAACCTCATTGGGTGATGGACCTGAACAATTGTGTGAAGTATTAAGTCAATTGAATGAAGGGTATAGAAGTTATTAAACAATATCCATACCTGCCCTAAAACTTTAACCTAAGTTGCATAGTCAATCAGGGGCCATAATTTGTATAAAAGATAATATGGAGTTATCTAACCTCATTATGTGATGGCTCTGAACATCTGTGTGAAGTATTAAGTCAATTGAATGAATGGTATTGGAGTTTTAAGTGAAAATCCCAACTTGCCCTAAAACTTTAACCTGCCCTAAAACTTTAACCTAAGTCAATCAGGGGCCATAACTTGTATTTAGGATAATATAGAGTTATGTAACCTCATTGTGTGATGGTCCTGAACAACTGTGTGAAGTATTAAGCCAATTGAACAAAGGATATAGAAGTTATTAATAAATATTCCAACTTGCCCTAAAACTTTAACCTGAGTTCCATAGTCAATCAGGGGCCATAATCTGTGTAAAGAATGATATGGAGTTATCTAACCTCATCATGTGATGGCCCTGAACAACTGCGTGAAGTATTAAGTCAATTGAATGTAGGGTATTGGACTTTAAGTGAAAATCCCAACTTGCCCTAAAACTTTAACTGGACGCCGACGCTTGGGAGAGTAGTACAGCCCACCTATTCTTCGAATAGTCGAGCTAAAAACCAGCCCAACATATGTATATTTGTACATTTAAAAACAAAACTAGGAATAAACATTTCTAAACATTTTAAGACACCAATCTTGCACATCACTCACTCTGTTCACCACAACATATCCCTTTGGCTCCAGGTAATGCTTGGCAAAGAAGGACTTTCCAGCTAAAAAGAAAACAAATGTCAATTCAAATGTCACATACTTTTTCCAAACACAAAGCAACAAGAAAACTTGATGTACATTCATGAATTCAACAAAATGTTGTTGTTTTTTTCGTTCTTTTCAAGATCTGCCCTCACATATTGGTTGCAGCATGGCTTAACCACATCACAATTAAAGCCTACCAAGCTCTCTGCCTGTCTATATGGATAATTTGTAATGAACTGTCCCCAAGTAAGGCTCAGAGCCTCAACTCAGAATATCTGATGATAATCACAGCCGAGAACCTGAACAAAATGTAAATAATACTCATCACATAATGTACTGGAAATTAATGAATGCAAACTTTTTTAATAATGAAAAAAAAACTGGAAGTTGGCTTCATTTAAGAAATTAAGATTAATTCATGACAAAATAAGTCTTAGATAACTTACAGGCTGGGCATCCCACCAGCAAAATCACCTGCAAGGGAGATAATCAATCAGTGCTTGACCTTATATGGACTGTATAATTATAAAGAAATTATTTCATGTAACCTATAATTTTGGAAGTCATCTTACATTCAAATACAAATGTGAACATAAAAAACTTGCTGCAAAACATTCTATGCCTGATCGGCAGTCTACAGTCATCCCCAGTCACTCAATTATTCCCATGTTTCATGTTAACTTGTTTTAACATGTACTTATCTGTAGAATACCTCTTTTGCAGATGAAGTTAGTTGTGTCGATTTAGGTTCGAACATTGGGGCATCTGGGTCTAGAGTTCGCTGTAATCAAATAAGATTAAGTATCATTGCAAAGATTAGGCACTAAACAATCTACAGCATATGGATGTACTGAAGCACAAAATTAAACTTATGATTGTCCAAATATCCTATATTATACATATACTCATATGAGAAGGCTAATATTATATTGTAATATATCATATGAAATTTCAACCATGTATAATGAACCTAATATGAGAGGCCCAATTAGAACATTTATTAAACACAAAGAATCATACATAAATAATACTGCTTATTATTATTATATAAAGTTATCACACATGTTTGGTCAAATGGTGCTTATGTGGATGTGTAAAGAAGCATATGGAAACAAGAGCGCCCAGAAGCAAATGCCCATGCTCCACAGATTTTTGTAGGAGAAAAGGGGCTTAACTCAACAACCTCTAGCGGGCATTGATAAACATGCTTATGTACATGTCTTACAGGGTCAAACTCTGGCATGACAAACTTGGTGGAAGGGTAGCCCAGGAAATACTCCTCAGGTGTGTGGAAAGCCAAGCCTTGGCCAATATTCAAGGCAAACTGGAATATATCGGATCAAACCTAAATTACTAAACAGTTTACATGGTGCCTTACATATGATTACACCATACTTGCTTTCAGTCATGTAAAATTTTTATCAAATCAAGATACCGTAATTCTTTTTTTGTTGTTGAAAGTATGGAAAGGGCAACTTTTAGGTCGTTTCTATTAAAAAATATTTCACAGTATGCTGGTGACCCACAGAAAAAAACCTTATTTACTTAATTTGAGAATATTAACTTTATAACCACACTTGATGGCAGCCTTACCAGTCTGTCACTGCTGCTGAAGTCTTTCTTCTTCTTTGGAGCCCAGTCTTTTGGTCTGCCAGCAGCATCTGCGTACCGTAAATTAGTGAATGATGGAATAATATTTAAATTAATTTATTCACTCTCAGAATTCATGGATTGTTTGTCCGATAAAGATCAATTTTTCTCTTATTTTGGTCAAAAGTTTTAAATTAGATGTGAATAGATGAAAAAAATCAGCATGTAACCAGTATCACTTGACACACACAACTAGCATAAAGCAGAGTCCCAAAACAAGTCAATCAGTGGATTTTTTTTAAAAGATATGAAAACAGCAAGCAATTCACATATTATAAATGTTCCATATATTTCTTTAACCGGCTGTGCCCACTGAGTCTTACCTCCAACATAGAAGCTCTTAGAAAAATCTATCTTCATGTTCCCATTTTGCTGAAAAATACAAGCAAGGAAGAATTCTGTATAACTACATACATCGTGTAATTCATGCAAGTGCAACTGTATGTTACATCACACTGTTCATTACAATGAAAAGCAGTTCTTTCCTTCATATTTCTTAACACAGAAAACAATCCAATGGTTATCAAATCTGCTGATCTTTTGGGACAGAATAAATCCGCTGTGTTTTCTGTCTGGAACGCCCATCATTTTTCTAACAAAGGTCACCATACAATGATCTTCGACCTACTGGCCCCTAAAATCAATAGGAGTCACCTATTGAACACGAGTCCATGACAAATGTGCATTCCAAGTTTGAAGACTCTACACTATGACTATTCAAAATTGATCAAAACCACAGTGTGAAGATGACATTGACATGATGTGGACAACAAGGGACAAAGTCAACTGTATGTGTCAACTTGGCAAGCAACACAAAACATTTTAAGAGCACAAACATTAAATATTATTTATATAATCTACATCCACATGTAAACACTAGGCTGTATACTTCCATTACCATTTTATCATCATGGGAACTGTACCATCTATAAGGGATTCTATAACATATATATGTACCTTGTCAACGAAATACGTCCACATCCCAGTGCATGGCTTTCTGTATAAACCTCCCTTGGTGGATACCAGGATCTAATATCAAAATAGTGAGTATAGAATTACACCTGTAATAATAGTTGCATCCACTCATCAACTTTTTTATTGTGACCAATTTGATTACAAACAATGGTGCCAACGGTTACAAAATATGCCTGACCTCATATAAGGTCACTAAGTTTGGTGATAAGTAGTTGTACATTAAGCCAAATGTAGAGAGCTAACACTGTAGACAGTTTTCGCCAATTCAGGGTCATTACTCAGGTGACCTGGCTGGCTATTGAACTTCACCAAGCTTTTCTGCCCATACACACTCTGGCCAAATTTGGTGATGCTTGGAAAAGGTTTAAAAAAATAAAGACTGATTTCTATAAGTTTATAACTAAATGGTGATAATTCTTTAGTGACTAGAGAGATATGGCTGGTTATTGAACATGTTCAAGATATTATGCCCATATACATTCTGACTAAAATGGCTGATGATTGGACGAAGGTTTCTAAAGTTATTGATTGGACAAAACCAATTTAAAATATTTTCTATAATTAAAGGGCAATAAATCTGGAGTGACTACAGGTTAGATACTTGTTTGAGATATTATGCCATTTCACATTTTGACCAAATTTGGTGGTAATTGGACACAGGCTTCTAAATAAATAGAGTGGACAAGACCAATTTAAGGTAATTTCTTTAATAAAAGGTTGATAACTACGGATTATGGCTGGTTATCAAACTTGTCCAAGATATTATGCCAATACATATTCTGATCACATTATCAAGCGGACAACATACTGGATGACACCCACCCGACTGCGCAAGTAAACCTATAATATGAGCCGCATCACGCGATTTTGGGCTTTCGGACATATATTTGCTATTATAATGTTTTAAGGTTTTTGAACTAAATAATACTTCAGGAGGAAACTCTGAAAATATCATGATGATATCACTTAAATTGCGTATTAAGCTACGTGTTTAGAAGTGAGACCATGTATTGCGCATTTTGAATACTAAATTTGACGTCATTCACATGACGTCGTTATGAAAGCACATTATTCAAATGAAGTGCAAAATTAACGTATCAATATTACAACTACCAATAATTTTAACTATTCTCTTAATACAGACTCTTTAAGGAACATAAATTAAGATAAAAAAGATGAACCATTTTTGTGTTAAATATTAATGCAGTCAAAATATGTCTGGACGAAATCCATACTTGCCATGGAAACATGAGTTAACCAATGATCATAAATCATCGAGAAAATGATGCTCCAATGACAAACCTTTAAAAGAAAGCAGTTCGGAAGAAATTGATAAACATAGAAAAAACATACTGTTTGGCATTTTTTTTATTTATGATTAATTCATTTGTAATAATTATGTCCGAAGGCCAAAAATCACGATGCGGCTCATATGTCCTATTTTAAAAATATCAATTAAATTGATTTTTCAATATTAATTGTATTTAAATAATATCATTATCATGATATCATGTTTTAAAGTCAAAGTTTACAGTGTACACATAAAGATTGTTATTTCCTATCTGTATAAAAAGGTTCCAAATCATGATAACCATGTTGTAAAGTTTCAAAAACATACCTATTGCCAGTGGTTACAATTTGAATTTTATATGCTAGGAAACAATTATAAAAATTGTGGGGCTTGTTAAAAGTAATTGTATCAAGTCTTTCATCCGACCTGTACGGGCAAACGAAGCTGGCGAACAATGTCCTCGAACTTGCTCTTCAACTCATGAATTTTAATCTTTCCCTTCGACACACCAAGCTGAAAATGTCAAAGTGGCATATGAAGTGATTTCTTATGGAATATTCAATGGCATCAAATGGGATAGTGCATTGTAATTTAAAGAATAATTTCACGCTATTACATGAACATAATATATAAAACACAGTCAATGTTATAAATTAACAATGATAAATTGTTAAATATGGGATAACATTTTATTTAGCAGGTTTACATACAAATATACTAGCTACCAATAGTATTTTGCTAGGGAAGAATTATAATGATTGCTTACATTTTCCAAGATGTTCAAAAGCTAAAATGATATTATCCAGTGTACTTGTAGTCCATACATGTAGTTCAGTGTGAGTGTACATGCCTTGTACGAACATTATAACTAGGCCTAAGAGGATAAGTCTACTCATCTAGTTACCTGATTGGTAAAGAACACAATCTTAAACCCATCCTCATAGAGACTTTTCAACTTTTTGAGAATCTCAGCTTTGTACAACAATCTGAAATTGAAATGCATTTCTTAGTATACAATACATTAACATGGCAAACTCAACGTATGCGGTATATTTTTAATGAGCATGTAATGCTGACAAAGTTAAAAACATAAACCAATGTATGATTTGATTTGAGTGTTTGAAATACTATTACTATTAAAATTTAAAAGCAAAACATTTATTCCTTGACTTATGGTATATTTATGAAAGCACATGTGTATGTATCAAGAAAATGTGACGATCCAAAACTCAAATTTACATCAACATCAAAGATTGTGACTTAAAATGTCTTCCTCAGCTTAAGTCCCCTATCACTCATGTCATTTTTTTTTCTTCATCATTAATTACATTTCTGGCAATAATGAATTATATCAAAAGTTACCATAGTATGTTGTCAGAAATATCATGTGAATATGAGTGAGAACTTGCCTCCAGTCCCCTGCATTAATAGGAAAGATCTTGCCAGACTGTGTAGTAATGATTGTGCCATCAATGTCAAACCCAGCAACCTAAAACAGAGTTCTTTGTAGCAAAATTCCAGAAAGAACAGACTTTGCATGAAATTCAATGCCTCAGTCAATATCTACATTGTTTGTGTTCAATTGCAAGCTTCAAATTTAAACATGCAATCACCATTTAATACAAAGCTTTAGCAAGGTCCCCATGACTTCAAACTAATGGTGCTAAGTGTAGGCACCAAATTAACTTCATGGATTCATTTTTCTGCATATATCTTTTTTTCAATTTCTTATATGAAAGTGATAAATAAATTCTTCAATTTCAATAATGAACAAATAAAATCATCTAAAACCTTTGAACTATGTTTCAATCCTTTACAAGTGTAAACGTGGAGACTCTCATGCTGGTCCCATTTAGATTCACTCGCTTGATAACTCCCTGAACTGTCATTTCTTTTATTGACTTCTTCATATACTTCAGTTGTTTTCTTTGCATTGTTAGTAGAACTGCCATTTTCAGATTTTTTTTGCTGCTTGGCAGAAGACTTCAAAAGATCCAATTTAGCCGACACATCGAGTAAATTCTTTTCATCCTCATCTGAGGCTTGTGCATGCTGCTGACTTGAACTTGCAGTTTCACTGTCATGTCCAAGTTTTTGCTTCTTATATGGCAAACCACCTCCACTGTCAGAGGAGGAAGGCCTCTTCTTGCTCTGAGATTCTTTATGAGACTGACCTGAAGTAGAATGATGCCTTGTCTTTTCATTACTGGAGTGATTTGATGACTTCCGTTCAGTTGAATCAGATTTATGTCTGTTCTTTGAGGTTGATAGTTCTGCTATTTTCAGTTTTTGAGGAAAGCAGCCAGTGAGTACATGGAGAACTGAGTTTGGCTTCATCTGGTATACTTTATTCTGTATCATTTCAACTCCATCAAGGGCTGAACTATTTGATCCAAGTTGAACTGCTTCAATTTGACAGGCATATAAGTCTGCTTTTATTTTCACTGCAATAAAAACAAATCAGATATTTGAAATTTTAAATGCACAATTTTTAATGTGTATGTCAAGGTACATGTATGTAAGTGGCGTAAATAGTGGTACTGTTATTAATGGCATTATGCCATATGCTATAACCTGATGTTTGTGTACATGCTGACAATCTTGACATAATTTACTTATGTAAGATTCACTTTATGTCACAGTTATTGATAAACAAGTAACAAGTATAAATTGATATTAATGGACTGTTCACCAAAGCAATTATTGAAACAGGTCAGGTTCAATTGAAAGAGGTTTTCCAGTAATCCATTGGATAATGCAACCAACTGCTTCTATTTATTAATTTACAAAATATTATCCTATTATTGGTCAACTGATTGCTATTAAACTAAGTCCAACAAGGCAAATAACTTAATTAATGATTAAGCATTATAGGTGATGCTAAACATGTGTTTACTGGCACTGACAAAATGTGTACCAGTTTTCTTTTGCCTATTTAAAACCTTTTTTTAATTATGATCAAAGTAAAAGGTTTTGGATTATACCATAGCCACAATAATTCGCGTATCGGGAACTTTTTTTAACATTTGGATATTCATTTTGTACTCTAAACGCCACAAGTCGACTGATTCATACCAATGTAAAATATATTCTTCAACTGGAGCTCAACAATATTTAATACAGCATTGTTAGATAAAAACACAAAAGTTACACATAAATTATTTTTAGCCAATACCTTTCTCTTATCACACTTAAGTGTTTCATGATACACAAATTCAGATCGATCTGTCAACAAAGCATCGCCATTTTTAAACTATCTAGCAGGTGCCCGTTATCTTTCCGCTCAATATACATGTACTTAGCGCTGGGATCTGTCATTCTTGGCTAAGAAAACACTAAGTGGGATATGTACGCATAGAGTTGCCAAAACAATTTTTTTCAAAGATTCTGAAGCTGTTTATATGGACTTGATTATGCCAATGACGCTGACACCAGTTCTTTTGGTCTGATCAACAGGCAAGGTATAAAAAATATATAAGAACTACTGACCCATCTTAGGATTCTCACCATTTTCATGAAATTCATAATCTACCACACTTCTGCACTGCAAATCAACTGAAATGCTGTAAACAATACACATATGAAATACCTTGTTTTCTCGAACATCTTGGATCAACAATACGAGTCTCTGGTGATCGACCCACATACACAGGCTCCAAATGTGGTAGATTAATGGGATCATGGTTATCATTTGGACAGACCAGTGAAATAGACCACCTTGACTTTGACGATTTTGAAGTCATCCTTATCGTCGTTTGTAGACTAATTAAGTTCACCCCGACTTGGCCAAGTCTAGAAATTTGTGTCCGAAAACTATGAATACAATAGAGCAACATAAAATAAGACGGGAGTGTTGTCACAAGAAGTCATCAGATATGTATCATGTAATAATCATACAACAGTCCAAAAAGTAACTTTTGCAAAATTTTCAAGTCAATATCAAATTGCTTTAAAACAATTTTATCAAATGTTTTGTCGGCATAATAACTGTCCGAATGTTAAGCCACTTTAATTTATTATGTTATAACGGAAATTTCTACAACGGGATAAAGCAATGGTTACAAGAGATACAGGATAGTGACTCGAGCGAGCAAGATATTAACGATTTATTGGAGTAATAGATTTTGTATCGAAACAAATAAAGAAAAAAAATATTTCAACGTCGGTCGGAGGCATCATAAATAAAACGTATTTGGATTTGGTTATTCACAACTTTTTGATGCCAAATGGCAGCGTATTTATAACAATGTCATCTAATGTGCAGATTCTGACATCAGGGTCGTCACGGTTAAACGACGTTTTTAAAATACAATGGCAACTACAGAGACAAGCCCAGGCGTCAACAACATATAATAAAGCACAAAGCTTTAAAAGGCCCATTAGACATGTGGCGGATCCGTGGTATAGTGGTAAAACACTTGACTATCAATCCAAGGGTCGCTAGTTCGATACCCCGTCGCAGCCCTAAAATACTAACTGTTTTCCGGGAGGGACGTTAAATGGCGGTCCCGTGTGACAGTGCTATACATTGGTGCACGTTTAAGAATATTCTAACCAGCGTTACACTCTGTCTGTGCACTATGCTGCAACAACCGTGGCTAAAATGACTATCACTCTTATCGGAGCCCTAGCCGAATGGGCAAGGCCCGAGTGCGAGTATAAATAAGCTAACACACACACGCACGAGCGAGAGACATATGAATCGTACAAACATCAAACACATACCACATATGCATCAAAATGTCAATAAAGTTCGGTCTGGAACAGTCAATGGAACAGGACCTTTTTGTACATTTATATATTATATGGGTGTGTACTATTTGAGAGGTGTGGAATTTACAGTTAGGTCTTACAGGAAAGAGCAAATTTTAAAAGATGAGTAGATTTGCGCCGGAACTTTCTTCTATTTTCCCACAAACGGGCATGGTTTCACAAATGGACGACTTTGATCTTAATATGAGACACCAGTGTATTGAATACGTGATGCGAATTTATGGCGTCACTTTCGCCTCTAAATTAATTGCTACCTTTCAATGAGTTCATTCTTATAATGTCATCAAAGGTTTGATAATGATATTTATGTTGTATGCATAACATCGTCGTCTGGTGTACAAGAATGTGGGAGTTTGGTATACAGAATTTTCTATTCGAAACTTTTCGAAAGAAGTATTTTTCTATGATTAAGTTTCATATTTTATTTAAACTCAGCTACCATATTTATAAGGAATGCTTCCTTCTATCTTAAAAGGGCATAGACTGGTGGAATTTTTTGATCCAGGTACCCGATCGTCAATTACACGCGAGTACCCGGGTACATTTACACCGTAGAATAAATACGACATATAAAGTAAATATATGCTTTCTTCTCTGTTTTAAAGCACTGGGAAGTCAGTGCACATGTCGTCTGAAACTTGGAGTAGGATTGTTATTAGTCCCAGTCTGAAGCAAAAATAGTACAGTTTCGTTCATTTTGTATCGCTTGTCAAATGAAAACACTTAATGCACGTGTTTTCCGTGACAGAGGTGGGGGACCGTCTTCATTGAAAAGGCACATGGAAACGAAACATCTCTTTTATTTACTTCAACTAGCATAATGTCAAATTCAATGTTGTATTGGTCGTGTACAGAGTTCTACAATTACACCAAGATACCCGCAAAAACGCATCCGGTCCGTGGGTACCTAGCTCAGGTACCCAACCATTCCCTTCTATATATATAGAGTAATATATAACAGTTCATGTTATCTCATTGCTACGTATGTTTAAATGTATCTTAATTAAAGTTTATTTTTGTAAAATGTTAAAAACGCTTTTAATAGTGCCATTATAATAATAATAATAATAATAACTTTATTTATAGAAGGTAACACATTAAGACATAGGCATCATATTATGAAAAACATAACACACGTCTTATTTACAATGCGGCCTTCTGAAAGAACATACAAAGACACACACACACACACACACACACACACACACACACACTAAATAAGATGTGATGCAAATAATTAATACTCAAAACACAAATGTGAAAAACACATTTTGAACAATACCGCAAAAATACATATTGTTAAAAAAGCATTATTACATTTTTTCGTCATGGCCTATAATTAGAATTAAAAACAATTGTAAAATATATCCCAAAAGCATATAAATGTTATTAGTTGTAAAGTCATTACAAACTTTGAAAGTCATTTTTTTCCACCGCAAAACGAATGAATACTAGGTTCTTGACCTATTCGATGTAGGTCAGTCGACAATGTGTTGGCTGCTCCATCCCGTTTAGAGGTTTCCGTTTTGACAAGAAAATTCTAAAAAACCATGACGTCACCTTTTAAAAGAAGGAAAACGAAATGAGGGATTTCGACTTTCAGTTCATGTTTCCATTGTTTAATTGTATTTTTGATCTATGATTACGTTAAAGATGGACGTAGACAATGATTTAGAGGGTAACCTGTTGCAGCAGTTCAGTTCAATGGGAACAACAGACAAAGAAGTGCTGATAGCTGAATTCCAAAACTTATTAGGAAATCAGCTGAACCCTGCAGGATGTGCATTTTTTCTAGATATGAACAATTGGTGGGTTTCATATTTTTCTATTTTAAATATTTGTAATATGCTGTAAACTGACTTTGTTGGTAATGTGTGTTGTACATTATGATAGATTAGAGATGTGTGTCATAAATAGTTAGTGGAAGGTTTTAGCATGACCCCGAATATGGTAGTCCACCTAAATGGCCGTCAACCAGTCTTTTGACAATTTTTAGACTATTGCAGACTGGTGACGTCCACCATCCCAGCAAAAAGTAGCAAACGGGCCTTGCGCAGAGGATCCTCGCGGCCACAATTTTTAAATTATCTTTGTTATAAATTCAAATTTCTACGAAAATATCATTGCCTACTATCAAACACACATTTATTTATGTCATTATGCCAAAAAAACATGTTCAGATACCATAATGCACTTACATGCATCGATTGTATCCATTAATCTGTAAATCTAGGACAAATCTGACAGGTTGTGTACATGTATGAAACGGGGTAGAGGATTTCGAATATTTTGGTCTTTAATAGGCTCGGTTAAATAACACTATTAAAATGCAACCATTTCAATGCGCTGAACGCTAACGTGTTTGATGGGTCAAGTTGGGAGAAGTTGATGATGATGATGTTCGTGATGATGATGATGATGATGATGATGATGATGATGATGATGATGATTAGGTATCACCATTTTTGAACACTGTTGCGTTGCTCTGCACAATACATAGAAAAGGGAGGATAACTGTGACTGCGCACAGGGTTAACCATCATTGACGGATGGGTACAAATTTATTCGATAAAAATCAACATGTATAAAAAATGGTGGACTGCTACGCTCATTTCGTGACTCAGAGTATATTTATGTGAAAATAACGACTCTAACGACAAATCCAACCCAGTTAAGATCACTGTTAGGTACATTTGTAACAATTATATCATTATTAATCAACATCGATGCATAATATTACTATATATTCTTTCGCCCAGTGTTAAATGGTAGAGAGTTGTAGCGTTACAGGGATACACATGAAATGTCAAAATAATAAAAAAGTATCCCTGATCGCTCATTATTGTAGCTACCGAATATGGCAACGATTGTCAGACAATATGGCCCAGACTGGCGGATAAAACAGCCCATATTGAAAGAAGAATAATTTGATATGGCACTAGCTGTCCGACTATGCCGCCCATTTTGTAAAGATTTATCCACCGTATGAACCATTGTCAAGGTGGAATTGGATTCAGTGATTGCGGACCTGATTTTCAGATCCCTGAATCTGGGTTGTAAAGTAAGCCACTTTAAGTAAACTGGCCTTAATCTGGACAGTATGTTCTTAATTTTCTTTCATTTTGGGCTGTATCATTTTTGAATGGGTACAGGCAAAGTCATACCAGTATGTAGTTCTGGAACATGGTTATGGTTATATGATTTGGTAAAATACACTTCAGCTTTTCTTCAGCTGAATAAATGCAAAAGTAAGTAAAATTAAATCATTTTATTGGCTCCGGATGACGTGTATTAAAGGGGTCAAATTCTAGTTCAACCGTAGTCATTCTCAGACGTTTCCTAAAATTTATAACAAAACTGGGAATCTTGTTCTGAAGAGATTTTAGCTCACCTGCGCACAAAGTGCACAGTGTGAGCTATTGTAATAACGCGTTTGTCTGTCGCTATATAAGTCTATTGTCAACATTTTTCTTTAAACAAGTTTTCCTAAAGTTTAAACCACTGCAACAATTTCGACCAAACATTGCAGAAATGTTCCTTGGGTGGTCCCCTTTCAGATTTCTTTAATAAAAGTGGTTTCATGCAGAACTCTTGTTGCCATGGCACCCAAAAGGAAAAACTTTGAAAAACTTCTTCTCAGAATCAGCAGGCATGATTTCAAAATAGTTTCACAGATAATTTCTAAGGTGATCCTCTGTCAAATTCCTTCACCACGTGTAATTCATAAAAAACTTGGCCCCTATAGACAGGGATACAATTTTTTGTTTATATGGGTAACTTTGAAAATCATTTCTTTAGAAACCATTGACCCAATTTAACAATAAATTTACTTAAATATTCCTTTATTTATTTAATCAGTGTAACATTTTAAAATAAATATATATTATACGTTCATATTGACTGATATACTTTTCACAGTCATACTGAAATAAAATGGTAAAACATGCCATATTCATTGTATATAATATTTATAATTAATTCCAAATGTAACCCAATTCCCTAGACCCTTCACTCCCCCCACCACCGACACCACCACCACAACCTCAAGCCCCTTTGTTCTCAATACTAAATTTATTTTCTGTACAATGGTTAATGTCATCTGTAAAAGAAACATTAGACCATAAAAACTTAACATGCCTGTAGTCCGTACTTTGTGTTTTTTTGCGCATGCGCACTGGGATTCCAAGTGGACATGAAATGTGATTTTTAGCTCTACTCAGTACTGGCCAAAGGCCAGAAGAACTTATGCGATGGCAATATGTACACCAAATGTGCATCCCTGCGTCTGTAAACATTTGCTTGTGAACACGATACAGTCTTCAGCAGTTTTGATTGTATCTTGTAAAAATTTTTTTTGGTTCTGCAGTTGGTTTTATGTTGTACTCTCCCTTGCAGAAGTGTCTGTCGTTCATGCATCCATCTAAACACAATTGCTTGTGAATGTTTGTTCAAATTATGCCCCTGGGGTCATTACTGGCCACGCCCAGGGGTTCAAAGGCTTGTTATACTTTAATATTTAGGGAAATGTTTAAAAAATCTTTTTGTCTGAAACCGCTAGTCAGACACTTGCTATTTTGAATAAGGCATCATTTAGTTGTCCACTTCCGAGATTGTTCATATTATGGCCCTTGGGTCAAAACTGGCCATGCCCCAGGATCACAACTTTCCTAGAGACTTTAAGAAAAACTTGCAATCTTTAGGTTTAAAACCACAAGGCTCATACCTTTGATATTTGTTGTGGAGCATCATAAAAACTATGATGACCCTCTATCAACACAGTTACAATTATGCCCCTTGGGCCAAAGCAGGCCCCACCCCTTTTGACCTACTCTTTTATTTTTAAAGATACGGCAATGAAATTTGGACCATGTGTACTGTTTCGCAAACAAGCATCAATGTTGTCCTCCGATGACCTTCACTGTGACCTTTTGATCTACTTTCTTATTTTTGAAGCTAAAGCAATGAAATTTGGACCATGTATACAGTTTTGCAAAGAAGTATCATTGTTGTCTTCTGATGACCTTGACTGTGACCTTTGACCTACTTTCTTATTTTTGAAGCTACATCAAAGAAATTTGAACCATGTGTACTGTTTTGTAAAAAAATAATATTTTGTTTTTTGATGACCATGTTTGTGACCTCTTGATGGACTTTTTCATTTTTGAAGCTACAGCAATAAAATTTGGACCATGTGTACTGTTTTGCAAACAAGTATCAATGTTGTCCTCTGATGACTTTGACCTTTTGACCTACTTTCTTATTTTTGAAGCTACTGCAATGAAATTTGGACCGCGTGTACAGTTTTGCAAATAAGCATCAATGTTGTCCTCAGATGACCATGACTGTGACTTTTTGACCTACTTTCTTATTTTAAAGCTACAGCAATGAAATTTGAACCAAGTGTACTGTTTTGTAAAAAAATAATATTTTGTACTTTGGTGACCTTGTTTGTGACCTCTTGACATACTTTTTCATTTTTGAATCTACAGCCATGTGTACAGTTTTGCAAACTAGTATCAATGTTGTCCTCAATAATTACCTTGACTGTGACCTTTTGACCTACTTTCTTAATTTTGAAGCTACAGCAGTGAAAATATGACCATGTGTACTGTTTTGAAAACAAATATTAATTTCATCATTGGATGACCTTGACTTGGCACATATTAAAATAGTTCATGCAACTCATCTGCTTACAATATTTTCTATCCTCAGATGTTAAACGTTTCCAGCTCTCCGAAACACAAAACTTTAACTTTATGTTTGTAGCCTATTACCCATACATACATGCTCTGGATTGAAAATGACCACAAGAGCCATGCCAGTAGAGCATAGGCCCTCATGGGCCTCTTGTTTAAAACACCTTATAAACTGTTTACAAACCCATGTATTTAACTTCAGAAATTCCTTATCTTTTGTAATAAAAAGTGTTATAATCTGCTGAGACACTTTAACCTGATTGATATTCACCATGTTCTTTATACTTAACTTAAAATGTGACTGTCCTAGAAATATAGCTGTTTGAGAACTACTACTGGCAGCAACATTAACTTGTACCATGTTGTGAACTCTTAGGGTCTAAATTATAGGATGCACTAAAGTTCTTCAAAGCAGACTTTGTGGGAATGTTTTTACACTACATGTCCAAACTTCATGGACCCAAAATAAATACCCTAATCACTAAGGAAATATACATGTATATATTAGTGACAACTTCATAGTGGTACAAACTGTCTTGTAATCCTTTCATTCAATCTGGGCCCTCATTTTTTCCATCATTTTGGAAAGGGGTCAAGGCATTTCTGCTTTAGTAAAAAATGCCTTGTTTTTATTAAATTTCGAAATTCCAATATTTCGTGGAAATTAACACTTATTAAATTAATGCTATAAAAAAGGTCGAGAAAGTCTTCCTCCGAAAAATGATAAAGTAGTAAATTTCTTTATTTCGTTGTGGAAAAAGTATGAATATATGACATTATAAATATTTTGGCATATAGAATCCAGCCATTAGGAATGGGACAGAGTATCAACCCTAACATGTCAAGGACAACCCCCAGCCATATTGTCTGCCAGTCTTGGGCAATGGGCCATATTGTCTGAGCTATATCAGGGATGGCCTTTGACATCCATATATTTTTTTTCTCATTTATTTGCACATAGAGTACCAATAACACATTAATGTTCATATTTATATAATTAAATAATTAAAAAAATACATACATTAAAAAAAAAATGAATCGTTATGGCTATTTATGTCTTTTACTGATTTATGTTAGTTTCAGTACTTCCCACTTTTTATTATGGGCTTCGTACTTAACGTTGTTTAAAGCAATTTGCTCTTCTATTTTAATTCTTAATTTAAGATACATCATACATGCATTAATGGATAGATGTCTATTATTACAATTGGTTGAGTTTATATAAAATTTCATTAAAACAATTTAAGGAAGTTGCAAATATTACTGTATTTGTTTTTACATACTATTCCTAATAAAGCCTCACACTTCTTGATAAATTTCAAGATCTAATTTCATCTAATGTGAACATCAGTTCTTCGCTCTGTATGTTTGGGTGTGTGGCTGTGAGCTTACTGATTTGTTGTGATGTAAATGGTAAAAATGTGAATACTTGTGACAATTCAGTATTGTCAAGAACTGAAGGAAGAGTTCTAGCATTTTTACATTAACATGTATGACAGGACACCCTACCCAGTATAGCTATAATTACTAGGTCATATTTAGAAAAAAATAGGGCTGTTTTTTGTGAAACTGTAAACTGACAGCATGACTTGTATTACATATTTAATTCACACACCATATTCCCCAATAAAGATGATTATATTGACAGGGCTTCTGTTAAAGAAAGTTTGGAAGTATATTACTCCCTAGAAATGGGTTAAAACTTCCAAAATTGATTCATTGGAAGTACAGAAACTTCCATAATTTTGAAGAAAACTTCCAAAGTTGAAAGCTTGGAAGTTCAAAATATCAAAACCTTTTTTATGCCCCCTTTTGAAAAAAGTGGGGTATATTGTTTTGCACATGTCGGTCGGTCGGTCGGTCTGTCTGTCTGTCTGTCGGTCGGTCGGTCGGTCGGAATACCAAATGGTTTCCGATCAATAACTTGAGAACGCTTTGACCGAGGGACCTCATACTTGGTATGTGTATTGGTCATCACCAGCAGATGAACCCTATTGATTTTGAGGTCAGTGGGTCAAAGGTCAAGGTCAGTGTGACCTTTACATGAAAAACGGTTTCCGATCAATAACTTGAGAACGCTTTGACCCAGGAACCTCATACTTGGTAGGTGTATTGGTCATGACCAGCAGATGAACCCTATTGATTTTGAGGTCAGTGGGTCAAAGGTCAAGGTCAGTGTGACCTTAACATGAAAAACGGTTTCCGATCAATAACTTGAGAACGCTTTGACCCAGGGACCTCATACTAGGTAGGCTTATTGGTCATGACCAGCAGATGAACCCTATTGATTTTGAGGTCAGTGGGTCAAAGGTCAAGGTCAGTGTGACCTTTACATGAAAAACGGTTTCCGATCAATAACTTGAGAACGCTTTGACCCAGGAACCTCATACTTGGTAGGTGTATTGGTCATGACCAGCAGATGAACCCTATTGATTTTGAGGTCAAAGGTCAAGGTCAGTGTGACCTTAACATGAAAAACGGTTTCCGATCAATAACTTGAGAACGCTTTGACCCAGGGACCTCATACTAGGTAGGCTTATTGGTCATGACCAGCAGATGAACCCTATTGATTTTGAGGTCAGTGGGTCAAAGGTCAAGGTCAGTGTGACTGTAAGCTGAAAAAAGGTTTTCTGATTGTCCATATTTTATTTTCTTATATAGTAGACAGTAGAAATTTATATGTCACTAAATGCATGAGTTGAAGTATCAGTTTTCAGTGAACATCTAGTTTAATTATGCCCCCCTTCGAAGCAGAGGGGTTATATAATTGCTTTGCACATGTCGGTCGGTCTGTTGGAAGACCAAAGCTTGTCCGAGTGATAACTCAACAATTCCCGGACCTATGGTCATCAAACTTGACATGAAGATTAGGTATGACCAGTAGATGACCTGCCTCATATGCATCCAATGACAAATCAGCTGTCATTTCAGTCCATGCATATTTCATTCAATTGTCCAAATATTTCTGGCAACTTGGCGCTCAGGGGGCATAATGTTTGACAAACATCTCTTGTTCAATATTACTTTTATAGTCACAATTTTAATCAGTTTAACTGTTTCTAAGTAGAATGAATTATCATAATATAAGTCTGTGAATTTGGCAAGTTAAAGTTGCAAATTATTTGATTATTAATAAACTTGTTGAAAAATGGTTGAAAAGATATTGTATTCTGGACACTTAAACTTCCACATTTCAGTGTAAAACTTCCAAAATTGATTGATAGGAAGTTCATACCGGGAACTTCCAGTTTCAAATTCTTAATGGAAGCCCAGAATTGATTAGTATGCTTCCTATTGTAGGAACCTTCAAGCAGCAATTGGTTCATACTATGATTTTGATCAGCCCAATGTGAAAGTTCCTGAGCTGGCTTTTGTGAGTGACGTAACAGTGGGTGAGGGAGAGGCTGTTCCACCTAACACAACATTCACAAAAACATGGAGGGTTGAAAACTCAGGTGCATTGCTATATTATAAAAAATATTATCCATCTGTATTCTTAAATTTTAAGTGTCAATTGTATGTTTTAGCTCAATTCTTAATATTGTGAAATATCTTTAAGCTGATATAACTAAGAACTAAACTAATAACTAAATACGGTTTGTTAGTTTTGGTGTCCATTACAAGGGTATCGGTTATAAATAGATACATTTCAACATATAAATATTGCATGACGTGAACTTGTGATATACTAAAATGATTACTAAGAGTAAGAGATGATTTAAGTATTCTTTGGATCCCACTCCTCATTTATCTAATTATTTATTTGCAATGTATGCTTGACATATCATATGACATGATCATGTTATATATTGTAGTATTCACAAAAATCTTGCAGGAGATGAGTCATGGCCACCAGGCTGCCAGCTTCGATTCTGTCAAGGAGAGAACCTGGCCAACACAGACCGTGTGTTGGTTGAGACTTTAGGCCCACGGGCAACAACAGACATCAGCGTTCAGATGCAGGCCCGCTCCGAACCTGGAACCTACCAGAGCCAGTGGAGGATGTGCACCGCCACTGGCATGTTTTTCGGAGGTGAGAAATACTGTATATGTTATTAAGTTGAAAAAATACTGACAAAACTCAAGATTGCTTTGTAGTTGAATGGTGCTCAATTGGTTCAACAAAACTAGAAATTTCCTGATTCAATTTGTTTAATGTAGGACGATACAATGTCAAGTTAGTAATGTTTTTCCATTCAGTCAAGATAGTAATATATGACAAAATTACACTTTAAAGACCATTATTTACGTGGTACTGTTACCAAGGTTTTTAATGTATATTATTTTTAAATTTTACTGTTTCTGTTTTGCAGAATCTGTATGGGTGATTATAACTGTAGCAGAAGGAGGTGTGTTAGGAGTGACTCAGCAACTTTCACGTTTTGGAAATGAATTTGTGCATAATCCCTCCCCACAAGGTGCTTCAAACCCATTTCTTTCCCCAAGTAAAACTAATCAGGCTGGAACAGACAGTATGAGTTGCCTGCCTGCATTCATGTCCCCAAATGATTCCCTGGTTGCTCAACAAGGAAGCCCTTACACGAGCCAGCTAAGCCCCAGTCCTGACCGGACAGCCCACACAGGGGCTGGGTTACCTAACCACACAACAGCTCCTGCCAGGACACTTTTCCCAGTAAGTCTTGCAGAAAGGACATTTTGGCAATTTTTCTGATGCACCATAGTGCCTGATCCTATGTTGCTAGTTAAAGCGTTATTGCTATGTTGTATTATTTATCTATAAGGTTAGCTCATATTTGGTTCAGATTAATTTTGATTTTATAAAACACGAAATTCTTAATTACAACCATTATTTGTAGTTTGACGTATAGACATAGTTAAATCTTAATCTGAAATAGAAGCTAATGTTCTATATCTTGATACTCTGTCTCTGACAGAAGAAAACTCCAATTCCAAGAAATATATGTTAAAACTATCATGTTTAATCATTACTGCGTTTACAGGGGTTGAATGGTGGGGCAGAGGGAGATGGAGACTGTGATACAATGCAAGAAGAGGAAATGTCCTAGCAGGCCTTGTGGCGATGAAGCTTTGGAAATAGTGACACAAGGAGCATCTCATTATACAGTTAATGTATGAAGAAAAACTTGCACTGCCTTGCAGGAGTTGGGGAGAAACCATTCCACTTGCTGGCCTGGAAGTATTGGCCACTGATTTAGTATGGGAAATAGAGGCACAACAAGGCCCCAAACTGAATGGTCATTGTTTGACAATTAGTGAATAAGTGTATTACATTTACTGTTCCTCTATAGGATAATGCAAATGGGTTTTTTTCAAAGCAGGTATCAACTGCACGTAAGGCAAGCATACACAATTTTGGTAATGGAGCTTTTTTGTTTTAAGTCAGCTTATAAACTTTTAAGGCTTGTGGTTTATATTTTATTTGGCTTCTTGGTGCCAAAGGTACATGCCAGCTTTGCACACAAGCAATAGTTCTTTTGAGGATATTTTAATAAAGACAGTTATTCTCTTGTTTTAATACTGGCAATTTTGGTATAACAGTTAAATGTTAATTACAGAAAACTCATGAATTTATGAACACATTAAGTTGAGCATAGAGAGAATTCATAGTGAAATGGATCATAGTGATTGCCTGCATGAACAAGTACATACTGGGAAACGCGCATTGTCAGTTATACAAATGAAGGTGTGTTTTTTGTTTTGTGAATGAATTTTTTTGTGGAATATACTTCCTTCTTTTGTCTGTATGTTAACTCAAGTAAGTTTTTAAATTGCATGTACCCCGTAACAGTATCTACTCCACATGGTAATACAGTTACAAAACCATTGATTATGTATCATGTGATATATGCACTAACTGTTGAAAATAATTTCCAATGATATTTTTTAAACCAGAGAAAAACTGCAATGAACACTAAATTATATAGGTTTTGGCTTCCAACAGAGAGAAGAATTTATCACTTGTAAAAGTATGAAACAATTATTCAGATATAAAAATGCTCATTTATTCAGATTGTTTAGTTTTGTCATATGTTATTCAATATTTTTTCTGGTTTAGCATTGATTTTAAAATGTTAATACTGGAGTGACCTTCCAAAAACACCAAAATCCTGTTGCTCATATATGTCTTATACATGTAGCTAGAGGTAATTATTTTTACATTCATATTGGAGTTTTAGGTGGTGTGTTAAAAAAACTGTTCAAAGTATTGTCATAGTTTTTTTGTGTTGTCGTTGATGGAAAACTTTCTAACTGTACTTATGTACATGTACCTGCAAAACGTCAAAGTGCTTGCTAGTGTCAAGTGGATTTGAGCAGCAGGATTTGTACCACAGTGCCATGTTTCTGACCAAACCCAAGATACTGTTCTGTTGGTGAATATATTACCGTAAGCTATGCATCTTTTGTTTTCCAATAGACCTGTACCAAACCAACTTATAATTATAAATTTTTGTTTCGTGAGAAAACCAAGGCAGTTGTAGATGAAAGCCTGATTTTTCATTTTTTTAAAGTTTTTCTTTCAATTTCTGTCATTATTCAAAGTACATGCACTTTTATTCTAAATAACTGTCAAGACACAAAGTAAAGTAGCTTCATCTCCTAAAGGTTGAAAATTGTTACGTACAAACATTTATTTTCAATATTTAATTTTCCTGATACAGACTGAACAATTTTTCTAATTGGTCACCTCAAATATTTTCTAAAATATAATTGTCAAAAGTAGTTGTAATTTACATAAGAAATCCTTTATTAATAAGGAATGCATGTGCAACCAATTGTTGATGTAACATAATGATGTTGGTTAAATCAAGAGAGAAGTAGTAAAACTTGCCATGAAGGTTCACAATGTGGCGGAGAGTCGCAGGTTCTGTGTGTGTGCGTCTGTCTTAGACTGAACCATGGCATTACCAAGCATTATAGGATTTTTTAAAAACTTACTTGTAAATTATATCAAAATCACTTGGCACAAATGCTCTCCACATTGACCTTAAGTGTTGATGAAACCGTAAAAAAATGAAAATTTATAACTGGTAGGTTACAAGAACAACTTTAAATTTGTGCTGTTTTTTCCGAATTTGTACCCAGTCAGGGAGCATACATAAGATAGAGTGATACTTTTTTATGAAAGGAAACTATTTTACATTTCATTGCAAAACTTGGCTGGACAGAAGGGGTAATAACTGTGAAAATGTGATGGTAAAGATCCCCTAAACAATCATAAGATTTGTTTTAGAAACTGGATGTCCTTTAGGCTATTACGTTTGAGGTGACAAACTACCCAGTAGCAAATGTATTGCAATTTTAAAAATGGCCAATTAGAAAATCTGTTCAATGTGAATCACACAAAAAGTGTATTGTTTTGGAAATGTTAATGATTTTAATTATATATAATGCTTTTGTATATATTAAACATGTTAATTTAATAAGGCACAAAATAAAATGTGATCTCAATTTGTTTGTATATTTTTTATGCCCCCCGAAGGTGGGCGTATTAAAATCGCACCGTCCGTCCGCCGTCCGTCCGTCCGGCTCTGTAACTTTCCCTTGTATGGACAGATTTTAAAATAACTTGCCACATGTGTTCCAAATACCAAGACGACGTGTGGCGTGTAAGACTCATGTCCCTACCTCAAAGGTCAAGGTCACAATTAGTGTTTATTCACAATGGAGTGCTGCATATAAGGACATATGTTGTCGTGTCCGGGCTGTAACTTTCTCTTGTATGGACAGATTTTAAAATAACTTGCCACATGTGTACCACATACCAAGACGACGTGTCGCGTGCAAGACCCGTGTCCCTACCTCAAAGGTCAAGGTCACACTTAGTGTTTATTCACAATGTAGTGCTGCATATAAGGACATTGTCATGTCCGGGCTGTAACTTTCCCTTGTATGGACAGATTTTAAAATAACTTGCCACATGTGTTCCACATACCAAGACGACGTGTCGCGTGCAAGACCCATGTCCCTACCTCAAAGGTCAAGGTCACACTTAGTGTTTATTCACAATGGAGTGCTGCATATAAGGACATAGAGTATAGGTTGGCGTGTCCGGGCTGTAACTTTCCCTTGTATGGACAGATTTTAAAATAACTTGCCACATGTGTTCCACATACCAAGACGACGTGTCGCGTGCAAGACCCATGTCCCTACCTCAAAGGTCAAGGTCACACTTAGTGTTTATTCACAATGGAGTGCTGCATATAAGGACATAGAGTATAGGTTGGCGTGTCTGGGCTGTAACTTTCTCTTGTATGGACAGATTTTAAAATAACTTGCCACATGTGTTCCACATACCAAGACGACGTGTCACGTGCAAGACCTGTGTCCCTGCCTCAAAGGTCAAGGTCACACTTAGTGTTTATTCACAATGGAGTGCTGCATATAAGGACATGAGTATAGGTTGTCGTGTCCGGGCTGTAACTTTCTCTTGTATGGACAGATTTTAAAATGTTTATTCACAATGGAGTGCTGCATATAAGGACATAGAGTACAGGTTGTTGTGTCCGGGCTGTAACTTTCCCTTGTATGGACAGATTTTTAAATAACTTGCCACATGTGTTCCACATACCAAGACGACGTGTCGCCTGCAAGACCCGTGTCCCTGCCTCAAAGGTCAAGGTCACACTTAGTGTTTATTCACAATGGAGTGCTGCATATAAGGACATAGAGTATAGGTTGTCGTGTCCGGGCTGTAACTTTCCCTTGTATGGACAGATTTTAAAATAACTTGCCACATGTGTTCCACATACCAAGACAACATGTCCCGTGCAAAACCTGTGTCCCTACCTCAAAGGTCAAGGTCACACTTAGTGTTTATTCACAATGGAGTGCTGCATATAAGGACATAGAGTACAGGTTGTCATGTCTGGGATGTAACTTTCTCTTGTATGGACAGATTTTAAAATAACTTGCCACATGTGTTCCACATACCAAGACGACGTGTCGCGTGCAAGACCCGTGTCCCTACCTCAAAGGTCAAGGTCACACTTAGTGTTTATTTACAATGGAGTGCTGCATATAAGGACATAGAGTATAGGTTGTCGTGTCCGGGCTGTAACTTTCCCTTGTATGGACAGATTTTAAAATAACTTGCCACATGTGTACCACATACCAAGACGACGCGACGCGTGCAAGACCCGTGTCCCTACCTCAAAGGTCAAGGTCACACTTAGTGTTTATTCACAATGGAGTGCTGCATATAAGGACATAGAGTACAGGTTGTCGTGTCCGGGCTGTAACTTTCTCTTGTATGGACAGATTTTAAAATAACTTGCCACATGTGTTCCACATACCAAGACGACGTGTCGCGTGCAAGACCCGTGTCCCTACCTCAAAGGTCAAGGTCACACTTAGTGTTTATTCACAATGGAGTGCTGCATATAAGGACATAAAGTATAGGTTGTCGTGTCAGGGCTGTTACTTTCCCTTGTATGGACAGATTTTAAAATCACTTGCTACATGTGTTCCACATACGAAGACGTGTCGTGTGCAAGACCCATGTCCCTACCTCTAAGGTGAAAGATACACTTAGTGTTTATTCACAAGGGAATTCTGAATATAAGGACAACAGTGTAGGTTGTCAAGTATGGGTGGTATTTTTTTATGTTCAGAGGCAATTTAAAATAACTTGCAATATGTATTTGACACGTAAAGGCAAGATCAACTTTTCATGTACTGACCTTGTTCGTAGGTCAATGTCACATTCGGGGGCATTCGTCACATACTGTGACAGCTCTTGTTTATTACATGTCTAATAATCAACGGGTGAACATTTTGAAATGAAGTTGCCTCTTGTAACAGAGCATTTTGTGATTATATCCGTCATTTCTGGTTGCATGGTCTGCACCCCTGTAAATGTGCTCATACCCTAACATCTAGTACTTGATAAATTAATTGACAAAGCCAAACTTTTCATTTTGATACATTGTTACGAAAAAAGTGATGGGGCTAAAATGACAAGTTTGTTTTTGTATCTAGGGATGGATCTCAACAGGCATTTAAAAGATATTGTGAATCTTTTATCATAGTTTCTACCGATCGAAGTGTTCACAGTAGTATGTTAATGTTTTTGAGCCGTGCATAAACTGTGTATCTGCTCCACATCTCCTTCACTCATTAAAGGTTTGCAAAACTAAATATGACAAAATGCAACAAAACAAGGTTTTTTTATATGGTCAATAAATAGGTAGGTTTATCAAGAAATGTTAGGTACCACCTTGGAACGGTCAGTAAAATGTAAATTTACTGGGGGTTTAAACCAGTTTATGTGCACAAATCTAACTCTTATCCCAACAATCCTTAATATAGATAAAACGCCTTCAAACCACAAGGCTCATACCTTTGATATTTGTTATGGAGCATCATATGATGACTGTCTAGCAAAACAGTTGAAATTATGCCCCTGGGGCAAAAGCTGGCCCCATCCTTTTTTTTTTTTTTTTCAAAGCTACAGCAATGATATTTGGACCATGTGTACAGTTTTGCAAACGAGCATAAATGTTGTCCTCGGTTGACCTTGACTTTGACCTTTTGACCAACTTTTTTTATTTTTAAAGCTACAGAAATGAAATTTTGACCAAGAGGCCACACCAAATTGATATTTCGTTCCGCAGATTTACCGCTCCTATTTTTTTGAAAATGTAAAAAAATTTTTTTATTTTTTTTGTGCGCCCGCACCTCCATTTTGATCGCCAAGCAGATTCTTTTCAGGTAATAATTTATTAGAAGGCTTAAAATAATCAAGTATAATTTTTCTACGCTAGTTTTCATGTTTTTGTAAAGGGAAGTTACCGACGCGTAGTGTTTTTATACTGTATATCAATCGGTTTATCATGGGTTTCAATTAGTCCAAATAATTGTACGTTGACGGATTTTTTTTTAGATTTTTGATATGGCAAATCCTTAGGGATTGGAAGAATCCCGTATAACATGTCTATTATTTTAGACTAGGGTTTCAACAAATTCAATCAAAATGGCAGCTTCCGGTATAAACAAAGTGGCTCGAAGTTTGGAAATTAAATCTTATTTTTGACAATAAATATGTTTTGAGCATGCTTGAAGTCATTGTTGATCGTCTCATGCAGTAAAGGATCATTATTTAAAGCAATCATTATGCAATAAAGCATGTGTATCTAAGACTGGTAGCGATTATATTGCGTAATTAGTGACTCGTTTTGAATGGAAATCGGACAGGTCAACTTAACTGGAATATGAGTCATTGTTTGGTCCAAATTGATGTATCAAGCTCATTTTTGATCAAAGTCTGACAAAACAACAGTTTTGAACAAATATCTTTTCACAAACAGCGATATAAACACTGGTCTGGATATACCTCAACATAAGTAAGCCTAAGTTTATCACCTTATATTTTGTTTTTATTTGCAGCATAATCCGGGATTGTAATGCACTTGTCAATTGTAACCACTGCCCCGCCCACCCCTCGCCCTTGAGCAGAGGCAATGGGCTGTGTTTTTACCTTTCAGGTTGCCCCGCAGTGCCTAGTGAATGTAGTTTTGTCTTCATATTGAAAATAGTCGGGAATGGGCCTCACATAGGTATTCAGGGTTGCGGGGCAGGGATTTTACCAGCAGTGTGTCCCTGCAGGTCGGGTATTTTACCCGAGTTTTTAGAGACCGGAAGTCAAAGTCCCCACTATTCCGGACTTAAGGGGGGGGGGGGGGGGGGGGGGGGGGGGGGGGGCATATACAATTGGCTGGTGCATAAAAACATCTAAATAACCAAAAAAAAGTACTCTGAAAAATACTCTTGTTCTTTTTGTTTTAATAAGCACATGTCATTGCATTTCCTGTGATAATAAAAACAAAATTTAGTCTTATGTTATATAGAGTCTGATGGTTGATGATGCCTGTGTAAGTGATCATTTTTTAAAAATCCCAAATCAATCCTTAGTTATGTCTAAATACAGTTGCATATGATGTTAAAACTGATTCAGGTAGATTTATATAAGTTGTTTCAAACTTTTTACGAAAAGCAGGGTTATTTATTATTATGAATGATCGTCATATTAATGTACGTTTTAATTATATAAGAAATTAGATTTATCCATATAATGTTTGTACTAAACACGGATGAATAAATAGTATGTATTCCAACATTTTCCCAATGTCCATTAGAGGTTCAGTGCAAGATGGCGTTAAAATGGGTTTAAGGGCAATTATTTTGAACATTCTTTCTTATTTATATTGAATATAAGGAAAATATATTTTTCGCTCTTCGCTCGCTTCGGTTTTTATGAAAACTGACAAAATTTTATTTTTTATTTTTTTTTTCGCTCGCTCGCTCCAATTTTTTTTGGCAAAAATCCGAGGAACTAAACATTAATTTGGTGTGGCCTGAGTACAGTTTTGAAAGCATTTTTTTTTTTGTCAGATGACCTTTACTTGGCACATATTAAAATAGTTCATGCAATTAATCTGCTTTCAACACTTTCCGTCCTCAGATGTTGAACATGCAACATTTTCAGCTAACCCTAACACAAAACGTGAACTATATGATTGTTGCCTTTTACCCATACATACATGCTCTGGATTGAAAATGAACACAAAAGCCATGCCAGTAGAGCACAGGCCCTTATGGGCCTCTTGTTTTAATGACCATCATATATGCCGTTACCAAGTTTCATCACTACAAGTTATTCTAAACAAAGCTATTGAGAGAACTTTTAGTGACAGTGACCTTGATACTTGACACCAACTGCAATCCAAAGGTAACTTAAAAAAGGTTTGCTTTATACCAAGTTTTAACTGAAACCATTTTTCTATGTTTAGTAACGGTGACCTTGACCATGACCCTACTCACCTTTGTTACGTCTTTGCATAAGTTAGATACACTCCAAATTTCATTACTATACAGGATTTGAGTCCCTCCTTTCAAATCCTCTCCATTTTATTTTTAATGATACAAAGTATTTACATGCAAGAAATTTAATCGTTAACACTTGTTCAAATCCTAGCTTATATTTGAGAATATAGCTTTCATTCAGATTGTCCTGTACTTTATTATAGCTCAGTTGTAAGGAAGATATTATCAAGCAGTGACACACATTCTCATTGTTCTCTGTATTCTGCTTTTGTTAACTTCCATGTACTGAGTATCATTGTTCTATTGTTGTTAACTTCCATGTACCTAGTATCATTGTTCTATTGTTGTTAACTTCCATGTGCTGAGTATCATTGTTATTCTTATACTATTGCTTCAGCCTTGGCATCAAATTTTTGAACAAGCCCTGCTATATAAAATTCAGAATTTGGGCAAGCCCAAAAGACATTTTACCAGTGCAGGGCTAGCGGGCTTGTGCTAATTTCGACCACTGTATATGCCCTTTCAGTAGATAATGTTATGCTTAAAGCGTGTTGTAAAATTTATTTAATATAAATTGAGCAAACATTATTACCAATTCAATGAACACATAATGTATACATAAGTTTGACAAGCATTTGTGGTATTATGTTCACATAGTCATTAACTATTGCTCAGTTTCTCATTCAATGCCACAGAAAAATGTGCTATGTGTATGAGACATATTTTATATATATATTTTTCTTAGAGGTCAGAAAAAAAGCTATGGTACATGACAGCAAGCATTGAAAGAGGAGAAAGAATATAAAGTTACAAAATGAGAAATACATTAACAAAACACTTGCTTAGTAGCACCTGTAAAAGTATAGCTTTACAAGCACAATCCACATTATTAATATTTTGTCAAATATGGCACTTGTCAATGCAACAGTAGGACAATGTTCTAGCAGTGAAGGGTTCAAACAGCCATGTCCATTTTGATGGTGGGGTAGGGCTTGTAGTCCACTATTTCGAAGTCTTCCATTTTAAAATCATCAATGTCTGTCACATTTCTCTTGATCACAAGTTTTGGATATGGTCTTGGCTCGCGTTGCAGCTACAAAGTTTAAAAGCAAAAGCATGTTAAATTTTCAGAATTAAATTCATCCAATCAAACATAAAATCATTCAATTATTATTAATTTAACATGTAATTAAACTTCAGTAAGTCAGGAACATGAACATACTTGATAATAAGCATTGCCTTTTTTTTTAAAAACAATAAGAAGAAGTAAATCAATATAAAGAAAATTCATTTACGAAAATTCAAGTGTATGACCACACCAACCACTTGTTTCCTATTAAAGACATAATGGGAGTTTATTGTTTGGTATGTCATGGACAAGAAATGTTAGCAAATCTAACCTGTTCTTTTAGAGCATCAATGTGGTTCACATACACATGGGCGTCTCCAAGAGTGTGGACAAAGTCACCAGGCTGAATAACAACATGAGTAACATTTAATAAAACTTAAATAGTTCATGTAATTTTAAATTTCCATTGCAAAATGATACTATCTGTGTTTTGCATTTCTGACGAAAATATCTTAAAATTATATTAAAGTTTTGGTTCAGAAAATAAGGGGATTTTGACATTTGCTTAGGGGATTCCTGATGCATCAAAAGGAAATATCTCATACCAGCTATATTTTTGGTAGGCTTCCCAGGGCATATTGCCCTCAACTAGGACAGTTTCTTTTGCACGTTAAAACTTTTAAAAACATTTTATGTAAACTAGCATTTCCTATTAACTGAAAAGCACTGTATTCAGTCTACATGTTGTTAGAATATCTATTTGTACAAAGCAATATTGTCAATATTTTTTCCCTATCACAAACACCAAAAATAAAGTATATACACTGAACACTTAACCAGAATAACTAGGGTTGCATGTTTACCTTGAGCCCGGTGATGTGTGCAATCATGTAGGTCAGGAGTGAGTAGCTGGCAATGTTAAACGGAACTCCAAGACCCTGCAAAAAAGGGCAACATTTTGAAACTTGTAAGAACTAGAAAAACCAAATACTTGTTCATTTACGAATGGCGCCATCTAGATATATTGTAACAATGTGTTTTATTATGCCAGAATGTTAAACAATGAAAAGTTTAACTGTTTTTATGCCAAATGCTAGTGTTCTTTTCACTAAGCATTAAATACAATACCTGCTTTTTACGCACATTATTATCAGCGCCTAGTCCAAAGGCCACAGCGGAAGCATCATGTATTATGTATATTTTATTTTAAGGCCAACATACCATGTCTGCAGACCTCTGGTACAGCTGACAGGAGAGCTCCCCATTTGCCACAAAGAACTGTACAAATGCATGGCAAGGGGGAAGGGCCATCTTCTTCAGATCTACAAACAAAACAAGAAAAAAATATGTTAACATTTCCTATTTAGTTTTGCATCAAAGTTTTAATTTTTATGTGCATAACAGCACCATAAGAATAGTGAAAACAACAACTTGGAAAATTACATGTTTTCCATTGTTTTACATTTCCATCCAAACACCGCAAAAGTAGAATAAATGTTATGTTAAAATCATTTATCAAACACACCAATGGGATTCCAAGCGGACATAATGATTCTGCGGTCATCTGGATTGTTGCGTATTTTATCTATAACATCCATCAGCTGATCCACTCCCTGGCCCTCATAGTCTGCATGCATGTCCGTGTACTCTGCACCAAAATGTCGCCACTGAAACCCATACACCGGACCCAAGTCACCTGAAATCAGTAAGAACAGTATTGTTTTGTTTTTGATACTATGACAATCAAATCAGGTCTACTGTATTTTTCTAGGAAACCAGAAATATCTGACCAATTGCCTTGGAACCATTTAGAATTCCAAATTTTACAGGTAATTCCCAGTTTTGATTTTCCAATTTGATTCAATTTTCCAATAGAATGTCCAGAAAAAGACCTGCTTACAATATCTGAAAATATACCTTTGAATATGTTTCAATTGATTAACCTGTTATTTGTGTTTTATGTTTGTATTAAGGATTAAGGAACTTCGTGCTTTCTTCAAAAAAAATTATTGGTATTTTTCTTTTATAAAATGAATGACTCCAACCAACCCTCTTCCCTATGTCCTAGGCCCAGGTTGGTCAGGAACTCCTTGGAACCGTTGGCATCCCAGATGTGTACATTCTTGTCCTTCAGAATGTTGGCATTTGTGCACCCCTTGACAAACCATAGTAGCTCCTCCGCAAGTCCTCGCCAGAACACCCGCTTTGTTGTCAACAGTGGAAATTCTAAAAACAAATCATTTCAACTAACTAAAAGACTTAGTCTCAGTGTTATTTTACCACCGTTATAGTGTTGCAAGTATGAAATCTATTTTATGAATAATTTCCGCAGAACGTCTTTCAGCAAAATGTACCGGTATTTATCTATCACAAATAGGGCTAACATCTGAGTAAATTCTCTAACATGTTTTTTTAAAAATAATGCACATGAATTTGATCTCTTTTTAAGTAAGTCACCCACCATCTCTTAGGTTGTATCTCATCTGCATCCCAAATATTGAAAGTGTGTCTGTGCCTGTCCTGTTGGACTTCCTAACACCATGATCGATGATCTGTTGTATTGCATCCAGGTAGTTGTATTCAGAGTGCCTCCTTACGCTATTTGAGCTAAAAACAATATAATCTTCATTTACATAACATTTTAAACACACATTTGAACAATTTTTTTATTTCATTTTTATAACTCAAAAGCCAAGTTGATAACTAAATAAGCATTCAGTGAATACCTGTTACACAATCCATTTGTCATTGAACCATTTACTTTCTTACTCGTCTGGTCATGTGTTGCATCACCTTGAGCGTGTCCGTTGACCTCCACTGACATCATGACAATATCTAAGTACAAAAATATGCCTATAAATTCAAATAATTATTTTTTCCTTGTTGTACACAAGATGTTTGTACCGTAATAAATGTGTCAAATACATATGGCAAGTTATTTTAAATTGCCTCTGAACATAAAAAAAATACCACCCATACTTGACAACCTACAATGTTATGTCCTTATATTCAGAATTCCCTTGTGAATAAACACTTAGTGTATCTTTCACCTTAGAGGTAGGGACATGGGTCTTGCACACGACACGTCGTCTTCGTATGTGGAACACATGTAGCAAGTTATTTTAAAATCTGTCCATACAAGAGAAAGTTACAGCCCGGACACGACAACCTATACCCTATGTCCTTGTATGCAGCACTCCATTGTGAATAAACACTAAGTGTGACCTTGACCTTTGAGGTAGGGACACGGGTCTTGCAGGCGACACGTCGTCTTGGTATGTGGAACACATGTGGCAAGTTATTTTAGAATCTGTCCATACAAGGGAAAGTTACAGCCCGGACACGACAACCTATACTCTATGTCCTTATATGCAGCACTCCATTGTGAATAAACACTAAGTGTGACCTTGACCTTTGAGGTAGGGACACGGGTCTTGCACGCGACACGTTGTCTTGGTATGTGGAACACATGTGGCAAGTTATTTTAAAATCTGTCCATACAAGGGAAAGTTACAGAGCCAGACGGACGGACGGACAGTGCGATTTTAATATGCCCACCTTCGGAGGCATAAAAACATACTGGTCAAACATGTTGCCTGGATAATCACTGACAGGACCTGTCACAATTGCCTGCACACTGACAGGACTTGTCACAGTTTCCTGCACACTGACAGTACTTGTCGATTGACTGCACACTGACAGAATTTTGTTCAGTTGCCTGCACACTGACAGGACTTGATGACTGACTGCACACTGACAGAATTTGATTCTCATACCTGCACACTGACAGGACTTTGTTCAGTTGCCTGCACACTGACAGGACTTGATAATTGACTGCACACTGACAGCACTTGGTACAAATACCTGCACACTGACAGGACTTTGTTCAATTGCCTGCACACTGACAGGACTTCGTTCAATTGTCTGCACACTGACAAAACTATGTTAAATTGCTTGCACACTGAAAGAACAAGTATAGATACACAAACAACTGAGAGGACTTCGTTCAATTGCCTGCACACTGACAAAACTATGTTAAATTGCTTGCACACTGAAATAACTTTTAGTATGGATACACAAAAAACAAACAGTGCACCATCCAATAAACTGCCTTAAGCTCTTAAATCAGCAGAACACATTCAATATCTATTATTGCTTCTTCCATCTAGGACAACATCACCATCCTTCAAATAATCAAAATTTTCTATATAAGGCCCAAAAAAATTAGCTGTGTTTCCGGTAACCCGACCGAACCTTATCTTTTTTTAGGCATAAAACTAAAAAAATCAAAAATTAAATATATCATCATTATTTTCGTTGTTTGTCTGTCTCTGTTCTCGGAGAATATACTTTCATTCCTGATTATGTATTACCGAGACACTTTGTCAACAGGGAAACAAAATGGCGGAGTTCGGCGATCCCTGTCCGATATCTTCTAATTGGCAAACGCATGTTTATGGTCCAAACACGTGGTTGATCACAGGAGACACATTTTGCTGTCTGTATAATGAAAATATTTAAGATATAGTTCGCGGTGTTATTTATCCATGTCCAAAATAGAACTTACTTTTTTACATTAGGCTTTGCGTACATCAGCTTAACAGCGAGGTTCACATTTCATTAATCGTTACATTAATTTATCCGCAGTTATCAATGGCTATTCATTTCGCTTAATTTAAGTCTCATCAACTGAAATCCAAACAAAAACATGCGAAAGTTAAAACAACACAATTATAGGAATGTGTCAGTTGCTGATCAAACGGTACAATTTGTGACGTCAGAGCACGAGCGGTAATAAGATCAAAGGCGTGTGGCTATGGTTCGTATTTAAATCGGTCGGTCGGGTACCGTATGATACCACTTGATTGCCAGGAATCCGTCTAGGCTGGTAAGAAAATACCATACGATCGGAAAAATATTATAATCAATACTAGTCGTCTGGGATTCTTAAAACAATGAACGAAATGTTTGAATTCACTACAAATATGAATGAAACTTTGATTGTTACGATTATAATGATAAATTATAAATAATATGTAAAATAAATCCATATCCACGTTTACTTGTTCTATTATTAACCTACCTCCACATAAGAGAGCTCACAGTTCACAAGAAAATTGGCGATTTTTAGTTGATAAATGGCTGTTTCGCTAGAACATCATCATAGATTTGTAGAAATTGCAGTGCTGGATTTGTTTTAAAAACCGATCGCGTCTTATAAAGGAGTATTGTATACAAAATACACACCAAATGTCATGGGCAAAATTGGCGTGAAAATACCGCAGGCAAAGGTAAGGAAATGATTTCAGACATTAAACAATGCTGTTTTTACTGATATTTTGTTAATTATGGAAAGCTTAGATATAATTTAATTGATTTGATGCAACAGAATTTTGCATGAAATCGAAACTGTAAAAACAACAAAAAAATAAACCCCGACCGACCGCCCCCTAATTTTTTTCGCCATGTAACGGGAAACACAGGTATTTTTTTTTGGCCTAGTGTATAGTGTATAATAATTATTATAATCTATGAACTTAAAAAAAGGACAATAATTACCTTTGAAGTGACTATGTTGAAGACTTAATAAAATTTAAAATCTATTCCATTGTTACTAAAAATAGAAAGTAGTGGAATCTCCAACAAAAAGTGAGTCTGAGACCATACAGCAATACTTGCTGCCCTTGTTTCAAGAGTAAACTTTACATAAACATCAAATTTTAACAAAATGTATTTATAATGAACTCGTAACTCACTGGGTGATGCCAATTTTTATCCAGGGGCATAATTTGAATAAACATGGTAGATAATGACAATGTTACACACCAAATATTTAAGCACTAGGCCTGATAGTATTTGCCAAAAAAAGTTTTGTAATTTTTCCTTTAGGTTGCCAAAGCAACAAGAGTTCTGCATGAATTCATTTTTTTGAACAATTTTGAAAAAGCACCAACCAAGGATCATTCCTATGAAATTTCATAAAAATTGTCCAAGCGGTTTAGGAGAAGATGATGATTATAACCAATTGTTGACACATTTCCTTTAGGTTGCAATGGCAACCAGACTCCAGAGTTCTGCATGGAATACATTTTTTTTTACAATTTTGAAAAAGCACCAACCAAGGATCATTCCTATGAAGTTTCATTAAAATTGTCCAAGGGGTTTAGAAGAAGATGATGATTATAACCAAGTGTTGACGCTTTTCCTTTAGGTTGCCAAAGCAACCAGAGTTCAGCATGGAATTCATTTCTTTGAACAATTTTGAAAAAGCACCAACCAAGGATCATTCCTATGAAGTTTCATTAAAATTGTCCAAGGGGTTTAGGAGAAGATGATGATTATAACCAATGGTTGACGCTTTTCCTTTAGGTTGCCATGGCAACCAGAGTTCTGCATGGAATTCATTTCTTTGAACAATTTTGAAAAAGCACCAACCAAGGATCTTTCCTATGAAGTCTCATTAAAATTGTCCAAGGGGTTTAGGAGAAGATGATGATTATAACTAATTGTTGACGCCGAACGCCGTATGACGTATAATTATTTATGAAGAATGAGGGATCATTTGGCACAAAAATCATGTTTTACATGTTATGATGATTGTAACTGTCATTGAAGAGAGTTGAAACAGTTTTAATAGTTGTCTTTGTTACTGGTTATTTTAAATGACCATTTTAATGTTCATTGTATTTTCCCAATTTTGTAAAGCCACAGGTGGTTTTGAAAATTTAAATAAAAATCACTGTGTAAAACATTCATGTTCTAACCTTTTTATGCATACATTATGCTGTGAAAGAGTAAGTATTAAGATTTTGTTTATATTTCAAGAAATTCATTTCTTTTTTATTCATTACCATAATCTTCATTAATCAAATTGGGAAAAAATATAAATTCTGGGGTTAATTGACATTTTTTGCTAGGGGAAACAGCCTTTAGAAGGCAGTAAATTGCACCCCCTCCCCCCCAAAAAAAATCACTGTCAGAATAGAAGAGTTTTTTCTTTCAGCATTCTTTTTCAAGAAAATAGTGTCATTGTGCATGTTTTTTTATTTAAAGTTCAATCGAAAAAGCAAACATGCACATCCTGCCAAAACAGTGGGGAACATGTCCCTGACCCCAACCCTCCCCCTTGCATCTGTCCCTAGCAAGCCTGTACACCAAGCTTAACCCCTGACCAATAAAATATCAATTTGCTGTGCACTATACTAAGGGTTAATTCCTAAAAATAAAATTTAAGGGTGTAAGATGTTATTAGGAGGTCTCTAATGCACCAGTCAATTGTAACCACGGCCCCCCAGGTCTGGGGAATAGCGGGGACTTTGACTTTCAGTCCAGCCAAAGTCTCCGCCCGGACTGCGAACGAACTGCTCGTAAAACCCCCGCTAAATGCCCCCGCACCCAAGGGGACTCTAGGTAAGGCCCATTCCCAGCTATATTTGACTGGAAGACAAAACCACCGCATTCACCCGGCACTGCGGGGCCACCTGGAAGGTAAAAACACGGCCCATTTCCGCGGTATACCCCCGGACCTGGGGGTGGGGTGGGTGTGGGTGGTTACAATTGACTGGTGCATAACTAATAGTAATACTATCTTTAGGAAAATGTTGTCTGATTGATCAATTAGTGATTTTAAAAATATATAATGATATATACATTAAGTCCATATAAACAACCACTTCGGTGTCTTTGATGGTTTTTGTTTTGTCGACTCCACGGTAAAGCTGCACTCTCAGAGATAGACAATTTTGATATTTTTATTGTTTTTGTCTCCAATTCAGTCATATAAGATAATTCACAATATAACAGATCTCAATTGTTTGGGGAACTGCCGAAATGTTCATTTTTCGTCAAGCATTATATTATTGCTTTAAGATAAACGCTTAACAGGGATTTTATCCGGGCTTGACTTGACCAGAAGTCAAGTCCCCACTATTCCGTGGACCCCCATATTACAATTGACTGGCACATAATGAATGTGCAAAATTTAAAGTAAGATTGCCTTGGGAAGACTCATCAGATGCTGGCCGCTTTTTGATTTTTTGGTAACAAAGCTGTCCAATAATTTGACATTGTTCAGTTTGTTTATTTACCCTCGCCATCGGGTAATACCCATTCCGCAAGCATGCTACAGATTTCATTAAGTCTAGAAGTATTAAAACATTATAAATTTAAAATAAATAAAAGCAACATTAAATGTAGCGTGGATGCTTTGGACCATGGAATATATCGATCGATGAAATCTATTCACTTTGACAGTTGGGCGGAAATATATTCAAAGGTTGATGGAGTTTACATATAGTGCGCGCAATTTAGCCAATGACTGAGCTAGGTGATTACATCATTTGTATTCACTTTGTATTATGCACGCCTCGGAGCATCCCAGAAAGATTAGAGATAAAACTCAGCCTTTTCCGTATTTGTTTTATTTTTGAAAACTTACTAGAGCGTGATTCTGTACTGTCTTCTTTATACTGGTAGTGTAAACATGCCACCTATACCTATAGCCTGTTTACACTCGACTTAGTAGCGGAGTTAAGTTCATGTTTATTCTACTTTCCTTTTAACATTTTGTGGTCTGGAAAAAGCCACTCGCAGAATTTTGCGAGCTTGAATAAAAGTCACTCGCATTCTGCGAGTATGCAAGTCTAAATTCGAACCCTGATGAATGTATGTATTTCTTTAGACCTTGCTGTCAAGGATAACCCGTGAAAGTGCAAGCACTTAATTCCAACGGGGTCCTTTTTTTTTTGCTGAAGGGACAGCACTCTAAAGTGACAGTGGTGGGATACAAGGAAGTCCGGGTGCAATACCCTAGCTCTTTTTCAAAGAGACCCCTTGGTTCTTTTACGTGCTCGGTGTAAAGCACCGATACACGGGGTATAACTTTCCTGGGTTAAACCAGTACCGAGTACACCACTTTTCCAACTGTTAACATCTTTTGGTATGACACGGCCAGGGATCGAACCCACGACCTCCTGCTCCGTAGGTGGGTGCTTAACCACTAGGCCACGGAGAAGAACATTATTGTGGCTAAATTATACATCGGCTGTTTCTTTCAAAAATAGTGTAGAAAATCAAAATGGCACTAAATTTAACTTCTGTTCCTAACACCAAAATTGCAAAAAAAACAAAACAAAAACATTAGTTTAAACTCATTTATTTTTCAACGCTTGTGAAAAAAGTTTATACAACATTATATCAATCAATCAATTTGGCCGGCTTGTTAACCACAAACCACCCAGGCCGAAACTTACCTAACAAACGCGGAGTTGTTGACCAGTTTATATTTCCCGCCGGGTCGGTGGAATTACCGAAATCCCGAAATCCTGGTAAATACCGAAATCCCCTTTCATTTCATAGGTATATATCGTTTTCTTTTATACGCCCGATTTTAATACTTTATTAATTGTGTTGGAATGTTGTATGCCATAATTGTTGGAGGTTGGAGAGGGGTGGAGAAGTCGGAGGAGGGGTGGGGTGGGGTTGTGGTGACTAAAACCCGGGACCCCCTTTCATTTACATAAGTTCATACAAAAGAAGAGTATGCGAGGAGGTTCGTACGCCGTGCTTCAAAACTGCATTGTGTTTTAGTGGGTTGTATGCTGTATTTCTTGGTTGTTGGAGAGGGGTGGGGGAGTCGGAGTAGTTGGGGTGGGGCATGGAGTGATTAAAACCCGGGAACCCCATTCATATTTCTAAGTACATACAAAAGAGAATGCAGTATGATTTAAATCTGTATTGCGTTTAAGTGGGTTGTATGTCGTGGTTGAGGTTGGTTGGAGAGTGGTGGGGGAGTCAGAGGAGGGGTCGGTGGCTACGAAGAAGTCTCAAATACTACTTTCCGATACTTCATTTCAAAGTGTGGAGGTAATGGATGGTAGGGATCATACTTTACATACAATAGAGTCTGCGAGGTGGTTTGTGTGCCGTAGTTGTTGGTGGTTTGAGATGCGTGGGGAAGTCGGAGGAATTCGGGGTGGCTATGAAGAAGTCTCAATACTACTTTCACATACCTCATTTCAAAGTGTAGAGGTAAAGGAGGGTAGGGCTCGTACCTTACATACAAAAGAGTATGCGAGGGTGTGTACGCCGATATTTAATACATTACTTCATTTTGGTCGTGACCTGTATGCCAAAGTTCTTGGTGGGTGGAGAGGGGTGTGGAAGTCGGACGAGGGGGCATTCGGATCTCCTCGGCCATTTTTTCAAAAACAACCTTGGATGTATTTGGACGGTTTACATACTTAAAAAGTGGTACGTTTAAGTCCGCTGCAAATAGATCGCGTAGTAATCTTATTTAGTAGTTAAAATTTATGACTTAACTCTTGGACATTGTAATTATGTTTGCAATAATACACTTCACTGGCAATCAATTTAAACTGAGAGCAATAAATACAACTCTTAAACACTACATTTAATTAATGATATTATTAAAAAAAATACGGACTACTTCAACTGATGTACCGGCATACATCCGAGGTTGTTTTTGAAAATAATGGCCGAGGAGCTCCGAATGACGAGGGTGAGGGTTTAATCCCGGGAAGACCTTTCAATTTCATATATGTTAATGTTTTAACGACTAGTTCAATATCACATTTTATATTTGTTTGATTGCTTTTCGTATTTTTAGTATGTCGTATATTGTTTGTTTTGAAGGTTTCTTATTTTTTAAGGGTGATTTACTGTCCATAAAATGCATGATTTTTGACATAAAATTGATGAGGTCGTGAATCTGTATTTTGACATATGTTGTCACATTAACCAAAGATGTTTCATATGAAATTTTGACTTACTACAACAAAAACTCTCCAGGAAAATTGTGAAAAACCTCAAAAAGTGTTCGGATTTGTGACCGTAGCCAGTATACATGGCTGTCAGACTTTTCAACCCCAAGACTTTTCAACCCCATTTGTCATTTGTGAAATCAAAGACTTTTCAACCCCTTTGTCATTTCAACCCCTAAAAGTGCTAAGACTTTTCAACCCCACCTTAAACAAAGACTTTTCAACCCCTAATAAACGAAGACTTTTCAACCCCTTAATTTCTCACCTTTTTAAGAAAATAACTACAACAGTAAACAATTTATTTTGAAATTTCTTTTAAAAATCAAGAATATATTAAGACTAAAAATATAACAAACAAAAAATATGTAATACATACAAAATATACATACTTAAAACACATGATAATACAATAATTCATTAAATATTTACATTGAAATAAGTAAAAAAAAATGCTCGACTGTCCATTTAGCTATTTAGTCATTTAGCCATAAATCTTCCTTATCTCCCTGAGGAAATCCTCACACAATATATAATGTGCATGGTACTGCTCCATCAATTAATTGAATGAAAATATTTATAAAGTGACAGTTAATTAAGGTTCTAATATCATGGCCATCATTCCAAACTATGGCCAGCTTGATACATTTTGTGTATAATTTTCAGGATTTAAAATCAAACAAAAAATATATTTTATTTATTTATACCCGCAATCTCTGAATTTTTAGATAATACATTATCAAGAATTAAAATCAAACTGTACTGAAATAGCAGGAAGGATTATCGCCCTTGGTTAATGGCGGGCACGTGCTTTTTGCTCTAAGCAATTTTTAATTACTTAGTGTACAACAGGATTATTCTAGTTTTTTTTGTGTGTGGATTTATAACACAATGGCCAGCACTTCTAACAGGTTTTCTCCTTTGTGGCAAAATGAAAAGAAGCGCAAACGTAGAGGGACAAGTGCTTCATCATGCCCGGACACGTGTCCGGATATCGGCCAGTATGATGGCCAGCGTGGTCATCATGGTGGACGTGGCACCCCATCTGTATTCCCTGAGACGGCACCACCGCGTAGGGAGTTTACTTGTATGTCGTTGGACAACAAACTCGACTGTTTATTTGACCTCATCACTTACACAAGTCCAATTCACAATAAATTGGATAATATTGAGCAATGTTTGTTTCACACAAAGGCTACCACCGATGTCATTGAGAGCCGCCTTCGCCTTTTGGAGTACAAAAGTATAGATAACGAGGCCAGGATGTTGAAAGGGAACTTAATTTTCAATGGCATTGCCGACCCAAACGGGGCCGAGAACTGTGTTGACACCATCCGTAAGTTCCTTAGTGAACGATTGTTTGAGGACGTTTCTAAAATCGGAATAGTGCAGGCGAACAGAATCGGCCGCCGGCGTGGTGGCCCGGGATCTCGCCCAAGAGGTGTGCTTGTAACATTTTCAGACCTCTGTGATGTCAATTTTATTATGAGCAACGTTGGGAAACGTTGGGGATCGAGGAATGCCAACAATGTTGCTCGTGTCGGTGAGCGTCTGTCCGCCCTCAAGATCGAGTCTGTGCAGCGACAAGTCAGGTTGGCGACATCGTATGCGTCCCAGCCCACCCCTATACCGCCGATGGAGTCTTCACGAGTGACATCCGATGTGGACAGCAGTTCAGGCGACGAAACAGGATGCGATGTCGACCTTGACCCGCAGGGAGGTACTACTAGACGTGCGATGCCTCGCGACGGCACAAGTCCTGTCCTTACAGCCCCCGGCTATCTCCTTAATGTCCATCCAGCCATGAACACGCAGGGGAGCAAAGTGTCCACGTCGCATGTATCCAACCCCACGGAGACGGGCCTCAAAAGTAAAGCACCAAGTATCACTTCCGGTTCGAACCCCAATGGCTCCCCCGATATCGAGTTGGCTCAACCTAACAGTATTCCTCATACGGAGAGCTCCAAGCTCTAGGGTTGCGCGGGGAGTGTGGCATTCTGTGACGTTTGTGTAACACGCCCGTGCTCATCTTCGAAACTTCATTGTGCCCATATCTCTTCTGAAGAATTCCAATCTTTGATTAATTCCCATAACGAAACGATGAAAAGTGATTCTCGTAGTATACAGCATCCTGAAAACAGAAATAATAATTTGTCGAATGACCTCTGTTATAATGCTTTAGATTTAAATATTGGTTCACTCAACGTGTGTGGCCTAAAGACAAGGCTTAACTATCCAGTCGTTTTTACTCAAGACCTAGTGTCTTACACTTTAGTGAAGTTTTAAATTGTATGAACCCGGATACCTTAAGGAAAACAGCAATTTTTGTTAAAATCTTAGTTAATCACTTTAAACGAATCTGATCATGTACTTTATAGTTTTTCATTTGATATCTCATAACTATATCGATTATATTGTATCCTAATTCAAATAAATGAATTTGTTTTGTTATAAAAAAATAAATAATAATAATAATTAAACTAACCACATTCCCCTTACTTACTAATTATATTTGTTTTGTATAATGATAAACACTAAACCTGTTGTGTAGCCGCCATTAACCCACATATTTATACCTGTGTTAACATATATATATTGCGTTTTCACATGCTTTTACTTAAATGTAAACTGTGATATAATAAAAGAATATTGAGTTGAGTTGAGCAATATGGTACTACAAAAAAACTTTCCACTGTTGACCTTTTTTAAAAGCAATGAAAGTTTTATAAATGTTCAAGTTCAGGTTTTTATTGGCATTCTACAGACACAAAAAGGAGAATGTTCCGTAAATTCTTCTTTGCATTCATTTTCTTTTGCAACTATTCAAATTTGTTATTTAAAGAACACAATTATGGTAATAACATTGTACATAATATATATGTGAATTCGCTGAGATATGTAATATCAAAATCTTACTTTACCGTACCATTGTTAATGTTCGGAATATTATTTTGAAAAAACCTAACCATCAAGTGCTTAGTAAATCAAGGCAAAGCCTTTGTAAATTTCATCCAATACTTTCGAGAAAAGTGTAACAAATAAGCCAAACAAATCTCTAATTGTATTTCAATAACAATTGGTTAAGTTTCTTGCAAAAACAGTGAAAAAGACAACACCTGGCTGACAAAAATAATAGGGGTTGAAAAGTCTTTGATATAGGGGTTGAAAAGTCTTCAATATGGCTATCAAAATATTTCAACTAGGGGTTGAAAAGTCTTTGATTTAGGGGTTGAAAAGTCCAAACAGGTAGGGGTTGAAAAGTCTTTAAAATAGGGGTTGAAAAGTCTAAGGGTTGAAAAGTCTTCGTTTTGAGAAGGGGTTGAAAAGTCTTGGGGTTGAAAAGTCCTGCTCCCGTATACATTAACATAGATGATGAGTGTATATTATATGTAAATACATAATAATAAAGTTCTTATGCAGCTGTCACTAATCTTCTGTTTCATTTGTGTTTGGGACGGTGTGCACGTATATAGACGAAATCTTTATTAGCAGGCCGGTGTGAACTGGCTTTAATCTTGGGCAAACTCAATTATTTGAGGTCATTTATTAAGCAAGTGTGAACCCACTTTCATCTTTCTTCAACGGATTATTGCACAATGTGATAATGTAGATGCCCTTTCTTCTCTAATTAATTAGTCTTTAATATGTGCGAATTATTATTTTTATATTTTAAGCTGCACTCTCACAGATTAAACATTTGACTTTTTTAATTTTTTTGTCTTGGAACGAGGCCTTTTATTGCGAATGTTAAGTTAAAAAATTGATATTTTATGCATTTTTCTTAAACCGTTAATAACGATTTAAACCATAAAACATTAATTTTCGAACGGAAATGTTCGATCTGATTTTTATCGCAACGCCTATCTAATTTATTTACAAAATCTTTGGTGTCAATGATAATCAAGTCACCTCAAGACGGCTTAGTAGAGCGTTTGGTAGCTACACTTACTGTTGGAATCTCGCCTTCGACACATAAACTCTATAGTCCTCTGACATATTCTAGTGTAAGTGGTTCGTCCACACTGGATTTGTAAACAACATTTAGTGAGTGCTCAACATTATCCGTTCCACCATCAACCTGGCGTTGCTTCTTGCTTCTCTTTCTGAGACGGTGCGGTTTCGGACCAGTTCCGTTGATCCACTTCACGAGCTTGTCGATGTATGTCATGTCGCCAGAAAACTGTTGCCCAAAGAACCGAGCCAAGGAAGTTTGCCCAGGGGACCGACGCAATGATGCTTGCGAAGGCGACCGATCAGATGACGTTCGAATAGGGGAACGACCCGAGGACGCTTGCCCACACGCCGACCGACCCGAGGACGCCTAAAACCATTAATCCGGTATCCCATATCACTTACCGATTATCGGGCTTGTCGATGCCGTGTGATACCGGGATATTCTTAGATGATAGAGTTACACTTGTGAACTTTCACCCATTGTAATACTTTCCCAAAACCGGGATGATTATCGGAAAAGCCGGCACTTCTACTAATACAAATCCATATACGTTTTTTGTATATCACAACAGTCAATACCTAGATATCGGTGATTATAAATATTGATCCACAAACCAAAACGATGTTCTATGCATTCTCTATTTTAAAGACCAATTAATTTGCTATTTAACATGATAATTGCACTGTCATGGCTAAAAAGTTTCACATGTTTTGGGTATGGAGAAGGGTTGTGAATAAATGATTAACTCCATTGTTCTCGTTTTATTTGTGCCAATCAATTAATTAAGGTATACACGTAAAATAATGTTGTTAATATTTGACTAAAATTTCATTCAACTTCTCTGTGTGTATTTTTTATTTTGTCCAGATGAATACTTAAACCAGTTCTCGTGTATGGCTGAAAACGGAGTTAATAGCTGAATAGGTCTAATAACGTTTAAAGAAATATCGAAGGGCAACTTTGCTATGCTTTTAAGACTGTCGGCTGCAAGCCGACTGTCTTTAGAGAGCGGTATTTCAGAAACGTGACTAGTCGCCTGACACGACATATTGAACATGAATATATTAATACACACCACCTGCGTAGCAACAGAACTACTTACGTGAATGTGGGGTGTCAAGTACCTTCTAATGTGTATTTAACGCGTTATTGCCTGTTTTATGACAAACATTGCGTGTTACTCTTAGTATAGTTGTACCGTTGCAATTTGGTGAGTTTTATTGAACAAAATAATGAAAAATAATGAAAGAATAGCATTTACATACGAAGTCATTTTACCCTACATCCAATAGTAAGCTACACCACATGTTTGCACCCCGTGTGACGTCACACATATCCCGGCATTCAAGACTGACCCAGCAAACCCCGGCAAAGCTATTAAGAAATAAATCATACGCGGTTAAAGAGTTCATGTCATGTAATATTTTGTGAAATAGCTTTTATGTTTCAAATGATTTTTTTCAGCAGCAATCGAACTATTGTATTTGTTTCAGTAAATTATTTGGATTATACCTATCACAGTGTGTCAACGTTATGCCTATTGTTATTTTGGACTATAGGGTGTAGTTTTTAAAGTCATACACAATATGGCGGCGATTATGCGGAAATGAAATTGAATGTTACTTCGAACACGTTCTTCTACAAAATAACCGACCTGTATTTAGTGCTATTGCTTTAACATCAATCGAAGCAAAAATGGCATCAATGTATGCGTCTAAAAATGTTAAATTTAGATGGAGACAATCCAGAAATGAGCTGCCAGGAAGTGATCGATTTCGGACGGTCCATAGAATTACCGGAATCCCCTTATTACCGGAATCTACCATAATCTAATTAAATTATACTTAAATGTTGTTTGGGGATGTTTTAAGCTTTAATATATGTAATGTTCTAAGAGGTATACCTTTATAATCATATTTCCATATACAGAAAGTGACAAGGATTCCGGTAGTTTGCAGGTCGGATTGGCGATTATAACGATTTGACCAAGCTACCGGAATCTCTTGAGAAATAATGATTAAACTATACTTAAATGTTGTTTGGGGTGTTTTTAAGCTTTACTATATGTAATGTACTAAGAGGTATACCTTTATAATCATATTTCCATATACAGAAAGTGACAAGGATTCCGGTAGTTTGCAGGTCGGATTGCCGATTATAACGATTTGACCAAGCTACCGGAATCTCCTGAGAAATAATAATTAAACTATACTTAAATGTTGTTTGGGGTGTTTTTAAGCTTTAATATATGTTATGTACTAAGAGGTATACCTTTATAATCATATTTCCATATACAGAAAGTGACAAGGATTCCGGTAGTTTGCAGGTCGGATTGCTGATTATAATGATTTGACCAAGCTACCGGAATCCCCTGAGAAATAATAATTAAACTATACTTAAATGTTGTTTGGGGTGTTTTTAAGCTTTAATATATGTAATGTACTAAGAGGTATACCTTTATAATCATATTTCCATATACAGAAAGTGACAAGGATTCCGGTAGTTTGCAGGTCGGATTGCCGATTATAACGATTTGACCAAGCTACCGGAATCTCCTGAGAAATAATAATTAAACTATACTTAAATGTTGTTTGGGGTGTTTTTAAGCTTTAATATATGTTATGTACTAAGAGGTATACCTTTATAATCATATTTCCATATACAGAAAGTGACAAGGATTCCGGTAGTTTGCAGGTCGGATTGCCGATTATAACGATTTGACCAAGCTACCGGAATCTCCTGAGAAATAATAATTAAACTATACTTAAATGTTGTTTGGGGTGTTTTTAAGCTTTACTATATGTAATGTTCTAAGAGGTATACCTTTATAATCATATTTCCATATACAGAAAGTGACAAGGATTTCGGTAGTTTGCAGGTCGGATTGCCGATTATAACGATTTGACCAAGCTAACGGAATCTCCTGAGAAATAATAATTAAACTATACTTAAATGTTGTTTGGGGTGTTTTTAAGCTTTAATATATGTTATGTACTAAGAGGTATACCTTTATAATCATATTTCCATATACAGAAAGTGACAAGGATTCCGGTAGTTTGCAGGTCGGATTGCTGATTATAATGATTTGACCAAGCTACCGGAATCCCCTGAGAAATAATAATTAAACTATACTTAAATGTTGTTTGGGGTGTTTTTAAGCTTTAATATATGTAATGTACTAAGAGGTATACCTTTATAATCATATTTCCATATACAGAAAGTGACAAGGATTCCGGTAGTTTGCAGGTCGGATTGCCGATTATAACGATTTGACCAAGCTACCGGAATCTCCTGAGAAATAATAATTAAACTATACTTAAATGTTGTTTGGGGTGTTTTTAAGCTTTAATATATGTTATGTACTAAGAGGTATACCTTTATAATCATATTTCCATATACAGAAAGTGACAAGGATTCCGGTAGTTTGCAGGTCGGATTGCCGATTATAATGATTTGACCAAGCTACCGGAATCCCCTGAGAAATAATAATTAAACTATACTTAAATGTTGTTTGGGGTGTTTTTAAGCTTTAATATATGTCATGTACTAAGAGGTATACCTTTATAATCATATTTCCATATACAGAAAGTGACAAGGATTCCGGTAGTTTGCAGGTCGGATTGCCGATTATAACGATTTGACCAAACTACCGGAATCCCCTGAGAAATAATAATTAAACTTTACTGAAATGTTTTTGGTACCAAAATCTAATTAAACTATACGTAAATGTTGTTTGGGGTATTTTTAAGCTTTAATATATGTAATGTTCTACGAGGTACACCTTTATAATCATATTTCCATATACAGAAAGTGACAAGGATTCCGGTAGTTTGCAGGTCGGATTGCCGATTATAATGATTTGACAAAGCTACCGGAATCCCCTGTGAGACAGAATGACTAAATTTCAATACTGTTTTCTTTTTCAGATTTAACTTAGAATACAATAGGAGTATTTCAATTACGTTTTTGAAAATGATACTTTGTTGAATGTTTGTGTCGTGTTCTATCTATATATTTCTTTTTTCAATCTGAATGATGTTACTGTAGCTGGAAGGGAAGACCGCTAGCACGTGACAATAGAGTACCAATAATACATAGATGGATGTCGGACAGAATCTGTTTCTTGATCCTTTATGCTGTTATTCATGTTGAATGGGGAAAACAAATTCACCGATATAAATGAAATTTATTTCTCGTAAACAATAAGAACAAGTAACATTTAATTCAAAACATAACAACACGAATGAGGAAAAATAGTTTTTACAACCCTGTCTCATCAAGATAAACTAAATCTTTTAAATAATGTTTAGGGAATCTTATATTTTTCATACACAAATAGCTGCCGCTTTCATTAAAGATTTCGTTGATCTTTTTCCTCTGGGCGTTGAAACTCCGGTGGGTTAAGTCCACGCTCCTCGGGAAGGTACCGCGTTCTGTGATACCACAGAGGTACACTTCTTGTACGCCCGCGTCCAGGATTACATCCCTTAGATGTAGAACATCTCCGGCGATCCGTCTTGGAGATGATGCCGTGTACCTGTTGTTGGGGCCCTTAATCACTAGGGTGGTAATACAATGAAGACCTAGTAACCGTTCACCTACATGCACCATCTCAACCAAGTTTCATTTCTGTATATATTATTTTATTTTAAAACAAACTCTTCTTTTGGTCAGGAATTACCTGTTGGTGGGGCCCGGTAGTAATATAATGAATACCTGGTATGCATTTTCCTTAAATATAAAGAGTTAGTAAGCTTTCACCTGTATGCACAATCTCAAGCAAGTTTCATTTCTGTATATATTATTTTAATTTAAAACAAACTCATTTTTTATCAGGAACAAGTCTCATATCTGTATATATGATTTTATTTTAGAACAAACTTTTTTCAAATGTAAATGTCTTCAAAATGATATTATGTGGCATTATTAAAAATATTTAAGGCAGTATGACGCTTTGTCTACACAATTGACACTTTGTTTTGTTCGTTTGTAACAAATTGTCTATTCCAATATTCAAATATTTCAACCTACCATCTGTGATATAGTGAATATGACTTCAACATTACTAATAACAATTTTTATTTACTACTAATCTGTGATACAATGCGAATTTTCTTTTCGTATACAGTTGAACACCGCTATTCCGAACACCGTTTATCCAAAATTCTGAAAATTTTCGTAATTATTTTTCGGCCCCGATATTACTCCTTCTTTGTTTAACTGATCTTTAATCTCCCGATTTGGTATCTCACACCTATTTATCAGTTCTTATTTCGAACTTGACCATGTCATAGTTTTTCACACCATACTTAAAATGCACTCGGGCATCGGCTTGAGGTGACAATGGATCACAATTGGAGCTTGTTTAAGAATGACACTGAGCACACGTATGTTACAAACATCGATGTCAGAAAATGAGCGATTTATTTGGGTGATGCGGTGTGTATATAATTGCTGGTTAACACAACTGAATATCATTCTGAAATAACTCCGTGTAACCAACATTGCAATGTTCACGACTTAGTATTTTAAGTCATCTATATTTCGCGAACGCTGTCATTTTCTAAAAAATTGTTAATCCGAAATATCGCATACATGTCATGTGCACCGGTAAACCCTGTTGTTTTATTTAAATATTCCAATACCCCCTCGTGTTCTCATGCACCAGGAAGTTCTGCAAAAGAAAGGTACTTCAACACAACTAACTCACAGGGGATTCCGGTAGTTTGGTCATAACATAATCAGCGGTAAACTACCGGAATCCTTGTCACTTTCTGATTAAAATTTCACTTTATTCTATATTCAAGCATTAAAATACTTGAAGCAGTATTGAAATTTAGTTATTTTAGTAATTCACAAGGGATTCCGGTAGTTTGGTCATAACATAATCAGCGGTAAACTACCGGAATCCTTGTCACTTTTAGATTAAAACTCTTACTTCATTCTACATTCAAGCATTAAAATACTTGAAATAATATTGAAATTTAGTTATTTTAGTAATTCACAGGGGATTCCGGTAGCTTGGTCAAAACAAAATCAGCGGTAAACTACCGGAATCCTTGTCACTTTCTGATTAAAATTTCACTTTATTCTATATTCAAGCATTAAAATACTTAAAATAATATTGAAATTTAGTTATTTTAGTAATTCACAGGGGATTCCGGTAGTTTGGTCATAACATAATCAGCGGTAAACTACCGGTACCTTGTCACTTTTAGATTAAAACTCTTACTTCATTCTATATTCAAGCATTAAAATACTTGAAATAGTATTGAAATTTAGTTATTTTAGTAATTCACAGGGGATTCCGGTAGCTTGGTTAAAACATAATCAGCGGTAAACTACCGGAATCCTTATCCATATTCCTTAAATACAGACTTATACTCATTATAGTCGTTGTATACTGACATGAAAACTACCGGAATCCCCGTACCCTTTCAGATAGTATGTACGTACATACGCTCATAATGATATATAATGGGTAGTAAATAATTAAAACACCTCCAAACATTTATATAAACTAAAACAATATTAAGTTTTAAATTTAAAGTTATTTCTCAGGGGATTCCGGCAGATTCCGGTGGATTTTGGTAGTTAGGGAGATTCCGGTAATTCTATTCCACGAAGGTACATGTACATTAGTCTGAAATAATAGACGTGTTATACGGGATTCTTCCAATCCCTAACGTCTAAACGGTTTTGTGCAAAAAGCGGGGGTGTTTGAAAAATATTGTAATTGTATTAGGTGAAGTATTTTATGGTTGAAATTGATAATAAAGTAAAGATTTATATTCATATTTTACCATGGAAGTGCAAAGCTATTTTGCAAAAAAACAAGCATTTAATGCATTAAAACACATTATTCACCTTTTCATTAAAAGGAAAGTTGACTGACACAGACAACAATTATGCCAAGTGGAACAACTTGACCCAATCGTAATAATTCGGCCACCTCCGACAAGCTTCGAGGTAATACAATCGTAACAACTCGGCCTTGGCCGAACAATCTGAACACCTCAGCCAGTATCCAACATGGATTGACTATCTTGAAGCTTATGTAAGATGGCGAGTTGTTACAATTGATGGCCGAAATGTTCCGATTGTTGTAAAATTGTGAAATGCAGCCTTGCAGGAGCCCTTCATGTATATATTGTTATGTTTTGACAGAATGAAATGAAGAAAAAACCCATCAAACTCATAATTATTTGCTTGATATTACTTTTTGGTTACGGAAGTTATATAAAATAACATTATCTGGTAATATTTCTTGTTTTTATGATATGTTATAGATGCAATTTGCTTTAACCCGGAATCCCGATCGGAATAACTACCCACTTTTCGTACAAAACAATTTGTATGTGAAGGATTTGCTGTATCAAAAATCGTAAAAAAATCTGTCAACGTACAATTATTTGGACTAGAAGGTACATCTAGCAGATCTACATCTCTTAGTCTAAATATTCGTACGTTGACGGACTCTTTTTACGATTAAAAAAAAATGTATATATATATATATATATATATATATATATATATATATATATATATATATATATATATATATATATATATATATGGCAAATCCTTCACTACAACATCTTCATGTTGTTACTTTCAATTCAGAGTTGAGTTGAGTTCACTAAAACTATTCCGCATTTTTAATTGTTGTTTAACCTGAAACGTCTCAACCATCAAAAAAGAACATATATGCTTCCATAGTCTAAAAAAAAATAGACGTGTTATATGGGATTCTTCCAATCCCTTACGTCTAATCGGGTTTGTGCAAAACAGGGTGGGGGTTGAAAGATATTGAAATCGTAGTTAGATAAGTATTATATGTTTGAAATAGATATTAAAGGTTTATATACGTATTTTAGTTATTACCATGTAAGTGCAAAGATTTTTTTCACAAAACAAGCATTTAATCATAAATGCATTTAAACACAACCATTTTACATCTATGTAAATCTATGCACTGCAGCCTTGCAGGTGATCTTCATGTATAACAGTTTATATCATTATGTTTTGACAGTATGAAATGAAGAAAAACACTCATCAAACTCATAATAATTCGTCAGCTTTTATTTTTTGTGTACATAACTCATATTTTAGATATATATAATTATCTGACCCGGAATCCCAATCGGAAAAGCTACCCACTTTTGGTACAAAAATTGTATGTGAAGGATATGCCATTTCAAAATTTGTAAAAAGATCAGTTAAGTTACTATTATTTGGACTAGTGCTTCAAGTGTTTGATTTATTGTCTCTATAATGTATAATGCACCTGTCAATTGTAGAGCCAAGCTGGGAGCTGCCTAAAAATCAGTTACCCAGTTAGCTCAGTTTGACAGATCTCCATGCAAGTGTTCACATGGTTGTGGGTTCAAGCACCATACCAGTAGCATCTTTTCTCAAAGGTTTACTTTAGAACCCATCATCCAGGAGTAAACAATTATGATTTTTTTATTAAATATTACAGGCCATGTTCTTTTGTAAACTTTCAGATTGAGAAGTGCCTGGATACAAGGCTAGTATTGTTAACATCATCTGATACAATCAACTGGAACAAAGCTGAAATGGCTGCCTGACCTGACTTAAAAATTGGATGGCAGTACATCAGACTAAAAGATTACAAGTATTGAGGTGGACAAAATGAAACCTGAGCCTACCAAAGCTGACAGATTGCAGAAGAAACACATAAATGCAGGTATTTACTGAGATATTGTAATTATTTTTTGAAACTTCTCATTCATTTAGGAAGTTCAGTTGAAACAGAGTTGGCAAAAAAAATGAACAAAGGTATATACATTTTGAATTCTAATTCAAATGAGAACTTTACTGGCCAGCACAGAATGGTAAAATGCTAGTCTACCAATATAAATGTGCCTGGTTCGAATCAGTAAAGCTGATGAATGTACTGGTTGTGTAGCCAGGATGTGAGTAGGTCTGCACTTGGCTGATAATGCATATCATATGTTTAAGCTGCACTCTCACAGATTGTCTGTTTTACCAACTCTTTTTTTTATTTCTTGGTCTTGTAATGAATTATTTTATGCGAATTTCTGAACACTGAACATAACAGACAACTGGAAAAAGGGGATTGCTGCTTTCTTATATTAATTCAGTCAAAAAAGACAACTGAAAATATTGGAACACTGTTTTCTTATTTTAATACGGTCAAAAGATGATGTTCTGTGCCAAAAATCTCATTATTAGTAAAGCTTTAGTAATGTTTTTAACCATAAAACCAATAGTTACAAATGTAAATATAAAAAACATGATCTTATCTTTTGTCAGCAGTCTTATTTCATCAGTTTTCATACTGCTTTTCATTAGCTTATTCCAAGCCAAAAAGTAAAAGAAGTTGTCAAAACCTTCAATCTGTGACTGAGAGTGCATCACTCTTACAGATTGAATGTTTTGACTACTTTATTTATTTTTTGTCTTGGAACGGGCCAATTTATGTGAAAATGCATGTTAACCATTCATATAAGATTGCTGACAATAAATTTGTCAGAAAATGTTTATATTTAAGTTCAAAATGTTTTATGCATTTTTCTGAAACCGTTAGTAACGCTTTAAGCCATAAAAAACCTTTGTTTTCGACCTGAAATATGGAAGTCTGCAATCTAATATTTTGTCAGTAGTCTTATATCACTGGTTTGCAGATATTTTAGCAAAAAAATAGGTCATTCCAAGACAAAAAATACAGAAGTTGTAAAAACAGTAAATCTGTGAGAGTGCAGCTTTAAATGACTAAATGTTTTGATTTGGCTCAATTTTCACCTAAAATGTTATAGTTTTGTGGCATCTAAATGGTTTGTTTTTAACAACATTACATGTGCATATGTATATATTTGTTCTTAAATTTGTAATTTAGATGGGAAGATTCATTCTCTGGAAAGTAGAAAAGGGCATGTTACATACTGTTATCACTGCCATGACAGAAACCATATTGAGGAGCTGGTCCACCTGTTGGAAGAATTGCGCTATTGGTTGGAGCAGCACTATTACCCAGCCATACACCAGCACTTAGTTTGTCATAGGGAGCATTTCTGAGCAGTTATGGAGACCACTAACTATGCAGGTATGTCATAATCAAAATCTTGGTTTATATATTTTTTTATAATTTAGCATCTGTTGAGAAGAAATTTATTTCTAGATTGAAGGCACACACTATAGATTGATGCCCAAAAATATATTTCTTATTTTAATGCATTATCATGTCTAACTGATTTGACTTAAATGATCAAAGCAAAAGAAATGCAAATGATTAATCTGCAGATATACAAATGTAAGCTTTTTTAACTGGGGAAATTGTTGCCACTTGTCTATTAATTAAAGAACACATTTATAATTAATAATGTTTAATCTGTACACAAATCATATGCCTTCTTTGTTTTAACCATCAATGTCAAAGAGTCCAGCATGATAATGCATTAAATTGAAAAAAATGCATTAATTTATATGAACCCTTTAAAACAAAGACATTTCCTAAATCCAATAAAAAATAATTGAATATTGATGCAGAGTTCAGTTAGAATATAATATAACTTTTTTGCAGTTGTTGCAGTGAAACTTGCACCAGTGTGTTTTCTGTGGAGATAAAGAGATAGTGTCCAGCAATGAAGACCCAACTCAAGATCTGACCTTGTTATGCCAATATGAAATAACTGTGTGGGAAAATGGGAAAAACCTGCAGTCAGGAATGCACGGAAATCATCAAAAGAACAGTGATTAATCTTGAATAACTTGACATTTTTTTTGTTTGACATAGTTATTCATGGTGCAGTGAAAACATTCTTTTTTTCTTATGGTTATTTAAATTTAGAATTGATAGGAGGGAACATCACTATGTAGTTTCATGTTCATAGTCAGATCAAAACCCATGTACATGCCCAAATGAGCATTCGAAAATATCAAAATGGTACTTGTTGTATGTAGTGTAAGTTAATTAACATAATAAACAAAAATATTTAATCAATTTCAATTTATTATGCCCCTTTCAAAGAAAAGGAGTATATTGCTTTGCACATGTTGGCCGCTACGTCCGTCTGTCTGACAGTAGACCAAAGCTTTTTCGGGTGATAACTCTACAATTCCTAGACCTATTGTCAAACTTGACATGAAAGTTTGGTTTAACCAGTAGAAGACCCCTTTTGATTTAAGGGGTAATATGGTCAAAGGTCACAGTGACCTTGAACAGGAAGGTGTCAAACCATACATCTGACTGATAAGTTGACAATGCCTGCACCTATGGCCCTCAAACTCAGTCTGACTATTAAAAGATCCTATTGATTTAAGGGGTCATTGGGTCAAAAGTCAAGATCACAGTGACCTTGAATGCTAAAAGGTTGTACTAATAATGACTGGACAAAGCCTGCACCCATGGCCCTTGAACAACTTGACTTTGGGGTTGGGCCTGACCAGTAGGTGAGCCCTATTGATTTGTCACAGACCATTGAACGCAAAAAGCTTGCCTGTGTGACAACTCGACAAAGTCTGCACCCATGGCCTTCAAACTTGAAATTTAGGTTTGGGGTAACCAGCAGATGACCCCTTTGGATTTGGAGGTCAAGGTCACATCTCCAATATTGGTCATTAAAACTATGCCATTTACTTATTCCCTGCTGCTAAGAGGATACATGTTTATCAGCAAATATCAGCCATCATCTGAATATGAGTGAAAACTGTACCAACTACCCTCATACTTTGAATAGCATAATCTTTAAACTGCCTCAAAGGCATCTTTTGTCAATGAAAAAACAGCTGTCATTTCGGTCCATGCATATTTCATTCAATTGTCCAGATATTCTTGACAACATGGCGCTAATTAATGCTGTAGGTTTGAAATTTAAGACATTAGTTTTTTTTCTTCAGCACCATGCAGATTTATTAACACTTTTATAATAAAAACAAACTAGAAAACAAATTTTAAAGATATTAGTTTTTTTCATGGTATGATGCCACAGCACCATGCAGATTTGTTTTCACTTTTATATCAAAGAAAGTAACTCGAGCACAAATTTTGTAGATATGTGGACTCTGTTGATAGAAGTTCTGGGAGGCATTTTTAGGCTTGAAAGAGCATCATTTTAAAGTTATATTTTTTATTATGTACCTTGAATCTTGGGTATAGTTTGTCTTGTATTTACATTTTAAAGACATTGGCTTCAACAGACCCTAATGAAATGAAGGAATGTAATTGCTTACTGAAACTGTTATAAGCGACGTCATAAATTGAAGCAATTTTAACATAATGAATATGCATTTAACTAATTTAAAGCGGTTCAAAATGAGGAAATTTGAATGAAGAATCTTGTAGGCCATTGGATACATGATTAAGTAGGGCCAATATATTTGTGCTTATTATAATCACATTTATCCTTCTTCATCTACCTTAAAGAGTGTTCATCATTTGTATGAAATCATTTGATCACGTTTCATTTGAAAGAACTTTGCGGTAGTGTTTGCTTGCTTCAGTTACGTCACCGACAGTCTTGCAGCGCTTTCAGCGCTTTGATTTTCTTTGTGCTTTCAGGAAGGGCCATGGATGCCACACTACATTACTTCGACTGTTAGACGACTGGAAGCAGGCACTTGATAACAACGAATACATGGCTGCAATACTAATTAATGGATTTATCTAAAGCATTTGATTGTCTGCCATATGGCATTTTACTAGATAAATTGTCAGCCTACGGCCTTTCAGTGTCTGCTTCCACCCTCCTGCAGTCATATCTTTCAAACCGTAAACAACAAATAAAAATTTGAAATATAGTGAGCTCCTGGGCCGAAATAAGCAATGGTGTTCCTCAAGGATCTATACTTGGCCCCCTTCTATTCTATTACTATGTTTTCATTAATGATATTTTCTACTTCATTCATAAACGCACCTTATACAACTATGCAGTCGACAATACATTGTCTTATCATTCCAAGAATTTTGATGAAGTTAAATCAGTTTTACAAGATGAAAGTAAAATCCTTATAGATTGGTTTACTTGTAATAAAATGCAAGCAAATCCTGACAAGTTTCAAGCCATTGCTGCTGGTAATAAAACCCATTTAAAGCATCCGAGCTTTAATATTAGCAACACTGAGATTTCATGTGAAGAGTCTGTAAAACTGCTAGGGATTGATATTGACTACAAACTTAAATTTGATCTCCACATTGGTAATTTATGCAAAAAAGCTGCTAAACAGCTTAACATTCTAAAGAGAATCGATTAACTGTCTTTCATACCTTCATTCTGTCAATTTCAATTTTTGTCCAATGACTTGGCATTTTTTGCGGTGAAGCCAATACTAGGAAAATGGAAAAACTTCAGGAAAGGGAGCTTAGATTTGTTTATAATGACTTCTGCTCACCCTATCAAGATTTGTTAACAAAAGTAAATTTACCAACACTTCATGTCAGAAGGATGCGTACCATGGCTATTGAAACTTATAGAATAGTAAACAAAATATCACCTGTTGTTCTTCAAAATCTTGTTGTTAAACGAAACTCAAACATATGTTTCCGATACTCTAATTGCTACGAGCACCTACGGTAAGAACACATTCAGATATGCTGCGCCTGTGCTATGGAGCTCCCTTCCCGAAGAATATCGCTCTAGCACAAATTTTAATCAGTTTAAAAGTTTAATGTTAAATTGGAAAGGTAAAGAATGTAAACGTGTTGCTTGTTCATGGGCCTAAACAACATAGCACAAGTATAGCCTTTTTCTGATCTGTAGTTCTTGTTAGCAACCTACATACATGTATGTTAAATGAATGATCTGTTCTTTTTCTGTTTACTTGCATTTTTTACTTCTTGCCTTACTTTGCATTGTACGTTTTGTACTAGTGATGAAACGATTATCGAGTAAAATCGATAAATCGTCGCTGACAATGCTATGTCGGCGACAATCGATAGTGGTTGTCTAAAATCCATGTCGCTAATGTTACTTCCGTTAACTACGTATTTTCTTGCTTTGTGGCAAAATTCCAATCGGAACTCCTCGGCTAGTATCAAGATAACTTGCCGGAGATAGCCGTGTTGTTACGATTGGTTGAGTTCATGTTAACAAGGGATGTCACTCTCTTACACAAATGCGGTCATTCGGAAGCCCTCGGCCATTTTTATCGAAAACAACCTCGGATGTATATGGACGGTCTAAATACTCCATAGATCGCGTAGTAATTTATTTTAGCAGTTAAACTTAATAACATTACTTTTGGGAATCTTAATTATGTTTGCAATTATACACTTCATTGGCAATCAATTTAAACTTAGATAAATCAATACAAGCTAAAACACTACAATTAATCAATTTAATTCAAAAATTTACGGACAACTTCTACTGATGAACCGGCATACATCAGGGGTTGTTTGCAATACAAACGGCCGAGGAGCTCCGAATGAAATGCGGTGAATGCAAACACTTTTGCTTAAAAACTTACAAACCCTCCCAAAATTACAAATTGTTTTTAATTGTTTATATATTTCATAAAACCATCTTTAATAACCTGTCTCTTAAGTGTAGTGGGGCTGGTCTCACCTGCAAATACCGGGGATCCTGGCTCGATGCTTTCTGTTTTTGATACCTTTTTTGGTATTGTTTGTAATTAGCTAATTTCATATGCAATTTTAACTTGCTACAACACAAACTCTCCAAGATAATTGTGAAAAACCTCAAAAAGTGTTCGGATTTGTGCCCTTAGCCAGTACTTCTTTGTGAAAGTTTTATGAAATTAATATATTCTTAAGAAATGTTCAATATAACAGTTTATTGAGTGTTAAGCTGGTTCACAAATGTTTAATATGCTTTTACATGGATAAACGAAATGCTAAAATAACTTACTTGACGCGGTGTGCATCATTTTGAAATTGATGTGCAATTATTAATTTATTATTATGTGTTGTGTTGTAATGTCTTTTCGTTAAGACTAGCGCAAAAAGCATGACTATAGCATCACCCGTGCTAATTCCAGGTTAAACCATTTAAATGATCATGATGATACTATGTATAAACAATGTATTCCTTAATAAAATTTATGCATTTTCGATTATTGTCCGATAGTAAATCGAAATGCTTGGTCCGATTCGATTCGATTATCGATAGCAAATGGAGTCCGATTTTCAAACACTAGTCACACCATTATCAACAATAAAACATATTTCTATCTTACAAGTTCGTTGTTGATATTTCCCGTATAAAGTTCGGACTGGGTTTGATATTTTTACATATGTTTACCCTACATTAGCCATTACTATTTTGATTTTGTTTGCATGTTTCATTGCGGTCAATGAACAGCATAAATGAAAAAGAAACTGCTATTTTCAAACTTTGGATGCAGCATGTTCTTTCGGCTGCTTCTTCTTTTATATTTGTTCTTCCGAACTGAACTCCTTTCCTGAATGGACATTATTCATTAATCTATGTGATCGGTACGTAAATTGTATACAGATCACAAAACGACTATTTGTTCGTGAAAATGTTTTCCGTACCAACCCATGCCTTTGCACATGTAAACCCCTTTCCACTTCCTTTCACAAGTAGCCACTGGGGTAAAGGTAAAGAAACATAAGAAACGATTACTGTTTCATCGTCATACCATTAACACCTTATTTCTTGACTTCGCTGCGCAGTATATTATCCCTGTTTTGGTGATGCCATTATTATATGTACACAAGGAGCTGTATGGAAAGGAAAATTTAATAGAAAATACTTGGAAGTCACATGTTTTCGCGAATTGAAATTGACTGTCAATAGTTAGAAAACGCGTGCTATTGAATAGGACAAAATTCAGTAGATAACAGTGCAGAAGCCATCCACAACCAAATGGTATAATCTATATATCAAATGTTCAACCAAATTGTAAGCAGTGTTTTTACTTCCTATGGTCTGCCAAAAACCCTGTCACTGAGAAAATGTTCTATACCATTGAAGAGGACACCACCAATTTCAATTATTTTTTTAAATTTTAGATGCCTCAGAAGGGAGCAATTCAAGCTGTCCAAGTGTTTGGGCGTAAGGTAATTATGGGTTCTGAATGAAGGCCTGTGTTTTGGTGAAAGGATAAATATTGGTACCTGAAAGGAGGCTTAGCATTATAGCAAGTTAAATTCATCAATGTAATTTTATGTTTTTGCTTTTTTAAATATTGATCCTGATGAATATTATGTTTCTACCTAAAAATAACTTCTTGTCTTTTCTCTGTAGAAGACAGCCACTGCAGTTGCCCACTGCAAGCGCGGCAAGGGACTCGTCAAGATCAATGGCCGTCCTATTGAGCAGATGGAGCCAGAAATTCTCAGATACAAGGTAACTGTTACTTGTATCAGGTTCATGGCATAGAAATATCAAACTTCAAACCTTGAGCATCTGTAGATTAGTATTACAAATGTTGCAAGATTAATATAAGAAAGAAACCAATGCCTGAAAAAAACTTAATCCAAGGCTTATTTAAAGTAATAAATAAACTAAGGACTATACTTTGATTAAATAAATACAAAGTTTTGCATTGCTGTGTAAGTTATCAAAATAAGTCACAAACTTTTAAAAAGACAGCAAAATATATTGACTTGCTAATCATTTGCAGATGCTGTACAGTATAAACCTCTGTATGATTATGACTTGAAAAAGTGTGCCTTATTATAATGGAAAGCAATTTACCCCAGAGGCTTGGCCATTTGTAGATTAGTATTTCAAGGGAACATTAATAGCTGTTAAGACTCATGCTAATTTTCTGCAGCTCCAGGAGCCCATGCTTTTGCTAGGCAAAGAGAAGTTTGCTGGTGTTGACATCCGAGTGCGTGTGCGCGGAGGTGGTCATGTTGCACAGATCTATGGTAAATATTTTTTTGATCACACTGGGTTGCTCTGCAAGTTTCAGAGAGAGAGCTGGTTTTAAAATCCAAAAAGGTGTTCCTGTTTTTGCATGAGTAGGTAAACAACACTTTTGAAGTTGATTAAATAGAAATGTTTATTGTAGGCATAGACAGGGCTTTTTCACCTTCTTTGCTAGGGGCTGAAATTAGGCTACTTCACAATTGGGAAAAATGGCATATTTTCCCAATTTCTAGAAAAAAAATTCACAATTCCCAGATATTTTTCCCAAAAAGGAAGATCTTACTTAAAAAATTTACAATAAAAATTTATTCAGTTTGAGCAAATTATTCTTTTTATCTTTTAAGTTGACATAAGAAGAATGCTGTATAATTTAAACATTAATCGAGGACCAATTAGTCCATAAAATTATATTGTTATCAATTTCCCATTTTGAGACATTTACGCATTTTCCCAATTTGCAGAATTTCACGCGTTTAAATTTCCCAAAATGAAAAGGCTAGGCCTCTTCACAATTTTGGGTGAAAAAGCCCTGATAGATAATAAATAATTTAACAAGGCAAAATTATACATTGCTATATTTTATCAGTCATGAAAAATAAGTATATCCCTACAGTCGTGACGAGGCTAAATATATGGGGCCTGTGCAAATTTCATTTGCTGTTATTATGTGAGAAATATCTAATAATGAAATTATTATTATTGTTTAAACTTGACAGGACATTGTCCCAGTTTCTTTAGCATTAATGCAGTTTTGTTGGCTCTCTGTATATAGCACACTCCTGATGATACTGATAATCCAGTTCTGCTTATGAGTAGTTCATGATTAAACTTCTCACAGCGCTCTGAGGTGTGCCCTTTAAATAAGTTGTTTAAACTGGCCAGTTGCATTTAAACTACAACATAAAATATTTTTGACTTGACAATAACCTTTGTCACCTTTGTTGATAAACTACCACATTCCGAAATCCACACTACAATAATGTGGAAATAGTTGGCAGGTCAGTTTCCTTGGCTGGTATGGTCTGTGTAAAAATCACCTGTGAGTTTTTGTGATTAATTGTATTTTCTGAGGTGATAACCTCTGAATATAAAAAATTGCAGGCATCATTATTGTGCTGTCTATTTATTTTTTAAAGTAGTATTTTGTCAAAAACTAATACAAGTTAAATGGAAACATTAGCACACTCCTGATGATACTGATATTCCAGTTCTGCTTATGATTAGTTTATGGTTAAACTTTTCACAGCGCTCTGAGGCATGCTGATGCCATAAATTATATGTTTCAAATACAAAAATTGCTTCTAAAGTTGTATCTGAACACCATTATTTATGTTTGAGTACACAATGTTCTTGTCATCTTGGCTGAACTCTTGCATATGTGGGGTGAGGGGAGGGGGATGTTGAGTGATTATTTTACTTTTTATGAGGTAAATACTTGTTAAAATATGCATTGGGCGACATTTTCCGGTTGTGGCTCGGGTACCCTCCTGTCAAGAAAGATGACAACGAAGCTTGAAAAACTCCCTCACTCAAAAAAGTTATATGATGATATTACTTTTCCAGTTCTGCTTATGAGATGTAGCTGATTATACTCTCACAGCGCTCTGAAGTGTGCTTTTAACACAGATAAATAATCAGCTAACTTTCCTGTCATGGATAAGGATGAGCTTGAAAAACACAATTGCGCACATATGATGATATTACTTTTCCAGTTCTGCTTATGAGATGTAGCTGATTATACTCTCACAGCGCTCTGAGGTGTGCTTTTAACACAGATATGAATCTAGTTTTCAACAAATATTCAATAAATACAGTATACCAGGTAGTAAAAATTGATTAAAAAATCTTCTGCACTTTCGATAATGTTGAAATTGTGTGGTTACTTTGTGAGCTGGTCAGTTTCCTGGGCTAGTAGTGTCTATGTAAAAATCACCTGTGAAGAAAAATAACTCATTAACCGACTTCTATGACAATGAGTTTTTGTGATTAATTGTATTTTCTGGGGTGATATTTATTAAATATTAAAAATATGGCAGGAGTCTTTATTTTTATTTCATATCTTGTAAAATATTGAAATATTTAGTCAGGCCTAAAAAAAAAATACATTTGGTTCGGGTTACCCGACCCTACCTACGGAATAGGCGCCGACCCTACCGTTTTTATAGTCAGTTTGAATTTTTTTTTTTTAAATTATAAAAAATAAAATAAAAAAAAATCTCGTTTTTTTTTAAATTGCTTTTTAATATTAAGTTTAAACCTTAAATGCTTATACAGAAGATAGCTTTAACACCATTCTCCAATGATGAAAATTATTTTCTTATATAAAACCTAATAAAAAAAAAAAAAAAAAAAAAAAGCCTACCTACCCTCCCCCTTTTTTTTTAAGGATGTAACCCTAACCAAACAATTTTTTTTTAGGCCTCATGGACAAATTTAGTAAGTTCAATGAAAACATAAGCACACTCCTGATGATACTGATATTCCAGTTCTGCTTATGAGTAGTTCATGATTAAACTTCTCACAGCGCTCTGAGGTGTGTCAATAACATTATTATTTCAACTACCCAATTACATATGAAGTTATATCAGAACAACATGAAATATGTATGAGAACACACTATTCCTGTCATCTTGGATGAAACTCAAACTCAAGGAGCAAGTTCTTTATATGCAGGCAGGGGGTCAAGTGATTATTCTACATTTTCCTAGGTAAATTCTTGCAAACATATGCTGTTGGTGACAATTTTCTGATGTGATTCGGTACCCTCCTGTCATATAAGATGATGAAACAAGCCAGTAGCTTAATAAACCAAAATTGCGCACATATGATGATATTACTTTTCCAGTTCTGCTTATGAGATGTAGCTGATTATACTCTCACAGCGCTCTGAAGTGTGTATTTTAACATGGACAAATAGTCAGCCAACTTTCCTATCATGGATGAGCTTAATAAACCATTGTTGTGCACATATGATGATATTACTTTTCCAGTTCTGCTTATGAGATGTAGCTGATTATACTCGCACAGCGCTCTGAGGTGTGCTTTCTTACATGGACTAATCTCATCCTGTTTCCTACAATTACTCAAGCAAATACAGATTGATAAAAATTGATTAAAAATTTCTTTACTTTTGATAATTTTGTTAGCATGTCATTTTTCTGGACTGGTAGGATCTATGTAAAAATCACCTGTGACGAAAAATAACTCATTAACCGACTTCTATGGCAATGAGTTTTTGTGATTAATTGTATTTTCTGAGGTGATAACTATTAAATATTAAGAATATGGCAGGAGTCCTTATTGTTATTTCATATCTTGTAAAATATTGAAATATTTAGTCATGGACGAATTTAGTAAGTTCAATGAAAACATTAGCACACTCCTGATGATACTGATATTCCAGTTCTGCTTATGAGTAGTTCATGATTAAACTTCTCACAGCGCTCTGAGGTGTGTCAATAACATTATTATTTCAACTACCCAATTACATATGAAGTTATATCAGAACAACATGAAATATGTATGAGAACACACTATTCTTGTCATCTTGGATGAAACTCAAACTCAAGGAGCAAGTTCTTTATATGCAGGCAGGGGGTCAAGTGATTATTCTACATTTTCCTAGGTAAATTCTTGCAAACATAATGCTGTTGGTGACAATTTTCTGATGTGATTCGGTACCCTCCTGTCATATAAGATGATGAAACAAACCAGGAGCTTAATAAACCAAAAGTGCGCACATATGATGATATTACTTTTCCAGTTCTGCTTATGAGATGTAGCTGATTATACTCTCACAGCGCTCTGAAGTGTGCTTTCTTACACAGACAAATAGTCAGCCAACTTTCCTATCATGAATGAGCTTAATAAACCAAAAGTGCGCACATATGATGATATTACTTTTCCAGTTCTGCTTATGAGATGTAGCTGATTATACTCTCACAGCGCTCTGAAGTGTGCTTTCTTACACAGACAAATAGTCAGCCAACTTTCCAATCAGGGATGAGCTTAATAAACCAAAAGTGCGCACATATGATGATATTACTTTTCCAGTTCTGCTTATGAGATGTAGCTGATTATACTCTCACAGCGCTCTGAAGTGTGTATTTTAACACAGACAAATAGTCAGCCAACTTTCCTATCATGAATGAGCTTAATAAACCAAAAGTGCGCACACATGATGATATTACTTTTCCAGTTCTGCTTATGAGATGTAGCTGATTATACTCTCACAGCGCTCTGAAGTGTGTATTTTAACACAGACAAATAGTCGGCCAACTTTCCTATCATGGATGAGCTTAATAAACCATTGTTGCGCACATATGATGATATAACTTTTCCAGTTCTGCTTATGAGATGAAGCTGATTATACTCTCACAGCGCTCTGAAGTGTGCTTTCTTACACCAACAAATAGTCAGCGAACTTTCCAATCAGGGATGAGCTTAATAAACCATTGTTGCGCACATATGAGGCCAAAAAAAAAAAATGTCTTGTTTCTGGTCACATGCCTCAAAAAAAACAGGGTCGGTAGGTAGGTGTTTTTTTTTTTTATTCAAACCTTTGGAATGAAATAGTATAGGTCACCAATTGTTAGTTCTGGATCAATCTCGAATAATTCAGAATCTGGCCGTACATCGGTCTGTAAAAAAATAAATATATGCAGAGCTTCACATAAATCTCTTTTATATTTATCCAGCAAACCCTATCTTCTATGTGAGCAGGACTAGTATTGCCTCAAAAAGCTGGGTGTTTCAAGATAGGATTTGATGGATACACAAAGAAAATATTTATCATGAAAACACAAAATATGTTTTATATCTGGAGCTCTTTTTATCTAAATGACCACAGTTCCTACTTTATTTATTAAAAGCAAACTGATCAAATAACCCAGATAAGAGATCGCCCCTTCATTCTTCTATCTGCTTTAATTATAGTATCGGGCACCTAACTAAGTGTAATGTCAATGGTTCTTCATACAGAAAATTAATTTTAATCCTTTAAAACATTAAAAACGAAGGTCCAAAAATGAAACGTTTTAATATGACGTTCGGTATTTGAGAGAGACGAAGTATTTAAATCCATTCACTCAGCATAATGATTCACGCTTCGTCGGCATTATTTTGCCTTAATTCGTCCGATTCAAATAAACCTTGTATATGTGTATAGATAGTCTTTGAATTACGAAAATGTCGGTGCCAAAACTGTCATTCTCGGTCGAGGCATTATTTGTTTTACGATGGCCCTTTTACGATATCTAAACAACCATACAACTTACCGAACATTTAGCTTCAAGTCGGACTTTTTCTCGCTCGCCATGTAAATCGATGAAAATACTTTTTATTGTTGTTTGCGAATGGGCAACTTTAATGACACTACAACCGTCGAAGTGCGAACATTTGTCTAGTTTTATGGCTATCAAATGCGTAACAGACGTCGTCTGCGCAGGGCCAGCCATCTTCGACACGGCCGTATAAAAAACACGTCACGAATATAATATTACTGTCGGATAGCGCGGTTTACTCTTCGGCGCCGGGACCGGGAATCCCGGCTCACTTTACGCTAATTATAAAAAACGGTCTTTACGCTATAAAAAAAAAACGGTCGGGGGGTAAAAAGTAGGGTCGGTCGGGTGACCAGAAACAAGACATTTTTTTTATTTGGCCTGATGATATTACTTTTCCAGTTCTGCTTATGAGATGTAGCTGATTATACTCTCACAGCGCTCTGAAGTGTGCTTTCTTACACCGACAAATCTCATCCTGTTTCCTACATTACTCAAGCAAATACAGTATGATAAAAATTGATTAAAAATATCTTTACTTTTGATAATTTTGTTAGCCTGTTAGTTTTCTGGGCTGGTAGGATCTATGTAAAATCACCTGTGACGAAAAATAACTCATTAACCGATTTCTATGGCAATGAGTTTTTGTGATTAATTGTATTTTCTGTGGTGATAACTTCTGAATATAAAAAATTAGCAAGAGTCCTTAAAGTGACTTCATATCTTCTAAAATATTGAAAGATTTTGTCATGAACAAATTTAGTAAGTTTAATAAACACATTAGCACACTCTTGATGATACTGATATTCCAGTTCTGCTTATGATTAGTTCATGTTAAAACTTCTCACAGTGCTCTTAGGCATGCAGTTTGATTTTTTTAAATAGCCATATTGCATTTAAAGTGATTTGTCAGGAGAACAATAAATATGTTTGAGTACACAATATTCTTTTTATCTTTGACACACAAAATCTTAAACGCGGTTCTCTGTATACAGTCAGGGAGTTCAGTGATTTTTCTACATTTGCTGAGGTAAATTCTTGTAAACATATGCTGTGGGTGATACTTTTCTGATGTGACTCAGGTACTATTCTTTCAAAAATGATGAATCCATCTATACTGAGCATGATAAAAGACACTTGCACACATGATGATATTTCTTTTCCAGTTCTGCTTATGAGATGTAGCTGATTATACTCTCACAGCGCTCTGAAGTGTGCATTTTAACACAGACAAATTGTCGGCCAACTTTCCTATCATGGATGAGCATAATAAACCAAAGTTGCGCACATATGATGATATTACTTTTCCAGTTCTGCTTATGAGATGTAGCTGATTATACTCTCACAGCGCTCTGAAGTGTGCATTTTGACAAAACATGATTTTCCTTATTCCCTTCCAGGGTTCCCTCTGGGTTTTGTAAAGTTGTCGCAATTTTTTTCCCCAGGAGTCAAGGGGGTTGTACAAGACAGGCAGAATACATATTTAATATGCAACTGTTAAACTGCATTCAAAAAGTTTATAGTAGTTAAAGATGCTTGACTGTTAAGATAATGAAAAGGAGACTCTCCTGTTAAGAAAAAACATCAACCTAGGATGAGCTTAATAAACCTCGATTGCACACACATGATGATATTACTTTTCCAGTTCTGCTTATGAGATGTAGCTGATTATACTCTCACAGCGCTCTGAAGTGTGCATTTTCACAAAACATGAACTTTCCTTATTTCCTTCCAGGGTTCCCTCTGGGTTTTATCAAGTTGTCTCAATCGTTTTGCCAGTAGTCAAGGGGGGTAGCCTTAGGCAGACCGAGTACATATTTAATTTGTGAATGTTAAACTGAACTTAAAAAGTTCAAATAGTTCAAGATGCTTTACATTTGAGATAATGATGGATAAAAAGACTGCAAGGAACCTCCAGGTGTGCAGAACAGCTCTTACAATCCCACATTATACCAAGTTTGAGATGAAATATTGTTGTTGTCAAAATCAGTATTCAAGGGAAATCAAAATAGACATATACATTTTTAACCCTAATATTAGACATGCACACACATGATGATACTGATATTCCAGTTCTGCTTATGAGTAGATCATGATTAAACTTCTCACAGCGCTCTGAGGTGTGTTTTAATTAAAACATGGTATTTATTTATATCTCAAGTAGCAAGACCTAAAACAATGATCAAGTGTTTCTCCGAATGACCAAATAATTTTATTGTTGATGCTATTTCTTTATCATTTCCAATACGGCTTATTCTTTCACCTAAATTTAAGCCTCAAACAGTTTTTATGTATTGATATTTGAGCTTTCCATTCCTTAACAAAAAATTCGTGCTTGATTATACTTTCACAGTGCTCTGAGGTATGCTGTATTTGTATATACATAAATTTTATAAGAGTTCATTTTATCACATTGATTATTATGTATTCTCTTGGGCTATGATGTTTAAGTGAATTGGAGAATTGGAACAAATACTGATATATTTCAGAGGTATAGAGTGTTTGTCTTGTGTGACTTTGAACACACATGATGATACTGATATTCCAGTTCTGCTTATGAGATGTAGCTGATTATACTCTCACAGCGCTCTGAAGTGTTCAATTTTTGAAGTGTCTGATTTTAACACAGACAAATAGTCAGCCAACTTCCCTATCATGGATGAGCTTAACAAACCAAAAGTGCGCACATATGATGATATTACTTTTCCAGTTCTGCTTATGAGATGTAGCTGATTATACTCTCACAGCGCTCTGAAGTGTTCTGGGGTTTATTTTGGTTTATGTCAATGAAAATATGAACAAGTTAATTTTTAATGATGAATTAATAATTAAAGATGCACTTTTACTCCCAAATAAGCAGTACCACAATTTATTCAATTTTTTAATTTGTCAAAAAGGACTAAATATTGAAAACAATGGTTTCTATGAAGTTCTTATAATGAATACCAAGTTTAATTTGAAGGACAGGTGCAGAAAACACAGTCTTTTTACCTAATGAGACAATCTTTGATCCCTTTAAATCTTTATTAACACACCAGTCATTAAATATTTATGCGTTGTTAGCTATTAAATACACGATAAGTAATTAATATTTTCCATAAATGCCTTATTAAGTTAGTAGTTCAAGGTTTATCACTCAAAATGTGTTTGTTATATTGATTATAAATACGAGTATCACTTTAAAATTGTAATAAATTCTGTTTGTGAAGAATTACTAGACATGCAACAAGCATTTCAGAGGAATGTGAATCCACTGCTGCTCTATGTTGATGTACTAGGTATTTAAACTTTCAAAATTTATCAGTAAAAAGCATTTTACACTTTCATTTTTATTTTTCAGCTATCAGACAAGCCATCTCCAAGTCACTGGTTGCTTACTACCAGAAATGTAAGTTACCCCTTGTTCTGTGTTAACCTATTAAGTGATAAAATTATTCTGAAATCAAACTTGTATTTTATATTGCTGTATTATAGGCATTAACTAAGAGTGCCTATCTTCTGAATAGGGAATGAACATGATTTTCTTGAGCACACTCAATTTAGCCTACTTTATGGAATTGGCATGCATGTCCTCGTGACGTCACGAAAACAATGTGATCAATCCTTTTACATTTCATTAATTATTCAACACAATGAAAAACTAGTAAACTCTTCTGCAACTGAGCATACTTTTTTAGAGTTTGTTATTGACAATAATGTTTGTATAAAAGTAGCAAATAATTGTAATGCCGATACTATTGGCTAAATGATGTTGCACAAATCCAATCAACAGTACAGTATCAAAATAAATGGTCATTTTGTACAAGAAATATCATTCCAACCAACTTAAAGAAAATTAAATGTTTGCTTTCCAGACGTAGATGAGGCCTCAAAGAAGGAGATCAAGGACCTTCTGGTTGGCTATGACAAAAGCCTGCTCGTTGCCGACCCCAGACGCTGTGAGCCCAAGAAGTTCGGAGGTCCAGGTGCCAGAGCAAGATTCCAGAAATCATACCGTTAATTTATCTGTATGCTGTCTTATTAAAGAAAAAAAGTCGAGACTTGTTTGATTTTGATCACCTTAGAATTCTTTTAAGTTGGTTGGATTAATATACCTTGTATTCAAGCAACTTTGAATATTCGCCATTTTTTTGCCTGTAAACTGTGTGTAGCATCTACAAGGTATACTTCTGGTTCATATCTTCATGGGAAATCACATGCATTTATACATACATTCAGGAGTCATTAACACAAAACCAATCAATCTGTAAAAAGCATGCCTAATAACCAATTCCTGTAAAATATCTAACATTGAACACTTGTTGAATAAATGTAGAAAAAAACCATGCACATCTCATTGTTATGGGAAAAAACAACTTAAAAATCCCAATGGTTGAGGACTTGGGGGCAGAAACAAATGACTACAAAGACAGGAACAGAAAAAAACATTGTCAAATTACCATGATACACACTATGGTATCCTTCGTTGTGTACCGTGGGCAACTAGGCTAGGAAAATCTTGTAATCATGAATAATTAATGAGGCAGTTTCATTGGTTCTGCAAAGTACCAGATGCTAGATGGTTGAAAACATTCTGGCGATTGCCGAAGTTGAACCGGGTCCGTCTTCTCAATACAATACTATTTGGCAGTAGTCCAGACCACAAGGTCACAGAGGCTACAGACCCTATATTATTGAAAAATATTTGATTGTAACATGGGAATTCGTTGGAGGAAGAGTTCTTTCCTGCCTTATGCAAACTCATTAAAACAAAATTTTGTCGGTCAATTGTCCCATGGTATGTATAAAGTGTAATAGAAGAAAGAACCGTGGTTGTCGACAATGACAATAACGACCAAAGTGAAACTCCTTTATGCATCTAGCACCATGTGGTCAAGGTCACTGTTTCTTTACAGTCCAGACAAGCTTGAATGCGTGTTTTGTTAGTTGACGGCAAAGTGTGATTATGTACCGGTGTTTAACCCATTGTCACAAGTCGAAAATTTGTGCAAAGCTTTCTCTACCATTATTAAAGGCATGAAGAGAGATACGTATGGACAGGTTATTTAACCAATGACTTCTTAACCCAAAGACTTGCATGTTAGTATAATTCACATTGTCATCCTTGTTATTAGCTCAGCTATTCGAAGAATAAGGAGGGCTTTACTACTCGCCCTGGCATTGGTGTCCGGTTCAAGTTTTAGGGCAAGTTGGGATTTTCACTCGATAACTTCAATACCTCTCATTCAATTCACTTAATACTCCACATAGTTGATCAGGGCCATCGTATTATGAGGTTAGATGAGTCCATATTAACCTTTATACAAATTATGGCTCCTGATTGACTATGGAAGTTTTAGGGCAGGTTGGGATATTTATTAATAACTTCTATACCCTTCATTCAATTGACTTAATACTTCACACAGTTGTGCAGGACCATCACACAATGAGGTTACATAACTCCATATTATCCTTAATTCCAGTAATGGCCCCTGATTGACTTGGGAACATAGAAAGTTTGAGGGCAAGTTGGGATTTTCACTTATAACTTCAATACCCTTCATTCATTTCACTTAATACTTCACACAGTTGTTCAGGGCCATCACATTATGAGGTTAGATAACTCCAAAAAATATTTTATACAAGTTATGGCCCCTGATTGACTATGGAACTTGGATTAAAGTTTAAGGGCAAGTTGGGATATTTATCAATAACTTCTATAACCTTCATTCAATGGACTTCACACAGTTGTTCAGGACCATCACACAAAGAGGTTACATAACTATATATTATCCTTAATAAAAGTAATGGCCCCTGAATGACTTATAAACTTAGGTTAATGATTGAGGGCAGGTTAAAGTTTTAAGGCAAGTTGGGATTTTGATAAAAAAAACCTTCTATAGCCTTCATTCAATGCAGTTAATACTTCGCACAATTAATGATGTCAGACCATCTTACAATAAGGTCACATAACTCCATTTTAACCCCGAATACAAATTATGGCCATTGATTTTAAAAAAAAAAAATCTGTTTAATTTCTTTTGACAGGCACATTTTTATATTCTTAACCAGGTTTTCATAAAGGAAAAACAATTTATTAAAATAACATGCGTCATTGTTCCGGCGGGCTGATTGGAGAGCAGCTTCAAAGTTACCTTATGTATCAAATAATTTTAGCTAGGTTTGACATAAAGTGATCAAACTTGGTGTATACGATGAGTTTATGGAGACATTTCATGGGAATGCGTATGAAGCCCCTATGATCAAGGTCAAGGTCAAAGTTACTATTAATAGAAAAATGGTTGGTATTGAATAACTTGTATAATAATAAGTAAGGGTCTACATATTGTGACCAAACTTGGAATACAGGAAGAGTTTATTGAGACCTTTCCTGAGATTGTGTTTTGGGCCCGAGAGTTATGGTCTAGGTCACTGTTGCTAAAAATAGAAATATGGCTAGTTCTCAATAACTCAATTAAGGGCTGACATAGTGTGACCAAACTTGGTATATAGGAAAAGTTTATGCAGAGCTTTCATTGGATTGCCTTTTGGCCCCCTAGGGTCAAGGTCACTATTACTAAAAATAGATTACTGTTTGGTACTGAATAACTTTAGTTATGGTTGACATACTGTGACCAAACTAGATGTCTTTATGGAGGACTTTGATGGGATTGTGTTTGGGACCCCTAGGATAAAGGTCACTGCTACAGTTGAAACTGAATCTCTTCTGCCATTCATTAAATACACATCGCGATTCTTATTCACTTTTAAATTTGATTTTTTTATTGCTATTGACAGGCACTTGACCATTGAGACGTTCGTAATGAAGACCCGATTCTTGCATGTACAAACGTATTGCGTCAGAGGTTGCAAAATTTCCCCAACCCAGAAACCCAATCTGGGGCTGATGGACAAAGAACAACATGTGTTGCATGCTGGCTGTTATTGTGACGTTTTCCATGACTAACATGACTGATGCCATTAAGACTACCAAAGATAACGGCGAAATGCTTCAATATAATTATTCTTTTAGCCATCCCCAGAACTTGTTCTTATAGCATATTTTAAATGCTGGCAATACACAGGAGGGCTTAACAACAAGAGGGCCAGCGAGACCCTATACCCCCACCAAACAGTTTGGCGATTGGTGTATAAGCTGGTCAGTCGGTCTTGTCCAGACCATAATTTGTGAAAGGTTTCAAAAAAAACAATGGTACACATTTAACATCATTAAATACAGGTCAAGTTTTACATTGGTCAAACCAGTAATTTCAGACAGTTATTGCTCCTTTTAACTTGGAATTTGCCAAAAGGAAGGTGTAGGGCAAACACTCATGGAAGAGTTACTGCACATTCAAGTTTGACCTCAAGCCTACAGGCAGGCAGCATCCAGTATGTTGTCTGATCAATAACTTGAGAAGCGTTTGTCCAATTATCAACAAATTCGGTCAGTATGTGTATGGCATAATATCAAGAGCAATAACCAGCCATGTTGTTTGATTTGCTGTTAAAGTTATCTCAAGTTGGTCTTGTCCAATCAATAGATTCAGAAAAATTCACAATTATCAACAAAATTTGGGACAGAATGTGTATGGGCATAATATCTTTGATAGATTTGATAACCAGCCTTATCACTTGAGTCAATCCAGAGTTATCACTCTTTAATTGAAGAGAGTTGTTACCCTTGATTGGCAAAAACTGTTTACAATGCCCACTGTCTTTAAAATGTACAACAAATTGTCACCCATCTTGACGTCCTTAAAATAGGACAGGCATATTTTGCAACAGTTGGTGCTCTTGCTTAAAGTATTATGTCCATTTTCAACGACGGTAACTTAAAATTTGCCAAACATGGTGTCCCGACAATAACTCTTGAGTGTTGACGAGTTTTTTTTTCAAGTTTAACATTGATAAATATAGGTCAAGTTGGACATTGATTACAAACCACAATGTTTATGTAGTTATGTCTTCTTTTTAACTTAGAATTTGCAGACAAAAACAGGTCAAAGTTTGACATAGGTAACAATCCACTGACTGGCAGATTGATTTGTGAATTTTCGAACTAATAAATCACTCCTATCTCCAAGCGTCGTGCAGGGGTGTTCTTCACTCTTGTGGAAGCCTTAGTTGTCCGAGCTGTAACTTGTTGAGCCTCTTTTACAACATCATCAAACTTTGACAATAAAAAAAATATGTGTATGGGCAGAATACCTAGGTTTACAGCAAGCAATCTAGCCCAGTCTATTCAGAGTAATGGCTCTTGAATCACTCGCATTACATTCTCTATGGTGTCCATGCTTTGACTGTGTCAGATACCCCCCGATACACAACTACACTCTGCTTTGTTGTATACCGTGGGCATTTTGGATAGGAAAATCTTGTCATGAATAAATAAATGAAACGGGGCTCATTGGTTCCACAAAGTACCAGATACTTTCTGGTGGAAAAATATTCTAGCGAAAGCTGGAATATACCGGGTCCGCCTTTTCAGTACAATAATATTAGACGGCTATTAATACCACTTGGCCATGAAGGCTTCTGACATTATAGGGTTATTGAAAAATATTCAACATGCAAATTCTTCATTAAAACGATATTTTGTCAGTCAATTATCCCACGGTATTTATGAAGTACCTTATAATGGAATTAAGTATGATGGTTGCTGACGATGTGCTTTGACTAGGGTAGCTTTTGTCCAATTTTCACAAAACTTGGAAAATACTAGTAGCATGTGTATGTGCAGGTTTTGAAAAACAGCCCAGTTACCCCAGGGTTATGACCCTTGAAATGCCCAAATAACATAAACACAAAAATCATAATTTTCACGGCCTTATTTTGTTAAGTTACTGCCAAGTTTTTGGACGCCAACAAAAACACCAAAGCTATGACAATACCTTTTTTCGTAGTAAACCCCAAACGAGCTGACTGAGTTTAGAGAACACACTTTTTGCTTAAAATCAATGAAATTTGGTCAGATTGTTGGTCTACATTATCTAGAAATTACTTGTAAGATTAAATTCCCATAAAGTTTCATGAATTCAAGGCAGTAGTAGTTGAGAATTAGCCTTGACAAGTATAGTTGGACGGACTGGTCCTATTTCTACCATATACATGTAAACATTAGAGGTTTGTAAAGCATGTATGTCCACTCATGGCAGCCAATTTTTGAATGTCTGTTGAGTAATTTGTGGTTTTGACCAAAATCCCTTCTAAATTTGAGGATAGTAGATAGGGGTAGAGACCAGTTCTTAGTGTTCAAGGCGTTATAGTTTTCAGTAAAACATGTATGGAATCCTGACAGCAGTGAATTAGTGAAATGGATAATATTAAAGCTGCACCCTCACAGATTAACATTTTTAACATTTTTTTTAGTTTTTGTCTCAGAATCGGCTCATTTTGGTATCAATGTATTTATTTCAGTTATATAAGATTACTCATAATTCAACAGATCTCAATTGTTTAGAAAGCTGCTGAAAATTTAATTTTTCTTGAAGTGTTAGTAACGCTTTAAGCTTTTAAACATCATTTTTCGAACATAAATTTGAAAAACTGTGATCTGATCTTTTGTCAGCAGTCTTGTATCACTGGTTTCCAGACATTTGCGCAAAATTTGGCTCATTCCAAGACAAAAAATAAAAAGGTTGTCAAAGTGGTCATTCTAAGAGAATGCAGCTTTAAGTTAAGAATATTGGCAATGCAAGTTATTCAGATATACACACAGCTGCTTTTAGGTATAATGGAGTGGTAACCAATATGTTTGTAATAATGGGATTAATAATATGCAAGTGAATGTACTTTTGCCAGGATTAAGATTTTTTGATTAATCCATTTTTAGGTAAATTAATTATTAGATATGATATATTTGATAGATTATTCAGCTCACAGGGTCACAAGTTTCTTTGATACCTATGTAGGGAAGTCTTTGAAAATTTTCCTGTCTGAAACCACCAGGCCCAGACCCTTGATATAATGCATGTAGCATCGTATATATAGTAGTCCTCTATCAAGTTTGTCCAAATAATTTCATACTAGTTGTGGGAGAATGTTGATTTTATGACCGATGTTCGCCAATATTTGATAAGTAACCAAATTGCATCAGCATACACCACTGTAGTGAATCAAGTTCTACCGTTAACATTTTCAACTTGTCTGAAACCAATAGGCCCAGACCCTTAATATTTTGTATGTAGCATCATATAGCAGTCCTCTATTAAGTTTGTTCAGAATGTGACAAAATTGGCCCAGCCCCGGTGGTCATAAGATTTCTATAGAATTAAATGAGAAAATCTTTTTATCTGAAACCATTAGACCAAGACCGTTGATATTTTGTATGTATTATCATGTAGTGGTCCTCTATCAAGTTTGTTCAAATCGAGCCCCTTGGGTCACAAGTTTCATCATATGATGACCCACTACCAAGTTTGAAATGATGCCTCTTGGGTCAAAGCTGGCTCCACTACTTTTGACTTTCCTATCATATTTTCGAGGCTACAGCAACAAAATTTGGACAATGGGTACAGTTTTGAAAACAAATATTAATGTTGTACTTGGATGACCTTAACCACTACAACATTTAACAATACTCGATCTGAGTTTAATCCCTAGTTGTATTGCCATAAACCAATAAACTCAATGAGTTGCGACAGGTGGAAACTACATGTCAATGTAGAGAAAACTAAAATAGTGTTTTTCAAAAAGAGGGGGCGAGCAGCTTTGAGCAATTTCATTTGGACCTATAATGGCACAGCGGTCGACGTGGTGGACAAATTTATTTATCTTGGGTTCATGTTCTGTTCGAACGGGTCTTTTAAAAAAGGGATAGATGCCTTAGCGTCTAAAGCGGAAAAATCTTTGCACTCGTTGTTTGACATAACAAGGGGGATTGAAGTGCCGTTAAACAATATGATAAATCTGTTTGATTCATATGTGACATCAATTTTGGGCTACTGTGGCGAAGTATGGGGGTTTTCAGCAGCCGAAAAGGCGGAAATGGTGCACAGGAAGTTCCTCAAATGAGTTCTTGGTGTCAAGATGTCAACAGTGAACGCAGCGGTCTATGGAGAGACCGGACGCTACCCGCTTATCATTACTAGGCAATGCAAAATTATTAGGTACTGGTTTAAACTTGTTACGAATTATAACGGGAATTGCATTCTTAGCTCTTTGTATAATGAAGCCCGTAGGCAGTGTGAACATGGCGTTGAAAATTGGGTTTTTAAAGTGAAACATTTACTGTGTTATAACCGCTTTAATGATGTTTGGTATAATCCGCAATCTGTGAATGTAAACGTATTTATGGTTTTGTTAAAGCAAAGGCTGTTGGATCAATACATTACTTCTTGGAGATTAGCTGTAAATAACTCACCAACTCTCGCATTATATAAGGAAGTTAAACTTGTATTTGAGTTCTCTCCACATTTATCAGTTATAGAAAACAAGAAGCATAGACATGCATTAATAAAATTAAGACTATCATCCCACTGTTGAAATTGAACATGGGCGCCATAGAGGAATTGAAAGAAGAAATAGACTGTACTTTGTGTGACAAAGCTGTGATCGAGGATGAATACCATTTCGTTATCGAGTGTGAAGCTTACAATGAGCTTAGACTAATGTTTATTCCCCCAAGATATAGGATTCGACCAAGCATGTTTAAATTTGTGGAGTTACTGTCAACTAAAAATAAGACAATTCTAAACAGTTTATCTAATTTCTTGTGTAAATGTTTTATTAAACGTCTTAATTTGATAAATAGTATAACTTAATAACGCAAATCACAGTCCTGTCAATTGTATTTGTTAACATATCGCTCTCAGCTTATTTTATGTATGTTTACTACATTTATCATGCACTGACTTGAATGTTTTCGTTAACTTTGTACATGCATTCATTATCGTGTATATTTATTTGTACATTTCTTGACGTTATGCCTAAACTTTCTATTGAATCATTGATATGCTGAATATGCATAAGATAATAAACATTCTGTTCTGTTCTGATAAACCCATCTTGAAAATAAAACTCCATAAAATTTTCATTAACAAACAGCATGACATGAAACGTTGGATGGATCAATACATGGACGAACCAGCAAGTTTTTCAGGAAGTAAAAAAAATTAATGTTAGAATTTAAATGAAATGTCGTATGCATATTGTCAGAAACGGTTAGTCATGTATAGAAGACCTACAAATCTCACTAATTACTGACGAGTTTTGCCCTTTTTTTCGCCAAAAAAAAAAATGTAGCCATTTACTGCATGGTGCTTTCATTTTTATTTGATTTGACTGTGTGAACATGATTTTGAAACCACATCCGTGTCCTAGTTTTTGTCTGCACACATACCAGTATCAATCTTGACCTAGAATTTATGAAGACAAAGGTTCTGACCAAGTTTTATTGATTTTGGTCCAAAATTGTAGCATAAGGAGCGGAAATAAGATTTTTCCATGACTGGACCTAGGAAATATAGAGACAAACAATATGAACAAGATTCAATGATTTTGGATCAAATGTTAACAAACCAGAGTTAAAATGTGCATGCAACAAATACACCATACACAGAATAATTTATTTCACTGAAATACATGAATACTTTGATGTGAAAAACATTAAAAACACAAGATATAGGATTCCTAACATTGCACTATGCGTAGAAGCACTTGTTTGACTAATATAAATAAAGCATAATTCATTCCAGCATGAACTCTTTGAAATCTGAGGAAAAATGTGTTCATTACAAAATTATCAACCTGTATAAAATTGAGTGGAGGTCTGAAAAGATTACAACTATAAAAACTGTTATGTGTAACAACAACTATTTGTGTGTGTATGGTAGAAACAATACCATACTATAACACTACAGTGAAACAAGAGCACCACAGAAGGAAGCCAAGGCTGGTCTGTTTTTCTCTAGAGGAAAAATTAAAATATTTCAGTCAGAAGTATTTGATCTTCTTTATTGTAAACATGCTAAACAAGTATGTATTTCCTAAAACAGTGTCTGACTACGGCCAACCAAGTTCTTGCACATTAACATTTTTACCATCTGAATTATTTTGACTCTTTTTCTCTCAAAAAAGCAGACAAGCTCAAATTCTTTGGCATTTTGGGCAACTTATATTAATATCAATTTGTTTTCAAGCCCCGCTTTGGTCAACATAGCAGGGTCTGCAAAAAAGAAAAGGACTCGTTACCATAAACAAGTGACTCTGCTATGTTTAACGTCCAAACGATATCAAAATCAAGATATTGTACAATTTTACATAATCTGCACTTGAATATATGATTTAAACAAAGTATAATTTTTTTATATATATCATTTGAATATAAACAATATGAGATGCATTGCACGATAATGGGCCTTCAGACATTATAATAACAAATGAAATAATTAGAATATAAACTGCCAAAAAGAATGATTTTTTATGTGTTTTTATTGCTACTCAAATTCTTTGTTTAGTAGGATTTTCATTGGCACATTATTTTCTTGAAAAATTTATAACAATAACTTTATAACTCATGATTCAAAATCGATTTCATCCAAACACAATTTAACTGCTTTGGTAATGTTTTCAATGTTTAAAAATACAAAAATGAAACCTCAAACATTGCAAATGATTCTGTTACATAATGATTCTGTGCTAGGATAACAACTCAAACTGAAAGCTAGTTGGAATATTGATCCATTAATAATGCGTGTCATTTCAATAATGTCCTTTCATAATGATGTCAGGTGTGTGACATTAAATTTAGCATTCAAAATGAATCATCATGGTCTGCAAACACATATATTACAAAATTTTATAGATGTCGTCATGAAATTTTCAGAATCACCTCCTAAAATGTCACCCATTAAAACTATAAAAAAAATTGTATGTCCAAAGGCCATAATCGTGCAATGCAGCTTATACAATATAGAACTATTATTGAAGTTCTGGATTAGTGCATAATTCTTTATTAAATGTATTGTTAACATCTTTAATAACAAACAAAATACAACTAATAAAAATCACAAAGGTATACAAAAATGTACAAAACAAGCCTACAACAATACTTGATGTGAATCATTATCTGATGTCTGAAAAATGAATGGAAATAGCTCAAACTTACGCCAGCATGTCAATAAAATGAAGTTTAATGTTATTTCAACAACTGCTTTTATATTGTAAATGATACAATTTGGAACACATACATGTACTATTCTGCAAAATTGAACTATTGGGTCACACATGTACAACATGTGTAAGGTAAGCTAAAATAAGATCTTAGTGATATCACTGCATACAATGACAGGTGTACAAATTCTTGCAACAAATACTTCCAAGCATAAATGCTGATGAGTGCGACATTAACTTTGTCCATACGCTCTCCCAGGCACACCCGCATCCTCACACAATAAATCTACTTGCTAAGCAGAGCTTTCATATCGTCTGTCTCTGCACATTGAATGTATGTTTCTCCATCTGGGGACTTTCCATTTTTATCTGCACCCTAAAATTGAAAGAACATGCTGTTCAAAGGTACATTAGTGTACATCATCTGACAATTTATGTAATAGTTCTCTAAAAGGGGCATATTCCACAGGTTCAAAGTCAATTTTGACAGGATTTATTGCCATAAATATGAAGTTTTTACTGCAAAATGTTATCATGAAAACATAATATATAAGGTAATTTGTTGAAGTATTAAAGCACGAAAAAAAGAGCATTCTAATATAACTTCTATGACTAGAGTGAGCACATGATAACACTTTCGCAAATTGTGTTTTCTTCTGATTAGGTCAGTTAGTTCCATAATCTAACAGGATGACTAGTAATGTATTAATATATATTATTAGGCTAGCAAGTACAAGATGATATAGTGTAAGGTTAGCAATTACAAGATTATAGAGAGTTATGGTTAGCAAATACAAGATGATATTGGGTAAGGGTAAGCTATTTACAAAAAAATACTGTGTAAGGTTAGCTTTTTACAAGATGATTTTGTTAGGTGAGCAATAACAAGATGGTATAGTGTTTACAGTTACATAAGCAATAACAAAATGATATAATGTTAGGTTAGCTATTTACAAGATGATATAGTGTACGGTTAGCTATTGACAAGATGGTATAGTGTAAGGTTAGCTATTTACAAGATGATATAGTGTAAGGTTAGCTATTTACAAGATGATATAGTGTAAGGTAAGCTATTTACAAGATGATATAGTGTAAGGTTAGCTATTTACAAGATGATTTTGTTGGGTGAGAAATAACAAGATGGTATAGTGTTTACAGTTACATAAGCAATAACAAAATGATATAATGTTAGGTTAGCTATTTACAAGATGATATAGTGTAAGGTTAGCTATTTACCAGATGATATAGTGTAAGGTTAGCTATTTACAAGATGATATAGTGTAAGGTTAGCTATTTACAAGATGATATAGTGTAAGGTTAGCTATTTACAAGATGATGTAGTGTAAGGTTAGCTATTTACAAGATGATATAGTGTAAGGTTAGCTATTTACCAGATGATATAGTGTAAGGTTAGCTATTTACCAGATGATATAGTGTAAGGTTAGCTATTTACCTGATGATATAGTGTAAGGTTAGCTATTCACCAGATGATATAGTGTTAGCAATAACAAAATGATATAATTTAAGGTTGGCTATTACAATATGGTAAAGTGTTAGGTTAGCAATTTACAAGATGCTCTAGTGTTAGGGCTAGCTATTACAAATTGGAATGGTGTTATGTGAGCAATTACAAGATGCTATAATGTTAGGTTAGCTATTACAAGATGGTATAGTGTTAGGTTAGCAATTTACGGGATGGTAGAGTGTTAAGACTAGCTATTACAGGATGGTTTAGTGTTAGGTTAGCAATTTACAGGATGGTATAGTATTATGGCTAGCAATGACAGCTATTAGCTACTATATATAAGGTTAGCTATTAACAAGATAGTGTTAGGTTAGCTATCATCTTGCTATCATCAAGATGATATATTTGGTTGTTTGGTTACCTTTTTACAAGCATTATCATCACTTTTTGCACCATTTCATAAGGTCAACGACAAGAGCAGATGGCAATGCTCTTCCATTTTATCTTGTCCATCAAGACAATTATTTCTATTATAGCTTACATGTATATCAGCCTATGAGTACCAAGAATCATCCATAACACTATGACCATTTACACAAAAGTGTATATAAGGAACATTGAAATCAATTTAAAACCAACCATTTGAAGTAACAATGTAACAGTCTCCTCATGGCTTTCCCAAATAGCTGCCAACAGTGGTGTTATACCATGTTTATCTGCTTTCTGAAAGAAAATCATGCTTTTGAAAATGCAAATTTCAATATGTTTTTTTGTAAAATCAACACTTAAAAAAAATGCATGTGTCAAATACAGCCTTAATCAATAATCAAATTACATGCTTAAAACACTCAACAACATTCTACATAAGGAATTTGAAAATGCAGTTTATTTTTCAGATTCAGCAGAAAATGGTAGATGGATAGATTTATTTTGGTAAGGAATAAATGATTAATGGTTAACGTAATCAATGAAGATTTAACTCATTTTTGTAAATGATTAAGACTGAAGTCAACAAACTCTGGTATTTTAAATAGTACAGTAATGACTAATAAATATAAACAGTTTTAAAAGCAAAACATAATTTTGTTTTATTCAATAATGTAGGCCTGCAGATACAGAACTGCTTGTTTACAGGTGAGTTTATAAGGAAACAATGAAACAGTTTAATACTTACATTTACATCAGCACCTGCTTTAAGTAGACATTTTATAACATCTGTTTGTCCATAGTCGGCAGCAAAGTGTAAGGCATTTCTTCCCCCACTCAGCTCTGCATTCACATCTACACCAGGCTTCAAAAAAGTCACATGTTTTTTCTCACTAATTGTCCCCAAACTAATAGAATTTCACATTTTAGAAACACACAACATATCAATAGCTTAGTGGTAGAGTGTCAGACTTTGTAGGAGTTAACCGGTTTGATCTCAGCCGCATCATACATACAAGTTAAAATTTTGTTAAGTTTTGGTCAACTACTTTGAAAAAAAATAATTTAATAAAACTTATACGCCAGTCAATTGTAACCACTGCCCCCCTCCCCCCCCAAACAGACTGATACAAACTGCTGGTAAAATCCTCGCCAAATGCCCCCTCTAGATATGACCAATTCCCCCCTATTTTTGGAGCGAAAACAAAACTGATGCATTCACTTGGCACTGCAGGCCACATAAGGTAAAAACATGGCCCATTTGATTTCCCCCGGTATACCCCCAGACCGGGGGGGCAGGGGGGGTGGGGGGTGGCATGGTTACTATTGACTGGTGCATTACTGTATTGTTGTATTTGGGAAGATGTTTTAAACTTTCGCTTAACCAAATTAGTATTTATGCTTTGTTTCTGCCAATGCTGACTACTGGCTAAGGTCACAAATCCGAACATTTTTTGAGGTTTTTCACAATCATCTTGGAGAGTTTTTGTTGTAGTAACTTAAAGTTCCGTATGAAACATCTTTGGTTAATGTGACAACATCTGTCAAATAACAGGTTCACTACCTGATCAATTTTAAGTCAAAAATTGTTCATTTTATGGACAGTAAATCACCCTTTAGTTTATGCTATGGAGGGCACAAATACTGAACACTTGCAAAGTGAAAATACATGGTCATACAATTATAATTTATAAGTATAGATAGATAGATAGATTTATTCGTATATATATATATATATATATGTCATAGTAACAAACCAAAAATTTCATAAAGTTATATCACAGACTGATTAACAAAGTATAAGGGATGATATCTTTACTAAATCACAACATCATTAGAATGCGTTGGATACATGTACGTGCGTTAATAAAGATTAAATTCAATGTGGCAAATATACAACACAGGATATAACCCATTAAAGTTATTCAACTTATTTCCAATGGGGTCCTTATGACAAATAGAATTATTTGCCAAGATCTCAGTTGTAAGCTGTTTAAATTAGGTTTTATTATACAAAATTAACATACATGTACTCTGACTAGTTAAAGAATGATTAATTTTTTGAGATCGTAATTCTTTTACAGTTATACAATGTAATGCAACCGACTGTAAAAACTATATGACACTTTAGCATAATATGACAAAAATCTTAGAACCGATATGCAAGCTTAAATGAATAACAATTAATACAAGAGCCGTCGTAAGAAAGCGCGCTCAACTACGCCACTTTGATTTAGAATACAATAACGATGTAATAATACCAAGTTTGGTCTCTTTATGTCAAACCTAACTAAAATTATTTGATACATAAGGTGACTTTGATGCTGCCCTCCCACCAGCCCGCCCAAACAATGACGCAAGTCATGCAAATAACTTGATTTCTCATTATGAAAATGTGGTTAAGAATATACAAATATGCCTTTCAAAGGAAATTTAAAAAAAATAAAAAATAATAATAATTCAAGAGCCATAACTTGTATTTAGGCTTAAAACGGAGTTATGTTTCTTGTTGTAAGATGGTCGTAAATAATTTTGAATTTTATTAAGTGCATTTAATGAACGGTATAGAAGTTTTTTTTATTAAAATCCCAACTTGCCCTTAACTTTTACTTGCCTAAAACTTTAACCTAAGTTAATCAGGGGCCATAACTTGTATTAAGGATATGTAACCTCATTGAGTGATGGTCCTGAACAATTGTGTGAAGTATTAAGTCAATTGAATGAAGGGTATAGAAGTTATTAAACAATATCCCAACCTGCCCTAAAACTTTAACCTAAGTTCCATAGTCAATCAGGGGCCATTATTTGTATAAAAGATAATATGGTGTTATCTAACCTCATAATGTGATGACCCTGAACAACTGTGTGAAGTATTAAGTCAATTAAATGTAGGGTATTGGACTCATAAGTGAAAATCCCAACTTGCCCTAAAACTTTAACCGGACGCCGACGCCGACGCTGGGGCGAGTAGTATAGCCCACCTATTCTTCGAATAGTCGAGCTAAAAATAGAAAATCTTCTAATTCTGCACACTTCATACCAACAATGAGATGTGATTTCATTTCTTTTTTAAAGGTATTCTTATTTTTTAATTCTTTCAACTTTAGTGGAAAACTGTTCTACTCCTGGATTGCTTGATAAAAGAAAGTATTTAATATAAAACTGTAAGCCAGCGGCACTTTAAAATTTCCAGCACTATGTCTACTGTTGTAAGAATGTGTGGATGAGACTAAAGTAAAATTTTCATGTAAGTATGATGGGCATTTACTATTAAAGATTTTATGTACATGGTTAAGTCGTAGTGGCTTTATCCTATTTTCTATATTAAGACATCCAAGATCACTGAAAGCCGAGGCTTTCAGGGAAGTTCTACAATCATAGCCATAAATGAATCTGACAACTTTGTTCTGAGTGACCTGTAATCTATTCTTGAATTGTTTAGATATACCACTGTACCAAGATGTCGATGCATAGTCAAAATGACATTGTATTAAGAAGTTACATAACATTTTTCTTAGATTCATATCTAAAAAATGACTTTGTCTATATAAATATTTTAACCTAGAATTAACTTTACTGACAATATTGTTAACAATAGATGCAGCACTGAGATCACTGTCCAGTATACTTCCAAGATAATTAACAGATTTTTTAGGTTTTATGATATGACCATTGCAGTTTACATTGAAGCTATCAACTTTTGTTAGTTTCCTTTTAGACCCAAATAAAATACATTCTGTTTTTCCAAGATACAAAGACAGTTTGTTGTCAACTAACCACTTACTACAGTTTTCAAGTTACTTGCAGAGTACATTACTAATAACAGAAGGATCTTTGAGTGAGAAAAGGATAGCACTATCATCTGCATATAATATTAATATATTAAATAATATGCTATATTAAATAAACACTTAGCTGTAAAGTTATTTATTGATTCCGATGTTTTTCAAAACATGCAATTAAAATGTAAAGCGTGAATTCTATTTATAAATATCTTGAATGTAGGTCAACATAACTGCAAAACTTGAAGATGCGTGTGCGCCCTCTGACGTCATGCTCCCACGTGCTACATTTTGATCTTTAAGCGTATAAACATTGAATGGCTTTTTTTTACAAAAATACTTAACAAAACAAGATGAAACTTCGCAAGTGAGACCAAGGCAAGCCCCTTTATTGGTCTAGATCATTGAATAATCGATCACGGTAAACAAACGCGTGTTTTAGCCGGTGTTCGGGATTTGTGACCTGTTCGGGAAATGTACCGTCAACCAGTAGTTATTATGATTTTATAAGACTTATATGCACATGTTGGATAGATCAACGACAAGGATATTTTTGCCAGCACTTATAACACAATTACTCTTAAGTTTTGCTTTACTCCTTGGATTAATAACAATTAAAAACGTCTAGGCCTTCATATCAATGAGTCAGAAATCAGTGCCAATCAATGTGTGAAGATTTTATTCTTTACCAAAAAACTGCCAGAAGTTAATACAGGCCGTGTAACACAAAATATACCTTGGAGATCATTTCTTGGACATTTTCTAAATCTCCATTTTTCACTCCCCAAAGTAGTTTATCACTGTCAGCCATA